>NC_136754.1:17128015-18350515 GCF_936440315.1 Barbus barbus | reverse complement strand
TGGATATATCGCCTAGTAAACAAACTGATGGAGAATTTGGGATGTGACATCCCATAGTGACGGATAGTGATTCAGTGACTTTTTCCCAAAAATGTATAATTGGGGTACAATACCAAAGGGCGTGAACATAAGTATCTGTTTCATTTTGGGTGCAATGTGAACATGTTTCTGAAGTGAATCCCATTTTAAACAATTTCTGTCCAGTTAAGTGAATTCTGTGAAGTACCTTATACTGTATAAGTTGCAATTTGGCATTTTCTGTCATACAGTAGGTATTCTTGCAGATTTGTGTCCAGAAAACGGAGTTGTGTTATGCCCTTTTCTGCCCATGTGTGTAAATTAAGTGACTTTTTATTAACCGTATAATCTGGATTATTCCAAATGGGGGTTTATTTAGATGGTACAAGAGGAGTGCTTGTGATTTGGTGAAATTTCCTCCAGGCTTTCAGAGCTGCTGCTATAGTTGGTGCTTTAAAACAGGAGTGTTTTTTTGATTGTCTGACTATAGAATGGTAAATCTGAAATTAGAATATCCTTACAAATTGTTTGCTCAATATCTAGCCATATGTTTTCTGATGAGTTTGGGTGAATCCATTTGTATATCTGTTGAAGCTGATTAACCAGAGAGTAGTGGTAGAAGTGTGGTTCTTCCAATCCTCCTTGTGTTTTTGGTTTCTGTAAAGTAGCTAGTTTAATTCTTGGGGTCTTATTTTTCCAGTAAAATTAGATAATAATTGAGTCTAAAGATTTAAACCAGGTGAGGGTGGGTTGTGTTGGGATCATTGAGAATAAATAGTTTAGTTTAGGGAGTATAGTCATTTTGATTACTGATATTCTGCCCATAATGGATAATGGTAAATTCATCCAGCGTTGAAGATCATAATTAATTGTTTTGAGTAATGGGATGAAAATTAAGACTAACCAGCTCTGACAGCCTGGGGGAAATATTAATGCCTAAATATGTGATGTGATTGGTGCATAGAGGGATAGGTGATGTCTGGGATGTCACATCCAAGCTATTGTGATTTAATGAAAGAATGGAAGATTTACTCCAGTTGACTGAGTATTCAGAAATGTTCGAAAATGAATCAATAAGTTTAATTGTTTCTTGTAATGATGATGAGGGATCTTGTAAATATAGTAATATGTCATCTGCGTAAAGACTGATTTTGTGCTGTATGTTTAATGTTTGAACTCCTTTAATGTAGCTGTTTTGGCGGATGGCTGCTGCTAACGGTTCGATAAAAATGGTGAATAATGAGGGAGAGAGTGTGCATCCTTGTCTAGTCCCGTGGTGCAGTGTGAAGCTATGTGATGTTAGTCCATTAGTGATGACAGTGGCTGAAGGTCATGTGTGTATAGAATTTTAATCCAATTAATGAATGACTGCCCAAAACCAAACCTCTCTAATGTGGAAAACAGGAATTTCCAGTTGACCCTGTCAAAAGCTTTTTCTGCATCCAGAGTGACTATGATGGCTTTTGCTTTTTGAATTGAAAAATAGTACATTAAGTTGAATAGTCTGCGTGTACTGGTGGATGCTAGTCTACCTTTAATGAAACCGGTTTGATCTGGGTGTATTATAGATGGTGTGACCTCTTCTATTCTATGGGATAATACTTTGGCTATGATTTTAATGTCAGCATTGATCAGAGAAATGGGACGGTAGCTTGATGGTAATTTTGGATCTTTATTGGGTTTGAGAAGAAGTGAAATTGTGGCAGTATTCATATTAGCTGGGAGTTTTAATTTTTGTTGTGACTCACTTAACATTCTGATGAAGAGTGGTGATAGAGTGGACCAAAAGTGTTTGTAGAACCCAGCGGGGAATCCATCAGGACCTGGTGCTTTATTATTAGGCATGTGCTGTAGTGCTGTAAGAAGTTTGGGTTGTGTGATGGGTGATTCTAGGCTATTTCTTTGGTGTTCATTCAGTTGTGGTAGATTGATACTGTTAAGAAATGAGTTTATTTCATTTTGATTTGGGTCTTTTTCTGATGAGTATAATTTGCTATAGAAATTGTGAAAAATTTGGTTAATTTCTTCCGGTGAGTTGGTAGATTTTTCTTCTGGATCTGTAATAACTGAAATTGTTGCTTTTTCCTTGTTTCGTTTGATTTGCCAAGTATTTACCAGATTTATTACTGATGAAATTCTTCTTGTCTGAGCCTATGAATCAGGAATTGAGTATGTTTATTGATTATTGCATTTAATTTAAATTTATATTCTCTTAATTTATTTTGTGTTTCTTCTGTTGGGTTATTTATATTGATGTCTTGAAGTTGTTTAATTTTCTGCTCCAATTCTGTTTCTTGTTCTTTTTCCTTTTTTTTTTTTGTAAACGGAGTATGAGATTATTTTCCCTGGTAGTACTGCTTTTCATCTTTCCCACAGAAGAGAGGGAGACATTCCAGGGGTGTTATTCATTTCTAGAAGGAATGCCCACTCTGTTTTAAAATAGTTGTCAAAATCTGGGTCTTTCAAGAGAAATATGTTAAAACGCCATCTGGTAGCAGGTTTATGAGGTTCACTTCTATTCCATTTCAATGTTACTGGAGCATGGTCTCGAATGACAACTGGATGAATCTTTGATTCGGAAATGTTTGATATGATAGAATTACTGGTGAGAAAGAAATCAATGCGGGAACATGAGTGATGGACTGGTGAGAAAAATGAGTATTCTTTAGCATTTGGGTGTTGTAATCGCCAGCCATCGCCAAGACCAAAATCACTCATGAACTGTTTTATGGTTTCTGCAGATTGCCAAATGTGTTTATTTCTTAAACTAGATCTATCAATTGATCTTAATCGTGATACTGTTTCTCTGTATAGGGCAACATGCAGCGCTGCAAGCTGGTGATGGACCAGATCACAGAAGCCCGTGACTCCATGTTGAAGGTGCTGAATCACAAGGAGCGTGTGATGAAGCTTCTCAACAAAAACAGCAGCACAAAGAAGCTCAATAAGCTGAAGCGTAAGGACAGAGCATGAGACAAACTGACCAGATATGGGACAGAGTTCAGCACAACCACAGACCCTCCTGTACCTCGACCCCTAGCATGCAGGCACACTGCCCTGCCTCACCCTATCTCTACCAGAAGACAGTCCTGATCCGTCTGCCAGATGTCTTCAGCTGGCACACCCTACCTTTCCCAGAATCTATAGGAAACAGCAATGTTAAATTAGCCACAACATGCATCTTTAACTGTATCTTCACTGAAATATGAATGTCTAAATGTTTCATTTCAATCAAGACATCTTAATTCAGTCACAAAGAGGTTACTTGAGAGTAGTTGGATGTTTAAAATTCCATTTTATTCCATGGATGAACCACAGATATCCGTAAAGGTAATGCTGTACATCTTCAAGTCTATAGATGATATTGACCACTTTTTCATTTGGGTGCCTTGAATGATGACCTGGTATTGACAGTCTGTACTGTATCAAACACCAAATGGCAGTATTACCCAGTTGCTGTTCTTCGTACTGGAAGGTTTCCATTTTGTATTGTAGCGTTCGAAACAATAAGAATTGAGAAGCCATAACAACACCATCCTCTCTGTCCTAGGTGAACAAAGATTGAAGTATTTTACCACACGTGTATTGTGGGAAACGTTAAAGGTGCTTTGGTGAAATGGAGTATTGTGCCTTTCCATGTGCCTCATTGGATGGGTTTGGTGAAGGCTTAATGGAGTCTAAATGTCTGCGTCGTTTTACATTCTCACGTCACTGCCTGTTGATTTGTGAGGAATGTTTTATGTGTCATCAGCCTTGCCAGCACTGCTCCAGCTACGGCTTTCTGGATTGGCTCTTTATTTGGGGGGGGGGATTTCATTCAAGCATTAAAGGTGTGAAAATCATGTTCAGATATGACGTCAATCACAATTTAGAGGAGAGATTTAATTGTATGCACACAGTTGTGTATCTAAGTTAAACCTAAGTATGTAAAAAAATACTCCCATACTTAAATCCATTTTTGTTTCTTCATAAATGAACGATATTGTTTATTTTTCCAGTTAAGTTGCTTGAAGCAGTGTCATTTGTGGCAACGATAAAGCCTTGTATACTGTTTGATCACTAAGCTTCATTTTCGATGACATTTCATGTTGCACTCCGCTGCTGAAGTAAAGACACTTTGTACATGAATCTGTGGATGAAGTCTAATTTAATACAAATGTTTATATTGGTGTATTCCCTCTGATAAAATCAACAAAATAAGCACTTACTACTGTATTTACACTACCATTTTTTTAAAATAATAATAGTTTTATTCAACAAGGACACATTAAATTGATCAAAAGAACAGTAGAAAATGTGGAAAAATATATCCGTTTCCACAAAATTATTATGCAGGCTAACTGTTTTCAACATTGATAAATTTAAGTTATTTTCACATTGAATCAGCATACTTAACAATATATTAATTGTTGGCGCTGAAAGCCTTGTGGGCAGCATGCCAACAACGCTGGTGTGCTAGGGGTGTCAAAAGTACAAATCTCGACTTGAGGACCTTTCCCGACCCCCCCCATCTTTATCACACTTTATCATGCTTCCTGTCATTTTTGATCTGTCCTATAAAGGCAAAAATGCCCAGAATAAATACATTTTAAAAACAATATATTAATTTCAAGGGATCATGAACTGAGAAACCAAAATTCCCTGGATCTTTTGATAAATAAGAAGTCATTGTACTATAAAAACATTCTGTAAGTTTTAGAACTTGAAGCTTTCTTGTTCGTAAAAACAGCTAAATATTCAATCCAGTCTGCTAAAATAGTTTGTGGAATGTACCACTCTATGATGTAATAGTGTGGCTAAACTCCGCAGAGGAAGATCAACACCTACTTCTACATCGCTGCCTTTTTGGCCCCACCCACTGATTCGCACATAAGAGGGTTAAACACAGGATTATGCAGAAATCAAATGATAAAGATGGCTCCGAACACAAGATGTTGTTCAATGCCAAGTGGAAAAACAGTCTTTGCACTACCTTTTTTCTGATCCCAATAGGCTATTATAGGAAAGAGTGGATGAACTTTATTTTAAATGAAGTTCCAGACTGTGTTAGTAGAACTTGATCCTTTGTTCACTTAATTTTCTGCGGATTCTTTTACAAACAAGGCACAATACGACGCGGGATTTTTAGAAAGATTAAAACTAAAAGATGATCCTGTGTCGACTATGTTGAATCCAACAGTAATTTTGCACCACACAAGTGTGAGTAACTGTTTTTATTACGTGATCACTATAATTAAGAGGTTCCAATCAACTAAAGATGTTAAAATCTTCCTGGAAGAGGACATGTGTCTATATTTCGTCCTAATGCACGGTGAGGAGGAGTGTTTGAGTGGCTAAAGACTCTCCAAGGATCACAGCTGGAGAATTGTAGAGATTAGTTGAGTCTTGGGGTCAGAAACACACAAAAAAAAATCAAACATCCCCTATCACCACACGTTGTTCGGGAGGGTTTCAAGGAAAATTCTCCTCATTCATCCAAAAACAAACTCCAGCAAATTCAGTTGTATATTCACAAATATACTGCTGGATCTTTAATGTTGTGGGCCTGTTTTTCTGAATATCTTGTTCTGATGCATGGCATCATGGATTCTATCAAATACCTACAGATAAAAAATCAAAACCTGACTGCCTCTGTTAGAAATCTTATAATGGGCCGTGCTTGGATCTTCCACCAGTACAACAATCCAAAACAAACATCAAAATAAACACAAAAATGGGTCACTGAGCACAAAATTAATCTTTTACCATGGCGCCCCAGTCCTCTGACCTGAACCCTACAGAAAATGAGTGTTGTGAACTGAAGAGAAGAAGTTCTAACATGCAGCTGTGAATCTGAAGGATCTGGAGAGATTCTGTATGAAGAAAATGGTCTCTGCTCTCTTATCAGGTGTTCTCCAAACTCTTCAGGCATTATAGGAGAAAACTCAGAGCTGTTACCCTGGGAAAGGATGTTGCAATAATTGGGTGTCAATAATTGTGGCCAACATGAACTAGAGAAAGCATTTATTTCACAATGAGATTTTCCCCCCACTTTCAATTGTTTTACTTCAATGATAGGTTGGAAGTTTGTGAATTTTTTGAATGAAAGATAAAAAGGATAAACAATGCAGATTTATTTTCACCAATAATAGTGGAGGGCACTGTATATGTTTCTAACCTAAATCACATCAGTGTCCATCTGTGATGAATCTATGCTGTCTGTCAAACATTCACAACATGCCAATCATAGCAGTGGGCGTTTACATCCGTGTCTACAATCCGCCACACCTATTCAAACAGAGCGTTCTTAATCTGACGAGGGGGGTTAAGAACAGGACAGAAAATAGCGTATTACTTCTACATTATGATGTTTTTGATGTAAGAATCTTCATAACATGATAAGGGGACATCAGAGTTAATTCATGACCCCCTTTATCATAACATAGGGAACTTATTTTTGAAATTATGTTATGACATTACTGTTTATACTGCACACTAAAAAAATGGTGCTATATAGCACTAAAAATGGTTCTTAGCTCGTAATCATAGGAAAACCACTTTTGGTGCTATATAGTACCATATCTTCAGCACCTTTGTCAACTGGTGCTATGTAGAACCATAAGAGGTGCCATATTGCACTGTATTTCTTCAACAAAAATGGTGCTAAACAGCACCAACAGTGGTTCTTTGGCTCGTAAAGAACCTTTAAAGGAGCTTAACAGGTTCTGTATATGGTAGCGGTGCCGAAGAACCACTGAAGCGCCAAGATTTGGTGCTATACAGCACCAAAAGTGGTTCCCCATATGATTAAGAGCCATAGAACCACTTTTAGTGCTATATAGCACCATTTGTTTAGAGTGTATTCTATTAAATAAATGCAGTCTTTGTGAGCATAAGAGACTCTTATAAACATTAAAGAAACTTTTAATGACAGTAGCTGGCTTGAGCAATAAAGTTTCATGCGGTTACTTTGAAAATCATTTTGATTAGTTTAGGATTTGCTGAATGGCCAAAACATTAAAGGAAGTAAGGGGAAATAAAAACCACAAAATGGTGAAATATAATTTCCATTTAAAATAACTTTCTTTCTATTTTAAAATATTTTCATGTGATGGCAAAGCTGACCTTTCAGCAGCCATTACTTCAGTCTGATTTGCTGCCCAAGAAACATGTTTTCCTATTACCAGTGTTAAAAACGGTCATGCTGGCTAATATTTTTGTGGAAACCGTGATACATTTTCGTCACTTTTGATCAATTGAATGCATTCTTGCTAGTAATTTCTTTTAAAAAACTGACCCCAAATCTTTCAGTGATAGTCTATGTTGTTTAATTCTTTGAAACAAGTGGGTCTTTAAATTGAGTATTGTTTCCTGAAAAACTTAAAATAAGGTGCTGTTTATTGTGTTTTCCCTATGTGACAATCCAGACTCGTTTTATTTAGGCCTATGTTATGAAGCCACTCTCCAAATCAAGATCCTTGCCTGGTTGTCTTAGGGGCTGGAATAGAATGTGTTTAGATAAGTAATGCTTATCGGTTTTATAGGGTGTGACTAACATTTGGAGTTTCTAAGCACTTAAATAATTGATCCCTCTTTTCTTGAGTCATCTATGATTATAGAGTTATCCAGCTGGTTTGGTTTCCCTCTTATCACCATGGAGACTAATAACAGAACTTAACACTTTACATACTTATTCCTCAAACATAATTAATTATGCTTATCTAAGTGGCAGCTGCTGTACTGAAGCTTTTTTTCCATGATCCCTTTATGTTTTTAAGGACTATAATAAGTTGGAATATACCACCAACCTCCAGGAAATAAGGATGTATTGGTGTTGACCTTAACTGTGTACTTTGAAACTTGCTGACTGCTTCTGTATATTTTCATAATCAGAGCATGCAACATCCTGGTCTTATGAAAACCACTGCTCATATATGACGCCCAAGCAATTCCAGTATCTGTGCAGTGAGACTATGTAAATGAATGTTTCCTCTAGAATCTCACAGTTTTACTGCTTAACAGCCGCTCTGACTCAAATAATAAAGCTGTCCTCTGGTACCATCTTCCTCTTGCGTGAAAAGTCCAAAAGGCACATGCAATGCGTAGTTAATGGATAGGGGAATTTTTTTTTGATAAGATTCACATTTCAGATTTCACGTGTAAATGTATCAAGCCACTAAAAGCTTGTGATTTTCAAGTCATTGTCTAATTTAGGATTTGTTTCTGACTTTGTTGCAATTCAGCTCATTGGAACCTCAAAAAGTCAAGCTTTCGGACTGCTAATGACGTCTCTTCAGTGGCTGATGGTGATAATCAGCCCATGGTGGAGCAAAGTCTAGGGGCCATAAAGAATGAACACCAGGGACACTTCCTTGTTGCTGTCACACAAGCGAATGGAAAAATTACGTTTGGACACAAATGTTTTTTTAATTCCTTTTCGGAATCAGTCAGCGAGGGTTGTCCACAGTTAACGAAAAGATTCATACAAGGCATAGTTTTCAGCGGTACACACTTCAATGAGGGTTATATTTCCAACTGGTTAATATATTTACTTATCTTTTGGGAATTTTAATTTCAGTTAGATGCCTGTGGGACTAAAGGGATTGTTCAAATGGTGATGTTAAAAAAGGTGTGTATTCATTTATTTAACTGACTTTCTTGCCCTAAGAAATATGTTTTTGTCGTCAAATTGTGATGTTTGAGTTGGTTGTGAGTAGTATTTGGTTTTCAAATGTAGTTAATGTGAATCTGAATCTAGGGGGATCACTTCTGGATTGACTCCAGTATTGGCGTCCCTATTGGAGGGTATGTGAAGGTCTCAGGCAGTGGACAGTGTTGCCTGATTGATGATGAAGGGAAGGTAAAAACATGACTCGGCGATGACTTGCACAGTAGGAGAGACCGGCTCTAACTGTCACAAGGGTTTTTATTTGATTTTGAGTCTAAGTCTAAGGCTAAAATTTCTCTATAATCATATATTTTGTTATTGTTGATATTTTAAAACAAAGTCTGATCTGTATTGTCAGTACAAGGGTATTTTTCATAAAATCCAATTGGATAATTTTATAAATTCAGTTAATCAGTGTAAAATTTTCAATCCAAGTTAAACATATTTTTTTCACTCTGTCATCTCGAGTAGTGGAGATATTTGATAAACATTTGTTAATCTATGTAGTTTTGCCATTTACAATTTTTTACTAATCGGTTATTTAATTTAAATGTGATGCTAAATATTAATAAATAATTATCAATGTGTTAATAATGTTTACATAGTGTAATAATAATATTAAATATTAATAATAATATTGTTTTTTAACAGAAAAACCTATAGGCCAATTATAATGGCGATGGTGGCGACACCCTTTTTGTCAAGCCTTTAAGATATGTGTCTATAAAGAAAATGACTTCATTAAATATACCTTTACAAATATTCAACTAGCCCAGCTATCCCCTAATAATCTACTGTAATGGAATATTACATAACAACACATTCTATATTATTCTAGTATTCTAATTCATCTACATTTGTGTAGTCGGATGAATCTCATGTATTGTGCTGGTTTCCCAGGAGCGCTGTATCCCGGAGGGGGAGAAGGCCAGTCTGAAGCCTATGCACCCCACCTCAGTGGAGGGTGTGGATGACATGATCCAACTGGGGGACCTCAGCGAAGCCGGTTTACTCAGAAACCTGCTGATGCGCCACAAACAGGGCAGTATATATGTGAGTTTATTCAATTTACTATATAAAATGAATGGGTTTGTAGATTTTTAGCCTCTGTAGTCATCAAATTAAATATAATGCTTTTCCTAATTAGTATTTGAGTTTTTAATAGTGATCATAATTTTAATGGTGGAAGGCTAAATATCCAGTAAAAACCTGTTAGGTTAATGGTAAGTTCACTTACTCTATGAAAAACTCCAATAGATCGAATGAGACGTTTCATTTAACTTTACTTTAAAAGTAAAGTTTACTGATAAATGTACAGTTTTTGGAAGTAAAAAATCATCTTACAATTTACAGTGAAAAACTGTATTCTCTGCATGACAGCTGACATTTACAATATTAAGTTTTTGTTAAATGTAGATTTAGATTATATCTATAAAACTGTGTGTAGATTTAGATTATATCTATAAAATTGAGTGCGTCAAATGAGTAGTGCACTCTGGTAAGCCACTGGCTCCGAAGCCTGTCGTGTTGTGGGTTCGAGTCCCGCGTGGTGCAACTTTTAGGGGCAATCGTGGCCTAATGGATAGAGAGTCGGACTTATAACCCAAAGGTTGTGGGTTCAAGTCTCAGATCCGGCAGGGTTTGTAGGTGGGGGGAGTGAATGTCTAGCGCTCTCTCCACCCTCAATACCACAACTGAGGTGAGACCCTTGAGCAAGGCACAGAACCCCCAAGAATAGGTCACCATACGTCATGTCCTTTCCTTCCTAAGATTAAACTTTTTTTTTTTTTTTTTTTGTTAAATATAGATTCAGATTATATACCTATAAAATTAAAAATGCAGTAAAATTATGGCAAAACTGTATTTGCGACATCTAAATACACTATGGTATTAGAGCCTATTGTATTCATATCTATGTCTGAGAGCAGTGGGGGAAATTGAATTTTTTTAAATGAGTACAGTTGTTTAATAACAAGTTCAGTTATGCAGATAACAATTTGAGTTGAAAAGGTGAATTAAAATATTGCATAGTGAATGAATTGCATAGTAGAGTACCTATAGTGCTTCTGCCTTAATGACAGCAACACTGAACTTGTATAAAACTCAATGATCATGCGTTCTAGAATGATCTGACATGATCCAAAAAGTGGTGTGAGATCTTAAGAAGAACATCTGACCAGTTGTATAAAGAATTGATCTGTTCTGTTTCTGTTTAATATTTAGATCAAATTCAATTTAATCCCAGATTTCCAGATGTGGTCTCTTCTGTTTGGATCCCGTTGTATATAAGCTATGTGATATATGTAGTTTCCTCTGTGTGTGCTGTTTAGACCTATATTGGTTCTGTCCTGGTGGCCATGAATCCCTATCAGATGCTGCCCATCTACACGGCGGAGCAGGTGGACCTGTATCACGGGCGTAAACTGGGCGAGCTCCCACCGCACATCTTTGCTATCGCTGACAGTTGTTACTACAACATGCGCCGCAACAATCGCAACCAGTGCTGCATTATCAGGTACTTATTTGACCTTTTCTTCTGAATATTGAGAATCTAATCAAATAGCATGTTTAGTGGCCACACATATGCTGCACTTGTAAGAGAATGTTTTTACATACGATTTATGAGTGTCTATACATTTAGTCACATATCATAAAATTTGTGAGTGGTCAATGTACAATTAGAGATATAAATTCTGCTCTTTGAGTACTAGGTCAAATGTCAGAAAAAGTGAATGTAAACAGTCATCAAACCCGATGTGTAGAATGACTTTGTTAATTATATTATATTATATTATATTATATTATATTATATTATATTATATTATATTATATTGTATAGTCTTATTACATATAAAACTAATATATTGTTTATTATTATATATATATTTTTTTTTTTCGTCTTATTTAATACTTAGTCACAAACAAGCTTGGTGTTAATGAATTTGAACACTTTTATATTTATTAATTTACGAGATAAAGTTATCCGTGCAAATCTTGGCAAACAATACATAATAAATGCTTTTGGTTTGTTTTTTTTGTGTCAGTGGAGAATCTGGAGCAGGAAAGACAGAAAGCACGAAACTGATTCTTCAGTTCCTGGCTGCTGTGAGCGGGCAGCACTCCTGGATAGAGCAGCAGATCATCCAGGCCAACCCTGTACTGGAGGGTAAGCCCTGAACAGGCTTGTTTGGTGGATTATTTCAATCATTTCCATAGAAAGCGGTCTCATGCATGTCATGTCTTACAGCCTTCGGGAACGCCAAAACCATTCGGAATGATAACTCCAGCCGCTTTGGGAAATACGTGGACGTCTTTTTCAATAAAGGGGGTGTTATAGAGGGAGCTCACATGCAACAGTACCTGCTGGAGAAGTCTCGTGTCTGTCATCAGGTAAGCCTTTTTTTTTTTTTACAGAAAAAAGTATAGCTGTCACTACACTTTCAAGTGGTACTAATGTATACTTTTTAAGTACCAATATGTACATCCAAGGTAATAATATGTACCATTTAGGGGTAAATAAGATAGAAAGATATACTTGTTAGCTTTTGTACCTTAGGATACCACCCCAGTGACAGCTTTGTACCTTTTAGTCTGAGATTGTTTACCTTACATTAATATATTAAAACAGTAAGAGCCTTGCACTGGCTGTGCACTTTTATGAGCTTCATTAGTTTGGTTAGTTTGATAAATATTAATTAATATTTATGATGTTAATGACTAAAACCTAAAAAATGAAATGGAGTAAATACATTTTCTATTAATAATTTCATTTCATTATTTTAGGATAATTTAATTATTTATTTGTTTATTTTCATTTTTAGGCACCTCAGGAAAGAAACTACCACATTTTTTATTGTATGTTATCTGGGATGCCAAGTGACCATAAGAAGACTCTCTCTCTTGGTGATGCATCACAGTTCAAGTACCTGACTGAGGTGAGTGCTTCAATTCAAGTTTATTATGTTTTAGAGCAGAGAGTACTTGCAATGCTTTTATTTTTGCTCATGTATTTGCTAAATGTTTAGACCTAATTTTTGGAGATAATTAAGTCAAATACAGTAAATTCATAATTACATCTTAACATTATTGGTCTTATATCCACTGAGTGTTAAAATCACTCCTGCTCTCTAATTCAGATTCCTTAATCAGGTTTTAATACTACTGACAATCACTGACTCAGCCACAAGTGCAATAAATGACTCTTCTGACGGTTATCTAGGGTGGTTGTTTGACATGTGATGGTCGGGACGATACTGATGAGTTCGGACGGATTCGTTCTGCTCTAAAGATCCTCACTTTCTCAGACAAGGACTGCTGGGAAATCTTCAAATTACTCGCTGCCATTCTCCATATGGGCAATATTGACTTTCAGAGTTAGTGTCAATAACCTTTCTATTACAGTAATAACATTTCACACACAGAAGTCATTGTAGTTAGGAATATCATAAAGTTGACTGGTTTGCTCCTGATCTTTTTAAGGCACCATAATGAATAACATGGACAGCTGTGAAGTCATGTCATCCAATCATTTTTCTGTCACTGCCAAGTTGCTGGAGGTACAGAGAAATGTTCTTTAGAGCCAATGCTGCTTTTAGCACTTTATCCTCAATTCAGATTTTAAAAGCTTGCTTGATTGTATGAATGTATTTGATGAAAGCACTTCGCTCACTTTGCAGGTGGATAATGCTGTTCTTGATAAGAGTCTTACCCATCGCTCCTTCATGACAAACAGAGAGATAGTCACAAAACCCCTCAGCTCAGAGCAGGCCACAGACACCAGAGATGCTTTTGCCAAGGTACCCACATCCTCACACCATACTGTCCAAATGTTATTTTTCAGAAGAAGAAGAAAAAGAAACTTACTGACCCTCAAACTTTTGAACAATTGCAACATTCAGGCTTCATAAATTCCCATTATTATCGCACGTGAATTAATGTTTTTTCTACTCCCTGGCAGGCCATGTACGGAAGGCTGTTTGTTTGGATGTTCACAAAAATAAACAGCGCCATTCACAAACCCCAGACTGATGAGCCATCTTACACCCGCAAGTCTATTGGTCTGCTTGACATTTTTGGCTTTGAGAATTTCCCTCAGAACAGGTAAGTAGCTGTTGTCTAAACGAAAAATTTAGAAAAATGCGGCTATTTAGCAGGGGTTTAAAGTACCTGAGCAATTGTACTTCCCCTAGTGAAAAATAAATATACTAAAATGTATTTAAAATACATTTGTTATATGCTAAGTATACTACAAATAATACATTTTTTATTTGAAGGCGCCTTTCAGAGCACTCAAGGTCACCGTACAGTAGAGTGATAATTTAACATAAAATCCTGACGGCAATACAACAAATAACAACTATAACAAGAAATCATTTAAAATTGATTGTAAAATACATTTACATATTTATATACCTGATAAAAATACCCATACTTTTAGTATACTAAACTGGTAAGCTTAAAATCTTAAACTAATTTGGTACTTAATGCACTTTAATTGTGCGGAAGTAGTGCTGAGATCCAATTAAAAATATAGTATATTTGATTGTGCTGAAGTAGAACTATTGCAAGTTTGCTTTAGGTACACTTTATATATCTTGAAATATCTTCAAAAATCATACAATCCTCATCAATAGTGATATTAAAACACATTTTAGCCTTAACATTAAGAAATGTGCATTGTACACAAGTGATACTCCAAATTAAGTTTGATTATAATTTTTATATCAGTAAGTCTCAAGTAATATGTCAGTAAATATGTACATAGATTTGAACTATACTTAGTATGAAATAAATGTATTTTAAATATTTTTTTTAAATATCATTACTACATTTAAGTATAATTTCAGATAGATAGATAGATAGATAGATAGATAGATAGATAGATAGATAGATAGATAGATAGATATTGACACAGTACCCATACTTGAGTCGTAAATATAATTTCTCTGTACTTCTGCCCTCTTTTTGTTTAGTTTTGAGCAGCTGTGCATTAATTATGCCAATGAGCACCTGCAGCAGTTCTTTGTGAGTCACGTCTTCAAGCTGGAGCAGGATGAGTACAGTAAAGAAGGAATCTCATGGAAGCGCATTACTTTCAGTGACAACCAGAAAACCCTGGACCTGCTAGCCGTTAAACCTCTCAACATACTGGCTCTGATTGATGAGGAAAGCACCTTTCCTAAGGTGAACTTCATAAGATATGTGAGTGATTTATATGCTTATGGATATTTTGTCTGTGCTCACCTTGCGTTGTCCTGTTTTCAATGCAGGGAACAGATGCCACGATGTTAAACAAAATGAACAAAGAACATAATGGAAACAAACTGTACATGTCATCCAAGAGCAACCATGGCATGCAATTTGGGGTTAAGCACTTTGCTGGGACGGTTTATTATGACTGTGAAGGTAAAATTTGTTACTTAAAAACTCGGTTATGACATGCATAATGCATTTCCCACTAGTTATTTTAAAAAGCAAATTGCCTCTGATCTGAAAGTGCTGTATTTTGTCAGGATTTTTGGAGAAGAACAGAGACTCCATGAGCATGGACATCATGGAGCTGGTTAAGAAATCTTCCAACAAGTTGCTCAAACTGATCTTTGAAAAGGAGACGAATACAAACTCAGTCAAGAACAATAACAAAATCAACAAAATTATCATGACGCCAAAGAGCTCACTACGAGTATGGGACATTTATACGGTAGACTGACAGTATTCACTGGACAATGGCAACAGCTTTGCAATAAATTGTGTCTTTTTGTGTCACATAGCAAGTAAATGATACGAGGCGGCAGATATCTACTCTGAGTGGCCAGTTCCGTCAGTCCCTGGACTCTCTGATGAAGGCCCTGTTTCTCTGTCAGCCCTTCTTCATACGTTGCTTCAAACCAAATGACAAAAAGATGTCCATGGTACCAATTCACATGCCTAGTTACATATTTTATATTGTGTAGCCATCTGAACTGTAATCAAATCAAGCTTTCTCTTTTTCCTGCTTTTCAGGTTTTTAATAGAGAGCTCTGCATGCAGCAGCTTCGCTACTCTGGAATGCTGGAGACCATTAAAATACGCAAGTTGGGATATCCCATCCGGCACACATTCAAAGACTTCCTGCAGCGCTACCGTGTGCTCCTGAAGACCGTGCAATGTGACCCCAACACTGTATGGGCCTTTTATGTTTGTTTACAGATGTGAATCTCTGAATATGAGAATTATTGTAAAGTGATAGCTGATGAATATAGTTGAATTAGGTGTGTAAGTGTGCTTGTGTGAATGCATTAATCAACATCCCAAGAGGATCCTGCATAATTCCAACCAGTCATTGCCTTCTGATATAAAGTTAATTTCAAGGCTGTGATTGGTTGCAAGAAATCATGTATATAAATGTTTATCTAAAAGTCTCTATTAACATTTTACATTAGTTTACATGAACTAACAACAATGAACAACACTTCTAGAGCAATAGTTGTATTGGTTAACATTACTTAATGCACTGTGAATCAAACTGTGAATGATTCACTTATAATTGTGTGTGCAATAAAGCCGACATATGAGAAATGTAAAGAATTACATGTTCAGCTTTAAACATGATGAATATACCAGGTTGGAATGATTTGATAAATGGAAATATTTGTTATTTGTTCATCAGGAGCCTGCTGCAAACTGCTGTGCAGCGATCTGCAGGGCTAAGATCAAAGACGAAGAGGACTGGAAGATTGGCAAAAGCAAAGTCTTTCTCAGGGTACCTTAGGCATAATATTTCTTTGTACTAATTTTACATACAGTATATATCAGTACATTCCTGTAAATTCCTTGAACATAAAATCAGCATATTGGAATGATTGACGATCAAATCTCAGAAATACATTACATTTTAAAATGGTAAAAGGGACAAACTGTAAGTATTTTCACAATATTATTGTTTTACTGTATTTTTGATTAAATAAATGCTGCCCTGGTGAGCATAAGACTTCTTTCAACATTAAACATTAAAAAAAAAAAAAATCTTATTGACCCTAAACTTTTAAACAGTAATGTATATGTCATTTTTTTCACATAAGAATTTTTGTGCACTGTGTGTTCTCTTCTTTCTCTCTGTCGCAGGATCATCATGACTCCTTCCTAGAACTGGAGAGAGAACAAGAGCTTTACAGGAAGGCACTTATCATCCAAAGAGTGATGCTTGCCCATAAGGACAGGTTCGTTCCCCACTGTCTCGTGTCTGCATAGTATTTTTTATGTAATTGTACAGCAATGTTAAATTAATTAATTCGTCATTCACATACAGAGCAAATTTTGTAAAGAAGAAGAGGGCAGCTCTGGTTTTGCAGAAAACCTGGCGTGGCCACAGAGACAGAAGAGATTTTTGCAAAGTAAGCTATGCAGGATCTCCACAGTATATGCAGTAGCTCTTAATATTAGTGTAATGAAATAATGAAACATGCCTCTTATTGTTTCTGTTTTCCCTGTTAGCTCAAGCAAGGATTTGCTCGGCTGCAGGCAAAAGTGCGCAGTCGGCAGCTCCATACGGACTATATGAGCAGACGGGCTGCAGCCATCACTCTGCAAACACAGACCCGTGGCTACCTCGCAAGGAAAGACCTGAAACAGAAAAAAGATGCAGTGATACTGCTACAGGCACAGACCAGAGGACTGCTGGCCAGGAAGACCCTCAAGAAAATGAAAACAGAAGTGAGTGTATAGTGGAACAGAGCAGAATACCTGGTTTTTACTATAGAATGTTTTGTCTTGTTTTTGTTTTATATGCACTACCGGGCAAATGTTTGGATTTCTTATGTCGTAAGTTTCACCAAGGCTGCATTTATTTGATCAAAAATACAATAAACTACAGTGAAATATTGCAATTCAAAAGAACTTTTTTTCTATTTCACTATATTTTTAAATCTAATTTTTTCCTGTGATGGCAAAGCAAAATTTTCAGCAGCCATTATTCCAGTCTTTACTGTCACATGATCCTTCAGAAATCATGCTGATTTGGTGCTGAAGCAACATATTTTATTACTATCAATGTTGAAAACAGTTGTGCGATGTAATATTTTTATGGAGACCATGATATGCTACCATTCAAAGGTTTAGAGTAATTAAGATTAAATTAATTAAAAAAATAATAATTTTATTTGGCAAGGATGTGTTAAATTGATCAAAATTAACAAGAATCCTGAAAAAAATGTATCACGGTTTCCACAAAAAAATATTAAGCATTTATCATTCATACCCTTGTGTCTTAGGCGTTTTTGACTGCGCAAGAAAAAGAGGCTCAGGAACGTACAGCATTGGAGCTTCAGCAACGCCTAGAGGAGCTGCTCAAAAAAAACGAGGAAGCTGCCAAATCCCAGGATAAGGATGATGAGGAAATAGGGGAGAATATCTTTGGCTTCCTTCCAAGTGCAATAGTAGGACAAGAGGGCCCAGCACCTGAGGGATTTGAGGTTAGAGTTATCTTCACAGCGCAATAAGGAAGCAGGACACCTATTTGACGGGAACAAACACTTCCTGATCAAAATCTGTTTTTCAAAATCCAATAAGCCTATGTCAGCTCCAACTTTAATTGTTGATACACAATCAATTAATGGATACTGTATTCAGTGATAATACTGTACATTAATATTAACTTTGTGTGATTTGTTCCTTATGTTCTTCTAGGATTTGGAGGCCGAGCCGGTGAAGTTAGAAGAGGCTAAAATAGTAGAGAGTCCTGTAAGGGAGAGGAAGGTGATGTCATTACCAGGCAGCAGTAAAGACAATCAAGATGAAGAGGATGAGGATGAGGACGAGAAGGAAAAGGAAAAGCAAATGCAGATCGAGAAGGAAAAGGAAAAAGAAATGGAGAAGGAAAGGGAGGAGAAGATGAAAGAGAAGGAGAAGGAGAACGATGAGTTCTCTTTCTCTAAATTTGCTTCTTTACACTTCCAAGGATCATCTACTCACTCACAGGTTCAACAGAGATTAAGACAACCCCTGCTCTACCATGAAGATGAAGGGGATGCCCTGGCAAGTACTGTTCTCAGTAGAAACATGTTTTCTTCAAAAGCAAGTCTTGATGATCAACTGTGTCTTTTATTGTTTTTTTCTCCGCTTGTCCCCTCCTCCTCCAGGCTTGTTTGACAGTATGGTGGATCATACTGAGATTTATGGGAGATCTTCCAGAGCCGAAGCAAGAACGTGTTTCTGCTATAGCTGACCCCATTCAGATGAATCTTGGTCAGAGACAAGCGCGGCGACTCAGTAGCCTTGTTGGATTAGATCAGGTAAACAATCAAGACACTATAACATACTGCCTTTTTTACACTTACCAGATGTTCAGCTTCACAAGTACCTTCAGTGCCTGTGCTGCTGAGAAGACCAGCCTAGATCAACATGCATTTTCATGCTGTTTGATATTAGTATATTAAATTATATTGCTTTAGATATTTTAATACAGATAAAATGCTTTCTGGTGAAAAAAATGCAGGATTTTAATGTGAATGCAGAGGGAGAAAGTTAAATATTTACACTTTTAAAAAAAAATACAACAAAGGGCCAAACCAGACCACGGGGAACCACAAATAAAGAACTGCTAAATACTGTAAATACTGTCATAATAATCAATAACCCAACAGAAATGTGACTGTTGCTTGTCTTCTAGCGTTATATTACATCAAACTAACTTTTGTGATCTTGTAATTGCAGAAATTTTTGAGAAAAAAAATGAAGCAACAGAAGGGGACAGGGAAGAGAAAACACTCAACCATTCCTGAAGAAGAGGTATACTAAAGCACTGATCATTACCCACAGCTAACTGCATCATGGTTCCTAATAATCATTCTAATAAACTTTGCAGCCAGAAGAAGAAGAACCACGACCTAAACTGCAGGCTGTTCAGGAGGAAGAGGATGTACTGTTTGGAGAGAGACCAACTTATGATCGTCCATTGACACCATTGGAGAAATTGCATATTATTGTAGGATATGCTATTGTACGACAAGATATAAGGTGAATGTGATGGGACATTGGTCATTTACATTCTTCACAATGTGGAATATATAATCTTTATGAGTTTATACTGTATGTTTTTCAGAGATGAAATCTACTGTCAGATCCTTAAGCAGTTAACAGCCAATAAGAACCACAAAAGTACAAACAGAGGCTGGATTCTTCTGTCCATATGTTTGGGTATTTTCCCCCCTACCGATCGCCTCAGTAAGGTATGAAATACCATTTGATTTCTGTTGTGTTATATAAGAGATAATGTGAACTTATCCCGGCAGGGTGATATATATCGGAGTGTGATATTTCGTATGTTATGTGTAATATGCTGTTATGTTGTTGATATACAATGTTGTTTAATGTTATGCTTTATGTCATATTACAAGTTGTTGTGTTATGTGTCATGTTATAATATGTTGGTTTTGTTGTGTTATGTGTTGTAATGCAGTTATATGTTGTTATATCATGTTATATGTTGTAATGGTGTGTTATATTGTGGTATGAGATATGTATTGTTATTTTATGATGTCATATGTTTTATATGTTGTTATATGTCATTCTACGTGACATCACGTAATGTTATGTGTTATGTTCCACAATCTTTTGGCCACAGTACCTGCAGAGCTTCATACGCTATGGGCCAAGTGAGTATTCCTCCTACTGTTCAGAGCGACTGCGGAGGACTTTAGCCAACGGAGAAAGAAATGAGCCACCATGCTGGGTTGAACTACAGGTAGGTAATCCCTCTGAAAAGATGAAGAATACTGCCCTTATTCTAAATATGACAAGCCCTTCTTTCCTACTAGTCTGTAGAGAACAAGAAGCCCATTACTGTAGCTGTGAGTCTTATGGACAGCAGAAGCATCACCATCACTGTGGATTCAGCCAGCACTTCCGCAGAGGTGTGCGATTCGATTATCCAGAAAATAAACCTGCAGGACTCTTACGGATTCTCCCTATATGTTGCAATGTATGAGAAGGTTTGTATCATCTGAATGGCTTCAAGATGCACCGTGAAATAAGTCACATATAACTAATGAGCAATAGTAATAAAGTCCTCATTATATGCATCTCTTTCTGCAGATGTGGTCTCTTGGCAGTGGCAGTCAGCATGTCTTGGACACCGTGTCCATTTGTGAGCAGGATGAAAAGAGGCAGGGGAGAGAGGAACAACATGCTCCTTGGCGTCTCTACTTCCGCAAAGAGATCTTCTCTCCATGGCACAACTGTTCATCTGACCAAGTCAGCACAGAGCTCATCTACAGACAGATCATCCACGGACTCAAAAGTGGTGATTATCAGTCTGATAAGGTCAGTCTAGACTCGTTCTTTGAACAGTTATATAATTTTAATAGGAATGAGATTTGTGACTTATCCTCTGTTGTTGACCTATAATTTTGATCTAGGAGGATGATTATGTGCAGCTCGCAGCCAAACATTACTACGTACAGCATGGCTCTGAAAGCAGTATGGAAACCGCAGAAAAGATTGTTCGTGAGTGCATGAACATGACTTTAATTGAGAGAAAGTCAGTGGTCAAGCTAGTGCAGATGATTCATTCTGCACACACACAGGTATGCTCTATATACTCTATATGCTCTATATACAGTCATTGCACAAAATTGTATTTGGTTGTAGTGCTTGGAGAATTATGCAAGCACTAATCCTTAATTTCTTAGGGTCCTTACATAAACTCTACTAAACCTGCCTATGAAGTGAAAGAGGAGATTGTCGAATATGCACGTCATAAGTGGCCAATCTATTTCTCCAAGTTCTATGAGGCTCAAATTGTTTCAGGTAAAAAAAACAACTATTCTTAGTTCCTATAACATTAGTTAATCCAAAAATGAACATTTTGTCATCACATAAACCCATGTCATTCCAAACCTCTGTGACTTTATTTCTTCTGTGGAACACAAAATAAGAGCTTTTGAAGAAAGTTCATGCTGCTCTATTCCATACAAAGCTGTAAAGATAAAAAAGGCATAATAAAAACGTCAAATGTACACCATATGACTCTGAAGCCATATGATAGTTTTTGTATGAGGAACAGATTGAAATTTAAGTTGTTGTTCACTAAAAATCTTGCTTGACGGTCAGGGTCACCATTCATTTTCGTTGTACTGAAAAAAAGAGCTTGGACATTTGGCTACTAATTTTGTGTCCCACAAAAGAAAGAATAATGTTTTTCTGAAGTCAGGAAATGATGACAGATTTATAATTTTTAGGTGAACTATCACGTTAATGCACTGACTTTAGGAATTCATTGTTTTTTTTTATTTCATTTACTGTGAAAAATTTGTGTTCAGGTCCCTCAGTGCCTCAAGACCAGTTTGTAGTTGTTGTGAACTGGAAGGGGGTCTTCTTTCAGGATGTGACAGAAGCCGCATTTCTACAGCTCTCTTATCCTGAGGTGTCAAGTATCGAAATGAGGTAAAACACTGCTTTTTATGATAAACCTCCATGGAGAAGCACCTAAATTACACCTGAGTATTGATGAAAAAAAGCTTCAAAGACAATTTCTGCAGATTCAGTCTAATTTGTTACTGACTTTTCTTCTTTTCCTTTCTGTCCTTCCTTCCCTTCTTAATTTTTCTCCTACAGTGAGGAAAAGTCTGGTGAGATTGTGTGTTTGATGACTCCGAAGGGGATGTATGAGCTGAAGGCTGTGAAGGGAAGAGAATTTGTGGAGTTGGTCAACATGTTCATCTCAGGGCTTACGAAGAGATCAGAGTACGCTGTAGCAATACAGGACCTTAGCAGACAAGGTGCTTCTTTTACAGATTTTTCAACTTTAGGAGCACTTTTGACTGTTTGCAATTTTGACAAGTAATGTGTGATGATGATGTATGATAGTAATAACATTTTTAAAACTGATTTCTAAAACTAAAATGTAAGTAAAATGTAAAGAACTCAAATGTAAGAATAACTTTTACATTAATTTGGGATGATGGATATTCTAACATTTAAACTGGTTCTTGAACTGGTCGAAATTGCTTGGATATTCATCTATTTTTTTCTTCCCTTCAGAGGATCCTGCATTGCTGAGTCACAGAAGGGGTGATGTACTATTTATCATAAAGGATGGGGAGTTTTCTTCTGAAGAAAGGTGGATCAAAGCAAGGAATGAGAGGACAAATCAAACCGGAGCAGTTTCCTTAGATGCCATTCGGATTTTGCCGCTGTTGTCTAGGCCTACAGAAGAAACACTGGTAAACATGATTCGTTTGTTTCACACTAATTTGTGGAGGAAATTACTTCTCAGTGCTGGCCATTATTAAATGAATTGTTTTTATCGGTGTTTTAAGATTTTGTCTTGGAAATAAATGTTTAAAGGGAGTTAAAGCTTTCAAACTGTCTTTAAACATTTAAAGAAACTTCCTTTTTTAATGCACGTTTAATAGAAAATGCTTTTCAAAACCCCCAACAATGTTCTTTTTTAGGTTAACAAAATATGCTTTGTTTTGTATATGAATTTAAGATTGACAAGAATATAAATGTTAAGAGTGATTTCTATCCTCTAGAATTTGCTGAATTTGAACCCAGCACGAAGAAAGTCAGTGATGCCAGTGTTGCCGCAGAAGGAGGAGCTCAGCACAGAGAAAGTTTCTGTTGTGACGCTCAAGGAGTTCTCTTTTGATTATTTCAGGTAACGCATGTACACTTTGCACCCACCACACCCGATATAAATAAAAACTGCTCCAAAAAAGTTGCTTGAAAGTTACTAGTTTTGATAACATGCCAGAGCTTCTGAAATGCTCATCTTGTTCCTCTTTCAATGGGTCACAGGGAGTCAAAAGAAGGTGGCCGGGGCAAAGGAGGGGCCAAAGAGAAACTGTGGGCCAACAGCAAAGAGCCTCTAAAACAGCCGCTGCTCAGGAGCCTGCAGGGCAACTCAGAGCTCTGCCACCTCGCTTGTGACTGCTTCACAGATATCCTTCCTGCTGATTGATCAAATGAGGAGGAAAATGAAAACTGAATCATTTGTTACACATCTAATATAGTTCCTTATGAAGGAAGTTGTATTTTGTGTATTACAGTACATGTGACCCGATTGAATTTTAATGAATGATGCTTACCGTTTTCTTTAACATAGTCTCTACCTATCCTTAAATATATGGGAGATTATCCAGTCAAGCATGTGCGGACACCCATAGATTTAACAAACCAGATCTTTGGGCCAGCAACAGCACACGTGGAACTAAGAGATGAGATCTACTGCCAAATAATGAAGCAGATGTCTAATAACACCTATGGGTTTGTCAGCTAGTTTTAACTAATTTGGTTTTGGTACCCAAATATGATCTAATGTTGCTTTGTTTTATCTTATTTTTCTTGTTTGTTTTTCTCTGTTTATCTCTCAGGTTGAGCATGGAGCGAGGTTGGCAGCTGTTGTGGCTGTGTTGTGGTCTCTTTCCACCAAGTCAGTTGTTACTGAGATATGCTCAACGTTTTCTGGAGTCCAGACCCAGAGAGCCTCTGGCCTCCGCCTGCCTGCAGAGGATACAAGCTATGCTCAGGTAGAGCTTTACATACTCAAACAGTTTGTCTCTTAAGACTAATTCACACTGCAACTACACACACCGACCAACACAGACAGTCACTAGATTATAGTATGGCTACATTCACAACTGCATTTACTATCAGGTGAAATGTGCCTAGGGGTGGGCGATATACCAGTAGACATGATTAATGGGTAAAAACCTATCAACCAGTAGAGATTTTGGACTATCGGCTCTATCGTGGTTCCGCACTCATGTGACAATGCTGTGGTCACAAAAATGTATCGTTTGCATGTGTTTTTAAGCATTGTGGTTTAAAAGCAATTGATTTTGAGCCATTGAAATGCAATCAGCAGCGAAAGAGTACTCATATATGCACTCTCAGATAGCACACGTACGTCTGCAAGATGTCTGTTAAAGATCTCTTGATCTGGAAAGCATCTGCTGTTTACAAACGTCTGGCAGACGTCTTTCAGATGTCAGTTTTACATACATTCTAAATCATAAACATCTTAAAGACATCTAATAGACATCTATTTGACATCTAAAAGGAAACGTCCTATAGACGTATTGCAGATGAGCAAACACCCTAAAATATACGTCTTGCAGATGTATGTTTGGATGTACAGGATGTAGCTTTCCTGTAGCTCAAATAGTATAGCATGGCGCTAGCAACGCCAAAGTCATGGGTTCGATTCCCAGGGAAAGCAAGAGCTGTAAGTCGCTTTGGATAAAAGCGTCTGCTAAATGCATAAATGTAAATGTATGTGTGCTATCAGGGACTATAAGTGTGCACTGTCAGAGAGACTGTTTCTGAACGCTGAAAACGGTGCTCATAGAGCACGGGAGTATTGAACCAACTGAGTTATTTTTGCCACTTTATAGACTTTGAACGGTTAAATATACACACTTGTTATGTGTCAAAATGGCTGTCTTTACAAGTATCCTCATAAACACAGTTATTTAGGTCTTAAGTGAAAGCAAACAGCTGAGAAAGATTGTATGTATAACAGTATATTAGATCCGGGCAGCTCTTAAAGTGACAGCAGTATAATATTCCTGCTGTCTGTCATTCATGTTAATCAAACAACAAAAGAGAGAAAATCTCTCACCGCTCTTGACTAAATCACATTTGTAAAATAATAAATATATATTTCATTTACACCGTGAAGAATATGCAATGGGTTTGTTCTTATTTAATCACTGACTGTTCACTTGTCTTAAGTGAGCTTGAAGTTTTTTTTATTTTTTATTTAAGCTAGTATTAGCTTTTTAGTATTAGTGATATTGACACTGGTGACAAGAATTATGAAACTTCTATGGTGTCTAACATTTTGATATCATAAAGACCTTATTTAAAGCAAAAATAACTATATTGTGATAAACATCATTACTATGAAATAAAATTACTTGTGATATGATTTTGGTCATATCTCTTACCCCTACTGTTCAAACAGCAGCTTATAATAGAGGCTTGAATACTTGTGTAAGAACGTGCAACGAAAGGCGAGCCTGTATAGATCATATTTAATTTTTGACAGGAATGAAAATGAGTCTGTGAGGGATAGAAGTACAGTTTGTTCAATGGATTATACTGTTGTTTAACAACATTGTTCAGCTGATGAAACATCTTTCTGGAAAACATTTTAGTAGAGAAAAATTTATTAAAGTAACAAAGTAAACAAAAGTCAAGGAATGCAAGTAACAGGAAATATGTGTAAAAACAACAACATTACATACAACAACTGACAAGGAACAAGAGAAACATTAGAGCTATATACAGGCCGCTAACTAGCTTAACAAGTTAACAAGACACACCTGAGGAGACTAATCAATGGAAGCCAATGAACAAACGGACTACAAATTGACTACAAGAACCACGGGAAACAGGAAGTGACGTAAATGTTCTAAACAGGACACAGAGCATTTAGTTGTTTATAGGGGATCCGTACGGACCAGACCCCACGGTTCAGCACACATGTGATTTGCGGGTTAACTGTTAAGTTTAACCATCATAGAGTGAAAGTTTATCATTTGCACATGTCTTGCCAATTTACCCATTCAAACAATTTTAAACCATTCAAGCAACAGAGAACGCGTGCGCTATTTTATTACCTCTGCCGCACACATCCATAGCGAACATATACGGAGAGAGAGAGAGAGAGAGAGAGAAAGAGAGAGAGAGAGAAAGAGAGAGAAAGAGAGAGAAAGAGAGAGAGAGGGGCGAGATTCAGTATACGCAATTCACAGATTGATTCCTCTTTCTCTTCTATTTGAACAGAAACATACACACAAAGTTATGTTTAAATACCCATTTTGGCAAGTATTCTGGTAAACACAGTCAGTTGTGTCTTAAAGGGGTCATTGGATGCTAAATTCACTTTACAAGTTGTTTGAACATAAATGTGTGTTGGAAGTGTGTGTACACATCCATCCTATAATGATAAAAATCCATCCAGTGTTTAAAAAAAAAAAAAAAACTATTTTAAATTCCCCTTTCTCAAATCAGACTGTTCTGAGATTCCTTTCAGAACGACATAGTTCTGCACAGACTGCTCCCACGATAGTTGATTGACAAGGCCGTGTAACCTTAGACCCGCCCTGAGTGAGCTGAGAACCGTCCGCCATTGGGCCAACTCCAGGGCAGGGGAAGACAAGATGTCTCAGATTAAGCGATTGAAGTGTTTAGTTGTTGGATGTAATAATGAATATAGCAGTCGTCATTAACTCTCGACATCTAAGCCACTGAAGACACGGAGGATTAACGTTACTTTCATTTTGAAGGGAATGTGCCTATCCCCGATCTGCCTTAATGCGTCTATGTTCGCGCAAATCATTTGTGATCCAGCTTCATCTACAAAAGAAGTGAGTATAAGGGTTTTTTTATGAATCGTTGCAAATCGCCTTTCCTAATAAGGTGCTAGTTAGCAAGTTTCGTGGCTAAAGTAAACAGTACTGCTCGTCACCCCACGGAAGACAGGGGTGGGGTCAGCTGAGCTCATTAGCATTTAAAGCTACATGGACTAGAATGGCTTGCTAAAAACAGAGCTGATTTTGACAGGGTAAAAAAAAAGTTTTTACACTACCAGTGAGAATTTTTTTATCCAAAATATATTATAGACTTTTCATTAAGACCCTAAAGAATCATATCAACTTGTGGAAAAGGGGCATCCGATGACCCCTTTAAGTGACCGAAACAGCTGAGAAAGAAACCGGATGTGTGTCAGTATTAGGTATGTGCATTTGGTCTTAAAAAGACAGCAGCCTATAAATACCTGCAGTAAAGAGCACCATTGTGCTATTTTACAATTATTACATTCCTGCACCTGAATACTAGTGTTACTGACTTTATTAGTAACTTCATGTTGTATTAATCTACACTTGTCACTTGTGTAATTGTTCATGTTTTATTACTTACAGCTAGTAGTTTTTGCTGTGGTATAGAAGTACTTAATTAAAGAAAGCTTTCAGTAATTAATAAAAACTTTTTTTGTTTGTTTATTTTTTGCTGATCCGAAAAATTATCCGATCCATGACTCAAAATCCGTAATATGATCAGAACCGTGAGTTTTGTGATCCGTTGTACCACTAGTTGTTTAGTACACTTCCATTCAGAGCAGGGATTTGCTGAAAATATGGTTTTGAGTCCTGAAAATTTACAGGTTTGAGTTAGATTATAGAATGCGTTTGTCACTCCTGTAAATAACTGTAATGCATGTAAACAACTATATTAATGACTCAAATACAGAACTGACAACCGTTTTATGCTGCTGTGTGAACTTGGCCTATATGTCACTTCTCAGGACATGACAAACAATTCAGTTGCTCAGTCTGCAAACACAAGCACCGACCAACAGCAACAGACGCAGACAGGTGTAACACACACTCTGACTCTCTCCTTCAACTGCTCTTGTTAGGGGTCGCCACAGCAAAATGATCCGCACAGCTATTTGACACAGGTTTTATGCCAGAGACCCTACCTCGTGCAACCCCAGTGCTGGGATACACTCACACACACACTCTCACTCCTACAGCCAATTTTACTGCATCCACAGCGTTAACACTGGTCCAACAAATGTGAAACTCAACAAATGTGTCTGTTGGTGCTTGTCTATCGGTGTAGTGTGATTTAGACATTAGATGCCAACTTGAACAGAACATGAGGGCTAAAATCAATCTAAAATGCAATGTTTATTGTCTCATAAAGTATCGAGGGAAGGAAGTTGCCTCCTCACCAGGTGGAAGTGGACGCCATTCAGAATAACAGCACTCAGATCTTCCATAAAGTTCATTTTCCCAATGATACATCTGAAGTAAGAAGTGACATTACAAATTGTTTTAACCATTTTAATCATTCTTTTTTTCCATCCATTTTAAAAAACATTCCTTTTTTATTTTAGATATTTGAGGTGACCACCACCACGAGGATCAAAGACTTATGCCGCAACATTGCCAAAGACCTCCAGCTCTCCTCATCAGATGGATACAGTCTGTTTGTTAAAACATCCACAAAGGTTTCAGACATGATTCCTTTCATTCATTTTGTTTTTCCTGATGGTGTTGCTTTAGGTCCATGCTAATCTTCATTGGTCTGATTCTTTCAGGTAGTAAGTATGGAATCTAAAGAGTACTTTTTTGACAACCTCAGGCAACTCACAGATGTTGTCAAGAAGGGAAAAAAAGTCAAAGAGGGTGAGCTGTATAACATACTAACTACTGTAATTAACCCAACATTTTATTCAGTAGGTGCATTATAATCCAACTCTCACTCACTATAAAAATTATTGATCCTGAATGCAGCTACTCCAATTATTGTCCCTTACCTGGTGCTCTTCATGAGGAAGCTCTGGTTTAATGTGATCCCAGGAAAAGACATAACTGCTGACCTAAACTTCCACTTTCCCCAGGTATCTAATCATCATTCCTTATCTGGTCAAGCCAAGTACTGTCTGAATTCTTGAACATCATCATTTTAACCTGCCTTATAGGGCATTGCACACTGAGTCCGAAAGTTTCGTATGCGTTTTTTTCAATTTTTTTCGTATTCGTCATCCTTTCCTATCAAAAAGCTTGTTACGGATGTGAAAACGCAGAAAACCAAACCTGATCCTGAGTTTTTTATGACGGACGAAAGTTTCGGAGGCAGTGTGTAAACGTGATTGACACAACATGAGGTACGACCTTTATTTTTCAATGTGCGAAATTTCGGTCGAAAATTTCGGACTCAGTGTGTAATGGCCTTTACAGTGTATCAAATGTTTGTATAAATGAATAGAGTGCTGCAGGGATAACATTTTTGTAGACCAAACTAGAAGTTAGCATCACCCTGGTTCCCCCTCTACAAAAATCCAATAGGATTTTTCCAATGGCTTTTGGATTATTGCAGAAAATAAACTCTGGGACCAACCAAAGTTATGATTCATACAAGTTTTATTCAAGATAATCAAATGAAGATTAAATACAATCCTAAATACAACTGCAGATATAAAAAGTAAAAGTTAGGCTATATACAAACTACAACATAGTCACACAATTTCAATATCACCACCACTATAAGCTTCCGACAGCAGTTTCAACTTTTATTTAAAATCAGACTCAGATTTTACCTATTTGGCGTGATGACATTAAAGGTCTCCAACCTACCATTTAGCCAAGGTCCCATTTATCCACTTGTTAGCCACCACCTTTTTCATAAGTAAAGAGTTAAAAAATCAGGATGGGGTATTACCGATGTATTTTATGTAGTAGAATAAAACGTGAAAAAATCTTTTTGTGACATTTAACATTTGTGAACCCATTTAACCATAACCCATTTCAAACCATTTTGATAAAATGGGAATAAAACCATGCAATAAAACCAGAAGTGTAAAAATGCCAACTAATTTCTGAGTTTTAGGACTTTTTCCTGTGACACTCTATTATTCTGTGCAACTTTGCTTAACTGTGCTTTTATTTTCCCAGGAATTGCCAAAGTATTTGCGGGGTTACCATAGTGTATCTAAAGAGGACATGATCAGTCTGTCAGGACTGCTGTTGCGTATTCAGATTGATTCGGATAAATCACAGTTTGTCATGATCCCTAGAATGCTGAAAGATCTGGTACCAGCTGATCAGCAGAAGATCATGACTGTTGATGACTGGAAAAAGGTGATCCTCAACCTTGCATAGACACACTACTGTTCAAAAATTTGGTGTCAGTTGTTTTTGTTTATTCATAATGTAATCATTATTTTTTTTAAACTTTCTAAAAAAAAAAAAAAATTATATATAGCCTATATATATGTATCACAGGCTCCACAAAACTATGAATCATCACAACTGTTTAAACCAGTGATAATATTAAAGGGATAGTTCACTCACCCTCATGTCGTTCCTTCTTCAGAACACAAATTAAGATATTTATTATATTATTTTTATTATATTTCCATTTTTTGTGCACAAAAAGTATTCTTGTAACTTCATAAAATTACGGCTGAACCACTGATGTCACATGGACCTTGATCGTAGTAGTACCTTTGCTGTCTATGCAGGGTCAGAAAGCTCTCGGATGTCATCAAAAAAAAAAAATATTTTCGTGTTCTGAAGATGAACAAAGGGCTTACAGGTTTGGAACGACATGAGGATGAGTAATTAATGACAGAAGTTTCATTTTTGGGTGAACTATCCCTTTAAGAAATGAGCAGCAAATCAACTTATTAGAATGATTTCTGAAGGATCATGTGACACAGAAGACTGGAGTAATGATGCTGAAAATTCACATTTTAAAATATATTCAAATAAAACCATTATTTGAACGTGTAATCATTTTTCACTATATTAGTGTTTTAATGTTAAATGCAGCCTTGGTGAACATAAGAGACTTTTTTTGAGAATGCATGAGGCATTATTATTAATATAATATATTTTAGTAGCCCCTGGCCCTAACATTACGGTGAATGACAGAATTGCTCTGGTCTTTGGTTTGCAGCACATTATCAACGCGTACAATAAGCAGGCAGGCATAAGTATAGATGAAGCCAAACTCCAGTTCCTGAAGACGGTCTCACAGTGGCCTACCTTCGGATGTGTTTTCTTTGAAGTAAAGGTAACCTGGACAACTCTAAAAAATAACCCTAATTGCTAAGAAGGAGGGGTTGTTTTCTTGACTCTGACTGTCTTTTTTCTCACAGCAAACCTCAGAGAAGAGTTACCCCAGTGTTGTTACACTATCAGTCAGCAAGCAAGGAGTTAGTATCATCAACCCTAAGACAAAGGTACAAATCTGTCAGTATACACCTCTAATATATAGCTCACCTCAGCATTGTGTAGTTTGTGAAGTTAACGCATGTTTTGGCTGGCTTGCCTGCAGGAGGTGCTTGTGATGCATCTGTTCAGTAAGATCACTTCCTGGTCTAGTGGAACCACCTATTTTCACTTGACCATAGGCAGCCTAGTGCAGGGCAACACTCTGCTCTGTGAGACTTCTATGGTAAATATAGCGCACACACACACACACACACATAACTATAGCAAGTGTCACACCTGTGCATACGCTAATATCCTCTTTGACTGTTTGTGTCTTGCAGGGTTACAGAATAAGCGATCTCCTGTCCTCTTACAAGGACATGTATCTGAATGAGATCCCAAAAGTGCGGAAAACAAGGAGGATCAACATGTAGTTGGATTGTTTTTTTTTTTGTGGCATTTCTTTTTTAGATCTTTACCATAATAATTATACTATGAATTTGTGAATGTAATTTTTGGTATACTGCAGAGGATAAAAAAATTTTGAATAACTGCTGTCAGAAATCTGTTTTAAGATCATCATAAAGAAATCATAATGTTTTTGCTTGTTGCTACTTCTATGTGCATATTTCAAAAAATAAAATTATAGGCTTGAGTATTTATTTTTATTTCAGTAGTCCACGATCTCATTGACTTTGCATTGCAATGTTACACTAGGTGGCAGTATTTTTACAGTTTAATTCTAATCTATCTAATGCTGCTTTGATGGAACCATATTTAACAATAAAATGTAAAAATCAAAATGGCTCTGAATTTAATTTTGAATGAATGATGACTAGTGGAACAATTTTTAATCAATGATAATATTCCACAATTTAAATTTGACTTGTTTTACACATTTCATTCATTATAATTGTACATTTAGTTTAGTATTTGCAGTTTGGTTATAATATATTGATATGATATATTTAACTCTTCATGTCCTAAACTGATATATAATGCATTATACACCATTGTTCAAAAATGTTGGGTCGGTAAAATTTTTGTTGAATGTTTTTTAAAGAAGTCTTCAGAAATATAGATAATTTGAAATAATTTTTTTGTTTGTTTTACTATATTTTAAAATGTAATTTATTCCTGTGCTGGCAAAGCTGGATTTTCTTTTAGGACTTTTGGGATTTTCACAGCCTCTCTTACTGTTTAATTCTTCCACTAATCCAAAAATATCCCAGCGTGCCTCTCTCAACCCCTGGCCTCTTGACCAGCAATTCAGCCGTTCCATGAAACTGAAAGAAAGCCTTGTGCTAAAACTGGAAAATCCAGCATGAATGCTTCGCAGCAATCATGGTAATCAACTGTAGAGCACATTTTTGGCCCTGACGCACACTTTGCCATGTGCTCACTATTACCAAATAATAACACGGGACCCTGGGCAGGAGTGGGAGAAGTCAGAAACACAACACTTCACTGTGGGGGACTCCAAAAACCATTTCATTCATGTCAAGCCTAAAAGTGAAATGTATCCATTTCTCCTCAGCCCTGAGCCTCATTTTGTCTTACCGACATGAGCCTCATGTTATTAGAAACATGTTCTTGATACCACAACGTCATGGAGCCTTACTAACCCAAGTCTGGAGCTATTTTTCTGTTGAAACCATAGGATGCCGGTGGATGCTAAAAAGTAGGGTTTTTTATTACAAACACAGCTGTCTTTGAACAGTTATAGATCAATTGTATCAGTCAACAGACCTTGTAAATAAAGGATTTACAGAATAAAAACTATTTCTTGGAAAAGTAAGTATAGGGGTAAATTCAGGGGAATTGGGGACACTATTTTTATTTCCTTTTTATTATATTTTCAAAACAACAACGCAAAAAATAGACCAGAACCAAACAAAACAGAGATAAGAAACAAATACTATCAGCACTACCTACATATAATTAAGTACACTTTTTACCACTGAGATGACTAGACAAAAAAAGTCCCAATTATCTGTTTTAATATATTTTATAAATGTAATTTATTCCTGAATTATAGCAGCCTACTTCAGTCTTCAGTGTCACATAATTTTTCAGAAATCATTCTAATATGCTGATTTGGCGATCAAGAGTAATTTATTTTTATCATCTGTGTTGAATTTTTGTGACATAGTAAATGTTTGACCTTTTTTTTTGAAAGACATTAATGCATTATTTTTTTTTTTATTGAAATAAATGCATTTAGTTTATAGCTGGCGTAAATTTTTAACCTTTAATGGCCCTAAATTTTGTACTTTTTCATATCCTGTCTTTTTTCAAAGCCCCATATGAATTATCTTTATGTGTATTACTTTATCGCTCAGTTTAATTAAAAAGTCTGTTTTGTTTTGAGACTCACACAAGCAGTTTTTTTGGAAAGCTTTCCATTGTGTTCTGAACTGTCACATTACTCATGCCAATTAATTGATCAGGAATACTTTAATGCATTCCTCTAAATAAATAGCCTAGCAAAGGCAATCATGGCCAAGTGCTGAGACTTTCAAACAGCAGCTCTGAAATTGCAGCCGTGCACGTGACTAGCATTTGAAATGCCGTCATTCCTAACCATTAAAACACACAATGGGAAAGCTTTAGTCATGGATGGGGTATGTGTGGTTTTACGCCCCTTCATCATTGCACTTGCATTACTGCAGTCATAAGGTATGGTTTGGATTGTGGTATAGTTTAAAAATATGAAGGCAAGGTTGCATTAATTTATTCCCCTTGAGGCATGTTTCAGATCTATCATTCAGAGAGAGTCCAAATTGAAGCTTATTCCATCCAGTCATCAATCAATGCTGGAAATGTGTGCGGCTGAAGTAATCAATCTACTCTCTGAGAGCACAGCACATCCAACCAGCATGTGCCAGGACAGCAAGCCGACCTAATTCATGCGGGATTCGTTTGAAAATTGTTTGGTTCTGATTGTGCTGACCCAACATTCATCTAACATCTAATCTAATGTTGTTTTTCAACAAACACCAATGTTCCCAACTGCTTTAATTTTGATTTGTAAAGCAGATTACTGCACCCTTGCTCAAACGGATAGAAAAATTCATATTTGCTGGCGTTCCACATTTCAAGCTTCAGGAATGTGCCCTTTAACCTTCAAATGCTCTACGACGGCCCTCCATTTTGTTCATGTTGAGGAAGAAACCCGAGGGTAAAAAATGTCAAGTGCTTCTCAAAAGTCGAAAGAATGTTGGCAGCATTTCTCTCTGTGAGGAGGAAAAGGCCTCCACTGCGCTTATAAACAAGATGAATTGCAGTGAATCGCACGTTTCCTGGTTCCCATACAGGCTGTAACCGCAATAAAAATACTAAACCTTTTCATTCCAACCAAGAGGATTTTGTCAGCTTACATAAGCTCACCTGGAGCTAAGTTTGTTCTTGTGTTGGTATGAAGATCCAGTGCCACAGTGTCGTCATCATATTTGCCTGTTAAAATGTTATTTGGTTAAAGATGGTTTATTGCAAATATTGAAAGTACATGTGAATATTGTCGGTGTATATAGCCGAGGTCATAAACTCCCCCGACATGATGAAGAGCTATTCCCTCTTATTTTCTGTTATCAGTTTAAATGGCAATGCTGTTATGATTTATAAACTGTACTTAAAATGTTCTGATACTGAGTCAAGATAATCCATTACTGTATGTAGTGTCGCTTATTTTTTTTTTATATATAAAGACTGATCTTATATGTCGTCCCTAAGTGACAGTGATCTATGTTGAATGTCTGCTTCAAGAACTGCATTTGAAAGCTTTAAATGTGCTTAAAAATGTGTTCGCCCCCCAACCAAAAAATTATTCAAAGATTCATTTGAATTGCCATTTAAAGGGGTGGTTGATTGCGATTTCACTTTTTTAACATTACTTAGTGTGTAATGTTGCTGTTTGAGCATAAACAATATCTGCAAAATTACAAAGCTGAAAGGTCAGTGCAAACGAAGATATCATCTTTTAAAATTCTGGCAGTTTAATGCCTACAAAAACGACTGGTAAGGGACTACAACGAGTTACTTCCCGGGTCTGTTACGCCACGAACCCAGATAAACCCCACCCCCCGAGAACACGCAACGAAGGGGGCGAGGCCATATTCTGCTGCTTTAGTGAAGGGGAAGAAAACTAGGGGTGCACATAAAAATCTATTCATATATGAATCGCGATTCTCTCTTCTAAAACTAGAACTGTCTTTGAAACTTCACAAGTTTCAAAATCAATGTTCTAAAGCAGCGTTCTTAATACTGTTCCTCTGCACACGGTCTGCATCTCTCTCTCTCTCTCTCTCTCTCTGTCTCAGATCATCAACTCAGTGAATACACTTATTTTCACATACTGTAGCTATGAGAAGCGTTATACATGGATCCGAATAAAACCGTATATTAAAAGCTAACAGAAGCAGTAGCATATAACAGCGTATATGTAACATTTTGAGACAACAACAAACAAAAAACTTAGGCCAACCATTAAAAGCTGTGCTTGCACAGGTTCTGCGCAACCCTCTTCTCTAATATCCTCTGTGTCTCAATCGGGTTCAAATCGATAAGCAATATAGACCACGGCCACACCATTGTTTACAATACAACCGGAGCACATGCCGCTAAGCTGAGGGGCGGGACGTTCAGAGGCGCACTAGAGACACTAGCCAATCACAACACACTGGGCCAGCTAGCCAATCTGACATCACCCATCACATATTTCTGAGGGAGGGGCTTCATAAAAGCAGGAAATTATCAGCGCGTTTATCAGAGAAGGGACAGTGCGGTGTGGAATAAAGGTAAATTATGTGAAAAATAATGCGTTTTTTAACAAACGAAGCATTAACACATGTTTTGCTGCACTCAAGATTCAAGATTTTTATTTCTCACATACACAATTATACAGGGTATAACCAGCAGTGAAATGTAGGTCAGGTCCGCTCCAAGGACAGTGCAATTATAAAGTATACAAATATTAAGAAAAAGAAAAGTAGAAAAAATAAGAGAATAAAAAAAAAAAAAAAGATAAAAAATATAAATATAAATGTGCAGGTCAGTACAGGTCAGTATGTTGTTGACTTAAATAGTAATATGAGGAATGTGCAAAAAGTTGTACAGGGTATTTAAATAGCTGCAATATGAGGTAGAGAAAAATTATGAATAGCTATTGATATGGTGATATTTACATGGAGTCATGTGATGTTATGACATGGAGTTAGAATTTAGGAGCCTGACGGCCTGGGGGAAGAAGCTCCTCCTATGTCTCTCAGTTTTTGCCATCAGGCTACGGAAGCGCTTGCCAGATGGAAGCAAAGTGAATAGATGGTTACCAGGGTGATTTGAGTCCTTGATGTTTTTGACAGCTCTACTTTTGCAGCGTTTGAGGTAGATGTCCTGCAGAGAGGGGAGAGCAGACCCTGAGATGCGCTCAGCTAAGCGCACAACTCTCTGTAGTGCTTTGCAGTCCTGATTGGAGCTGTTTCCATACCACACTGAGATGCACTGAGTCAATACACTTTCTATGGTCCCTGAATAGAAAGTTTTCTGGATTGCTGGTGAGACCCTGAATTTCCTCAGCTGTCGCAGATGGTACAGTCTTTGCCTGGCTTTCTTAACCTGTGTTTGGATGTGTGTAGTCCAAGTCAGGTTCTCGGAGATGTTTACACCGTGGTACTTGAAGTTACTCACCCTCTCCACAGGGGTCCCACTGATCATAAGAGGAGTGTAGGGCTGCTGCTGTCTCTTCCTAAAGTCCATGATCAGCTCTTTAGTTTTGCTCACATTCAGAGAGAGACAGTTGTCCTGGCACCATGATGTGAGTCTCTCTACCTCGTCCAAGTAAGCGGTCTCATTGTTGTTGGAGATGAGGCCCAGAACCATAGTATCATCAGCGAATTTGACAATAGATGTAGAGCTGTGAGACGACACGCAGTCATGCGTGTAGAGAGAGGGGGGGACTCAGGACACAGCCCTGTGGGGCTCCTATGTTCAGGGTGATGGGGTTTGAGGTGAACTGGCCAACTTTCACCACTTGAGGTCTACCGGTGAGGAAGTCTTGAATCCAGTCACAGAGTGAGGAGTTTAGGCCGATGTCTGTGAGTTTAGAAGCCAGCTTGATGGGGACTATAGTGTTGAAAGCTGAGCTATAGTCAATGAATAGCAGCCTTACATAATTCCCATTGTTGCTGTCCAAGTTTGTGAGGGAAGAGTGGAGGACGTGAGAGATGGCATCGTCAGTAGATCTGTTTGGGCGATAGGCAAACTGAAGAGGGTCCAGAGTATCAGGTATGGAGGAGCAGATGTGGCTCTTTACAAGTTTCTCAAAAACCTTCATGACTATAGATGTGAGGGAAACTGGGCGATAGTCATTCAGGCAAGAGGGTTTATTGTTCTTTGGCACAGGGATGATGACAGATTTTTTGAATGAGGTGGGAACCCACGGAGGTAGCAAGGGACTCATTAAAGATAGACGTGAACAAACCAGCAAGCTGATCGGCGCAGGACCTCAGAACACGGCCGGTTATCCCATCAGGTCCGGCTGCTTTCCTGACTTTCACTTTCTTTAGCGCCCTCCGAACCTCATCCATAAACACAATCAAGCCTAGAAAAAAAAACAGTCAACCACCCCTTTAACTTACAATTCCCGCCTTATGTCTTACTGACAATTCATACTTTCTGTTGTCTGACAAACTTGATTTTTTTTAACTTTTTTATGTAGGTATGGCAGTCCTGTGAGTTAGGGTAGTTTTGGATGAAATTTTACAGGAATTTCCTTGAGTTTTCATTGTTGGAAATGAAATTAACTGTGTTAATTTGTTCAAGTCAAGTCAAGTCTGCTTTATTGTCAATTCTTCCACATGTACGGCACATACATACAGAGAATTGAAATTGTGTTACTCTCAGACCCTTGGTGCATACAGTTAACATTTAAGACACTGACAGTAGACGTTCAAATACAGATCAATACAGTTTAAACATATGTACATACAACTATACAGATATACAAATGAGGACATTGTAGAAAAATAAAGAAAGAGATAGATAAAGTGGCATAAGGCACATGGCAGATAGAGTGCAAACCAGTTAAATAAAACAAAACAGATATACGTGTATGTATAGAGTGTATATATATATAGTGCAAGAGATCATGATGCACTTTTGTTAGTTTGCTTTGTTGTTTGTCTGTAGTATACATTAACTTGGTTTGATGTTGACATCCTGATGTCATCTATTTCTTTTGCCAGATAAATACTGTTTTTAATCAGTAAAGTAAATCTAAAAATATAAAATTTGACAGATATTTTCCACAAATAAAGCTTCAGTAGCTACCTTTAGTTAGAATCTTTTTGATTAGTAGTTTGTAACGTGCCAAGTTACAGTTTTCAAGTTTTATGGGGACATTGTCTATTTGGGAACATGTTTTTAATTTATGCATAAATGCAAAAATTAACAATGGAGCATTACTAGTGTAGTAAATATGCAAGACGTGGCCGTCTTATTTTCAATAACAAGCGTTGTTCACTCTTGTTACAACTGAGACCTGAATTCCTGAGATTCCTTCATCAATCAAACTTTTGTCTGTGAAATACCATAAATAGTGAAGCATCCTAGCATGCTTTAGCTTACTTACCATAGATGACAGCAAAAATGTGTTGTCCCATTGTACCCTAATGTTATGGACCTCCCATTGACTTCTTCATTTCACCCAAGTATAGTTAAGTCAAGTCAAGTCAAGTAACCTTTATTTATATAGAGCTACAATACAGATTCTCCTCTGGCCAGGATATTATTGTTTATTTATTGTTTACTTATTGTTTTAATTAAAATTAAAAATGTATAAATGTATTTTATTTCTATTTTTATATTGTTGCAATTTCTAACAATAATAGTATTATGTAGTTAGTTATTTTATTATATTTTTAGTTATTTTCTTTTCATTTAGTTTTTTAGTTTTATTGTATTTTAAGTTGAGGTCTTCACTGGGGATATAATTAAGCATAAATAAAACCATAAACTACACCTTCCCCTTTAAGAAAATGTATTTAAAGATTTATTAGTAATGAAATCATAAATTGGTTTATTTATGCACCTTGTATTACAAAACATTAATTGGTTTATTTACACACCTCTTACAGGTTAGTTTTGAGAGGTTTTAATGCACAGTGCAGTTTTAAATTCTGAGAACACAAGGGAAAATTCTTCCATTTGTTTATTATTTTATTATTTATTTGTATTTATTATTTATTATTTTTTTAATTATTTTCAAAGATCTAAGACTTTTTCTATGTACACAAAAGGCCTATTTCTCTCAAATATTGTTCGCAAATCTGTCTAAATCTGTGTTAGAGAGCATAATCTATGCCGAGATAATCTATCCACCTCACAGGTGTGGCATATCAAGATGCTGATTAGACAGCATGATTATTGCACAGGTGTATCTTAGGCTGGCCACAATAAAAGGCCACTCTAAAATGTGCAATTTTATCACACAGCACAATGCCACAGGTGTCGCAAGTTTTGAGGGAACGTGCAATTGGCATGCTGACAGCAGGAATGCCCACCAGAGCTGTTGACCGTGAATTGAATGTTCATTTCTCTAAAGTAAAGTAAAAGTAAAGTTGTGACGTATTGTCAAGTATGGTGACCCATACTCGAAATTGGTGCTCTGCGTTTAACCCATCCAAGTGCACACACACAGCAGTGAGTAGTGAACAAATGCACACACACACCGTGAACACACACCCGGAGCAGTGGGCAGCCATGCTGCGGCGCCCGGGGAGCAGTTGGGGGTTCGGTGCCTTGCTCAAGGGCACCTCAGTCGTGGTATTGAGGGTGGAGAGAGCGCTGTACATTCACTCCCCCCACCTACAATCCCTGCCGGCCGGGGACTCGAACCCGCAACCTTTCGATTACGACTCTCTAACCATTAGGCCACGACTTCCCTCTACCATAAGCCGTCTCCAAAGGCGTTTCAGAGAATTTGGAGAGAACCTCCATATCCTGCATCTTCACCTCCAAGATTGTCTGAGACCAGCCACCCAGAGAGTTGCTGCAACAATCACTTTGTATAACTAAACAATTTCTGCACAAACTGTCAGAAACCGTGTCAGGGAAGCTCATCTGCATGCTCGTCGTCCTCATCGGGGTCTCGACCTGACTGCAGTTCGTCGTCATAACCGACTTGAGTGGGAAAATGCTCACATTCGATGGCGTCTGGCACTTTGGAGAGGTGTTCTCTTCACGGATGAATCACGGTTTTCACTGTACAGGGCAGATGGCAGACAGTGTGTATGGCATCATGTAGGTGAGCGGTTTGCTGATATCAACGTTGTGGATCAAGTGGCCCATGGTGGCAGTGGGGTTATGGTATGGGCAGGCCGCGTATGTTTTGGACAACGAACACAGGTGCATTTTATTGATGGCATATTGAATGCACAGAGATCGCGTGACGAGATCCTGAGGCCCATTGTTCTGTCATTCATCCACGACCATCACCTCATGTTGCAGCTTGATAATGCACGGCCCCATGTTGCAAGGATCTGTACACAATTCCTGAAAGCTGAAAACATCCCAGTTCTTGCATGGCCAGTTGAGCATGTTTGGGATGCTCTGGATTGGCATATACAACAGCGTGTTCCAGTTCCTGCCAATATCCAGCAACTTTGCACAGCCATTGAAGAGGAGTGGACAACCTAATCAACTCTATGCGAAGGAGATGTGTTCTGAATTCTGTTCTGATTTGTGAACAATATTTGAGAGAAATAGGCCTTCTGTGTACATAGAAAAAGTCTTAGATCTTTGAGTTCTGCTCATGAAAAATGGGGGCAAAAACAAAAGTCTTGCATTTATAATTTTGTTCAATGTATATTATCAGCCGTTTAAGCATGTGACAAGTTATATCATCAAGTTAAGTTTTCAGCAAAATGTTTGTGCAGAATCTCAAATATTTTCTTAAATAAAACAGACTTTTTTTAATCATTATAAAACTTTATCTCCAGATTTTAATAAAGTTTTGAATTCCAAAGATTCCGTGTGTTTTCATGACATGTTCAGATATTTGGACTTAAAAACAAGGAAATAAAACACATACAAAATGTAGCAGGATTGCATGTTGGGCATGTGTGAGCTGCCCAGTTTTTACACAGTTGAGTACCTTGTACTATGTAAACAACTGACTTACAGTAAGATCACCCACAAACAACTTCCTCATGAGCAATGCGAGTCTAAGATGCCTCTCATTACGGTCACAAAGATCAATAGTTAAAAGCTAAACATCACATCTAATACAGATGTAGCCTTGTTCTATATTTGGAAACAGAGTGTGACATCAATACCATTTTTCAAAGCATGTGACTACACTAAGAAATTTTGAGTTGGCTTTGTCAGTGACAGTAGTATTCGGAGGCCCGATAGGTTAGTCAGTGTTGGGTAAGTCAGCTTTGAGCGAGCTATCCATTGTTCTCTCTCAAATGCAGTGCAAATGTTTGTCTGAATGCCTCAGGAGTATAAAATGTGGCTAAAGGTGAGCCTGAGGGAAATAACGTGAGGTTTTCTCTGGTGAAATATGAGAGCTGGAATGCCCCTCACTGGCATTCGCTTATAATTACTCATCTTTCTCGGACTGTACGTGTAAGAGAAAACCTGGAATGTGTGAAACGGGCTGAAATCCAGTAGATGGTGCTTGCTGGAACCAACAAAAATTTCCCAAGGGCTTCACAAACCAAGCAAAACATGGTATTATATATTAATAGCTTTATTGTAAATGTATGAAATGTTTCAGAACATTCACATCTTTCACTGATTAAATAGAAGAGGTCAACCCTTGGCCATGTGTTTTGAACACATGAACTTTACTGAAGTGCTCTTTGGCATCAGTTCCTCGGCATTACATTCCAACACAACAAAACAATTGTACAAAATATATATTAATATTTACTTTGAATGACACCTTGACCAGCAAATGTGCCATTTAAGAGCGAACATGTTCAAAAAGAAAATACAAGAAAGCAAATCATAATACAATTGGTTTCCTCTCTAACAGTTCTTTTAGACTACTAGGTCTATACAATGTTTTTGTCTCGCACAACGTGACAGTGTTAAGCATGCCGATCCTAGAAAACCAATGTAAAAGAATAACTTTGCTGAAGGGCGTAGCAGTCATAAATAGAAAAACATGAGACAAATGTGATAACAATCGATAAAGGTGGGGTGGAAAAGATACATGCAAGAGCTTCAGTCTCAATTGAACTGGAATGTGGTGAAGTTACCACAGGTTTTCTGAGAGGAGGGACAATGTAATAGTGAGGACAATTTAGAAGTTTGAGTCCACACTCCTGTACGGGACGGCTGTAAATACCAAAACATATAGGATTCTCACCAGCAGCAAAAGTCTCTGTAATTCAGTTTACTGCCTTATGTCAAAACATGGCAGACTGGAGATGTAGTTTTAAGAGAAGAGCTCAGCTCCCTCTTTCACATGAGATTTTTGAGCAGCTCTGCTGTTTATCTGGACTCTTGCTTCACAACAGTATAGTGATGTGGTGTCATTTAATCTCTCCCAGAGCTCCTCAACATTTATTTTTGCAGGGCAGTTTGTCCAAGTGTTCTTCATTAAATGAAGATCTCCACTGCATCAGCCGTCACTTCATCCAGACCCTTGAAAAGGTCCACAGCAGATCGTGCTTTCTGGATGTTATCTATGAAAATTTTTAACAAATATTAATCACTTATCACAAAATGATGGATTACATCAGAAAAAAGCCATCAATGGTAGACCTATTTAAAAAGATCCCAAATGACTTTTTAACAAATAACTTTTAATCTTTGTCTCTCAATTAGTGTGTAATATTTTCAGTTACTTTCTCGTATCTCATATCACCCAGAAATGGCTAAAAGTTGACTCACCAGAGCTGGTCTCTGTCTGGGAGGTTTGATCTGTTGTCTGTTTCTCTAACAGAACTGGTTTAGGTTGTCCCGGAGCTGCTATCGTAGCGAGTGCCAAATGGGACGTACCAGTCACCTGGTCATTGGAATGACTCTTCCCTGGAAAAAGATCCATAAGAATTTGTAACAATTTTTCTCAGCTAATTTCTTGTTATTCTCAGAAATACTTAGCAGTGAACACCAATGATAGTAACTTTGATACTAACTTTACCAATAAGGAGTGAACACTAATGCTAATGTTAGTCAAACTATAATTTAGCTAGTAAAAGCTTAGATAGTAACTAGTAAAGGCTTAAATAAACACTGATTATCAGTGAACACTAACCTAACTAGTAAAAGTTAATTATTAGTAAACATCAATGCTAATGTTAGTTAAACACTAACTTAACTAGTAACTACTAACTAGCAGTGAACGTTAATGCTAAAGTTAGTCACAATATAAGTTAACTTAGCTAGCAACTAGTAAATCTTAATAACGTATCTAGTAAATGTTTAACTAGTTAACACTAATTAACAGTAAGCACTAATGGTAATGTTAGTCAGGCAACAACTACCGAATCTTAAGCAGTAAGCATAAATTAGCAGAGAACACTAATGCTAATTTTAGTGAAACACTAGTTTGGTAAAGTCTTGGCTAGTAAATGCTACTTAGCATTGACACTAACCTTTGGCCTGGGCAATGTGGGTGACCGTTGAATGAGCGATGGTGATGGAGGGCTCAGCACCTGACTCTCTCTTCTGCTCCTGCTGCAGCTTCTGCTTCAGGATGCTAATCACTGTGTCCTTCTGCAGGATTTGGGCATACAGGGCACGGATCCTGAAAACATATTAAACTTATGAGTCCTATACAATCTTAAAATCCAAAATGGATCATTAAACCCAACTGAAATGTATTTTTAAGTGCATTGAAGGTGGTTCTCTTACCTGTTTTCTACCTCCTGGTTCCTGTACTCAGATGATGGGAGCACCTCAATAAAGGAATGGCAGGGCGAATGGTTGATGATGGTATTGTCTCTGAAAAGTTTAGGAAGAAAGCAATTAGAAATTGGTTTAAAAAGCACAATATGCTCTGAAGATTTTGACACCGATCTCCTTTTTTTACCTCTGAGCTGCAGCAGTGGCAGCGGCATCCATTGCAAACTCCCTCATGGTCTTCTCCTCCAAGTATTTCTGTTCCCAGCGCATCTTGTCGGCCTCCAGCGACAGTATGCGTTCTTCTTTCTCCCGCAGAAGCTCTTGCAGTGTGGAGACACTCACGTGGGACGCGCTGCAGACTGGCTGCGGCTGCCGCTGTGGGCAAAGAAGAGCAAATAAAGTGTAAGATTGCTGCGATGTCCTGATCTGAAGTCTCAAGCTATTCTTAGCTTCACCAGAAGGAAACAGCCCTGAAATACAAGAAACATCTGAACAATTAAAAACAAAAACAAAGCAACGTTTTGTCTCAGTACCTGCTGATTTCGGAGGCTCCGCAGTTCCTGCTCCAGCCGTGTCCTCAGGCGTATTTCAAGCCCTTCTCTTTTCTCACAGGTCGCCTGCAGCTGAGTTAGAGCCCCCTGCAGACGCTCAACCTTCTCCACATACGCTCTCTTCCTCTGCAGCTCCGTCCACAGCTGCTGGCTGCGTGTCTGTGTGGACCTCAGTGCTGTCTCCAGGGCCTCGCTTCTGCGCTGATGGTTCTCCACTTCGTTACGCAGATGCTGAACCTCCTGCTCCAGATGTGCACACTGAAGCTGTTGCTCTTTATCTGTCAGAGAAGATTGAGAAACATTGAAAAATTTAGATGTTTGTTTGTAAATTAAATGGATATTAACAGGTCCATTGCTTTGAAAGCCACCATGCCAAGTTTAGGCACGTTCATGGGTGCTATTTGATATTTAAAAAGTGGCATGGATAGTGGCATTTTGGCTGTGATGTCACAATATGGCTCATCTATTTTTTTTATATTTAATATTTAAATTTATACATGATTTCTGTTTTGATAAATAACTATGTAATGTATTAAACTAGCAAAGTATTGGTTCAGTTCCAAACCATTCTTGTAGGGTAAATTTAAGTAATTAATTGAAATTGTTAACTAAACTATTAAAATTGTTTTCATTGATTGAAATACAACTGAAATTAAGAAAAATATACAGATTAGTACAGGCAACTAACTAATAAAATAAAAATAAATTAAAGCTAAAATAAATTAAAGTTAAAGCTAAATGGTTCTGCAACCATTGGTCTGTATTGTATTATATTATATTATTCTCTGTTGTGAGGAATTTCTTAAGTGATGGTGACCTTTGGACAGTCTTTGTAGCTTGTAGTCAGGTTCAAATGCAAGAACTGATGAAATGTGTACAAAGGAAAAGTATGTTGCTTTGGATAAAAGCATCTGCCAAAAGCATACATGTTTTCAGTACATACTAATCAATGATGTCCAGTCATAACAAGCATAGAGATTTATGTGAGAACGTGAGAAAGAAGCTGAAGGAATGTTTATGCAGGCCCTCTCCAGCACCACTCCCCGTTGACTTCCTGCTCAGGAATTCAATCGCAAAATCCAGAGCGCCTCATTTACGCAAGCGCTTAAGGAATGCAGAGGGAAGAAGAATCAGTGACCCACTCTCACTTTGACCCACATCCCGGAGCGTCAGACTATTTTGCTTATTTCCCATCAGTCACTGGAAAACTCATCATCATCTTCCCACTCTTTGCGAACAGCAAGTGATCGCTGAGCAGAACATTTCATTAATTGTCCATGTGAAGCAGACAAGAGCAGTGACAGTGGTTATCTGTCTCATCCAAAGCTAAAGTCACATCTGACATTTAATCCTCTTTTCTGACTGTTCAGATCAGCTAAGGCGCTGTTATGTGACTGAAATTCCTGCATTGGAATGTTCTAATTGGAAACACGTTCCCTCTTTAAGCAAAATGACTCAACAGAAAAACAGATCTTCACATTTGGAGTGCAACTCTGGATTAAGGAGTATCCAGAGCATGGGAAGCAGAAATGAGGTTTAATTTGGTCGTGTTCGTGAACTCACTCTGCAGAAGGAGCTTCTCAATAACATGCTGGTTCTGGTCAGCAGCTTCAGCTTCTTTTGCCGCTTGAATGCTTGAATGCTGCAGCCTCTTGATCTCAGCCATCAGCTTGTTTCTTAGCTCTTGCTCTAGAGTTTCTCTTTTAGCACAGCCCTTCATCAGAGTGTCGTAGGCCTCTGAGATCCTTTGGATCTCTTGTTCCAGCTGGAGGGAAAAGAAAAGACAATTACTGTAAATAGCAAGTCAGATGTGTCAATCTAACAATGACAACCTCAGAAATACTTAAAGATGGTGAGCAATCAGTGTTGCTGGTTATGATTAAAGGCACAGTTGCATTAGTGAAATTTTGTGGGCAAAAAAAAGGTCTATTGTCAATTGTGTAGAAATGCATAACGGAAGTCACAGAAGTCACTTTTAAAACTGTCTGCTTTCTGTTAGTCAGCATGCAAATTTACCAAACCATTTTGAAAACTAGCAAAATCTATGTACTGAACTTTTTCATCATCATTTGAAACTGGAGATTCCTATTGGACAGGTTTCGGCTCTTGAAAGTTTCATCAAGCAATTGTAAATATGACCGCTCCTTACATTCTTCAGAATATCTTCCTTTGTGTTCAGCAGAACAAAGAAATTCATACAGGTTTAGAACTACTTGAGGGTGAGTAAACGATGACAGAATTTTCATTTTTGGGTGAACTATCACTTTAAGAGCACAGAACAGAGGTGGTGTTCAGGAGTCCCATACAGAAAGACCAGGATGGCATTAACCATGACTCTATCATCCCAGGCATGTTTACACAAGGCAATGGCCTGATGGGTAAGCGCTCAAACCTGTGTAAGCAGCTCTACAGGAAATTAAGTTTCCACAATATATTTATATATTGCAGAACCTTAATATATTTATTTATAATTATATAATTATATATTATATAATACATTTATTATTAATATATTTAACTTATGTCAAAATTTGGTAATTCTGTGTGTTGTCTGAGCTTTGGTCCACTGAGGGGTACCTATAACCTGTTATAAGACCCATATAGTCATTTTCCAAATTTGTTCACAAAAAGTACATTTCAGAGTCATGTGCTTTTACCTTCTGAATTCTGAGGGCCTTCTCGGTGTGTCCCTCTAGCTCCTGTTTCAGTCTTTTATTCTCATTCATGAGCATTTCCAGTTGATTTCGACTGCAAGCCGTGACCTCCCTGCCAGCAGGGGGAGATGTGGAGAGTCTATGGCAAGTCTCTGGTGTTTGAAGTCTGCACAAGGTAATAATCATCATGTTAGATAAAAAAACTAAACTATCAGATTCAGTTAATCTTAGTACATTAGTGTAGTTGGATAACAAACTACATCAGCACATACTGCATACTCAGCCATAGCATCAGCCAACAGACAGTTAGTCATAATGACACATCCTTTAAAGTACGTCAGAACTGGAGGAAATGCATATACTGTGTTACCAAATCAAATGTCAGCTGTGGTTAAGTGTAAATTTTGCAGTTGTTACCTGTTGTGCTGGGAATTAAATGGTGGTGGTGCTTTGTAGTAATGTTCATACTCCGCTGCTTGTTGTGCAGGAAAGGGGTATTCGGTATAAGGAACCTGCTTATTGTACTCCAGTCCTTGCTGGCTGTATTGTAAGTGCTGGTTTGCATGATATCCATGCATCTGAGGGTAACTGGCAGAACATGTTGCAGGCATTTTATTGCGATCTACTGAAAACTGCAGAAGCCGCTCACTGAGTGACCGTACATGGCCTCGCTTCGGGTCCCAGCTGTCTTCCTCCTCACAGGGCTTCGGCATGGTTTCACTATCCTGTAGTGAGTAGCCCCTGTGTGGTTGGCACCACTGGGAGGCCAAAAACTGAGACTGAGCCTTGGCCTGTTCATAGGTGGGCAGCTCCTCTCCGCAGTGTGGGTATGTTGTGTAGTTCTCAGAGTGCTGATAGTCGACCTGATGCTCTTGACCTTGGGGTTCTTGGCGCGCAGAGAGCTGAGGAGACTGGGGCTCCTCCTGGCTGAGGCTCTCAGATGAAGATTGTGAAGAACCAGCCCCTCCGCTGCCACCCCCAACACCTCCTCGTTGCAGGGCCTGCTGCTGGATGGCCAGGAGTGTGTGGGCATCTGTGGGGTTTCCATAGCGAAGCTGCTCTTGGATTAGTCTGTGCAGGACAGTGCCAGATGCTTCTTCACCTCTCATTTTATTTAATGGAGACGAGTATTTATGATCTGAACTGGACCTGGAGGGCAAGAGACCGAGCCAAGAAAAGATTATGATAGATAGATAGTAATAAAGGTTTAAGAGCTGTATTATATTTTTTTATATTTTTTAAATGCTCTATTATTTTATTATAATAGACTATTATCATCAGTTTAGAGAAAGTGTCATATTAAGCAACAGTATAAAAAGATAAAAATAAGATAAGATAAAATAAAATAAATCTAAGCCATCTTTACACTGTAAAAATTTTGTCACCAAAAATTATCTTAATTTGGCAACATGTTTTAAGTTTGCTTAAATCAAATAATAAGCAAATATTTAATGACAATATATTTTAATAAACCAACTAAATTAACTTTCACCTATGATAGGGACAGGTCAGCCATATCCACTTTGTACCATATAGTTAAAATTAAAAAGAAGAAGAACAACAACAACCGCAATAATAATAATCATAATAATAATGTAAACAACTATATAAATAATTACGTCAAATAATTACAAAAAATATAAAGAATAATAGCAATTCCAAAATAAAACCAAAACAACACATTCCATTTACCAACAACTATTCAAAAAAAAAAAAAAAAAAAAAGATCATCCAGACATGCAGCACGCTCACAGAAGCTCAATGTGAAATCGTCATTATTCCTATTAATACGTCCCGTCCCGAGCGAATTAAACGCAATAAACTTGATACAATTTTGTCTAACTTTTACTCAGCAACAATGTATCGTCCCCAACTCTATTCGGATTAATCGTTGTTTGTTACACATTAAGTTTCATATATTCGCTTTGCTGCCGATTAAGGCACTACTGAACTCGCGCGCTGCTATTGATTATTAAACTGTAGAATGAACATTAACGATTAACTTACCAACTAAAACTTTCATTCCACACGGATTCTGTTAATGGCATGTGTAATAATCCAAGTAATCCAACTAATGTCTTCTGTGTGTGTTTTATCTCCTAGTTGTGTTCAGGTCTGGTTGGGTTATGAGCTAGTAGGCGCGCGCTCTGCTCTCATATAAATAACTGAGCGCGCCTGGAATGATCGGAATGTGTGAGCTCAGGGATCAAAAGTGAAAAGAGAGAAAAAGAGCCATTTAACCCAGCAGCTGCAGTTCCGTTTACATCCACCGGGGCTCTTACAGCAGCTACGAGCGCTCAGGTTTTCACCGTGGTTTTCACTGAAAGTCCTGTAATTTAAGAAAACGGCCCATTTGTGGTCGAAGTAAATCCATGGCAACATAAAGCCTTGTTTTACTACAGAGAAGCTGAGCAGTGATGTCACATTAACAGAGAAAAGGTGTCAAAAGGTGTGACCCAATCTGAAAGGTATGCAAACGTGTTGACACAAGATCTTTGTATGTTAGCTAAGTTTTCACTTACGTTTTTACCTTCACAGTTTTAATGTGTCTGTTCTGTCTTTTCTTTGTACTGAAAAGTAAGCTTTGCCATCACAGAATTAAGTAGCCTACTTAAAAAAAAAAAAAAATCAGTTCAATTAGAAAAGAGTTATTTTCAATTATAATATTAGCCTTTCACAACATTAATGTTTTTTTAATCTGTAGTTTTTAAGAAATATCATGAGCAAACGTGGAAGGCCAAAAAAATTAAATCATCTACTGTCCCAAAATAGAACAGTGTACCTTCACCTTGGTCACCTCTAGTTTATTTCAATAGTCTAAAACAAGTCACCAGCAGGAAACAGAGAGGTAACACCCTGCTATGGCTATTATCTATTATCTATGAATCCTTAGATTCATCTTAACTAAAGCCATAATAAATGGGCATGGGTGGAATTCCACAGAGTGAACAGCAGGAATTGTTTAATCAGTCGGGTTAGACTGTATGTTGAGATCAAGCAGCAGATTTCTGATGGAAGGGCACAAGGCAAAGAACATGATGTTTAAAATAACCAGGAAAACTTCATTTGCTCTTAGGTTATGATATTGAGCAATCCTTTATACACATTCCCCTCTTGATTAAACTGATAGCAGGGTATTTCCAACCAGACACTCTCAGACAGTGAGTCAATGGGAAAAAGGCATGTGTTGGACATGTGACTACTTGATTGCAGGTGTGAATGAAGGAAGCAGTCACTGGCAAGTCTGTACAAATCTATCAAAATTTTAGTCTTCCTCAAAATCATTCAAACAAAATGGGAAGACATCAAAGCACCTCCATCTGACACTCCTCAGTAAAAGCCAACCTGCTTTGTTTTTCTCCAACAACGCCTTTGGGAGCCAAACTGGAATATCTCCATTCCTTCAACCTCCACCCTGATATCTTAAACCTCAGAGTTATAAACTACCATATGGGCTTTTTAGAAGAATCACAAGACTTAGAATAGAAGACAACTGAAAGAAGAAAATACAGACAGAATTAAACTCAGCACAACAGGGATCAGATGTGGTTGTTTGGGTCATTCATAGCAGGCTCTTGGTATGGGGGACTAGAGAGGATGCTCTATTCTCATCACAATTCTGCCTTTATTGGCCCCAAATGGCCTGGCATATTTTCATGGTGCATTTGTGATTTAAGATGCGATTGAAGCATGAGCCACTGAGACAGCCTACAATGAACTAAGTTGTTTACAGACCTCCACTGCTCCAGGCCACTTTATCTAGAACTCTATTAAGACAAGCCTTTGATATCAGTATAAATATGTCTTCAAAGACAACCGAATATTTTTTTTTAAATAATTTATTAACCTGATCTATTTAAACACATTAACAGGAACATTGTATGTGTCCTCACTAGTCCTCACTAGCTCATAAATCGGAAAAATCATGATTAGATTTAAATCTAATAATGTGCATATATATATATATATGCATGTTTCTGTGAGGGTTAGGTTTAAGGGTTGGGTTAGGATGTAGAAAATATCATTAACCTGATATAAAAACAAAAATGTCCCCATTTAGCTACCCTGTTAAAAAAACAAAACAAAAAAAAAACAGCATATGCTGGTTAGTTTTGAAGCATTCTGGTTTGAGCTGGTTTAAGCTGGTCCTGGAGCTAGTGTGTAAGTTTTTTCCTATGTCACTGGTTCTGCTGTTAGTTAAAAATATGTGTAGCTACAAGCCTCCAGTCTCGATTATTAATTTTCTAAATTTCATAACCGAACTAGCAATGACGTCTTGGGCAATATTGAAAAGTTACTAGAGTAACAAGGAGGCAGCATAATTGTGTGATACAGCTTTTATACAATCACTATTTTCAAAACACTGTTTGCTTCCAGGATAAATTCATGGTCACATTAGACTTGGAGCATGCAAAATTTATTTAAATACTGCAGCGGTTGTAAGATGTCGTCAAACTCTGACTTTTTTTAAACCTATGTAATATATCCAAAATGTAACAATGTGCTTTACTGCAACACTGCAAATCTGCAGATTTAAAGTTTCCTGTCTTTTAATTCAGCTATACATGAAGTATCAGTCTTCTGTTGGTCACACAACTTCATGTGATGCGAATTTGCAGGTCAGCATTCACCAAACTTTGGAATGCAGCAAAATTCGTATATAAACATGTAATTTGCATGTGTATGATTGGAAGTCAAGGGAATGAAAAGTGTAGTTTTAGCTCTCTTGATTCTGTGTTTTTAAACAAATTGGTGGAGTGAATGATTCAATGGTAAGAAAGTTTTTTTTTTTAAATTCCTGAATTAATCATAATTTTTGGAAGAATCATTTATATCTGATTCAGTGGTTCACTTACTATTCACACAGATTTTCACAACAATCTGTGGTACTGTGAATGTATGAGGCTGACTGGGAATGAGAAATAAATAGACATGCTGCTTTAGAAGATGGAGTGTTTTATACAAACACAAAACTAACAAAAGAACAGAATAAATTCTGCCCAGGATTTGTATAAAAGAAATCACAGAACCTTATACATGGAGGGAAAAAATATTTGAGCCCCTGCTGATTTGCCCACTGACAAAGAAATTATCAGTCTATAATTTTAATGGCAGGATGAAAAAAAGTTGAAATATCACTTTAATGAGTGAAATAAGTATTTGACCCCTTCGCAAAACATGCCTTAGTACTTGGTGGCAAAACCCTTGCTGACAATCACAGTTCAGACGTTTCTTGTCATTGGTCACCAGGTTTGCACACATCTCAGGAGGGATTTTGTCCCACTCCTTTTTGCAGATCCTCTCCAAGTCATTAAGGTTTTGAGGCTGATGTTTAGCAACTCGAACCTTCAGCTCCCTCCACAGATTTTCTGTGGGATTAAGGTCTGGAGACTGGCTAGGCCACTCCAGGACCTTAAAGCGTTGCTCCACCCCAAAATGAAAATTTTGTCATTAATCACTTAATCCCATGTCGTTCCAAACCAAACAAAAAGCTTCATTCGTCTTCGGAACACAATTTAAGATATTTTGGATGAAAAGGCTTGTGACTGTCGGGAGGCTTGTGGGGAGGCTTGTGACTGTCCCATTGACTGCCAAGTAAATAACACTGTGAAGGCCCAGAAAAGTATGAAAGGCATCGTCAAAATAGTCCATCTGCCATCAGTGGTTGAATCTGAACTTTATGAAGCGACAAGAATACTTTTTGTATGCGAAGAAAATAAATGTGTTCTTCTTTGTTCTTTTACACTTTGATTTGAACAAAAACAGCGTATCTGTGTGGTGCGGCTGACACAGAACAGCATGCACTATTTGCGTCCAGCGGATATTCTCCAAAATGGCACTACGGTGATGCAGATGAGCTGGTGGACCTTGCGGGCGCTGCAGGATTTCAGTCCTTCACGGTCTAGTGTGTTACCAATTGTTTTCTTGGTGACTATGGTCCCAGCTGCCTTGAGATCATTGACAAGATCCTCCCGTGTAGTTCTGGGCTGATTCCTCACCATTCTCATGATCATTGAAACTCCACGAGGTGAGATCTTGCATGGAGCCCCAGTCCGAGGGAGACTGACAGTTATTTTGTGTTTCTTCCATTTGCGAATAATCGCACCAACTGTTGTCCCCTTCTCACCAAGCTGCTTGGTGATGGTCTTGTAGCCCATTCCATCCTTGTGTAGGTCTACAATCTTGTCCCTGACATCCTTGGACAGCTCTTTGGTCTTGGCCATGGTGGAGAGTTTGGAATCTGATTGATTGATTGCTTCTGTGGACAGGTGGCTTTTATACAGGTAACAAACTGAGATTAGGAGCACATCCCTTTAAGAGAGTGCTCCTAATCTCTGCTCCTTACCTGTATAAAAGACACCTGGAAGCCAGAAATCTTGCTGATTGATAGGGGATCAAATACTTATTTTACTCATTAAAATGCAAATCAATTTATAAATATTTTTAAATGTTTTTTTTTTTTTTTTGTTATTCTGTCTCTCACTGTTCAAATAAAAATACCATAAAAATCATAGACTGATCATTTTTTTGTCAGTGGGCAAACGTACAAAATCAGCAGGGGATTCGTCAGTTGGTGGTGGTGATAATATTTCAGTATGTCTTTGTGTGAATGGGATCATTTGCACCCTCTCTCACAGTGTCATTAGACACAATTAGTCTTATCTACAACATTCCTCACCTCTGGTGTCCCACGTTAAAATTCTTCTCATGACTCGCTGACAAGCCATAAATATGGAATGAGCAGCAAGACCGCTTGTTCATTCCACACATACAGGTGCATCTCAATAAATTAGAATGTTGTGAAAATGTTTTTTCTTGTAAGTTATTTCAAAAAGTGAAAATTTCATATATTTTAGATTCACTGCATGTAAAGTAAAACATTTCAAAAGTTTTTTGTTTTAATTTTGATGATTAGAGTTTACAGCTCATGAAAGTCAAAAATCAGTATCTCAAAATATTAGAATATTTACATTTGAGTTTCAATTAATGACCATTCCTACATTATAAATTCCGGGTATCTCTTGTTCTTTAAAACCACAATAATGGAGAAGACTGCTGACTTGGCAATGATCCAGAAGACGAACATTGACACCCTCCACCTAGAGGGTAAGTCACAGAGGGTCATTACTGAAAGGTGTGGCTGTTTACAGAGTGCTGTATCAAAGCATATTAAATGCAAAGTTGACTGGAAGGAAGAATTTGGGTAGGAACAACAGGGATGACTGCAAGCTTGAGAATACTGTCAAGCAAAGCTGATTCAAACACTTGTGAGAGCTTCACAAGGAGTGGACTGAAGCTGGAGTCAGTGCATCAAGAGTCACCATGCTCAGACATCTTCAGGAAACAACGTCTGAACCAGAGACAATGTCAGAAGCATCTTACCTGGGCTGTGGAGAAAAAGAACTGGACTGTTGCTCAGTGGTCCAAAGTCCTCTTTTCATATGAAAGTAAATTTTGCATTTAATTTGGAAATCAAGGTCCCAGAGTCTGGAAGAAGAGTGGAGAGGTACAGAATCCATGTTGCTTGAAGCCCAGTGTGAAGTTTCCACAGTCAGTGATGATATGGGCTACCATGTCATCTCAGAATCAGAATCAGAATCAGAATGGGCTTTATTGGCCAAGTATGTTTACACATACAAGGAATTTCTTGTAGTGACAGAAGCTCCACAGTGCAACAGAAAGACAGCAACAGGACAGGAGGACACAGATAATAAAAGAATAACAACAATTAACCAAAAGGCAATGTACAAGGCAGCAAAAACACAATATATAATATAGACAACTATGTATGTACAGGTCAAGTATGTGCAAATTAGAAATGAGAAAATAAAATTAGTGAGTGTGGTGAATGGATAGTGTATTATAGTTGTGTGTTCCACGTTTATTGTGGAGTGTTCATGAGATGGATTTCCTGAGGGAAGAAACTGTTCACGTGTCTGTTCGTTCTGGTGCACAGAGCTCTGTAGCGTCGACCAGACGGTAACAGATCAAAGAGAGAGCGTACTGGGTGTGAGGGGTCCAGAGTGATTTTACCAGCCCTTTTGCTCACTCTGGATAAGTACAGTTCTTGGAGAGTGGGGAGGGTTGTACCAATGATTCGCTCAGCAGTCCAGACTACCCTCCATAGTCTTCTGAGGTCAGATTTGGTAGCTGAGCTGAACCAGACAGTTATAGAAGTGCAGAGGATGGATTCATTGATGGCAGAGTAGAACTGTTTCAGCAGCTCCTGTGGCAGGTTGAACTTCCTCAGCTGGCGAAGAAAGTACAGCCTCTGCTGGGCCTTCCTGACAATGGAGTCAATGTGAATCTCCCACTTCAGGTCCTGAGAGATGGTGGTGCCCAGGAATCTGAATGACTCCACTGCAGTCACGGTGCTGTTCCTGATGGTGAGTGCAGGGGGTTTTCTCCTGAAGTCCACTATCATCTCCACAGTTTTGAGCGTGTTAAGCTCCAGGTTGTAAAGACTGCACCAGACAGACAGCTCCCCAAACTCCTGTCTGTAAGCAGACTCGTCACCATCCAGGATGAGGCCGATCAGTGTGGTGTCGTCTGCGAACTTCATGAGCTTGACAGAGGGGTCTTTAGATGTGCAGTCATAGGTGTAGAGGGAGAAGAGCAGTGGGGAGAGAACGCAGCCCTGAGGAGCTCCAGTGCTGATGGTACGAGTGCTGGATGTGAATTTACCAAGCTTTACTAGCTGCTGTCTGTCTGTCAGGAAGCTGTTGATCCACTGACAGACAGAGGTGGGGACGGAGAGCTGAGTTAGTTTATTTTGAAGGGTTTCCGGGATAATGGTGTTAAAAGCAGAGCTGAAGTCCACAAACAGGATCCTCACATAAGTCCCTGGTCTGTCCAGATGCTGCAGGATGAAGTGCAGTCCCATGTTGACTGCATCATCCACAGACCTGTTTGCTCTGTAGGCAAACTGCAGGGGGTCCAGTAAGGGTCCAGTGATATCCTTCAGCCAAAACCAGTCTTTCAAATGATTTCATGGCTACAGACATTAGGGCCACAGGTCTGTAGTCATTAAGGCCAGTAATTTTGGGTGTATTTGGGACGGGATGATGGTGGAGCGTTTGAAGCAAGAGGGGACTTTGCATAGCTCCAGTGATCTGTTGAACATCTGTGTGAAGATGGGGGCCAGCTGATCAGCACAGGTTTTTAGGCAAGCTGGTGACACACCATCTGGGCCTGGTGCTTTCCTTCTTTTGTTCTTCCTGAAGACCTGGCACACATCTTCTTCGCTGATTTGAATCGTAGGTGTGGGGGAGAGAGGGGTTGCTGGAGGTGTGAATGGTTGTGTGGAGAGGTGTTCAGGGCGGGTGTGGGGTGATCTTTCAAAACGACAATAAAAGTCGTTCAGGTCGTCTGCCAGGTGTTGATTCTCCGGAGTGCTGGGGGATGGTGACTTGTAACTGGTGATATCCTTCATTCCTCTCCACACTGAAACAGGATCACTGGAAGATATTTTTTTCCTGAGCTTGTCAGAATAATTCCTCTTTGCCACTCTGATCTCCTTTTCCAGTGTGTATTTGGCCTGTTTTTACAAGACTTTATCCCCCTTTCTGTAAGCATCTTCTTTGGTCTGACGGAGCTGTCTGAGTTTTGCAGTGAACCATGGTTTGTCATTGTTGTAGATTAGATGAGTCCTGTTAGGAATGCATATATCCTCACAGAAACTGATATAAGATGTTACAGTCTCTGTGAGCTCGTCCAGATCGATGGCAGCGGCTTCAAAAACAGTCCAATCAGTGAGGTCGAAACAGGCTTGTAGATCCCGCTCTGTTTCGTTAGTCCATCTTTTAACAGATCTTAATACAGGCTTTGCAGACTTAAGTTTCTGCCTGTAGGACAGAATAAGATGAACCAAACAGTGATCAGAGAGTCCTAAAGCTGCTCGTGGAACCGAGTGATATGCGTCCTTTATCACTGTGTAACAGTGATCCAATATATTACTGTCTCTGGTGGGACATGTGATGTGCTGTCTGTATTTTGGCAGTTCGCGGGAGAGATTTGCTTTATTAAAGTCCCCGAGAATTATTAAAACAGAGTCCGGGTGTTGTTGCTCACTCTCTGTGATCATATCAGCGAGTTTCTGTAAAGCTGTGCTCATGTACACTTGTGGTGGAATGTAAACACTCACGAGAATGAACGAGCAGAACTCCTGCGGCGAATAGAACGGCTTGCAGTTAATGAAGAGCATTTCTAGATCTGAACAGCACATCTTCTTTAACACAGTTACATCTGTACACCACCTCTCATTGATGTAAAAGCACGTCCCGCCGCCGCGCGATTTCCCCGTTGATTCTTGCGTCCCGATCTGCTCTGATCAGCTGGTAATTAGGCAGATGTAACACGCTGTCCGGTATGTCGCCATTCAGCAAGGTTTCCATGAAACACAGAGCAGCAGAGTTAGAAAAGTCCTTGTTTGTTCGGGAGAGCAGAATCTGCTGGTGTTGGTCCATTGTGTTTTCAGAAGTCCACAGTCAACGCAGCCATCTACCAGGAAATTTTAGAGCGCTTCATGCTTTTGTCAAGAGGAAGATGAGAGACACCAGACCCAATCAGGTTCAGATGACCTGAAGGCCGCTATCAAAGCAACCTGGGCTTCCATACCACCTCAGCAGTGCCACAAACTGATCACCTCCATGCCACGCCGAATTGAGGCAGTAATTAAAGCAAAAGGAGCCCCCTACCAAGTATTGAGTACATATACAGTAAATGAACATACTTTCCAGAAGACCAACAATTAATAAATTTTTTTTTATTTCTTTATTGGTTTTATGAAGTATTCTAATTTGTTGAGATAGTGAATTGGTGGGTTTTTGTTAAATGTGAGCCTAAATCGTCACAATTAAAAGAACCAAAGAGTTAAACTACTTCAGTCTGTGTGCAATGAATTTATTTAATACACGAGTTTCACAATTTGAGTTGAATTACTGAAATAAATTAACTTTTCCATGACATTCTAATTTATTGAGATGCACCTGTAGGTTCATACTCTGATTTTTCTTGAGAATTACGAATTGCTCCATAAAATCCAATAGGGACTTGCAATTGAATGAAAATACATGACATGGGAAGTGAAAAGCCATATAACACAATTACAGATGGAGTTGGTGCAGATCCCCTAAATAGTTTTGGACTGGATCAGGAGAATGCCGTTTATTCATGTGAGTCCCTGCTTTAACCGGCCATGTGCCCCTGAGCAAATAGCTGCCCCCACTCCTGCTGATCCAGCACATAGCTCACACTCAGTGGTTTTGCCCACCAAGGTGATGGAGGACAAGAGGAAGAAGGATATTTATAGAGTAGACCCTAAAGGTTTATGAACAGCTACTGTGCACATTTGACTAAATGTAACACAATTATAACAAAATAAATAGCACAAATACACACTGTAAAAAATTTAAATTAAATATGGGTTTGAGTGAACAATCTGTCTAACTTTAAAAAATAGATGTACTAGTAGCGATGAAGTTTACTAGACTGAAAAAAAAAGTCTAAATCTCTCTTTAAAATGTATTTAGCTGACTATTTTCTTATTCAACTCACCAAGTGTATATATACATTTTTATATATACACAGAAGTATATATATTTCTTTTGTAAATGTCATTTATTTAGTAATGTAATTACTTTACTTTTTTAATGTAATTTATTCTTGTGATGGGATAACAGCCATTACTCCAGTTTTCAGTGTCACATGATCCTTTAGAAATCATTCTGATATGCTGATTTTCTGCTCATAAAACACTTGTTGTTATTTTCAGTATTGAAATTGTGATACATAGGCCTATATTATTCAGGATTATTTGATGTATACAGAGTTCAAAGCAACAGTATTTATTTAAAAGTACATTTTTGTAACATTATAAATGTCTTAGCTGCCACTTTTGATCAATTTAATGAACCCTCGCTGAATAAAAGTATTATTTTCTTTCCAAAAAACAAACAAACATATATACAGTATTTAAACGTTAAGAATCAGTAAGTTTTCATTTTTAATTAATATTTTTTAATTGTAGTTTTATTACCTCCTGGGCATGACATAAGCTACGTTACATACTCCACAAAATTTGCCAATGAAAGTTGTTCAGTGTTTACAGGTGAGTTTCTTGTAGTGTTCAGCACTACATGAATCATCTTTTTATCTTTAATGGTGCTTGCATGCTGATAAGATAGTGGACAAATAATGCAGATGTGTGTGTGTGTGTGTGTGTGTGTGTGTGTGTGACGGAATGTCATGTCCGAAACTGCTTCAAATGGTGTCTAAACTCAGCTGTTTTGTACTCAGTGTGCAAACATAATATAAAATACCACAAAAATGCACATTAGCTTCTTTATTGCTGAGAAACTGTCAGCTGAGTGACCTTAAAATAGTTTTTGTCCCACTGAAAAAGAGTCATTGTGTAGAAGGCACACAAGCAGACTATTTTTACCACTGTGGAAGAATCTCCTTAAATACAAACCATTTTAACTCAATATAAGATAATGTGTGGGATAATACAAACATGCTTTGATAATCTAGTTTTTCCTACATTATATTGGCTTTTTGTAATGTAATAAATCTGATCCACAACTATATATATATATATTATAAACTATATATAGTTTATCAGAAACATAGTTTCTGGTAATTATCTGGACCCAGATTGTATTGTGCAAGTGCGTGCTGTCTGACTTGTTGCCAAAACATTTGTTTGAGAATATACCCAGCTTTTTTTTCCACTGGGGAGATGCTGTTCAACTGGGTGAAGTTATGTGAGCAAAGGCTCTGTTTACATGGAGCCAGCCTAGTTCTCTGTGTCCTGTTACACTTCAGTGAATAAGAGGCACAAATACAGGCATTTCATGCAGGCTGATATTGACCAGTCTGCCATTATATAACAGAGGTTATATGGAAGTAAAACAGAGTCATTCATCTTGTAACAGAAAACAGAAGGGATCTAAGGAAATAGGCCTGATACAATACATCAACTAAAGAAGAAAAACCTGCAAGACACCTTCAAATTATTACAATATAAACTCTTTGTCAAAACTTTGTCGAATCTCTGAAGGTTGTGAAACATCTGCTGAATTAGCATTATTTCATGAACAGATGAACATGTGAGCAAATTGTATTGTTAGTATATTCTTCTCTATTACCTTTAGTTTTGCTCACACAAAAATGAAAAATCTCTGTCATTATTTACTCACACTTGTGTTGTTCAAAACCAAGAAAACTTTAAAAAGGATGCAAAACACCATCAAAGTGTTAATAATTAATAAAAGTATTTTCTAAAGAATTGTGTCCTATAATCTGCTGAAGGACAGATGTTGTAATTCAATCTTCCACTCCACTGGGCTTTTATTCATACTCTTTTCGATCACACTGAATCAGTGAGTTGAACTTGAGAACTGATTCAATCCAATATGTAAATGAATCATTTAGATAAGTTTTGAACTAGCTAATCAAATGTTCCAAATGAATGATCTAAAAAAGATTCAACTCAAAAGAATGTTACATTCATCACATTGCAAGACTTCCTAGTATTAGTAATTATTGTAGTATTATGTGTCTTAACTACTTTTATGATACTTTTAGGGTGCTTTTTGTCATTATGAAGCTTGACAGCACCTCATTCAATTTCATTATATTGAGCAGGAGATTCCTTGGAAATTTCCTGTTTTTGTTCCACAAAAAAATAGTGATACGAGTTTAGAAGCACATGAAGGTGAGTAAATAGGACTTTGATTTTTGTGTAAACTATTCTTTTAGCCTTCATTATATCCGTTTTAGCCATAGTTCCACTGAATTATAACATCCTCTTCACAACAATAGGAACTGTTCAAAACATCAGCACAATCAAATCAGCCAAAGGACACTGCAAATATTTAGCAAAGGCTGAAACAAATATGTGTTTTGAGTATTTGTGTGAGCAATAGCGTGGGAATTACGGCAGGAATGTGAAGGGCATGACCAACAGCATATCACGGGAAACTCACAGTGCGCATCCGGCGAGGACAAGAAGGGTAACAAAACATCAACTTTGAAAAAGTATCTAAAAGTGATAATAACATCTGTGCCTTTCAAAAATGCCCACTAATCACCAGTGTCAATTTATTTGGTTAAACTAAACAAAAACATGCTAAGACTCTGACATATAAAAACATAAATGTCTCTTAGAAAAGCGTCAAATCTGAATCAATTAAAACAGTTATATAAAGAACATATACTGAGTAACTCTGGCTTATTTCAAGCAAACACATGACAAGTATATGGAGAAATGACAAGCATGTGGTTCCTGATAATACATTGTTTGTTTTTGCATAATTGTGGTACCATTCATTTGAAGGTATGCAGAATACATACCTCCTAAACTTTTATAGATCTATTCGCATTCCTCAATGCGGATTTGCGCAACATTTGTCAGAGATGAGATGCAGCTCACACTGGGATTATTGCTATGCATTGCAACCAATCTTCACTTTCTTATTCCAACAGGCAGTTTGATCATGGGGTTTCAAGCAAATTTAAAACAGGTGAACTACTTGACATTATTTAGGGAGTCATTCCAGTAAATGCAGATCCGGGAGCAGAAGTTCTATGCTTTTATTAGGGATAGCTTGGGTTTTTCATGCTGATGTGCCTAGACTCCAATAATTATCTTTCCAGCTGGAATAGATGTGCAGGACTGTGCAATATTCTGTATTGCAGTAATTATGAATGGAAAAGGGCCTGGGTACAAGCCATAGCGGGTGAATCAGAGAAGCTTGAGCAACATTTGAGAAAGAGAGCTCTTAAGGTCTGAGGTCATGCCTTCTTTTCAAATAGAAAAAAAACCTGAAAGAACTTGTCTTGAAATGTATGCATGAATCAAAGGAACTGTTTCAGCATGGAAAAGACTCAAAACTTAATTTATGGTGGCAGCAAAAAAAAAGAAGAGCATCAGGTGCATCATTGCTTCTAACCAATGATTAATTTTTACACTCAAACACTCCCGTTGTGAATCTGGATGGGGTTGCCGATAAGACTGACAGTTTGACAGTGACTGAAGGATAATTGGAATTTGTAGGTCAGGTAAATGAACAATGTGGATTTGCAGAAGTGTAATAAAAGTGCATAGTCTAACACAGTTAATTCCTCTGGGCAGGTCTCAGCCATGTTCCAGAATTTGAAGGATAAGGATCACTCATCCGAGAACTTAAGCGGGTGACTAAAAAAGACCTTTTATGTTAATCTAGAACATCACTGTGCATGTGCCACTCATAGTGTCTTTAATGATTTTACCTCAGCAGTGAAATCTCACTTTGCAGATTCAGAGGTGCACATCAATCACTCAAACAAGGTTTAAGTGCCACAGAAGCTTCACTATAAATGAGTGTTAAGCAAATAAAAAAAAAATCCAATTGCTTTTAAAGCTGAAGCGCAATGTTTATAAAACTAGAAGCAAATGGAAAAATAAGGACTGCATCTAAAATTGCATACTCTTTAAGTAGGTACTTATTTTGAGTAAGAAATTACTTTACGCCGGTCAACAAAAGATTGTATAGTATGAATGCATATAGTATGATGTAATCTGGACATCATACTATATGTACTACATTTGTAGTAAACTGTCCAATTTTTGGTTGTGCACTTCAGAATCGCCAGAAGTAGGTCGTCATTCAGGTGCTTTTCACCTACTGTTTTATGGATTCTATATAGTAGGGAAATATGCATATTCATGTGTGGCCAAGGACTGTTTTCAAACTTGTTTCCTGAACTCTGCCCCAGTCTTCTTTTGGTTGAACAAACAGATAGTCTGGCCCCAAACTCACACCAGTGGTTGGACCAGTGTTGCTGTGTGTCGAGCTGGTCATGGATGCATGTAAAACAGAGTTTTCACAGGGATACAAATAATGCATACAGTAGCTGTCTCTGCATCTAAGGCTGGAATAGGATATTTTAACACTGAAAAATTTACACTTTAATTTTCAATCAGAAACTAAACTAATTTTACATTCACATTTTTTACGTTTCACAAATGTTTCTTGTCATTAGAATGGAAGCTAAGAAATATCATAGTTTAGGTTCATTTGACAAATGCTTGTGCCCTTCTTTATTTCCTTCATATACTACTTGTATTGCTTTTAGGCAGACTTTTGGCATCAGTTTCAGACTTTACAAATCAACGACAGGACATAAAGAATATAGAATCTCTTTGATATATAAAAGCTGCCTGAAAGCTTAGACTAGCACATCATAAACATGAAGTGTCTTGGCATTGCAGGAGATAAAACAGAACCAGCCTGTGGTGTATCCTGTCTCATTGATGCATGCTGTCTGCATTGCCAAATCTCTTCTCGTATAAAAACATTTTCCTTCATGCTCCACTGAGACTTAAGGTCCACCGTAATACATTCCCCGCTCCTTATTTGTTGGGCCTTAAAGGACAGGTATCCATAGCAACCCCGCAACATTCCAACAACGTCTGGCCCCTGGCCTGTCACAACACCATCTGCCCTAGAGCGAGCATTCACACACTTTAAAGACTGAGGTAGAAGAAAACATTTATAAACAGACTTCTGATAAATTCCCACTGCACGGATCACTTCACTGTTGTTGTACGAAGCCTTATGAAAGCAAACAAGAAGTTTTGCTCTTTGTTGACATACATGATGCTTTGACATTAACAACAGCACATTTCCAGGAATCCCACATGGTTCTCATTAACATTCCAAGTGCTCTCTTTCTCGCGTCTTCTCTTCCTCTCTCTTTTTCCCACTCTCTTTTGTCTCCTGAGGAGGCCAAAAAGGAAAACTGACAGCTTTGGCTCTGGACCATGCATTCCATGGGATGTGTCAAAATCATTCTCAGAAGAGCACAGAAGGCCCACATAGGGGCACTTTGACACACACACACACACACACACACACACACACACACACACACACACACACACACATACTTACATATGATAGGTTTCCATGTTTTATGGGGATGTAATGGTTTTTATACTATACAAACTGTATTTTTTCTGTCCCCTTAAATCCTACCAAATCCTATCCCTAAATCTACCACTCGTTCTGCATTTTTAGATTTTCAAAAAGATCCTTCTGTTATAAGCTTGTTTCCTCATGGGGACCAAAAAATGTCCCCACAAGGTAAAAATTTACTAGTGTCCTTGTGGGGACATTAGGTCCCCATAACGTAGGTATTAACAGGTACACACAAAAGCACACTTGCGCATTTAGAAGAAAGTGGTGAATACATGGGTCTTTAATAAAAATGGGAACACGTTTTTCATGTTTGCTAGGCAGAAACAGAAATATATTCATCTATTCTTGCCATTGTTTTATATCTGGAGGTTATCACATGCATGTTGACATTACAGAACATTAAGTCCTTGTTGTATATTTCATCAAAATCCAGGTTTCATTATTACCTAGACCAAGTGTCTTCAACCAAGGCCAATGGACCCCTTGGTGGATAGTAGGGACCTCTATAGACCTTGCTGGCTTATTTCATTTTTGACATGAATGAAATCAAGACCGTGAGGGACTAGAGAACAGTGTGTGGTCAGTGTATTGAACTGTTGTATAACGATATGTCAATTGTTCAGCTGACCAAACATCTTTCCAAAAGACTCTCAGTAGACAAAAACATTACATTACATTGTCTAGAATGTTACGACACGGTATACTCACAAGCAACGTTCTATTTCTTTCTAACAGCCTCATTTTCATCTGTGTAGAATTCAATACAGTGTTTTGTATACCCTGTTTAAGGTCTATAATAACATCCGTCTAATACCATTGATGTACATATACTTACATTTTTATTGTATTTAATACAGTTTAATGTGGGAGGGAAAATTAAACATTTAGCTGAACATTACCTTTTGGGTGAAGTTATCTTAATATATTTTGTATTGTATATATTTTATTTTTCCCAAATATTAGTTTCAAATAAAACAATAATTGGTGGAAACCCTGTATAGCAACAACCGTTTGTGATCTATAGATTATAAAAACTAAAAATAACCTGTGAAATGGATAAGCATTATTTTTTTTTTCACATTATTGAATCTGTATGCTCTATTAGACCAGCTACCACTGAGGAGGAACCTCTATACTGAAATGTGATGTTTGGGCACAGCAGAGATGAACCAGTGGACTCACTGAATCACTGGAAATAGCCTTGAGACTCAGAAAGAGGACGTGACATGTTGTGGAAAGCCCACTGCAGGAGCCCATCTATAGAGCTCTGCATTCATCAAGACAAATATCCTGTTAGGCATCTCATCTGTGGCTTCATGTATATACAGTTTCCATCACTCACATGCATTTATTAATTTATTTGTACAGTAGGGGGGGAAATTATTTGATCCCCTGCTGTTTTTGTACGTTTGCCCACTGACAAAGAAATGATCAGTCTATAATTTTAATGGTAGGTTTATTTGAACAGTGAGAGACAGAATAACAACAAAAAATCCATAAATGCATTTCAAAAAAGTTATAAATTGATTCGCATTTTAATGAGTCAAATAAGTATTTGATCCCCTATCAATGAGCAAGGTTTCTGGCTCCCAGGTGTCTTTTATACCGGTTAAGAGCTGAGATTAGGACACCTGTCCACAGAAGCAATCAATCAATCAGATTCCAAACTCTCCACCATGGCCAAGACCAAAGAGCTGTCCAAGGATGTCAGGGACAAGATTGCAGACCTACACAAGGCTGAGATGGGTTACAAGACCATCGCCAAGCAGCTTGGTGAGAAGGTGACAACAGTTTATTCACAAATGGAAGAAACACAAAATGACTGTCAGTCTCCCTCGGACTGGGGCTCCATGCAAGATCTCACCTCGTGGAGTTTCAATGATCATGAGAACGGTGAGGAATCAGCCCAGAACTACACGGGAGGATCTTGTCAATGGTCTCAAGGCAGCTGGGACCATAGTCACCAAGAAAACAATTGGTAACACACTACGACGTAAAGGACTGAAATCCTGCAGCAAGAAAGCACATGTACAGGCCCGTCTGAAGTTTGCCAGTGAACATCTAAATGATTCAGAGGAGAACTGGGTGAAAGTGTTGTGGTCAGATGAGACCAATATCGAGCTCTTTGGCATCAACTCAACTCGCCATGTTTGGTAGAGGAGGAATGCTGCCTATGACCCCAAGAACACCATCCCCACCTTCAAACATGGAGGTGGAAACATTATGCTTTGGGGGTGTTTTTCTGCTAAGGGGACAGGACAGCTGCACCGCATCAAAGGGACGATGGACTGGGCCATGTAACGTCAGGTCCAGGTCATTGAAAATAGGTCGTGGATGGTTATTCCAGCATGACAATGACCCAAAACACATGGCCAAGGCAACAAAGGAGTGGCTCAAGAAGAAGCACATTAAGGTCCTGGAGTGGCCTAGCCAGTATCCTGGCGTTAATCCGGTCTGTGGAGGGAGCTGAAGGTTCGAGTTGCCAAACATCAGCCTCGAAACCTTTCTGACTTGGAGAGAATCTGCAAAGAGAAGTGGGACAAAATCCCTCCTGAGATGTGTGCAAACCTGGTGGCCAACTACAAGAAACAGCTGACCTCTGTGATTGCCAGCAAGGGTTTTGCCACCAAGTACTAAGTCATGTTTTGCGAAGGGGTCAAATACTTATTTCACTCATTAAAATGCAAATCAATTTATAAATTTTTTGAAATGCGTTTTTCTGATCAAATACTTTTCCCCCCACTTTATACTATAGAAAAACATGACCTCACCTCCCCCATTATAGAATCCATTTCATCTTTGATGAGCAGTTGCTCTGATGGCGTTAAGCCCTGATCAGTCATGTGTTGGCTCACCTGTGGGAATAAACCAGACTAATAACATGTGAGGTCAGCTGGCCCTAAAGTGTTGTTTTAGTGTATATGGATTACCTGAAGACTCCTTGAAGATGTTTCACTTTCAGGGCCCCAAGACCTGCAGCAATTTCTACATTTTGACCTTCCACTGAAAAGACAAATAGGGGAAGAGAGAAGGAGTGACTGAGATACAAAGCATAATAGAACTCACAGTTATTCTATTATACATAACATCAGTACTTTGAAAAATTGCAGAGGGCATGATAACTCTGCAGGCACTGTGGGCACGTGATCAGCTCTCCTCGGGTAAGGTGGCAAATTCCACAAGCCATCCTCATCCCAACCATTTCACCATCTGAAGACTAACAGAGATTAAAAATATAAATAGCTGAATATTACCACAATCCTGCCACATGTCAGAGATATAGATGTTTTAGACAACTGAAATGACACGAGGGTGTGTATATAAGATTTCACATCTTCTTTTTTTGGATGAATTACTTCCCCACACATAGTAAAGACACGTTCATACCAAAAACTGTAATGATAACTGTATTAGCATCTACACCAATGCACAATAACTTCCGTTTAATGTGCTGCAGTTTTGTCATCTGCTGCTTTAAAGGCTTGACCTCTTTAAAATCATGCAGATTCTGATTGACTGTCAATGCTTTTAATTGTTCATCAATTGGAAAAAACTGAAAGTAATTCCAGTGACACTGTTTTTCTGTGTCATTTTCATTATATTTGTGGTGTGGAGTTTATTATTCTCATAGAGGCGTGTTTAGACAAAGAACGATAACTATAAAGATAACTATAACAACTATATTAGCATCCCCACTAACGTATGGTAACATTCAGTTAAGCACACCACAGTAATGTCGTCTACTGCTTTAAATGCTTGAGCTGTTTAATATCGGGTGGATTCTTATTGGCTGTCCATGTTTTTATTGTTCATCAGCTCTATAAAAATCCTTCTGAGAGTGATTCCAGCGATTATTAAAATGTTATACTTAACTTACATTTATCGTTATAGCTATCATCCTTGGTGTGAACATGTGGTGCTCTCATGTACTCAGTCACTGTGTCTCACTGAGTCACATGGAAGTTTTACCTGGAGACCCATGGGCTGAACACTTTTGCCTCCTGTGACTGTGGAGAGTGAAGTGGAGGACAAAGACGAGAAGAAAGAGAAGTCCACAGCAGAGCTGGAGCTTGTCTCTGTCACTGGAGGTTGAACTGCAGGCTAAAAATAAGAGCAGAGATGTTACTGCAATGACTACTAATAATCTTCCATCACTAGTCATGACGGTTCATATATGTGTGATTGTCTGTAATGCGACTTCAATTAGAAGGGAAATGTTGTTTTCAGTAGATTTAATGTTACTCTTGTCATGTTTTACCTGCAAAGAGGTGTATGTTCTGTCTTTCGCTCTGTTGCTTTGGCATAGCTGACAGCGCCAGGTACCACTGAAAACAAACACAACTGATTCTCAACTGTTTTGACTCGAAGGCCCCCCATTGTGCAAAGCAATCTTCAAACCCCACCACCATAAATGTTAAGATATTTTCATCTCTATTTTATATAATTATAACAAAACCAAACAGAAACAACAGTTATTTAACACATTCTTTTTATTTTATGCATGATTTTATGCTTTTTTTTAAATAATTTTATTAAATGAATTACTGTATTTTATTTAAAAAAGTTGTATCAATAAAAATATATTAATTTGAAAAATTTGGCATCATTCTTAAAATTACAGACAAATGTGACCCTGGACCACAAAACCAGTCTTAAGTGTAAATGTTTATACATATGAAACTTTCATAATAAGCTTTCCATTGATATATGGTTTGTTAGAATAGGACAATATTTGGCCGAGATACAACTATTTGAAAATCTGGAATCTGAGGGTGCAAAAAATAAAAAAATATTGTGAAAATCGCCTTTAAAGTTGTCCAAATGAAGTTTTCAGCAATGCATATTACTAATAAAAAATGAAGTTTTGATATATTTACGGTAAGAAATTTACAAAATACCTTCATGGCACATGATCTTTACTTAATATCCTAATGAATTTTGGCATAAGAGAAAAATGGATCATTTTGACCCATACTATGTATTTTTGGCTTTTGCTACAAATATACCCCAGAGACTTAAGACTGGTTTTGTGGTCCAGGATCACAAATGAATAATATTAGTCTGTAATTTTAAGGATGTATTAATAATATTACAGATTAATTAATAATATAACTCAGATTAATTGTAAATTATCCCACTGTTCCAGTGAAAGTTTGCTGAGGCCCCCTAGTGGGTACTGGATCTCTGGTTGAGACCCATCTAAAAGTCTGAAAACCACACTAAACTGTTATTTTAAATCTTATTTAAACTTGGAAATAAACATAAATCTTGTCACAAGTAAGTCTGTGACATTGAAAATTAATTGCAAATTTGTGACAAAATTATTTCATATTTAATTTCAATGATTATACCAATAATTTCATTTTATTATTATTATTTTTTATTGTATCCTTCTATGTAGATTTTCAACACCGATTTAAGCTGGGCACAACTAAAGAATAATGATGAGCGCAGTCATAGATCAGCTCTATGTTTGGTAGGGTCAGTGGCCTGTGCGTCACATGACTAATCTGTACCTGGGTATGGAGGTAAGGGGGGGCACTAGGCAGGTGAGATGGAAGGCGCGAGGACATCCATCACAGCAGATGAGCTCCCCACCGTCTTTACATACGGTGCATTCATCATCATTATGCTCGACCTGGACATAAAGTATGCATCATCAATGTGATTTACCTATTGTACCAGGTTAAAATCATGACCGCTTATGCCTACAGAATTTTTTTTCAAGTAGGTTTTTCTACATCTTCAACATCTGTAATTTTCCATGAGACGAACGAATTTCGATCACTTACATCCATGACTCTGGTGCTTGGCTCTCCCTGCTGGTGAATATAGTTTTGTGCAGTCTGTGCCTTGTGCACTCCAGCTGTCTCATCCAGTTTGCCAGAAGAGTAGAATTCTCCTCCCACCTTGATGCATTTTTTGGCACCTCCTGCAGGAGAGAGCAGCTGAGACATCTGTGCTGCCAAAGTGAACCGCCAAAGCGTTTACACGGCAATGTTACACTATCAAAACACACACTAAGAGCTAAAGCATTAGCTAAGTAAAGGCTTTCATCACAGTCTGTCAATACTGTATTAGTGTGCTGAGCTCACCAGACTCAATGACCTGCTGGATCAGAATCCCCTCCACTGTCCCGCAGCCAGTGGGATGCTCACTGGCAGACACAGTCACGGCCCTCTGGACTGAGGTAGATATAGCCTGAACCCCTGCAGTTTGGGAATCATATATTTATTTATCTGCAATCTCATTCATTTACTATAATGCATAGTCTTCTAATGACACACTTTACACAAACATGTGATTACCGTTTCCCACTGAGACTTGAGAAAGTGCTGCACCATCTGTCTTTCTCATCGGCTTGCCTTTGCTTCCTGGAACAGTGAAGACATTGAATTATCAGGACTATCATGTTTGCACATAGAAGCATCCCATCACGGCAATACAAACTGACACGTGTTCCCTCAGATTATAAATCCTAATTCACCTTTTTGAGTGTAAAAATATCACGTGGTTCGTGGTTTTCTTACAATTTGTTGAGACAACACTGCTAAGTAGCTTTAGTATTTTTATGAGATTTTTATTTTATATGCATTTAAATGTTAGTCTTAGTCTAAGTAAACATTACCCCTTTGTTCAGCGGATCATTTGTAGGTGCATCGTGATGAAAACAGTAGGGCAAACTTTTTACTGAAGAACTAGCCTAACGTTACTCTCATTCACAAAACAGAGAGGAAGGTGCAGTTTAACCTTGCATGTACAAAGCTAATTATTTCAATTTATTGTATTTAAGTGACATATTACGTAGCACATGAATGGTAAAAGAATGAATCGTGTACTGTTAAATTATTCAAACATCACAAATCGCACTTTTTGGAATCTTTTCTGTGAAAAAATGTAGACACATTTATAGTACTATTTTGTTATTGTGTTGTAATACTGGCATTAATTTAGGCTACAGAAAACTGTAAACGGCTGGCCACTGTAATCAATCTTGAAATTTTTCCTCTTTTGGATGGCTATATAGAAACACTATTGTAGATTTTATATTTTGTTTTTTGGGAATGCAAAATAACTTTATTGTAGTTTTCATTTATCACAACTATTATGACTTCCGCTTCTGAAATCACCGGAAATGTAAAAATGGTACATTAGGCCTAGTAATACACCTAAAACGTAAGCAGTTTTTAATAAATAGTAATCGGTTGCTATTTTGTTTGGCTTATACTAAATGAAAACTACCTAACTTGACTGTCACATCACAAGGTCGTAGAAATAAGTGTCAGGAAAGCAAAAAATATAAAAATAAAAAAAATAAATAAACTATTTTCTCCAGCCCAGCTATTCTCAGAACAATGAAGAACGTTCTAGCAATGTTCTCTCAAAGTTATGAACAAACATTCTTCCAATAATGTTAATAGAACGTCTATTAACAAAGTTAGCTGTTTTTTAATACATTATGCTTTATTTATGAAATGTGTTTCTGAAGCAGTAGTTGTAGTTGTACTAGGCTAGTTGTAGTTTGAGCAACTTGAGGGTATGTTGTTGAGTAAATGATGACAGAATTTGCATTTTTGGGTGAACTATCCCTTTAATGTTATCTTTAAAGTTTACATAACCAAGAAAAATGTTTCTAAACATTTTTTTTAATTGACCTATTGAATGTACAGAGAACACTCAAATATAACGTTTCCATAACGTAATGGGAATATGTCCTTAGAACATATTTTTGAATATAAAAATATGAATTATGAATATCTCTGTGTGCCAGTGTCTACCTGAGCTGGAGGTCAAGACTTTCTTGGTGTGATGTGGCCGGTGGGTCATTTGTTTTTCGGCCACCCCTCTCTTCTTGCCTGACTGGTTTCGGACCTGCAGCTCAAGCCTGGGGTTCCCTGCATGTCTGGCCACCTGCTTTAACCCTGCCAAATCAGATTATCATCACTTAAACTGTAATTTTTATCCTCCAACCTACTTCTGTTTGCCAGACCTGTGCACTGTACCTTTGGGAAGGTTCATAAACAGGGATTCCAGTTTTGGGTAACACTCCTTATTGTACTCTTTACAGAGATTGCTCCAGAAGCCCTGGAGAATTGTGGCATCCTGGTCCAGTATCAAAGTGAGCAGTGAGTAGACAGCTTTGTGTATCCCGTCCTTTTTCTTTCGCTCTAAAGTCTCCTTAAGTGTTAATCGGTAATAGTATTAGTTTCTTGTTTGAGCATTTAATGAACTAAGATTACGCATATTTATAATTATGCTGAGGAATGTAATTTTTATGAAAATGTTCACCCTTAGGATCTGTTCAGAGATGACGTCGTGATCAGCCAGCCCATACAGCAGTGGGAAAGGGTCATGGATTGCCATAGCGATCTCAGTCCTACATGCTCGTAGCTGTGAGCGCAGGTCAGACTCTCCGTAACCTTCCACCCTAGACATGCTTCCTCAAGAGTCCTGCATATAGATCACAAACTAAATTTACACTGACATTCTGGCTCTGGTGTTCTGTTCTGAGCGCACTAAATATATCTTCAGATATTAATTAAATAGGATTCAATTGTTTTATCATGCGCATAAATAGTACGTAAACAAATTAGAGGTCTTCTGTCTTTTTTAGAGAAGGGATCCCTTGTTATATATTACATAAAATTGAATGTTGCACTTTAAACTAGACCTATAATACAGTAACAGGCGTATAGTACCATTTTCATGTATTTACATATTTAGCTTACATTACTATTCATTAAAATAATGTAAACAAAGTAAAAAAAAAAAAGTCATTCATTTTTTATTTAAAATATATTTAATGAAGCAACAAATATTTAGCTGAGCTTTAGTTTTGATTGAAATTAACGTCTATTAATAATTGCTGAATTTTGGTTTATCCTTTTTATGTTTGTCAAAAATCAGTTAGGGATCAACCAGTAATTGTCAGTACTGCCGCAGACCCCCTGATGGTCAAAGACTCTAAACCTTAATAATTAAAGACTATCAGTCATCATTCAACCTTTAGAAATAATGGTACATATTGATTAGTTTCCTGATGTTAAACATGCTAAAAAATTAACATAGTACTTACAACAGATGAAGGTGATGAGGACTAGAGATACCTGTAATCTCCTAGCTGGTTTCCTATTATTTGATGTGATGGCTGTCAGTGATTGGCATGGCTTTTTTGTGACTGGTGGACAAATGACTCTTGTGCTCTTGGAGCCTCTAGGGGCCATTGATTCATAAGACTGCTGTGATAAGTGGTGACATTGAATTTCTATTTACAGTTAAAACACTAACTTGCACCTTGTAGGCCGGTTAAAAATACCTGCCCCTTATTTGTTCGCATTTATGCTCATTTGTGCGGTATTGCTTGGAAAGTCCACAGTTGGGCAAGAAACGATTTCTCAATCATGTGAGCCTCTACTTTCAGTCACCTGTCTCTCCTGAGGACTATAGTTTCCACGCCAAGGTGAATCCCAGTCTCTGTGCATCACAATAAATGCACTGGATTAGCCATTAATGCAGCATTTGTAATGTTGCGTGGGAATTATTAATGTCTTTGAGATTTTCCAACAAGGTTATACTCAAACTATAATGGAACTTTTTCCCATTTCCAAGCTTCTGAGAAACGAAAGTCATCATAGTTTGGGTAACGTCTATCAATGGAAACTACAACAAATATATTTTGTCTTCGCATTTGCACCAATAGCAAAAGAAAAAAAATCACCTTAAAGTTTCTATGACTTTCCAAAAGCAGTAAAAAAAACTAAAGAGATTGATTATGTTGGTCAAAAGAGAGAAAGATGTCAAATGTGTTATTATTATTGTCTTATTATTAGAAACACTCACATAACAGGGATAACTCGTTTTATGTAATTAAAGACCAAGGTAAGAAAACACCATGTATAATGTTGAAGATGTACATTAAAATTTTTAAGAATAAAAATGCTAGATTTACAATGTTAACAACTGTGGAAATTCGCCATCACAGCCTGTGAAAATTGTTCATTGCTTTCAACTTTCAGCTGAAACCTTTAACATAACGTTTGTCTTAAATTGTAATAAAAAATAGTGAGTTTTGAAAAAAAACAAAACTGAACTTTCTGCTTGGTTGAAAAAGTACACAATTTACACACACACACAAAAAATACAGTTTTTAGTTTCTTAAACTTCTGTATAAAATAATATCACACTCAGCATTGTAGCAGTAGACAGCTTGGTATTAAGACATGGATTTTATTGATTTTTTTCAGACAGATGTCATGCTCATAAATGTCCTTACAGAGTGAATAAAGAGCCAACTACACTGCTCTACACAACCCTATGGCAACAACTCTGACAGATTCAATCTCCTCACACTATCAGCAGCAACTTCCTGTTTTACATACAACCTTCCGCTTGCACGGGACTGTTTTGCAATTTTTCTCAACTGCTGTGAATTGGCTAGATGGTGTGAATACAACAATTTCATCATAAATCCGTCAGTTGTCTGGCCGACCAGTCAGTGACCACCGTTCTGTAACGTATGTGTTCTCAGGTAGCCATACAATGAAAGCTTTGCATTGTGATGCCACAATAACAGAAGGCACAACTAGTGTACAAAAGTGAAAGATGACAAAGCTAACAAGAGGAAACGGAGGCTTGAGAGATGTGAATGTGATAGATGACATATTCTGTGCCCTGTCAATGCAAAACTCATTAACCTCAGTCCCTCCCCACAGTTAATATCAGTGGCCCCTTAAATTACCCCAGAAGCTGAAGTCAAGCCTAGTACCAACAATTCAGTCACAGTTATTCCTCATGTCCACTTTTGTTTCAGTTAATAGAATTATTGGCACCAGAAAGAAACTTGCACTAACATTAAATATATTATAAATACCTAATATAGCCTAAATTAATCTCTATACAATCAGTGGTGTTAATCAGTGCATTTATGTAAACAATTCAAAATAGAAAACAAAAACAAATACATTAAATATTAAAGATACTATGTTTCCAGAGATTCGTAAACAACTCACATTTCTTGAATGTACTGTTGCGATAACCAGAATATTGTGAGTGGACGACAGGAGGGTACATTCTCTCTCAGCTCAGTGCTGTTTTAAAAGGTCTTGATGTTTTAGGATGAAAGTGTTCGCCTACAACTAGCATTTTGAATTTTAATCTACACATCCATTCAACCACGAGAGCTTTACTACAGAGGATACGACAATCATTTGTCTGTTTCATTACTTTAGGATGTGGTGAACCATACATTTGCTTGTCAGAACCCAGAAGAAAGTGCATGCATTTGAAATGAAAATCTGTTGTTTCCTAATGCTCACCTCAAAGTCGCCTTTCTCACCCCAACCCAATGAATGACACTTATCTCATTCTTTTTAGTTCTGGTTGGCTGCAAAATACAAAATTATAATTAAAAAATAAAAATCAACACATATTTCTGTAAAACATCCGAAAGGGGTTTAACAGGAATAATGTATTCTTTCAGGGAAAAAAAAAAAATTGGTGGATGAGTAAAACAGTATAAGGCAACAGCAAAATGCCCAAACCATAAGTAATACTTTACTACCAGTGTATGGCTACAGGTGAGACCGAGAAAATAAAAGTGAAGCCCTTGTCATATAAAAAAAAAAAAAGAAAACAAAAGATTACATTTGTACAAGTGAACATAAACCACGTCTAAATGATGGATGTTCACAATAATATAAATACTATATACAATACAGTACCGCCTGGTGGATCTAAAGTGTATGCATGAAGCTAGCAGAAAAATCCATTGGTTGTTTGCAACAGTGCCACGGCACTTTAAAGGTTAACCGGGTTAGTACACACCTCTCATGGAGGCTGGTACTGGATTAGCATGTAGGATGTACTGTATACACAGACCCACACTAAGACTTTGAACAGGACCTCTCTCTTTTTTCTTTTTTTCATTAATTCTGAGTTCTTTGTTTCGTTACTATCGATGTGTATGGACCAAAGGACAGATTCTAAAAGTTGTCTTACATGCATGCTATGGACGAAAGACAGTTACTCTGTCACCCGTCTTGAATCTTAAACTCATTTTTTTGTGAAGGCATCATTTAGTGCTTTTTGTAATGTACAAAAATACAAAACATAACAACCAATAATCCACTCTGAATGTTGTTTGTCCGAAGATGGTACACATGCCACTTCCTGTCTTATATGAATCTGTTAGCTAGTCACTTTGAATTACCTATGATATTATTTTGGCAATTAAACAGACAGTGTAGTTTTTTTTTTTTGTTCTTGCAACTGAGGAATATAATTTTAGACCCATTCAGATGTAAAAAGCCTATATCCGATCATAAAGTTCAACTGAATGTGGACCCATAGGAAGCAACAGAACAAGCATGTGGTGTTAATGAAGGTCCGAACCGCTCTCTACTAACAGGAGCACCCACTTTCAGTGGCCGGAGGATCTGGTTGTTTGTCCAGCTTAATGTCAATCACTGGAGAAGGGTTGTGTGTCAAGGAAATCAAGAAAATAGTGTTGCCTTATTAAAGTATTCAGCTCAGCTTCCCAGTATTATTGTTATCTCTTAATACATTTATTTGATTAAATCTAAATTTTATTTTATATTCATACTTTAGGTGAAAAAGCATAATCAGAAAGAAAAACAAATGTCATGAAAAGTCTGTGTTTTTGGAAATGTATGTATGGCTATAAATCATGCACATTAAGACTAGGAACTTGAGTTCATTTTGGGCTATTTTGATATTATGATGACTTTCTGTAATTTCTGTTTTACTAGTGGAAATGTGAATGGGAAAATAACTATTGTTTTCGGCTTTATAAACACTCTCCATCTGTCATTGGTCGTACCTACAGATAGTCCCGCCCCAAACTCACAGTATTGGCTGAGATGATGTTCCAGAGTCTAGGTGGACAGGATGCTTAAAAGTTTTGATAGAACCACAGTCACTGTGTTTATCAACGTACATATGGCTTAATTATTTAATTTACTAATTTTGTCTCTGCATATTAACCTGGGACACATTTTCAAAATTGACACTTATCTGCTTTAAATGTCATGCATTAAAGGATACTTCCTTCTTTGTTGTTATCATCCAGGCTCTCCATTCCGGGCAAAGCAGCAGCCACTCGCCGAAACAACTATTAAACCAAACAGAAAGAGAATGAAATCTGATTTTTTTCCAGAGTGGACTGGTACCGTTAAAGCCCTATGGGCAACAACTCTGGCTAAATCAAATCTTTTTAGAGCTTTCCATGTGTCATGTTACAGGGCATGATCTCAATTAAATTACTCGATTGGATCAAGTCCATTTGCCATTGATCAGACATTGTAGTGCTTTTAGACTCACCTGTTTAACATTGCTGCCCGTCTTTGCACTAGTCTCGATAAACATCACATTCAGTTCTTTGGCCCGCTGCTCGCCCTCCTCTATAGTGATTTGCCTATCAGAGCAAATCCCAACATAATGCGTTACATTTTTAATTCAATTTAAATGGCAATTTTCAGTAAATTAATTGAAAAAAAGAAAAGTATAAAAATGAAAACTTGATACTATAGTGACACAAATTAAGACTTCTAGCACAAAGTATTATATTAAATTTAGACTCCACCTCTTTTCTTCTAGGTCTGTTTTATTGCCCACCAGCATGATAATAACATCACTTCCCCTCTCTGTTCTGACATCATCAATCCATTTGGAGGTTAGCTGGAATGAATTGACATCTGGAAGAAGAAAAGGTCAGTTTTGTTAAATGCCTATTTCATCGATGGCGACACAAAACCAGTTGCTTCTACACCACTTCATCGGTCAACGTGTGTGTTTAAGATGCTCACTTGTGATATCATACACCACCACAGCCACTGTGGAGTCTCTAATGTAGCTCGGGATAAGACTCCTAAAACGCTCCTGCCCTGCAGTGTCCCATAGCTGTAACCTCACCTGCAAGAAAAACGCACCAGGCATATGTAGAAATAATGATAGATTTTTATATTTTTATATATTAAATATAATAATTAATTATAATTAGTTCCAGAGCTTCTTACAGTTCGGTCCTCCAGATACATGGTTTTTGATAAAAAGTCAATTCCAATGGTTGCCTGTAATGATAATAAGATTCAAAGTAAGATACAAAATAACATAGACTTATCTGGAAAACTCTGTGGTGTCTGTACTAAAAGAACCAATAGCATACCTGATAAGTGTTGTCAAAACTGTCATACATGAACCTTGTTATCAGCGATGTTTTCCCAACTGTAAAACAAACCAACAAAACCAGGAAAAGGTTCAGATTTTGATGAATCACATGCATGGAAGTGATTAATAACTTGTTTGTCCTGACCAACCCCATACACTGTGTTTCTAGTAATTGAATTACACTACATCCGTCCTTCAAATGACAGTACATTTCTTAAGTGATTACACAGAGAATGTCATTTGAACTTCACTGTCATTTAGAGTTATGCGACAGGGAAAAATGACTTAAAAATGTGGCAGTGCATGGAGCCACTGTGACAGCAGAATTCCCAAGTACACATTTCATAAACTAGAGGACTGCTCTTTTCAGGCCAGTCTGGTCAAGCCTGTTTGTCAGGCTGAGCCGAGATACTAAAATCACCAAGCGGCACAATGCCATAGTTATACTGGAGCTCATAGAACGAAAGGGCATAATGGTCCCATTCTTGTGACTTCACTGGTTGTTCTGCTGATGTCTTGAGACAAGATCAACCAAATCTGACCAGCAGAGAGCTTCAGGACCATGGACAGCAGAATACAAGGTCTTCTGATGATAGTCAGGACAGTCCACGCAAACCACGTCATCAGTTACTCTCATGTTGCTCCAAACCTGCATGACTTCCTTTCTTCAGTCACGATTCACTTTCATTATATGGGTGAAAACAAAGATAAGTGTTGACTGAGAGGATGTTGTTCTTTCTAACATCTCCTTTTGTGTTGCATAGAAGAAAGATGGTTTGGAACAACATGAAGGTGAGGAAACGATGACAGAATTTTCAGAAGCTGGCATTAAATGGAAAAATAAATGTTTTTCTATGCAGGTGTGATATTATCCATCGTCATATTCAGGCTGCATACGATATATTATTTAGACAAGATGCAGACAGCTGTCAAAGCTCATTTAGACTTCATTTGCAACTATCACTTATCACAATCTAATGCTGTTTTATACAGTACAGAGGGCCCTCTGTCTGACATCCTGCCCATTTTTTTTCCATAGGAACAGTGAATGATGAATAGATCACCACTGTATTAGGAGCTATAAGCATTACTGGAAAATGTAAGACAAAAATATCTGAAGAACACGTGAACTTTACGGTGACGCCATGTTTAGTGTTATTATTTCCAATATTTGGATGTCCAGTCATCAAATGACAGACATGATCTCAAATGCCCGTCTGATTACGTCTTCACAAACACCGACAGTGACACTGATAAAACCATCATCCGGCCAAATGAATAAACCACGATATCTATTCATATTACACAGGCTGATCTTATGCTCATAAAATGATGCATGAGATTATTATTTTTTGCTGTGCTGAATAATCCCACAGACACTGACTGCCAACCTGGGTGTGTCTCCAGTAGACACACGGGAAATGCAAAGCCTCTGCGCTTTTCTGTTTCGTGGCATTAAACCAGTGGATGTTTACAGGAAGATACATACAAACACGGCCATATACATGTCTTTCGATTGAATTATTTCATATCATTTGTTTTGAGCGATTTAGACTGCGCTAGAATAACAGCGATCAATAATATTATCAGCCTTCTGCTTCCAAAGGAAAATGCAGGTGACAAGAGTTGTAGAAATAACGATTATATCACGTTATATTCACAAATGGGTGTTTAGTAGTCTAATGTCGCTGCATAGCTATACATTTTCATGACTAATCAAAAATTAAACATATGCAACCGACTTGTTTGACAGGGAATCGATCGAGAGGTAACATCCTTTGAAATAACACCACAAACAAGCGGATACACAAAAGACTACTAAAAACATACTAATGTACTTCATGCATGTGTCGAAAGGTTAATGGGTTCGTCTAAACCCAGTCGTGGCAAACCCAAAGACTCACCGCTTTGCTCCCCTAAAAAAACAAGTTTGAATTTCCGTAAAGGGTTCCCAAAGTCACTTCCCATGGACATGATTGCTTTAATGACACAGTTGGTATGGATTAATATGTACAGGTGGCACCAGTCTTGCGAGAATGCAGATGGATAATCTTCGGTCCCGAATCGATGGATATTGCAGTGCTGCTCCGCGATGTCAATTCTCCAGCCCTGTGCGCATGCGCAGCGGAGGCGATACGCCCGTCTGATATCACTGTGTGTTTACGGAAACGTCCCTAGTAAACTCTTTGCACACTAAACCGCAGGCCAAGCATCCGTGCAGCAATGTTTGCATCTGCGTCTCAAAGTGCAACACATTTATATACTTTTGACGCTTATTTGTGTCTTTTGCAGACACCCAAGACTGCATTTAGACCTTTCTGTGTTAGCCTACAAGTGAATACATCCTGTAAATAATAATTGAATGGAGAGTTTTAAACAAAATGTTGCAAACCCTGTCTGTGTGCACATTATAATACAAATTTGATATTATATGTAATTTTATAGTATTATACAGTAACTAATATAGGTTCCTTATATACAGAAACTTGCAGAGTAACTAATATAGTACGATCAATTAAATGAGGAGAATATTTTTAGTTATCTGTGGGCAAGGCAAGGCAAGTTTATTTATATAGTACATTTCATACACAATGGTAATTCAAAGTGCTTTAAATTAAAGGAAGTAAAACAAGTAATTTAAAAACATTTTGATTTAAATGATTTAAAAACTGACTTAAAATCAATTTAGAACAGTTAGAAATTAAAAATTATTATACATAAAATACAGTGCAGTCAGTTCAGAGGTAGCACAGTGCTCATTCAACAAAAGCACACGCAGCTAAACAGATGAGTTTTGAATGTCTTAGCACATCTGATCTCTTATGGAAGCTGATTCCAACTGTGGGTGGCATAATAGCTAAATCATTGAGTGATTTATAAACGAGTAAATGTACTTTAAAATCATTCCTAAATATAACTGGAAGCCAGTGCAAGGACCTGAGGACTGGTGTGATATGCTCAGATTTTCTGGTTCTAGTCAGAATCCTGGCAGCAGCATTCTGGATGAGCTGCAAACAAATTAGACAAATGGTCTTCTTGGGAAGGCCGGTGAGGAGACCATTACAATAATCCCTCCTTCTTGTGATAAAGGCATGAGCAAGTTTCTCCAAGTCTTGACTGGAAACCAAACACCTAATTCTTGCAATGTTTTTGAGATGATAGTATGCTGATTTCGTTACTGCTTTGAAATGACTACTAAAATGAAGGTCTGTCTCCAGAATCACACCAAGATTCTTGACTTGATTTTTAGTTGTTTGACCCCTAGAGTCAATGTATGCATTCACCTTGAGAACTTCATTTTTGTTTCCAAATGCAATTACTTCAGTTTTCTCCTTGTTTAACTGAAGAAAGTTCTGGCACATCCAACTGTTAATCTCATCAATGCACTGGCAGAGGGAATCAATGGGGCTGTAGTTATTTGGCGATAAGGCTAGGTAAATCTAGGTGTCATCTGCATGTGATAGGCAATTTGGTTCTTTCTCATTATTTAACTTAGTGGGAGCATATACAGGCTAAAAAGAGTGGTGCAAGAATTGAGCCTTGTGGGACTCCACATGCCATGGACGTCCACTTAGACTTATGTTCTACTCACATAATATCCTCTCCCTTCTAAGACCTGAACCATTTGAGTACCATCCCAAAAAGCCCAACCCAGTTTTCCAGTTTCTCTAGAAGTATGTTATGATCAACAGTGTCAAATGGAGCACTAAGATCTAGTAGTACCAGCACTGATATTTTACCAGAATCAGAATTAAAGCGAATATCATTTATTATTTTAATGAGCGCTGTCTCTGTGCTATGCGGTCAGAAACCAGATTGAAAATTGTCCCAAGTATCCATTTTAATTTAAGTAGTTGTTCAGCTGATTGAAAACTACCTTTTCAATAATCTTGCCTATAAAAGGAAGATTTGATATTGGTCTATAGTTGCTCAATATGGTGTTATCAGACTGGAAAATTACGGGAGAGAGATTCACAGTTCAACCAGCATCCCTTTAAGTACACAATTGGCATAATGTGTCAGTAGAATATGCAAATAATATCACCAAGCACTATCCAAGCATGCCCTTTTGACCTATTGGACATAAATCTATAAATCATTCTCCTCCAGCACATTGTGTCCTAGTCTGATGAGATGTTAAATAAGGAGCATTGTTTCAGAGTACAGAGGTATTTGATGTTGATTTTTATTTTGTTCAGCAAAACAATAAATGACCAAATGAAAACAGAAGAAAAATCTCATGCAACTGAGAATGACATTAAAATGTATCCAAATCAAATAGTAGACTATGTGTCTAATATTAGTGGTGAGATCATTACTGTGTCCTGGAAACTTCAACGCATGTTATATATCCTGACAAGTCTGTTTGTCTGCAGACTTCTTCATAATCTACAGCCTGGGGCTAAAAAAATAGACAAGAAAACTAAGCTATGTTTACTGGAGATAACGTTGACAAAAAATCACAAAAACATCCCTCAAAATGTATAAAATAACTTGTTTAGTAGTTTTATTTACTAAGCAATCTCTTGGTATGGGAACACATTACACAAGTAGAGTCTGTATACTGACTGAAGGATAAAAGTCCAGGTATACAATCAGATTACTGTACTTTAAGCATAAATAATATGTAGCTTATATGAAATAGTATTATATAAAAGTATTATATAAAACATTAACATTTTGATATGAACAAGGAGATGTGTTTGAAATACTGTTGCTGATAGTCCTTAAATGAAAGCAGCTAATCACAGCATATAAGAAAATAGAATAGGCCTATGTTCAAATTTGTGTGTATTTACCTCTATTTTGTACTGTTAGTAAGGTAACAGATCTTGAAAATCCATGAAGTAAATGGTTTCTTCAATTCAGCATTTACTTTGATGTCAAGAAGGAGAATGGTGTTTGCAGGCTAGATTAGCATTAGCATGCCATAGCAAGAGTCATTTCCTTAGCTCAAGTTAAGGTTTCCTTGTTTGTGTAACGTGTTTGTGTGTTTAGCACAGTAGAGAAACCAAGCTACCTGAAGGTGTTATAATATAAACATAATTTCCTTCCTGCTAAAATGTATTGAGTGATTTGTTGTTTTTATATACTGGAGATGTGTTATCTTAGGTGTTCAGTGTTTTTCTGGTTTGGACTATACTATAGCACTACAGCAATATAACAGCCCCTCAGGGTGGTTTGAACACCCCTGCAGGTCACACTCACATTTCACCCACTGCCATACATGTATATTTACAGTGAGGGAAAAAATTATTTGATTCCCTGCTGATTTTGTACGTTTGCCCACTGACAAAGAAATGATCAGTCTATAATTTTAATGGTAGGTTTATTTGAACAGTGAGAGACAGAATAACAACAAAAAATCCAGAAAAACACTTTCAAAAAAAGTTATAAACTGATTTGCATTTTAATGAGTGCAATAAGTATTTGATTCCCTATCAGTCAGCAAGATTTCTGGCTTCCAGGTGTCTTTTATACAGGTAAGGAGCTGAGATTAGGAGCACTCTCTTGAAGGGATGTGCTCCTAATCTCAGTTTGTTACCTGTATAAAAGCCACCTGTCCACAGAAGCAATCAATCAATCAGATTCCAAACTCTCCACCATGGCCAAGACCAAAGAGCTGTCCAAGGATGTCAGGGACAAGATTGTAGACCTACAAAAGGATGGACTGGGTTACAAGACCATCGCCAAGCAGCTTGGTGAGAAGGTGACAACAGTTGGTGCGATTATTCGCAAATGGAAGAAACATAAATTATCTTTCAGTCTCCCTCGGTCGGGGGCTCCATGCAAGATCTCACCTCGTGGAGTTTCAATGATCATGAGAACGGTGAGGAATCAGCCCAGAACTACACGGGAGGATCTTGTCAATGATCTCAAGTCAGCTGGGACCATAGTCACCAAGAAAACAATTCTTGGACTGAAATCCTGCAGCGCCCGCAAGGTCCCTCTGCTCAAGAAAGCACATGTACAGGCCCGTCAGAAGTTTGCCAATGAACATCTGAATGATTCAGAGGGGTGAACTGGGTGAAAGTGTTGTGGTCAGTTGAGACCAAAATCGAGCTCTATTGCATCAACTCAGCTCGCCGTGTTTGGAGGAGGAGGAATGCTGCCTATGACTCCAAGAACACCATCCCCAGCGTCAAACATGGAGGTGGAAACATTATTCTTTGGGGTGTTTTTCTGCTAAGGGGACAGGACAACTGCACCACATCAAACGGACGATGGACGGGGCCATGTACCATCAGTGCCAGGGCATTGAAAATGGGTCGTGGATGGGTATTCCAGCATGACAATGACCCAAAACACACGGCCAAGGCAACAAAGGAGTGACTCAAGAAGAAGCACATTAAGGTCCTGGGGTGGCCTAGCCAGTCTCCTGACATTAACCCAGTCTGTGGAGGGAGCTGAAGGTTAGAGTTGCCAAACGTTAGCCTCGAAACCTTTCTGACTTGGAGAGGATCTGCAAAGAGAAGTGGGACAAAATCCCTCCTGAGATGTGTGCAAACCTGGTGGCCAACTACAAGAAACAGCTGACCTCTTTGATTGCCAGCAAGGGTTTTGCCACCAAGTCATGTTTTCCGTAGGGGTCAAATACTTATTTCACTCATTAAAATGCAACTCAATTTATAACTTTTTTGAAATGCGTTTTTCTGGGTTTTTTTTATTGTTATTCTGTCTCTCCCTGTTCAAATAAACCTACCATTAAAATTATAGACTGATAATTTCTTTGTCAGTGGGCAAACGTACAAAATAAGCAGGGGATCAAATAATTTTTTTCCTCACTGTATGTACTGAACTCAATGTCGGTTTGTTTCTTGTGCAAAAAAAAGTGTAACAGGAAGTTATAAGGGACTCAGGAATGATTAATCATTTTCAAACAAAACAATGGTTTATTTATAAAAGAGAACAGGCAAACTTAAAAATTTGTGGAATGCATGGCTGTAAGACTCTTTTGGCCAGATTCATTGTGTAATCATGGTATTTATTTATATAAGGTACATTTTACCTAATGCTGCATTACAAAGCACTTAATTAACATACGTTATTATGTAACAAACATCTTTTTTGTTATTAAATTATTCAAAAGCCTCAAAATTATTTTGCATTCAAAATAATTATCAATTATATAGTCTTCAGATACAGTATAAACCATCACTGCATTCAGAAACCTCAAAAATCAAACAACTCTGCTTCTTTCTCTTTCCAGAAGGTGAAACTGCGATCAATATATTTACAAATTTCATCATTACTAAACACCGAGAAATCACTGCTTCCATCTCTGCTGGGATGTCCTCCATCATTTGATACGGTATTCTCGATGATAACCTCTGGCACGGCTTTAGAATTCTTTGCGGATTCCTTATATATCCCATTTTGTCTTTTCCCAAAGTATTGCAATTTGATGTCCTCAAAACCATCTTTCCACTCACGTCTCCCAGCCTCAATCTCCCTGAGGACAGCCCAGTGGAAGTCTCGGACCATCTCCCAGGGAAAGTTCCCCACGTGGTCAAACACCTCAAAGCATAGCAGGTGCCTCATCTTGCGCTCCTCAGCTGGGAGGTCCTGCTCAAGAATGTGAAAATAGCCAAGCATGAACAAGTCCAGGGTCAAGCTGTCATAAGCAACAGGAGCCCCGTCCACACGAGGAAGGAACTGCTCGGGTGAGTAGGTCATGTGCTTCCTTTGGAGGCTCCGGATCTGTCGTGATGGGACCCCTGAGGCGATGCGTTTCCAGTTGCCAATCATCTTCTCTATTGCGGTTCTTTGCCTGTAAAGATGATACAGTGATCTGTTTCCTGGCTTGGAGACTGGCGCTGTTATTCCTTCTCCTGTAAGAGTGCCAAGCTCTTGTTTCATCTTGGCTCGCATTGATATTGCATACGCAGACCTTTTCCAGTGGCTCAAAAAGAGGACAACGATACGTTCCTTTCGCAAGTAGGTGGTCTCCATCACTTTATTTGCATCTTTGCCTGGTGCCTGCTGGTACTTTATGGCACTGTCATTAATGTGATTTATATCAGTGCTTTGAGTTGGCTGCTCCTTACAATTTGTTGATGTAGTCAGTTTTTGCTGCCTTGCGTCTGATGTGTTGTTTAAAAGCCCAGAAAATGGGTAGATGTTTCCTATCTGACCCTCAAAGTTGGACCTCAGATTTCTCACAGAAACTCCTGATTGCTGGATCTCCATTTCCACCTTTTGCCTTCGTCCCCTGATTGAACTTTGCCTCTCTGGCTGGTATGTGAATACCGATGCCAGATCTGTGTTTGGCATCTTACTGATCCCATCCTCACTGTTTGTTTCGGAGAGGTTTGTCAGGAGCAGTGACATGCTCTTTAGTATATTTGAGATACGATTGTACCACACAGGAAGAGGCAGAGATTCCTCAATGTTTGGGAGCTGCTGGCACTGGGTGTTGACGGTGATATTAACGATGGGAGCAGGAAGGATGGTCCTGAGTTCCCCTGCCAGTCGAGCAAGCTCTAGTTCATAGGCCTGGCATCGTTTCTGAAGGGAGATAGTTTCAATCTGTCCCTCCAAGTAGACCAAGTCATCTTCAGTAAGCAGTTCTCCAAAGGGGCCCAAAATGACATTGTGGACTTGGGAATACCTCCAACCATCCATCTCAATGTCTGGGTCACTGTTGTCCTGTGTAAGAAAACAATTCTTATTGTAATGTTGTATGACATTATGCAAGGACTTTTATGTTGGAAGTTGGGGTTGAGAAGTTTACTTTTCTGCTGTGGACATCTTCGTCATGCAGCCGAGCCTGAAGCTTGCGCACCATAACCTGCCTCTTCCATTCAGCAATGGGCCTCCCGTTCTCGTCATGAGTTGGGATCAGAGAATCAATGTCAGCAAGATTTGCCTCCAATGCTTCAAGTGGAACAATTCCATTCTGTCCTTTCTGTAAAAAGATTAATACAAACCCATAGAAATCAATATTGCCATATCATCTCAGTTGCAAATAAACACATTCACATCAAATCAAAATAAATATCATTGCAAACCTGAATGAAAATTTAACACTCTCCCCAAAACACCACCAAAACACTTTTTTTAGGAAGGGCAAGTTAACAACAGTGCCTCAAACAGTGTTAATCTTGTAAATACAATTACTGATAAAAATGATAAAATGTTAATTGATGAAGAGTTATTTGATATCTTATGATTTCAGCATTAACAAAGAGATTTATGAGCTCAGGTTTCACAACAAATGCATTTTTTAATTAATATATAAAATGATAAATATTTGCTTTAATTTTACATAATCTTATTAACTGAAATTATATTTTTGTCTAAAATGTAAAAATAAATGTAAACAAGCAAAAAAAAAAGAATCCAGAGGTAATGCTCCTTTTTCAAATTTATAATTTTTTGATATGATTGTTGCAACTTTTATTGTATTAATCAGCACTGAATTACATTACTATTGGCAAGCTTTTAAAAGGCCGCTTAACCTACAACAACCAATCAGTCTATAGGTACTGGGCAGGGGGTGATAAAAGGATATTTCAGCTCTTTCTCACAATTTTGTCAGACAAACTTTATTTTTCGCAGTTTATATCTCGAAATTTTGAGTTAACATCCTGAATGGCTTGTTTTCTCAAAATTGCAAGTTTATTTATCTCTCGATTCTGACTTTTTTCTTGTAATTCTGGTAGAAATGGGCGTCTGGCAGATCAAGTCAATATGATAAATTATGAAGAAACTTGTTTTCTTTGGAATAACATACACTGATGATATGAGCACAAGACCTGAAAGATAAATAGGGTCAATTGTGATTTCAGGATTACTTTTTTTAATATTGAAGCTAGCGCATACATTTATTGTTTGTCCAGTGAAGACCGCTGTGATTCCTGCTTGTCTCATCGACCTCATAGACTTATGGGACAAAACTGTTTCTTCTTCCTCAAGGTGTTTCCTCATGTTGAATGAAGTTGCAACTATACACCAAAGACAGAGAAAATTAGTTAACTTAAATATTTAATTCATTTGTGTTATGGATGTTGACCTTTTTATCTGTTAGAAATCCGTAACGGTTACAGACAAAAGATCATATATACCAGGGGTCACCAGACTCGGTCCTGAAGGGCTGGTGTCCTGCAGAGTTTAGCTCCAACCCTAATTAAACACACCTGAACCACCTAATTAATATCTTACTAGTTATACAGACAGGTGTGTTGAGGCAATTTGGAGCTAAAATCTGCAGGACACCAGCCCTCCAGGATCAAGTTTGGTGACCCCTGATACATACTCTCGCCTGAGCCGAACACATGCAGGGTCATGCACTCTCACCTGTGGAGGCCACTTGCATGTGCTGAATGGTTCCAGCTCCAGCTCTCTTATCCTGTGAGGAGGCCGGTAATGCGGATGAGTTATCGGGGTATGCTGGAGAGGGACGAGGCTGGGGAGGGACTTCGTTCACCGGCTGCTAGGAACACCAAAACAGCCAAAGAGATTAAGAACAAGCACGTCCTGTCACATTTGCTTAAAATCAGTTCATAATTAAAAATCATCACCTTGCTATTTTCCATCCTGCCACTACGTCCAAGTTCACAGGACATGTCCTTAATATCCTGGTATGGGTCGGTTGTGCTAAACAAGGTCCTTTCCTCCTCTATGAGAACAATATCTGCAGACTGCTGAAGTAAAGCAATAAGAGAACACAGTGATTTCCTAAATTTAAACTCAATGTCCTTCTAGTAATTGGCACAAAATACAGGTACAAAATACTTGAAGCACAATGTACAGTACACCCTGATCTGTGAACAGCCCCCAGTGAGGGAAAAAGTCATGAGAAAAGTGAAACAGGAGCTCAAACTGTTTAGTATAGCAGACCTCCCACTTAGTTTACAAAGGAAAACTGCCTATAGAGTTCAGTCATCTGATCGGGTGGTTCAAATGACCCATACCTGCAATTGCAGTGATTGACTTCTCTTATGGCCACTTGTGAACTCTGTTCTTGCTGTTCTATGTTTTTCTAAGTTCTTTTTAAACATTAATAAGAACATGTGCCATACATTGCAACAGCAGAAAATTAGAACATACTTTAACCTTGTCATACCGTATGTACACATGTATTCATACACTGCCATTCAAAAGTTTGGGGTCAATAAGAGTTTTTTTTTAAATATTAAATATTCAGTAAAGATCAAAATACTCATTTATAATATTTGAAAATAATTATATTTTAAGTATTATTATTATTATTTTTTAAATAAGCAGCACTGTTTTCACTATAAATAATAAGAAAATCAGCATACAGTATTAAAATAATATTTTAAGTATCATGTGACACGGAAGACTGTAAATTGCCCTCACAAATTAAAAAAAATATATATATATTAAAATAGATAATGTGTTTTTAAAATTGTAATAATGTTTAATAATATAACTGTTTTTGAATCAAATAAACGCAGTCATATAGTGAGCATAAGAGACTCAAAAACATTTAAAAAATCCCAAACTTTTGAACAGTAGAGTACATCCATATATCAGAAGACCATAAAACATGTTTGGATCGTATTAGTAGTAGTGTTAATAGTGTATCAGTAGTGTTACTAAAGTAGTAACATTTAGTAATGCAAAGATAAAGCATGTGTGCGTTGAGTGTAGAACTTAAGAGCAGCATCACAAAGACGGCTAATTCTGCACAAGCTTACTTCAAATACTAAATGAGGCTTCACACACTATCGGTTATGCATTTTCTGTGTAAAGTGTGACATTTAGAGTGTAATTTATTTATTTTAACAAAATGAAATTTAGTTCTCAGAGCTAAACATGATGAATGTGTCAGTCTGTGTGTTTCAATCAATTAACTCATTACTTGCTCGCACTGTAATGACAAAATAGTTTTAGTCATACTTTTTATATGGTCTTTTATAACAACATTCAATTTGAAACTTGTTTCTTATTCTATAAGAAAAAAAAAGGAAAATAATTTTATATATGCTCAATATTTTCCCAATAAGGTAGTTGTATTTACCTGATATATATTTTACAGTTTTAGAGTTTTAGTTTTACACACCCAGGAGAAACTCTTGAAGCATATGAATCCTCGAACCAAGAAGCAATACACTATACTGTAGTTATTTTGAATATTATCTATTTCAAAGATCTTTTTCTAGGCAGAGTTTTTTCTACCAATTTATATACATATTTAATTAATACATTTCACATCAATAAAACAAACCCATGCAATGCTGCAGATTTTATTTTATTTTTTTCACTAAAGTAAAAATGATATTTATATTTTTTTATAAAGTAATCTGAAATAACTTACAGTACATGCCTTGTTAGGTCTTCCAGTTAGGTCTTCACAAGTCTAACAGCTGAGTGTAATGAGAGCAGCCACAATCACATCAGAGCTCCAGCCATCCAGTGGCCAAATGCTTAAGGATCAGCACACTACAGTGAGGTCTTCATAGTAAAGTATGAATAATTAAAGGGTGGGATTAGGTGAACCGTTTGTCTTTACAAGTTTAAACATCTAAAGGCTGCCACACGTTCCTCACTTTTGTGTTTCTCACATTGAAACAACACTACAGTCACAAAATGCTATTTTCTGTTCTGAATGTCTTGGACTGTGGTTAGAGAATTACTTCAATTCCACAAAAGGGCAAAGATTAAAGAACAGGGCTTGATGGTGAATCGATACAGGTACATGAACAGACAGTTCTAATCTCTGTTGAGGTGTCACATTAGCATCCAACCCTAACTGATTTGCCGTAACGTAAATTTAAATGAGCTTCACTTAATACCTCTCTATCTGTCACATGCACCTCAACCGACCGTGGAGCAAAGAGGTCAACACACATCAGTTACACAGACCATTAGATATGCAGCAGAAACAGATCAGGCCACTCCAGCTAAGCATTAGATCACAACAATTGTATTCGTGTACAGGCAGTTCATGCAGGCTCTTATATTATTTTATATTATATTTAAAAGGATAGTTCACCCCCCCAAAAAAATTCTGTCATTAAGTAATCATTCTGAACCCATAAGACCTTCGTTCATCTTCGGAACACAAATTAAGATTTTTGCTGAAATCCGAGAGCTTTCAGAACCTCAATAAACAGCAACGCAACTACCACGATCAAGGCCCAGAAAGTTAGTAAGGACATCTGTAAAATAGTCCATGTGACATCAGCGGTTCAACCGTAATTTTATGAAACTTCGGGAATACTTTTTGTGCGCAAAGAACACAAAAATAATTACTTTATTCAACAATTTCTTCTATTCTATGTCAGTCTTCAATGTACAAAGATCTTACAGGTTTGGAACGACATGACAATGAGTAATTAATGACAGAATTTTCATTTTTGGGTGAACTATCTCTTTAAGTATTATGAATGAATATGGTCACATTTGACTTACTCAGGTATGATTTTCTCCCAGATATGTACATTTTGCTTTTAAATTTGTAAATATTTGAACAGAATTTTCTCCATTTTTAGACAATTTCCTCTATATACAGTGGGTATGGAAAGTATTCAGACCCCCTTAAATGTTTCACTCTTTGTTATATTGCAGCCATTTGCTAAAATCATTTGTTAATTTTTTTTCCTCATTAATGTACACACAGCACCCCATATTGACAGAAAAACACAGAATTGTTGAAAAAGTTGAAAAAACAACTTTTTTGCAGATTTATTAAAAAAGAAAAACTGAAATATCACATGGTCCTAAGTATTCAGACCCTTTGCTCAGTATTTAGTAGAAGCACCCTTTTGATCGAATACAGCCATGAGTCTTTTTGGGAAAGATGCAACAAGTTTTTCACACCTGGATTTGGGGATCCTCTGCCATTTCTCCTTGCAGATCCTCTCCAGTTCTGTCAGGTTGGATGGTAAACGTTGGTGGACAGCCATTTTTAGGTCTCTCCAGAGATGCTCAATTGGGTTTAAGTCAGGGCTCTGGCTGGGCCATTCAAGAACAGTCACGGAGTTGTTGTGAAGCCACTCCTTCGTTATTTTAGCTGTGTGCTTAGAGTCATTGTCGGATGGTAAACCTTCGGCCCAGTCTGAGGTCCTGAGCACTCCGGAGAAGATTTTCGTCCAGGATATCCCTGTACTTGGCCGCATTCATCTTTCCCTCGATTGCAACCAGTCGTCCTGTCCCTGCAGCTGAAAAACACCCCCACAGCATGATGCTGCCACCACCATGCTTCACTGTTGGGACTGTATTGGACAGGTGATGAGCAGTGCCTGGTTTTCTCCACACATACCACTTAGAATTAAGGCCAAAAAGTTCTATCTTGGTCTCATCAAACCAGAGAATCTTCAGGTGTTTTTTAGCAAACTCCATGCTGGCTTTCATGTGTCTTGCACTGAGGAGAGGCTTCCGTCGGGCCACTCTGCCATAAAGCCCCGACTGGTAGAGGGCTGCAGTGATGGTTGACTTTCTACAACTTTCTCCCATCTCCCGACTGCATCTCTGGAGGTCAGCCACAGTGATCTTTGGGTTCTTCTTTACCTCTCTCACCAAGGCTTTTCTCCCCTGATAGCTCAGTTTGGCCGGACGGCCAGCTCTAAGAAGGGTTCTGGTCGTCCCAAACGTCATTCATTTAAGGATTATGGAGGCCACTGTGCTCTTAGGAACCTTAAGTGCAGCAGAAATTTTTTTGTAACCTTGGCCAGATCTGTGCCTTGCCACAATTCTGTCTCTGAGCTCTTCAGGCAGTTCCTTTGACCTCTTGATTCTCATTTGCTCTGACATGCACTGTGAGCTGTAAGGTCTTATATAGACAGGTGTGTGGCTTTCCTAATCAAGTCCAGTCAGTATAAACACAGCTGGACTCAAATGAAGGTGTAGAACCATCTCAAGGATGATCCGAAGAAATTGACAGCACCTGAGTTAAATATATGAGTGTCACAGCAAAGGGTCTGAATACTTGTAGACCATGTGATATTTCAGTTTTTCTTTTTTAATAAATCTGCAAAAATGTCAACAATTCTGTGTTTTTCTGTCAATATGGGGTGCTGTGTGTACATTGAGGAAAAAAATGAACTTAAATGATTTTAGCAAATGGCTGCAATATAACAAAGAGTGAAAAATTTAAGGGGGTCTGAATACTTTCCGTACCAACTGTATATATATGGTGGAATGGTGGAATAGATCAAGCAGTTTTATACATCTGATCACACCATTTCTATTAATTTGCAGGCTATATTATATTATATTATATTATATTATATTATATTATATTATATTATATTATTGTCAGGCTTATGCTCGTGTTGTGTTGCGTTTTCTGTCCATGTGCTCCCCATGTCCTAGTTTTGCCTCTTGTATTTGGTTCTGTTCCTGTTCCCATTTAGTTAATTTTGTTTCCAGCTAATTAATTATCCAGTTTACTCTCCAGTATTTAAGCCCTGTGTTTCCCTGTCTCAAGTGTCTGGTATTACCGTCGATGTTGTGTTCCTGTGTGTCTATGCCTGTCTTGTATTACCCCGTTTTGAGAAGATTAAAGACTGTTTCTTTCAGTTTTACCCTCGTCTCCTTATTCCTCGTTTTGTCATAGTTTGCCATCATGACAGAATACTGGATCAAAACAGTAAGTGGCGCCAAATCTCCTCATTTTGTTTTGTCGGTTTTGAAAGTCTTTTGTTTTCTGTTTTTTTTTCCCCAGCGGCATTAAAATCACCGCTCGCAGAGAGTGAGCGTGGGAATTCGGCGAGATCGTGGCAAGGACTCACTCAAGCCCACCAGTGTCGGCTCCAGCCCCAGAGTTCGCTTCAGTGTCGGCTCCAGCCCCAGACTTCGCTCCAGTGTTGGCTCCAGCCCTGAGAGTCAAGTCATGTCCCCTGAAGCTATATTTGAAAGTCTTGTCATGTCCTTAGGAACAGTTCCAGTTGGTCTAGTCAGTCTTATCCATAGAGGCTCTTCTGGGGCAGGTGGCTTCTCTTGTCATGGCCACGGATGCCATTCCCAAGCCACTGGCCCCTGACTCCACGTCTAGTCCAAGGAGGGCTGTTGTGCTCACGTCAGGCCCAGAGAAGGGCCTCAGATTCCAAGCCTAGCCTAAGAAGGGCTCCTGTTCCTGAGTTTAACCCACAGAGGGCTCCTGTTCCTGAGTTTAGCCCACGGAGGGCTCCTGTTCCTGAGTTTAGCCCACAGAGTGCTCCTGTTCCTGAGTTTAGCCCACAGAGGGCTCCTGTTCCTGAGTTTAGCCCACGGAGGGCTCCTGTTCCTGAGTTTATCCCACAGAGGGCTCCTGTTCCTGAGTTTAGCCCAAGGAGGGCTCCTGTTCCTGAGTTTAGCCCACGGAGGGCTGCTATTCTTGAGTTTAGCCCAAGGAGGGCTCCTGTTCCTGAGTTTAGCCCACGGAGGGCTGCTATTCTTGAGTTTAGCCCAAGGAGGGCTCCTGTTCCTGAGTTTAGCCCACGGAGGGCTCCTGTTCCTGAATCCAGCAAAGTCTCTTTAAGACAAGTCATGTCACTTGGCGGCCATCTTTGAAACGCCTCTCGGGCATCCAAGAGCAGCTCCTATCACTTTGTATGGGGAAACATCAAATTCTCCAAAACTGTTCACTAAGCTTACGATTAAATTTCATATTTGAAATCACCAATGAAATCGGACAACAACTGTGTCATAAATGTTGTTTCTTTTGCTCAAATAGCGTTATAAGAAGCTTATTTTCAGGCTAGATCAGCCAACGCACATGCGCAGTCCTGAGCGCGCGTCTCAGAGCGCTGACTGTTTCTATAGCAACTGGGACTTCTAACTGCAGCTGCAGTGACGCGCTGACTTTACCGATTAGCGATTGGCTCTTTCATTCAGATGGTGGGGCTTCCTGCGATTGAGCGGCCAAATTAATTGTTGCATTTTTCCCTATTCAAAACTATACGAGTGACACATCTTGGGTATTCTATAGTCTTTGATCCAGCCCGGGGAGAGCTCCAGTTCCCGAATCCAGCCCAGGGAGGGCCTCTAGAGCCGAGATTCTCCCCAAGTTATTTTTTGGGGGGGCTAAAGGGATCCGGCCGTAGTGGCCGGGCCGAGGATCGCCATGGGTCCTGGAGCTGGTACCGCCCTGGAGGCCTTCCATCCTGTGATAGCCTGTCCTTAGAGGCCTCCAGAGTGGAGAAATGTCAGGCTTATGTTCGTGTTGTGTTTTCTGTCCATATGCTCCCCATGTCCTAGTTTTGCCTCTTGTATTTGATTCTGTTCCTGTTTCCATTTAGTTAATTCTGTTCCCAGCTGTGTGTAATTATCTAGTTTACTCTCCAGTATTTAAGCCCTGTGCTTCACTGTTTCGAGTGTCTGGTATTAACGTCTCTGTTGTGTTCCTTTGTGTCTCTGCCTGTCTTGTTACCCTGTTTTGAGAAGATTAAAGACTGTTTCTTTGAGTTTTACCCCCGTCTCTTTATTCCTTGCTTTGCCACAGTTTGCAATCGTGACAATTATATTATAAAACTTTATATTTAAATTGTATTATTAAATATGGAAACAGTTTAATTATACTAATATGATTTTTCTCCATGTATGTAAATTTTTGATTTATGAACATATATATGTGTATATATATGAATATAATGTTGGAATAGATAAAGCAATATTATACAAACATTTTATAATATTTGTATTACATTATCATTTTAATATTATGCCAAATTAAGCTTTTACAAAGACAGACTTTTAGAGTCAATGTAATGATTTTTGAAAATCCGTTCCTTTTTATATTAGCATAACCAGTCTATTTTGAATTATGTCTGCATTTTTCTTCATCCAGTTTCTGTGGTAATAATTAAACTAATCTTATGTAATTATTCCCCCTGTAAAAATAATTCTTGTCAAGAACCCCCACTGTGCTGCTCAAAATTTCCTTTGGGGAGACCCATACACTCAAAACAAAACAAGCAATGCCATGTCAGCATAAACAAACAAAACTGGTGAGAACACCACATCTCTCTCTCTCTCGTTGGCTTTGAGATGGATTGACAGAGCATGAGCCACTCCAAACACACTGGAGTAAAATGCCCTCTGACAAACACACTGACTGCGTTTATGGGCCTCTGACATCTGAGATGAAGGATCGCATATCGTCCTCGCCCCTGGAGCTCTGGAGCTCACGCTGAGAGGGGTGTGAGTGATAGCTGATAGGTCCTTCATGCGCCAACCAGACTGTACTAAGTGTCTTGCTAATTAGTCCAACCATAACATTTTAATATGCCATCGTAGTTATGCTATCAAAATCAAGGCTGACGCTTGCATAGTTTCCACTTCATTTATGAACCAATGATGTATCTGATGCCCTTTTGCATTGGAGTGACAGTGGAGGCGGAGCTGAAATATAAGTATTTAGCAAATTATGTATAGCGTATTGGTGTTTCATATGGTATCAGACATCTTGTGCATTGAATTTTCACGACTGGACTTCTGAACTTTTGTCCATCTCACTTTGGATGACATTAGGGGGAAGCATAAAATGATCCATTTGAGTCCATCCACACTCTAAATATTCATTCTAAAAATGCATGAAAAGGACTAGGCATGTACAACTAAAATCATTAGAGTTCATTAAATTAAACTTTTTTTTCTAATTGTCCCATATGACAGCATTCTCTGCAAGAATAAACAAATACTTATCAACACTTTTACTACCAGCAGATGTGGATCAAATTATAATCAAATTATTAATGCCTTCATTATTAAGGGATTAGTGGTATCTGTTCAGCCTCCTGAATAGGATGTTCCTGTGAAGAATTATCCTGTCCCATATCTGATAAATAATGGAGAGGTTCTTCAGCGGGAATGACTCAGTTGGTTGCAGTGTGTGGTTTAATAAATGCATTTTAATATTTGTGCCTTGTCCTCTATTTTGTAGCATGACTCAGCCAATATGAGCTGTTATTTCAATAGCTCAAATATATTCATGCTAGAGAAGTAGAGTGCTTGCCAGTAGGTGGCAGTAATAGTTTGCTATTATTACCAAAATCCCTATCATCAGCTGTCAATGTATGCAATATTCATGGGTTGTAAAGTACTTAATTGCTATGCTTAAGTAGGCTATACTATTTTTAAATGTGGAAAAACTTTTACTTTCACCCAAGTTGGGTAAATTTGACTTTTAAATGTGTAACACTGACACAGTAACCATAATTTACCTTAAAGGGATTTACCGTAAAGTTCACCCAAAAATGAAACTTTTGTCATTAATTACTCACCCTCATATCATTCCAAACCCGTATGACCAATTGTGTTCTGAAGATGATCGAAGGTCTTACAGGTTTGGAACGACATGTGGGTCAGTAATTAATGACAGAATTTTAAATTTTGGGTGAACTATCCCTTTAAGTTGAATTTCTCTGTACTTTTGTCTGTATAATATTTTTCTTTTTTCCCTTTTCTTTAAATTTTCACACAATTTCACGTACACATATACACATACTCAATACCTTTTGTTTGTGGAGGGTACAATTTTTTAATGGTTTTGAAAAATGTCTTACAAAGGCTGCACTTATGTGATCAAAAATACAGTTATATTGTAAAATATTACCATTTTAAAAAGTTTTTTTTCTAGGATAATATATTTTAAAATGTCATTTATTCCAGCGATGCAGTGCTGAATTGTCAGCAGCCATTATTCCAGTTTTTAGTTTCACATGATCCATCAGAAATAATTCTGATTTGGTGCTTAAATAGTTCTTATTATCATTTCTTATAATTTTATCTTATTTTTATTATTGAAGTGATAATAGTTTTTGTGGAAACCATGATACGTTTTTCAGGATACTTTGATGAATAGAAAGTTTAAAAGAACAGGAATTATTTTTGGAATATTCTAAATGTGTCAATGTCACTTTTGATCAATTTAATTCATCTTTGCTGTAAGTATTAATTTCTTTAAAAAATAAATAAAAATTAAACCAAAATCTTACTGACCCCAAAAAATTTGAATGTGAGTGTGTATATAGTATATTCAAGAAATTGCATGAAAATGAAGAGAACTATGTAAATTAGTGAAAATAAAAACATCTAATTAAAAATGTGCTTTCAGTTAAATAAGTTGTGCTGAAGAAAGTACTAATTATCTTACATGAGCATCAGCATCACGGAGGAAGTTGGCACAGTCATGATAGCCATTGTATTCTGCCAAATCCACTGAAGTAAACCCATCTGAATCTCTCTCCAGTGGACTGATGTGATTATTCAGCAGCACTCGGCAGCACTGAGGGAACGAGAGATTAGAGCTGTCATGAAAGCATTTCAAACACTACTGTATAACCCTCTGAGCATTCATGGTAAGGATTTGTGATTGGAACTAAAGGAACGGTGACAGACACCTCCAGTTCTCCATTCTCTGCTGCATCATGCAGGGGGGTCCCACCCCAGAGGTCTTTCAGGACTTTTGCTCCCATGAGTAAAAGACGCTCCACAATGCGATGGTGGCCCTCGCTAGCGGCGAAGTGCAGTGCTGTGGCTCCATCTTTATCCTGACAGGACAGATCCAGGTCTGTAAAGGAGGCCTGAAGATCCATATCAGAGAGTTAGATTTAACTTACATATTCAATAAAACCTGAGAGAAATGACAAAGTGACTGAAGGAGCTGTAACTCACCAGCCAGACCACCAGGGCATAGTGTCCCATGTGGGCAGCTGCATGCAACACACTCATGCCATCTTTGGCCTGCACATGGACGTTTGCACCGCAGTCCTTCACCAGGTATTCAACCAAATGTAGATGTCCCTCCTGACAAGCCAAATACAGTGGAGTGGCCCCAGTTCCTGTCTGGCAGTCCACACACCTGCACCAATAATACATTTTAGACTTTGCATCTTTAAACTAACAACATAACATACATCCCTTCTCAAACCTACATTAATTATCAAGCCACTTTAAGTTTACAGCTCATTTCAGTGAAGTGTAAGGAATGTTTACATCAGGGGTATTTCCTCGAAGGAGGCAAGGGAGGCAGTTATTCGTTATTTAAAATTTTTTTTATGTACAAAAAGTATTCTCGTAGCTTCATAAAGTTACAGTTGAACCACTGATGGCAGATGGACTATTCTGAATCAGAATCAGAAAGAGCTTTATTGCCAAAATGGCTGATGATGTCTTTCATACTTTTCTGGACCTTGACAGTGTTAATTGTTTGGCAGTCAACGGCACAGTCACAAGCCTCCCGGTTTTCATCCAAAATATCTTAAATTGTGCTCTGAAGACGAACAATGCTTTTACGGGTTTGGAACGACATGGGGTTAAGTGATTAATGACAAAATCTTCATTTTGGGGTTGAGTAGCCCTTTAATAAAAAAGTGTAAACATAAAGTGGGAGTCCATGCCCTTAAGAGCTCTCTGACCATAGCCACGGGAACGTATTTTGAGCTGGGGGGGGGCTGAGAAATAAAACCGGGGTGAGGGGGTGGGCGTGATGGGTGCACGGGACGAGAGTGATGTGAAAACACTTACACGATGATGGCGGATCCAAATCTCAACTTTTGTTTTATTTGCTTAATATAAGTGTTTGTCTTTATTGTTGCTGTTTTTTAAAAAAAAAGATATAAATCAATGAAGCACAAAATAACCATTCTTTTAATTTAAACAAGGTAAAAGACCTTATTTGGGTTACAACGCAAGTAGACAGTGTTTCGTCTTATTCAAGAGTTATAATAAAAAAAGAGGACTGGATTAAAACTAGGGGATTTTTTTAATTTTAAAGCAATTTAAAGCTTCCTATATATTTATCATGTCTGTGAGGCAAATATTCGCTGAGTTTCGGTTCATTTTTGCAAAGCGCTCCTGTTCAAGACCGAGACGGCAGAAAGCGCAACCTGTTTGTTTTCCTTATTTTAAAAAAGCACACTATGCGCCGTTTTGGAGAGTATCACATACGTAAGAGAGAGTATCACATACATAAACAACGTATGCAACGTATATGTACATGGATATGTTACGTTCAAATCAAAACGTAAACAAAGTAAACAGTGTATCCGCATACGGTGCTGCTGACACAGAACAGCATGCATGTGTGTGATACTCTCCAAAATAGTACTTTAGGGTGACGTGGAGGAGACAAATTGTTGAATAAAGTCATTATTTTAGTTTTCTTTGCATACAAAAAGTATTCTCGTAGTTTCATAAAATTATGGTTGAACCACTGATGTCATATGAATTATTTTAATGATCTCCTTGCTACATTTCTGAGCCTTGATCTTGTTAGGATCCTTGCTGTCTATGGAGGTTCAGAGAGCTCTCGGAATGCATCACAAATATCTTAACTTGTGTTCCGAAGATGAACAAAGGTCATACAGGTTTGGAATGACATGAGGGTGAGTAATTAATGACAGAATTTTCATTTTTGGGTGAACTATCCCTTTAATGGGAAGACTAATTTTAAAAAAGTAAGTAAAAACATATATAACTTATATAAATATATATATATATATATATATATATAACTTAGATATAACCACTTTGTTACATCAAAATAAGACTTAAAATGGCCTGAAATCATGATCTCTGGGAGTTTTAGTGAGTAATCAACTTGGTATAATTTAAAATAGTTATATTTAACTATTAAAAAGAAAAGCTGAACAAAAAGTGTAGTGTGACCGACCCTTACAATGTAAAACGTATGTAAATATATGGATCAGGGCACTGCACATGTGCAAAAGGTATTTTTGAATCCAATTTAAAATAGTATTTTAAATCCAATTGAGTCAAGCACTTAAATATACTTAATCAAAATATTTCATATCTACACCACCCCTTCCTATCCCATTAAAATTTCACTTAAGTAAGATCGATTGAGGTGTTTACAAGAAGACCCTTCAATCCGATTTCTTATGGATTATTTGGTTGCATCATGTTAATGTAGCTAGCGGGAGGTATTAGCTTTATTGCATCATCAAGTAAGTGTAGATGTACAGTAAACCCACAGGTGGGAACATGTGGCAGGCAAGTGTCTCTTCATGTATTATAGAGGACAGAGCCCAGATGGCGAGTTTGACGTGTCAGATGACCTTTCCCTAGCCTCCCTGATGAGCAGCAGCTCTCAAGAAATGGCAACATGACTCTAAGCTGCTGTCTTTATGTATACTTTGCTAAGCATAACTCAAGGTGGACTCATGTAAACACACATGACTATCACATGTAGCACTGGCACATTTAACAGAAGCAACGCAGTTCATGTAAATGAACTGAACAAAAAAAACAACTATTTACTTCTTTTTTTTTATTTATATGCTGCTGATCTTTACTACGATATACAAAATATCTTCTTCTTCTTGCTCCACAGAAGAAGTCAGGTCATACAGGTGGGTGAAAGAATGATGACAGAATTTTCATTTTAGGGTGAATTATCCCTTTAAATTGCCTAAACATAGTAAGTTGTCAGTAATTTGCAGCCAGACACTTTTTTAAAGAGCAGTTCAACTACTTGAAATTATGAGTAGCTTCTAACTTGACAAGCTAGAGGCTAAAAGTACACTGGTCTTGTGAATTGCACTAAAAGGGAATGAATAATTATTTAGCCAATCAGGATGGCATAGCTGTCTGTGTGGTTTACCGTGGGGAGCAGGACATGAGCAGTTTGAGGGAAGTGAGATCTCCACTGGCTGCAGCGTAATGGACAGGTCGAGCTCCACAATCCGTCTCTGCCTCTATGTTTCCCCCCTCAAACAACAGCCACTGTACTGCCTCCGCATGGCCAAACCTGGCAGCCAGGTGCAGGGCCGTCGCACCCTCGCCATCACGATCCTGTAGGCCAGAGATGGACACGAAGATGAACATTAGCATCCAGTACCCAGTTTGAAGGCTTCTGAATTATGGGCATAGTAAGTAGTACATCACAATGACCTTTCAATATACTGATACGCTATTATACCATCAGTGACATTAATAAAAGAGGTGCTTCTTTACTCACATTGTACATCCATCATCAATGACCTGTTTAATTGACAGTAAAGGAAACTGACACAGCAGCCCATCCTAAAAAGCACCATCAAGCCAGCTGTCAAATGTCATTTATCTCTCGATATATCATGGCACTCACCTCAATCCCACACTTCTTCTGTCTCAGCAGCCACTGCAGCTCTCGCACGTGCCCAGTGGCAGCAGCATCATGGGCGGCCGTGGCGCCGTTCTTCGTTCGAGTGTGGCAGGGGAAACACCCTTCGTTCACCAGAAAATCTAGGCAGTCCAATTGCCCGCAGCGGGCGGCGTGGTGGACAGGAGAAGCTCCCTGGGTATCTGTGATGGTCGGACTGAGACATCCGGACTCATGCAGGGCCCTCAGAGCCTCCACATCCCCATCACGAGCAGCCTGAATGGCCCTGTGGAGCACCATGCTAGACCTCGGCCAGTCAGAACAGAAGTGGTGGGGGTCCTTGGGCTGTATCCAACTATCTCTCTCGGCCCTCGCTCCCTCTCTAAAATGATACCTGAGCTTGCTGACAGATGTCCATGGGAGAGATGAAGGGGTGTATAAGCACTGAGCCAGAAATGTAACTAGAGCCCTCATGTGAAAACATACATCTGCTTATATTCCCTGATACAATAGCAATGTATTACTTTGAAAAGTTAGAAAGATCGTAAGTGAACAAGGAAGCTGGAAGTAATTTTTGAATAAATTGCTAATTTTTTATCCTTAAATGATGCAAGTGATCATATTTTAAATGTATTTAATATCATATATTTAGAATAGATCATTTAGATTAGAGATGCCAAAACCAGGGCTTGTGAATAATTTTTTAATCGGTTCATTTACACGAATCATCCAAATGAACTGATTCACAAGAATGAACCAGACTTTCGCATGCTCAGAGAACGAAAAGAGTTGCAGATAAATCGATTTATTATAGAATCAATCAGACTTTCCTTTTACATTGTATATGAGAGAAGACTGTTTAGGATGAGCTGATTAATAAAATCTGAATAGCATACATATGCAACAACTATTAAATAGCCCTCTTTCTTTGGAAGCTTATGTGACAAAAAAATGAATGCTTTGGTAAATCACAATTATGAGATTGTTTTTTTTTTTTTTTTTAATTGAGATCATGAGATACTAAGCTATAATTAGAAGTATAAAAAGAGCCCTCATGTGATAATATACATCTGCTTATATTCCCATTTACTTTGAAAAGTTAGAAAGGCCATAAGAGATCAAGGAAACAGGTAGTAATTTTTGACTAAAATGCTTTTTTTTTGTCCAGATTTATGCAAGAATGATTCATATCTTAAATTACTTTATCATTTAGATCAGAGATGCCAAAACTGGATGTTCTCTCAAGACATTATCTGATTGGCACCTTGCTCGGAAAACACCATGTAAGAGGCTTGAATACTATTAGATATTCTATTACAACATATTTTGAATTAGACATCTAGATCAGAGTTGACCAAACTAGGGTCTGTGAGCCAAAGTTGGCCTGTGATGATTTTTTTTATTATTCAAATTATTTTTTTTAATATACTGTAATAGAGATTTAATGCAGCATTTATTGTACATGCAGACCATGGCCCTGAATCTAAGTTGTGGCCCTAGTTTTGGCCATATTAAAAAGTTGGGGCACCACTGACTTAAAAAATAATCCAGACTCGAGCAACGTTGCACATATTTCACATTTATTTCACACCTGACAAAGTGTTAAGTGTCCACAGACATTAGAAGACACAGGTCCAACACTCAAAGAACTTGAGCACTGAGTACACTACAGCCCATTCATTATGGTATAAAGTGGTTACAGCCATGTGCTAGACCACACTTGGGTTTATATACAGAGCAAATCAACAGAAATATTGAAGCAATTACAGTAGGTACACTTAGTTTATATTGAGTTCCTTCTTTTCTTAAATTTGGAATATTTGGATGGATGAAACATGTTTATTTGAAATGATGCTCGGAAAGACATGGTAACACAAGAGAGAAAAAGAGAGACGCATTATCAACTACAAACCTTAAAAATCTTGTTTATCTGCAATATATATGTATGCTGACAGAGTCTTGTTGAATGGTTTGTTTTCAGGGCACCATGTCAATGTGAACACCACATGCTCATAGTCGACTGTGATCCTTCAATTTGGTAAAATAATACGACTATCTAATCTATTATCTTTATGTAAATGCTACTCTTATACTGTATGGAGGTAAATGAGATTCGTTTGATACATTTCATTTAAAAGCTGAATAAATATGTACAGCATGCTATCATATACATAGCATTATCAAAGACAGGAATGGATAAAAATGTCAGGGCACTGGGAGATACTGTATGACTGTCAACATTGTCCAAAACCTAAACATGTCTCTAATTTACATTTCAGATCCATATTGCACGTAAGAGTCTATCAAGGCATACTTATACTGTTGCTTATGAAGAAACCATTTTGAACGGTAAAGACCAGAACTGCTGAACTCTCTTGGCTACGTTCACAACTAGATGTTGCTGCTACATTGTGCTCTTTGGGTTGGCTGGCCCATGGCACAAAACATCAATCCTCTTTCATGATATCTGTAACAATAACATGAGCAACATGCTAAATGGCTTATTAACCAATAGCATGAGCTTAAACCAAGCCAAACGAGAGATTCATACACGGCCTCAGGTAATACCTCTAAGATGTAACTGTCAGGACAGTTTACTATACTTAGTTTCAAGGCAAAGGGTGGAGCAAAAACCAGGTGTATGTGTATTTGTTTATAACTGATGCATCTCACAAAATAATGAACCGTTTAGCTAAGCTAAATAAAAATGACTCTATTGGTTTGGTAAAAGCCATCAGACTTATATATTGGAACACTTAAACTGGATCTCTTACAAGACTTGATCTTATTGCTGCTTCACTAGGAAACACTGTGTAAGAGGTCTGAATACAGATATTCAATATATAACATGTAAGGCTAGGATGAGCTGAACATAGCAGTTACAAATAAGGAACTACGATGCAATTAAGCTACAGAAACTTCCTGCATAATGTTATTTGAAATATGTGATTTAACAGAATTTAATGTGCTCTAATGTATTTGCGTTCAGTGTATCAGTATCAGGTCATTTAGCATCACGGCTCTCAAATTCTGTGCGCAAAAAAATGAAAAGTTGTAAATAAAGAAAGATTAAAGAAGCTAATTCTTGTAGCAGCAGAGCTCTTGTGCAAACAAACCAAAATGAACCTGGTAAATATAAAGCTCATTATCAAAAGTGCAAGGTGAAAGATTATTTCGGAGCACACTACAAATAGTGACCTCTTAATAAATTGTTTATAAAACATACAATGCTTAATAAATAAGTAAACGTAAAGATGTAATGTAAAAAAGACTTTACGGATGAAAATAAAAACAAAAACCTCTGTATGGTAGACGTTTTGCACTTTTCCAATGCTGATTTTTGTCAAAATATCGGACATTTTTTTGTCCTCTATTTTAGTCTAAAATCCATTGCAATCTTCTGTCATCCACTGCATAAAAGGTGACCTCGAATTAAGTTCTGCATCCCTTCATAAAGCACAATGATCATGACAGATCAAAACCAAGAGGCAACTACTGAAGCCCAGGTAAAAGCACTTGACATCTACTCTGCAGAAGCACATACACAAACAGAGCGTTGAGTCGTATTTACAAATGAACTATGAGTAGGGCCGTGTCTAAGATGCTGTTTTGCCATTCTAGCTTTTAGCTATGTTAGCGGGAAGTGCTGAATATATTTCAATGTTGTAAATTTACACTAAATATGGCCTGACACACACACATAAACACACACATACTCTGTGAAGCCAGGCCCACAGTCTATGGTTGGCATGTACAGACTGAGAGGGGAATGCTGGGATGGGCAGGCAAGAGGCAGCTGTGATGACATGGGGATAGGGCACTTATGATCACATGACCTAATTACATCACAACGGCCTGTTAGCTATCTGTTTGTGGTTTCAGCCAGAGAAAAAATGCTTTCACATCCTCATCTGTCCTGATTTTCTCCTGGAAAGCTTAGACCTGTTGGTAGGGAGAGAGATTAGGAGAAATTCAGCAATATCAGTGACCATGACCAGTTAAGGCTGTGGTTCTCAACTGCTGAGCTGAAACTCAAAAAAAAAAGTGGTCCAGAGTCTGTTTTGACAACGATGGTCTAACTCTATGACATTTTGGTTCAAATTACTGGTAGAATTAGGCAGATGCCAACACAAGAGTGTTATTTGAGTATTATTTATATACTATTACATTTTTATTTTGAATCAGCTTTTATTTTTATATTTTCATTGAAATTTGTTTTAATTTTACTTTTTAAAATGTTATATAACCTAAATAAATTCTCCCTTATCCAGTGGTGAAAATGTGCTGATATCGTTCTAATATTTGTATTTTATTTTATTTCAGCTTTAATTAAGTTATATTTAATTATTTTAACACAAACTATGTGTCAACTATGCGTGCAATGTGATAAAATAAAATATAAAAACAAATTCAAAGAGATTGGCCGGTTTGTTGCAACCACAGTTTTTGTGTGGTGAAATGCTGAAATAAAATAAAAGGATAATTTTATTTTAAATACCTGATAGTTCCTGCCAGAAGTGGGTTGAATGCGTACAGCCAGTCATGCATTTCTTTGTCATTGGCTGCTTGGAGGAGAATGTTGCGGTGCTCAGTGCACACTGCAAAAGTGTTAGGAGCCTGGAAACCAAACATCACATGGGTTAACAAAATCAGTGGACAACTATTGCTAGCAGAACTCTTTCCTCAGTAATTATGTGTTTGTCATTGGACGGGGTATAAATAAATGGCCTCACCCTCAGCATGGAGTGCTGATCTTCACTGTACTCCACCTGAGCAGAGGACAGGTTGATGACGGCTCTCTCCACGCAGTCTCTCTCACTGCGGTACAGGTAGACATATGGCCGCCGCACCATAATGTACCGCTTCACCCAGCCATTGGTGTGTGGCTCGAGAAAGTGTAGATAGCCTTTCTTTGACACAATGGGGCTGTAGTCAGGAATATAACAGATATATACTGCATTATTTACAGGGTAATCAATAACAGGATACATTAGGATGTTTAATGTATTAAGGACAGGAGATATTCAACAGTGGTCTTGAATGTTATACTGACACCTAGTGGTGTGGATGCAATGTTATACAAAACATTCATTTAAACACACCAAAAAGTCAGTTTTTTTGCTGCCCGCTTACACAAAGCTTTAGTGCACTTTTAAAGTCAAAATTGAGTTGAGGTGGTAAATTTCCGGGACAGTTTGGGATGCTACCTGACGCGAATCTCCTGGATGTTCGGGATGAAGGTGCAGCTCCTGGGTTTTCTCTCTATAGGGCTGAAGGGGTCGAGATCAGGGCTAGAGGAACCAGAGTTTGCTTCAGCACCTCTGTAAAAATCACATAGAACATGAAAGTACTGTTAGTTGTAAAGTATTTGAGGTGTTCTGAGGCCGTATAGGCTGATTCTAGAGAACTAGTATTATCATACTAACAGGAACTTTTGTGTTCTGTATTGAAAATTCACTGACCTGAGGTCTGGACTGCCATAGTGACCATCCACCAGTGACGGGCAGGTGGAGGAGGGTGTTAAAGTGCTCAGATGGGAAGAAGAACTGTCTCTTAAAAGCGATGCAGACATCTCTGACAACTAAAAAAAAAAAGAGCACCACAGGATGATAAAGCTGGCAACGCATTAAAAGGGTTTCATTCATCATATTCCAGAAAATGCCATGCTTACCCTTAAAGGATTAGTTCACTTTTAAATTAAAATTTCCTTATAATTTACCCTATGTCATCCAAGATGTTTATGCATTTCTTTCTTCAGTCAAAAAGAAATTAAGGTTTTTGATTAAAACATTCCAGGATTTTTATCCATATAGTTAGTCTCAATGGACTCCATACGGTTGAAGGTCAAAATTACAGTTTCAGTGCAGCTTCAAAGGGCTATAAACGATACCAGACGATGAATAAGGCTCTTATCTAGCGAAACAATCGGTCATTTAAAAAAAATAAAATGTATATGCTTTATAAACACAAATGCTCGCCTCCTCTGCGATACGCGGTCATGACGTAATGACGTTGAAAAGGTCACGCTTGACATAGGTGGAAGCACAGAGACAGTGTTTACAATTTGAACGTGCAAAACGAAGTCAAACACCGTTTACAAAAAAAATGGAGTTACTACGCAACGAGTTTACAAGGTAAAACAATGATGTCGGACGATTTTGAAGATGAGATGCAGTCTACGTCAGGCGTGACCTTTTCAACGTCATTACCACGTATCGCAGAACAGGCGAGCATTTGTGTTTATAAACCATATACATTTTATTTTTTTTAAATGACCGATTGTTTCGCTAGATAAGAGCCTTATTCATCGTCTGGTATCGTTTATAGCCCTTTGAAGCTGCACTGAAACTGTAATTTTGACCTTCAACCGTTTGGAGTCCATTGAGACTAACTATATGGATAAAAATCCTGGAATGTTTTCATCAAAAACCTTAATTTCTTTTCGAATGAAGAAAGAAATACCCCCATGTCATCCAAGATGTTTATGTGAGTAAATAAGGAAATTTTCATTTGAAATTGAACTAATCCTTTAAAGCATCTATTACACTAATCATGCTGCTCTACTCTAAATGAGTGAATGAGAGAAGTGAAGTTTAAACAGTTAAAAGAAAAAGACAGCTAATATGACATAAGAAGAAAGAAAGAGTGAGAGAGAGATATCTGGTCTGCATGGGCAAGAGAATGAGACAAGGTCTGGATGGACACTAGGGCAGTAAAGGCTCACCTTGCTCTCACTGAGACTGCTGCTCACCTGGCTGTACTGCCTGTTGAAGGTGTGCATAAGCAGTCGCACACACTGAAAAGAGAAAAAAAACGTAGGAAAATGGAATAAAATACATAAAAATAAAAGTTGTATAATTTCAGAGTGGCGGATTTCAATTTAATACAAGAGCAGTTAACAGTAATAAAGATGTATGACTTAATCTCACCAGGGCCAAATTTTAACATAGGGACATGATTTGAAAAACTGAATTGCATATAGGTCTGAATATTGAGCCTTGTGGTACTCCTTAACAAAACGGCAAATTCTTATTCATTATAACTAATTGAGAAGCAACTGTGTAAAAAAAAAAACTTAAGAATATTTCTTGAATTAATTTTAATTTGCCTACCCAATTGGCTTTTTCTTTGTTTTGAACAAAATTTTATTTATACATATGCATTTGTCACGAATCTGGTCCATGCTCTCCCTGTCAACCACCACTAGAGGTCACCCGTTCACCACAGTGACTTTTACACTCACAGCACATTGGACTCCATTTCCCACAATCCATTGCACAGATCACAGCTGTCACCATTCACACATCACACACACCTGATCACCATTTTCCAATCACCACCACACACCATATAAGCCTGGGACTTGCTCTTGCTCAGGTCCGAGTATTGTTTAGCATTTATCACTCCCCAAGCGATAGCTACTTTACAGAGCCTTAGTCTTGTCTTGCCTTGCCTTGCCTTGTTTACCTTGCCGTGTCTGACCCTGCCTTTGTTTACTGGATTTACCCCTTTGCCTCTGCCGTTTGGACTCTGTTCGCTCCCTGTTTGGATTATTGCTCTCGTCTCTGGATTATCTCTCTGCCTTGCCCCTTTGGATATTGTTCGCTGATCGTTGACCCACGCTTGCTCCACGGATTGCTCTGTCTTGCCTCCACCATACCTGTTTGCCGATGTCTGACCCTGCCTGTTTCTGACCATGTTTTGTAATAAAGCCTCGCATATGGATCCGCATGTCTCACGTCTCGTCAACCCCGTAACAGAATACTCGGCCACACAAGGATCCAGCAGCTTTTCCAGAGGACATTGGCCAGGTATGGACACTGCACGACTGTTGTTAACCCTCGAGCAGGGTTTGAGACCGCTCGAGGAATACATACAGGAGTACTTAGACCTCGCCTATTTTTCTGATCTGCCAGACTATGCACTAATAGACTTTTTTTGTGAGGGCATTAATCAGCCGCTCAAGTCTCAGTTAATCCGCGAGGGTCCCCGTTCATCTCTCAGTAAATTTATGGACTATGCTTTGCTGTCTGTGAGCTCTCGCCCTGTCCTGTCACGGCCAAAGAGGCCAACTGTGAGCTCTCGCCCTGTCCTGTCACGGCTAAAGAGGCCGTCTGTGAGCTCTCGCCCTGTCCTGTCACGGCTAAAGAGGCCGTCTGTGAGCTCTCGCCCTGTCCTGTCACGGCTAAAGAGGCCGTCTGTGAGCTCTCGCCCTGTCCTGTCACGGCTAAAGAGGCCGTCTGTGAGCTCTCGCCCTGTCCTGTCACGGCTAAAGAGGCCGTCTGTGAGCTCTCGCCCTGTCCTGTCACGGCTAAAGAGGCCGTCTGTGAGCTCTCGCCCTGTCCTGTCACGGCTAAAGATGCCGTCTGTGAGCTCACGCCTTGTCCTGTCACGGCTATAAACGCAGTCTATGAATCCTCGTCCTGCCCTGCCACGCCCCCTGAGATCATGAATGCTCTCCCTGTATTGTCTGTCTCTGCTCTCCCTGTGTTGTCTGTCTCTGTTTCCCCCAGATCTCAGACTCTGCCATGGTTTCCTGCCCAGTCTGCTTCCTGGCGAGGGTCTTCTGCTCAGGTCTGGTGGTCCTCTGCCCCGCCATGGTGGTCTTCTGCTCGGGTCTGGTGGTCGTCTGCTCCGCCGTGGTGGTCTTCTACTCCGGTCTGGTGGGCTCCTGGTCCGTCTACTCCGCCCTGGTGGGCTCTAGCTCGGGTCTGGTGGTCGTCTGCCCCGCCATGGTGGTCTTCTGCTCGGGTCTGGTGGTCGTCTGCTCCGCCGTGGGGGTCTTCTGCTCGGGTCTGGTGGTCGTCTGCTCCGCCGTGGTGGTCTTCTACTCCGGTCTGATGGTCATCTACTCCGCCCTGGTGGGCTCCTGGTCCGTCTGCTCCGCCCTGGTGGGCTCTTGCTCTGTCCTGGTCTCCGGTTCCGCCTGGGTGTCCTGCTCTGCCGGTTCTGCCTCAGTCCCCGGTCTTCCCACTTCCTCATGGACCTGGCCCTCCGTCCCTCCCCCTGTTCCGCCTCCGCTCCACCGCCCTCCTGGACTATATAAGAGCGTCTGGAAGCCGCTCCTTGGGGGGGGGCTATGTCACGAATCTGGTCCATGCTCTCCCTGTCAACCACCACTAGAGGTCACCCGTTCACCACAGTGACTTTTACACTCACAGCACATTGGACTCCATTTCCCACAATCCATTGCACAGATCACAGCTGTCACCATTCACACATCACACACACCTGATCACCATTTTCCAATCACCACCACACACCATATAAGCCTGGGACTTGCTCTTGCTCAGGTCCGAGTATTGTTTAGCATTTATCACTCCCCAAGCGATAGCTACTTTACAGAGCCATAGTCTTAGTCTTGTCTTGCCTTGCCTTGTTTACCTTGCCGTGTCTGACCCTGCCTTTGTTTACTGGATTTACCCCTTTGCCTCTGCCGTTTGGACTCTGTTCGCTCCCTGTTTGGATTATTGCTCTCGTCTCTGGATTATCTCTCTGCCTTGCCCCTTTGGATATTGTTCGCTGATCGTTGACCCACGCTTGCTCCACGGATTGCTCTGTCTTGCCTCCACCATACCTGTTTGCCGATGTCTGACCCTGCCTGTTTCTGACCATGTTTTGTAATAAAGCCTCGCATATGGATCCGCATGTCTCACGTCTCGTCAACCCCGTAACAGCATTAACTATAAATTAATTACATATTTAAAGATATCTTATATGAAAGTAAATAAAATAAATAAAATTGATCTTGTCTTAAGGATGATATTTTTACACTGTGTCTGCACCGGATATGACAGCGCGCCTTGCCTACACTGGACACGACAAAGTGACCGTTACAAAATCATCTGAACATTATGTCAGTACGTCATAAATAGAACGCGGCATCAATTTACTGTTGGGGATTTGTCGTGTCGCACCGCGCTGCATCCTGTATAAACAGCATATTAGGTTATATTGTATTTTGTCACATCGCTCGTGTCCGGTGTAGACACGGTGTTACTGAGAAACAATACTAATTAAGATTTTTGCAGATTTGTTTTTGTGCAAATATTACATTTTGTTTGGTTTTGTCAAACTAGACTTAATGGGAATAGGCTATTAGTGTCATGTTACTGTATGTGGACATAAAGCGGCAACATTCACCTTGGCAGCCAGCTCCCTCTGCCTCTCGTTGGGACTGTCCAGATCCAGACTGACTACTGGGTTGATCATGGGGCTGGAGGCCTTAGGTGAGTCCATCAGGTCTTTGCTACAGAAAGAGCCCTGTCCCAGCAGCAGAGATGCTTCCAGCTTCTCTCTCAGCAGAAGGTAATGTCTGGTCTTCTCCACCTGTAAGCAAACAGCTCACAATCATTTACTTGACTGAAGACAAAAATCAGACTATATCCAAAAATAAAAGCTCTTAAACATTCAGATGCACCATATTTTACCTCTTGTAGAAGGCTAAGTTTTTCCAATTCCCACTGATGGTCCAGGATGAGGCTGTCGCTGCGAGGCCTCCAACCCGCAAGGTTCTCTTCTCCTCGCACATATGCCACTGAGGTGTCCAGCACCCGTCTGCGCCTCCTTTGCATACCTGCACCATCATAGCAAATCAACAAAACGATTCAATATGCATATTTATGTGATAAAGATCATTTGTACATTTGAATTTATACATGATAACTTACCAGGACTTCCAATGTCAGCCAAATGGCAAAGGCTTAATTCATACACTCCAGTCACACGGTTACTGAGACACAAAAGACAAACCAATTACAATGACAGTCCAAGTGATATTAGATATCAAGTTCTGAGCATAAAAGATTAGAAATAGTGCATTGATTAACTCAAAATCAATTTATTTGACTGCAAAAAGAGGCCAGCAAACTTTCCTCACCTCTCAGAGGGCCTAAAGGCACCAGTGCTGAAAAGGTTTCGAATGGAACGTGATGCAGGAAGTTTAGCATCTCTTGAGTAGAACACCATGCAAAAGTCCTTAGTGATGACAGTGGGCTGAGTGCAGTTCTCCATCTAAACATTACAGCAGCAAGTTAGTGGAACATCATATAATCAAATTCAAAGCTAAACCTCTGACTGTGTCGCTTGAATTTACTGTTACTTGGTTTATACTGCTTCTGATTTGTTCCAGTATCTCCCACATTAATAAAATGTCATAATCTGATCACTTTAGTTTGGTCTTCCTCACCTCAAGATAGGCAGAGAGGGTGATGTAAATTTTCTCTCCATATGGAGTGACACGATTCAGCAGGAGGGAGTTGTGCATGGAGCTGTCCCATGCAGCCTCAAAGCGGTAAAATGTCCTGAAAAGTTGCAAACAGCTTTGAGAATTATATCACTGCTTATATTTTTCCTTTATTTGTACAAGGTGGGTTGTAAGGTGGGTTACAACAATGACAACAACAACAAAAAAAAAGTAATTAATTTTAAAAATCTGTATGCTTACGAAAAAACATACCTATGGTCAATTCCCAATGACACTCTGACAGGACACAAAGAAACTACCATGTTAGTGAATTAAAACTCACTAATTTTAATTATGTTATTAAATTATAATATTAAGAAAATTATTATAATATTAAGAAAATAATTAAATTTAATATTAATTAAAATGTGTGCTAACAACACTTAAATACATCTATGTGAATTAGTTATGAGGTTTTAGAGTAATTGATTAATATATATTAATTAATTGACATTATATATACATAAAACAAATTTGACTCTGGACCACAAAACCAGTCATAAGGGTCCATTTTTTTAAATTGAGATTTATACATCATCTAAAAGCTGAATAAATAAGTTTCCATTGATGTATGCAGTGGCGTAGCGGACGGGCTTGCAAGGCACGTACTGTGGGGGGGGCCCACAATAACATGATGATGTGCGTTGAAAGACGATGATCATGTATCGACGATAAGCAGAGCAGAGATATTGTCAAAAGCATTAAATATGGTCATTATTAAGAGTATAAATTAATACTAAATTAAATTAATTTAACACTAAATTAATTTAACATTAAATTAATTTCCAATTAATGTAGGCCTGTTACATCCTGGCTATTATTATTAGGTTGCTTTTATTATTAAATTAATATTACAATTAATTTGCTCCACCAATAATTTCCTCGGATTTGCGCTATGCCACTGGATTTATGGTTTGTTAGAATTGGACAATAATTGTCCGAGATACAACTATTTGAAAATCTGGAATCTGAGCATGCAAAAAAAAAATATATATATATATATATTGCTGTTTGAAGTTGTCCAAATTAAGTCCTTAGCATTGCATATTACTAATCAAAAATTAAGTTTTGATATATTTACGGTAGGAAATTTACAAAATTTCTTCATGGAACATGATCTTTACTTAATATCCTAATGATATTTGGCATAAAAGAAAAATCGATAATTTTGACCTATACAATGTATTGTTGGCTATTGCTACAAATATACCCGTGCTACTTATGACTGGTTTTGTGGTCCAGGGTCACAAATAATCTGAATGTATGTCATGCATGTAAATACTTTGTTATTGCTAACATTGCTGTTTTATTATGACGCAGTACTGACAGTAGTCATATTGCAAATAGCAAAAACATCTTTTAAAAGCATTGTGTTATTGAGAGGTACTGGAGGAAAGATCAGTGGTGTACCTGTCATCATAAGATGGTCGTATGTAGCCTGAAGACAGGATGTTGAGGGACAGGATGTTGGGGTCGATGATAGTCTCATCCGCCTCGGGTGTGTTACGGATACGCCCTAAAAAAGAACAGAAGAAATGCTGAGTCATCTGAAACTTTGCCTGAACATTCGACATAACATCTCCATTTGTCCTCTATCAGAATCTCTGGCTTCCATAACATTAAGTGCTAACTAGCATAAAGTATTTTTGAGAGAAAAAATAGCACTAACCTATGACAAGCTCTTTAACCTCCTTCCACTCAATATCATTGCCAGTTTCATGGGCAATAGTCACTGTAATTCTTCTTTGGATGCCCTGCGGACAATATTTCAAAGGTGAAAATCCAAAACCCCCATTTTTTATCTCAATTTACACTACAGTTTAAAATTTTGGGGTCTGTAAAAACCTTTTTTCACAGAAATTAATACCTTTATTCAGAAAGGAAATATTAAAGTAATCAAAAGTGACAGTAAAGATATTTATAATGTTACAAAAGTAATGTTACAAACTATTTTAAATAAATTTATCAAAGAATCCTAACAAAATGTATCACGGTTTCCACAAAATATTAAGCAACACCATGTTTGTTTTTTTACATTGATAACAATGAAATGTTTCTTGAGCACCAAATGAGCATACTAGAATAATTTCTGAAGTATTATGTGACACAGAAGACAGGAGTAATAGATGCTGAAAATTCAGCTGTCAAACGATTAATCGTGATTTTTACATAATATATATGTGTGTGTACTGTGTATATTTATTACGTATATATAAATACACAATCATGCAGGTATACATTTAAGAAAACAATTATATTTGTATATTAAATATTTATATATAATATAAATATGTACATCTAAATACATGTAAATATTTTCAAAATATATACTGTATGAGTGTGTATTTAGATATAGATAAATATACACAGTACACACACATTATGTACACAAAAACTTTTATTTTGGATGCGATTAATCGCGATTAATCATTTGACAGCACTAGAAAAAATACATTTTAAAATGTACAAAAATAGAAAAGAAATACTATTGTAATAATGTTCACAATTTAACTGTTTATACTTTATTATTTTTTATCAAATAAATAGTGAACATTAAAGACCTATTTCAAAAACATTAATAAATCTTAAAAATAAAGCAACCCCCAACTTTTATCATTTAATGGGTTGATAGGGACTGATGGATTCATGTTTACCTGGTGCAACAGGAATGTACCGTGGCAGGGCATTCCACCCCTGTGATCAACAACAGCTGGGATGTAGCTAAAAAGTACACAAACAGGTACAAGGGTTACATTATATATGAATACCCTACCATACATACAGGCTTCAATGAGTAACTTACTAGGAACTGATATACCACAATGTGTTTATCAGATACTCACTCTCCGTTGGCCTCCAGCTCACAGATCTCAAAGAATGCCATAAGATCATATTTGCAGTGACAGGTGCCAGCAGTTGAGCGTGTCAGCGTATTCAGTTTAGTGGCGGGCACTGGGGGGAGACAGAGTTCAGACACAGACAGACCACAAGCACTGTATGTACTGGTCAAGAAATGAGACAAATCATCACCTCACCTGGCTTTGACAAAGGCATAACTCTAGGGAACTGCCTTCTTGTTGGACGTAATGAACTATAGGGAAAGAACATTTTATTTGACATTGTAGGTGACAAAATGTATGATAATAAAAAATATAAAAAGTTGCTCACCTAATTAAGTCCTTACAGAGCAGAGGGAAAGGCTGCTTCTGGTAGTGGCCAAACACCTCAAAAACAATTGGCTGACTCTTGATGTATTCCACAAAAGACTTGGTGACCTCCACGGTTATCTGCAATAGCAGCAAACCGCACAGATAATTTTTGTTTGATTTAACATCTAAAACATGGTTGAACTACTTCATTAGTAAATGTCACAAAGGTTGATTACATTTTGTACATGGTAGAATCCCAGTGGAGGACCTCGGCCGGTATTCTTTAATGGCTCAGTGGAAAATGCCTCGTCATGCCTGTGAATAAAGCTGGAAAAAGACACAGGTCAACTGAGATGAGACTGCTTCAGATGTCTTATGAGCATCCTGGATGAGCGTTTGCAGAGGTGTCATTCAAACAGAGGGGCACAATGTTTTCGAGTGGCAACTTTCAAAAAATTTATCAGCATGAAAACAATGTTCATCTAAAACACTGTGGCTGAAATACATAACGTGCATAAGTATTTGCCTAACCCCTAAAATCTGTCAGATGCACAGCACAGTTTTTATGGAAAATCCATCCTGATAAATCTATGAATGAGAAGCATCTACTCACTTGAACTGGCAGAAGATATCTGCATACTCAGCAGAGATGCTAGAGGCCTGAAGCACTGTGACCCTGAAGGTGAAGTTGCTGCCTATTTTCAAATGCTGGAGTGAATTTTCCTGAGTCACTTCAAGAGGAAATTCCAGATCACCCTTCAGAGGACTGTTAGGAACATCAGGAGAGGCTAGACGCAGCAATGCATATCAGATCAGATTAGAATACAAATACTGTCTAACTCTTGTGTAAGTCACTTATATTACCATTTACAACTACTTTAATAGTAAAAATATCACAGCATGATTACTAGGCAAATTATTTTGTTGTGGCATGTATAAATTCTTCTTGTGCAAAATTTATTTTAGTCACTTATGAATAAATAAATGAGGCCACCAGTAATGTTTATTTTATTTATTTATTTTTCAAAAAAGCATATTACCTGCACAGTTGTTGTTGTTGACCTCATCAGCACTGAGGCCCATCTCTGAGTTTTGTCCTTCTCCTTCTACAATGCGCAACTCCTCTTGAGATGTGTTTGTGTGAGACATCCCACCGGTGCATGTTTCTGTCTGGAACTGAGCAGAGAGAAAAACAATTCTTGATGGTGTCTCACCTTCAACAAAAACAATTTAATACCTAAAAAGCCCAGCTCAACTTCTGAGATAATAACTATGAGAATTAATTTGCCAAGATAAAACAGAATCAATTACATGAAATGAGTGAAACAACCAACCTTCTCAAACTGTTGATCCTCAAATGAGATCTTGGCAGTTCCTGATTGTCTCACACCTGAGCCATAATCAGGAGCCTCTTCATCAGCTGTGATAAGAAATTAAAGATTATGGCAACAATTTAAGATTTCATTATATTTAAGCGTGCACAAAACAATTCTAAACATAATCAGAGAAAGGAAGAAAATACATGCAGTACATACATGCATATATCTAAATTTTATTCATAAAACAAGAGAATTTACCAATGAAATATGAAAACATAATTGGTCTGAATACTGAGCCGTGTGGTACTCCTATACTATTACAAAAAAAATATCAAACAATCCTTTATGTAAAGTGACAAAAATTTATGTAAAGTGATGCACCATGCAGGTTAGCTCTGGAATCTGCTCAAAATAGGTTTGTGAAAGCATCATGAAGATGAATTTACCTGATATGGCTTGTACTGCCACACGGAGGAACCCCTTGACCTCGCCTTTCTCACTTACAATAGCCACACGGTGCACTAATGGCACAGGGTACAGCAGATTACTCAGATACACAAATGCCCTATGGGAGAAGAAGGAGAGGATGATGGGGAAAAAGGAGGAGAGACGAAGAAAGAAGAGGGATTTGAGACAGTTGATGGGGTGAAAAAAAAGAAGAAGAAAAAAAAGAGTAACAGTTTTTAACAGTTTAAATGGGAAAATGTCAGTGAAGATCAACTCAGCCACACAGCCACTAGACAACACAACATCAGACAAAAAAAGCAACCAAACAAGAAGCTGCTCCAGTGAAAGCCAAAAAGTCTGTGGTTCATCTGTGAATACTCTATTAGAGCCTCCATTATCATAAAATGATACAGAAAGTGATGGTAGCGAGGATTTTGGTCTCTGTGGTGGTTGGTGAAAGTGTTTCAAGAACATGCATGTAGAAGAGAACTGCACTACAAGCTATTTTACACTATAACTTTTGACTGACTGATAAAAATTATTTAGCCATAAACATAGATGAAGATATGGAAATGCATTGTCACACATTTGATTTTAATTGATGTTTCAGTAACTGAGTAAAGGTTTAATTACAATTCCATGTCTCAGATATGCGTCTATGAAATCCCTGAACAAGACATTGAATAGATATCGAATGCAGGTAAGTTTGGTGACAGATTGGCCTACGTCTTGTCTACGTTCAGAAAAATACGTTCATTCAATTCAGATCTACCCTCTTGATCCCAATGTGTTGCTGGACGAAGCTTGACAGGCAGGGTTCAAGAGTGGCAGGAGGTGTGGCCAGAGGGGAGGAGCTTTCGACAAGATTGGTGAGGCGTAAATACAGCATGCTCAGATAAACAAAATGTTTAGTGAAAAAAAATCCAAATTTGGCTTGTTGGGCCATATGCAAACTGGAAAGCAAAAAATTGAAATGACATTAACATACATGAATTTGACCCCCATCAACTTAAATGATAAATCAGTCAACACACGTCACAAATCTTGTATGTTGCATGTGCGTAGGGAAGTGAGAGTGTGGGAGCCAATCCAAAACTGTTGTACAAATTTTAATTCTGGCATGCCTGATTGAGACTGCTGTAGTCGAAACCAGCTCTTTCATCTTGAGCGCTGTAGCTTTTCAGACAAAACAATCAACCGATTTATACTAAATCACAGAAACAACGTAATTCTGCAGAGGACACTAATTTCATTTCAGAGAAGAGCAGACAAAAACGTATTATGCTGCCATACAATGCCGTATCTTTCAAAACAGGGCAGAATTGACGTGATTGCCATTCGCAACACTACTAATTTCTTCTATAGAGCCACCCATGTTCAAATGCCTTAAAATTTCTAAAGTTGCCCTTTGTTACATTAAACATGCATTAGGGATCTGTCACCAGTGATCTACTGTGTTTCACAGTCAGTATCTTGACATTTCCTCTCATTCAGTTACTGAAAACCTCAGACACCACTGAAATTGTGCATTTCAACACTGTATGCAACATTTATCAATGCATAAAAAAAGGTAAAAGGTTTGTTGTGCAAGTAATTGTTTTTTGTTGTGCATCTTAAACATAGAGAAAGAGGCATTAAAACTGCCTTCAGATCAGGTCAAGAGTTTCACACTTTCTAAATAAATCTTGAAAGCCAGACTATAAAGAATTTATTATTATTTTACATTTTATTTATTATATTTATATGGACATATTAGAATGGCATCATTGTTTGTTTATTTATTTATTATTAAAATCAAAATTTGGATTATTATTATTATTATTATTGAATGTAACAAATTTTATTATATTTATGTTGACATTATGCAACAGCATCAATATTGATTTATTTTTAAAAATCCAAATAATAATAATAATAATTTACTATAAATTACACAATATATATACACATTTAATATATACATAACTACATTTATTATATTTTATATTTTCATTGACATACAGTAGCCCCTCACTGCAGAACAAAGATCCAGGGGGCGGGGTTGGATCCACATCTAGGGGGTGGAGATGGTAGGTTTAGGGGTGGGGATGGGTGGGTTTAGGTTTATGTAAGGTGGGAGGAGTTGGATCTAGATCCAACCACGGCCCCTGGATCTTGTGTTCTGCAGTGAGGACCATCACTTGACATAACAGAATGGCATCAACATTTATTTAAAAATAAAATCAAAACCCTTATTATTCTTATTGATAGTAATAATAAATGCCATCCAAGAAATTTACTTTAGAATGTAGAACACTAGAAGAAAATATGGTGGTAACGTTTGTTTAGCAGAAAACTAAAGTAGATTTTTTTTTACCCGAATCCATGAGTATACATTTAGGAAATGACCAAACTGATCTTTATCTTGGCAATAGATATTCTAACCCCTACCGATGCTTTTTCTGTATTTGGTGCCCTGTTAGGAAGTTCTAGTAATAGATCCTGTTATCTCTGTCTCAGTGTGAAAGAGCTAGTTTCCTCTGCCAGCATGCTCCTGAAACCTCACCAACCTTCCCACTAAACTGAACAGAGGCCAGCGGTCGTAAAAGGGGTCCTGGCCATCGTTGACACCTGGGCAGTGCTCCCCTACACCATCCTCCTCCTCCTCCTCCTCCTCCTCCTCTCTCCCAAGCTCTGAGCCAGGGTCCTCCATAAAGATCTCATCGTCCAGGTCATCCAACTCCTCCTCCTCGACTTTCCCATAATGCCGCTCATCGGCAAGCTCGGTTATATCAGAGTCGGGGTCGGAGAGGGTGGGGGAGAGGGTAAGGTCACTCATGCGCTCGCTCATGCACGTGTTGAGAATGGGAGTGCTGGTGCAGCCGAAAACACGGGAACTAGGTTAGTACAACACCACACGCGCACACGCTGTTGCAAACACTCGCTCACATGTACAATATGTCAGCATAAACGAGCCTCCCAATTTGTGTTTGGCTAATGATCTTCTAGTGTGTTCGATGAGGAGTGTTCAAGCTTAGCTTTAGTGTTTGAAGTGTCTGAATACTGAAAAATTAGTGCGAAACTCATTGAACCAAGGCTGCACATAGCCATTCAACTCAAACAGTGAAGGAACCCTCGTTAAAAGCACAATGCAAATCATAGGCAGTTTCCGGTCATGTACAGTGAGAATACCAGCATCCATTTAGCACTTTAGAGCATACAAACTTGACTGATTGATTACTCACCGACCAACCAGACGGAACCATGGAAAGCGGTCATAGAAAGGGTCACCACCGGACATCATATGATCACAGTCCTCAACTGCAGTACTGGGCACCTCTGCTGCTCTGTCATACATTTCTCTCATCAAATCCAGTCTTTGTCTGCAGAGACAATAGTAATGCATCAGCATAAGTAACAAACCATGCTCTGTAATGTTATCTGCAATGTTCTCTTTACATGCTCACCTTTTAAGCATAAACCAAAAAGAAAAAGGCGGCTAACATGCATTAAACCCCATTAGCTTTAGCCTATTAGCTTTGAGATCATCAATATGCTGGTCTGTCTTCTCCTAAAGGGTGACATGAACTTTTACCAGCTACATGCATTTAAAATGCTAAATATTTGTCTTCTAGGAAAACAGCAAAAATACTCATGGTTCATTCTACATATGGTGTATCCAAATGTTTGTCTCTTTAGAATGAGAATAAACGTCCACCTAATACCACCTGCCTTTGATTAGCAATGCCAAATAATGGTTCATGACTGTTATGTAAATATAAGGCTACTGGCCATCATTCAAGGGCTTAAGCATTGATAAGAGTAGATTTTTCATTTTACAGTACAGGAATCAATACCTCTCCGGCTTGAAATTCATGTTAACTTCAGGGCTAGACTCACTTTGTTGGCATTTTGTGCATATTGTGTATGTTTAGTCTCGCTGTACCGGAGTTTGTCCAAGGTCCAGTAGTGTGTGGCACCATTTTTCTGGTCCTGAACCTCTACTGCTACAATGGTGCGAGGGAACAGCCTTTTCTCCCTGTCTTTGGCTATGCTGGGGGGCAGGAGGTCAGGAGGCAGTGGGGAGTACAGTGTGTCCGTTAGTAACACAAACTGAAACTGAACCTGCAAAGAAAAAGGGGAACAATTTATCCAACTCATTAGGCATGTCCAATCATTAGGCTGACCTAAATTATTTTAGTGTACCTTTTTCTTTAGCTCCACGCTAATGGCATTAGCCTCCTTGAGGAAAATTGCATTTCCCCAGAGCAGGTCTCTGAGAGAGGTGAACTGATAGAATCGCCATTTCCGGAAAGCCCAGAGGGCCAGTTCTGTCTCTCGCTTTGTCCATGGCACTGCAGGACCAAAATATGAACTCATTACAAATGAGATGTCTAAGAAACAAGTAAACACTGCATGTTTTAAGAACATGAAGTCATATAATAATGTGATTATGCATTTGATATATGGACATATGTGGTTTAAACTATGTTACTCACCTTCCTCTTCTGGTTCCTCCTCTTCCTCTGTGGTTTCTGGGTAATATCTGGAGTTGACCTGCCTCTGAAGAGCTTCCAGCTTACTCTCATAGTCCTAAACAAAAAATCAGTGTGAAATTTGGTTTCACTGCAAGCTTCTTCGAGTTTCTACTACTTAAAAACTAATTAAAGTGGAGTCAAGTTTGCAATATTTAGTAAAGTGATTCCCACTTTAATCATAAAATATATAACAAACACGATTAAAGGGCACCGCCATCTTGCAGTACCACCGTGTGTGATGTCACGGGGGTTGGTTCGCTCCGTTGGCCATTTAAGTAATATACAAGCATTTCTTTACTTTTTGTACACACGCTTGTTTAAATGGAGGAAGACGAACTTGAAAGGGCTGTTGAGCCCATAATAATGCAACTGCTTATGCATTTGAGCCGATACGGCGAGGGGGCCGAGCATTACTGCCATTGCGGGTGGAAGAAGTTGTGAATCAGCTCTGGTTTGGGGTGAAAAGCGGGTCGGAAACAAATCACGTTTATGTGGATACTCATCAAAACAGCAATTAAAATAATATACTTTGCATTGGCTTAAACAGGCAAGAAAGCGGATTCAATTTGGTACTCGCGTGCAGTCCGAGCCGAGTGCTTTTTGCATGTGTGTGTGCAAAGAAACAATCTGTTTGAAATATCTTTCGTGCTGACTCGCAATTTAAATGGCTTAAAACAGTTTAATGTTTGAACTGACAAGGCTTAAAACACAATAAATGATAAAGCAGCACTAGCCCGATCGTTCAGAGAGGTGATCAGTTAAAACACTGCATTCTCCTAATAGCAGGTATATTCACAGGTTTTACATACTAATACTGGTGATCGAGCCAGTGTAATGTAAATATGTCTGAAAGGTCTGACATAACAAGGTGCCACATGAAGGATAGTGTATGAAGCATTGTTTGTTTACATCATGTTGTGCCTCACACTATGAAAACGATGTTTGGGATATAACTTAATGATCAAAACTTTGTGAAATAGGCCTAGATAATGTGATATAGATATTGACATAGATATTTATGTTGACTATTCATCCAAATTATGGTGAAAACCAAAATATTGATGTGTTAAAGGCGACATTGTCACGAGTCCAGGCCCTGCACTTCTCCCTGTCGCCACCAGAGGTCACCATCTCCCTTCCTCCCGGACTCACCTCACGTAATCACGATCACCTGCCACATCACGTACACCTGCCACATCACACGCACCATTACACACACCTGTCACACTCATCACACTCCCAGCTGTTCTCCATTTGACGGACTATACAGGTCCTTCTCAAAAAATTAGCATATTGTGATAAAGTTCATTATTTTCTGTAATGTACTGATAAACATTAGACTTTCATATATTTTAGATTCATTATAACACAACTGAAGTAGTTCAAGCCTTTTATTGTTTTTTTATTGTACAGCTCATGAAAACCCAAAATTCCTATCTCAAAAAATTAGCATATTTCATCCGACCAATAAAAGAAAAGTGTTTTTAAAAAAAAAAAAAAGTCAACCTTCAAATAATTATGTTCAGTTATGCACTCAATACTTGGTCGGGAATCCTTTTGCAGAAATGACTGCTTCAATGCGGCGTGGCATGGAGGCAATCAGCCTGTGGCACTGCTGAGGTGTTATGGAGGCCCAGGATGCTTCGATAGCGGCCTTAAGCTCATCCAGAGTGTTGGGTCTTGCGTCTCTCAACTTTCTCTTCACAATATCCCACAGATTCTCTATGGGGTTCAGGTCAGGAGAGTTGGCAGGCCAATTGAGCACAGTAATACCATGGTCAGTAAACCATTTACCAGTGGTTTTGGCACTGTGAGCAGGTGCCTGGTCGTGCTGAAAAATGAAATCTTCATCTCCATAAAGCTTTTCAGCAGATGGAAGCATGAAGTGCTCCAAAATCTCCTGATAGCTAGCTGCATTGACCCTGCCCTTGATAAAACACAGTGGACCAACACCAGCAGCACTGACTGTGGGTACTTGACACTGGACTTCAGGCATTTTGGCATTTCCCTCTCCCCAGTCTTCCTCCAGACTCTGGCACCTTGATTTCCGAATGACATGCAAAATTTGCTTTCATCCGAAAAAAGTACTTTGGACCACTGAGCAACAGTCCAGTGCTGCTTCTCTGTAGCCCAGGTCAGGCGCTTCTGCCGCTGTTTCTGGTTCAAAAGTGGCTTGACCTGGGGAATGCGGAACCTGTAGCCCATTTCCTGCACACGCCTGTACACGGTGGCTCTGGATGTTTCTACTCCAGACTCAGTCCACTGCTTCCGCAGGTCCCCCAAGGTCTGGAATCGGTCCTTCTCCACAATCTTCCTCAGGGTCCGGTCACCTCTTCTCGTTGTGCTGCGTTTTCTGCCACGCTTTTTCCTTCCCACAGACTTCCCACTGAGGTGCCTTGATACAGCACTCTGGGAACAGCCTATTCGTTCAGAAATTTCTTTCTGTGTCTTACCCTCTTGCTTGAGGGTGTCAATGATGGCCTTCTGGACAGCAGTCAGGTCGGCAGTCTTACCCATGATTGCGGTTTTGAGTAATGAACCAAGCTGGGAGTTTTTAAAAGCCTCAGGAATCTTTTGCAGGTGTTTAGAGTTAATTAGTTGATTCAGATGATTAGGTTAATAGCTCGTTTAGAGAACCTTTTCATGATATGCTAATGTTTTGAGATAGGAATTTTGGGTTTTCATGAGCTGTATGCCAAAATCATCAATATTAAAACAATAAAAGGCTTGAACTACTTCAGTTGTGTTGTAATGAATCTAAAATATATGAAAGTCTAATGTTTATCAGTACATTACAGAAAATAATGAACTTTATCACAATATGCTAATTTTTTGAGAAGGACCTGTATAGTCTCCCCTCTCTCACCACTCTGCCTGGGTTCGTTAATTGTTTTTTCATGTATATGCTTGGTGTGTTTCTAGTGTTTGCTCTGGGCTGGGATACATGCATTGTGGTGCCGTCTCGTATCCCAGTCCTTTTCTGTTTTGTTTTGTGCTGTGTTGGCCTTTTTGTTTTGAATTAAAAGAGCCTTACCTGCACTTGGACCCTGACCTCGTCTTTTCACGGCGTACCGTGGTCCGTGACAGACATATTATGCCCCTTTTTACAATATGCAATATAAGTCTCTGGTGTCCCCAGAGGTTTGTGTCTGTGACGTTTCAGCTCAAAATACCACACAGATCATTTATTATATCATTTTCAAAATGAAAATGCATTTTGAAAAACAGGTGCCTGTGTCTTTAAATCCAAATGAGCTGCTGCTCCCGCCCCCTTTCCAGAATAGAGCTGCGCCATTTCAGCTCTAAAAACATCTGTTTTAGTTCTGATTATCATGTTTATCGCACTGAAATCATGCGTTTTAAACCATATTAGTTTAAACTTCTGATATGCGGTTTTCTGAGTGTACACATCCGTAGCACACAGACAGAAAGCGGCTGTCACAGCATGTGAGTGAACTAAGTTCTCATTCACACACAAGTTTACGTTAAAAACACACGAGTTACAAAAACAGTCAGTTATGTCTGTGTACAGCTGGGAAATAAATCGCGTGATTATTTTATATGGCAGCAGCATACAGTAAATAAATCCACTGCTGTCTTGTCTTTTCTGAGGCTGGGACTAACGTAAATAGTGTTGTTCTGGTCAGCCAAAGACAGAAAAGTTATGTTTTGCTCAAACTTTCACCATGGCATTAGAACTGGTACACTGCTGTCGCTTGCGAATCAAAATGATGGCGTAGTGGGTGGAAATTTACAGATTAAGGGGCGGTAATATTATAATGAGATCCCCTTGCCACATCACTAGGGGAGCGAAATCAGACACGCTCGTTTTTGCAGAAGTTTGCAGAAAAAGGCTTACTAAAACAAAGTTACTGGGCTAATCTTTTTCACGTTTCCTTGGTTGGTAGATGCACTGGGGACCTGATTATAGCACTTAAAATCTGAAAAAGTCAGGTTTTCATGATATGTCACCTTTAAAATAACATTTGAACGTGTTCAAGAAATAAATAAATGCCTATATTACTTAAATGGCCAACAGAGAGGACCAACCCCGTGATGTCACATGCTGTGGTACTAAAAAATGGCAGTGCCCTTGCTCTAAAAGCTATAACAAAACATCCTTTTTTTCTTTAAAATGGTTTCATTGTGTTTGTTATATATTTTTTAATTAAAGTGGAAATCACTTTACTAAATCATGCAAACTTGACTGGCTGCTTCACTTCCACTTTAAAGGGATAGTTCACCCAGAAATGAAAATTCTGTCATAATTTACTCACCCTCAAGTAGTTCCAAGCCTGTATCAATTTCTTTGTTCTGCCGAACACAAAGGAAGATATTTTGAAGAAAGTTTGTAACCAGGCTGTTTTGGGGCACCATTGACTTCCATGGTAGGAAACAAATACTATGGAAGTCAATGGTGCCCCAGAAATGTTCTGCTCTGTTTCCCACATTCTTCAGCAGAACAAAGACATTCATACAGGTTTGGAACTACTTGAGGGTGAGTAAATTATGACAGAATTTTCATTTTTGGGTGAACTATCCCTTTAAGATCTTACTAATCTAAAATGGTTTACCAGTCTCTGCTGTTCCAGAAGGTTGCTTGCTTCTTCTCTCTCCTTGCGGTACTGGTCCTCCAGCTCCTGTAACCTGTAAATGATGTAAGCATCAGAATGAAGGCACAAAACCTAGATACTAAATAGTCCTGCAGTTCTGAAACCCTCTACCTCCCCTAGCTCCACATATCTAGATCTGATTTTTGCTGGTTTAGGAACACAAGAGGGCTAGTGACAGAAGTGCTACTGTACCTCTGCTCCATCTCTTGTTTCATATCAATGCCTTGTTTTTCCAGTAGTTCTCTTTGGGCAAAGGCCCAGTCCACTGGCTCGACAGGTGTGTCTGCACATGGGGTCCTCTCCCTCTCTTGTCGTGCTTGCTCAGGGTCATTGAAACGGAACACGTGGCTCTTGCCCATAATGATACGGTTACCTAAGATAGATAACAGACAGGGTCAAAACGTCTTACAAACACCAAAAAAAAGTTTTTCAACAGACTGGGTTTGTTTTCAGCCTGGAAACTGAAGAGCTACCAGATCTGAGTAGAGTGGGCTCTGTCACTCTCTTCCCATTAACGTAAGTCTCTGCTTCCTCACAGGGCTCCAGAATCACCGTACCCTCTCCCGACACATTTGTAGTACTTGTGAAGATACAGTGTTCGTCTTTAATGAAGTGGCCGCTCAGGACAATGTCCTGTCGACTGCTGGCATCCTCGCGGCCGACCCTGCAGGAATATATGGAGGCTATATGTCAGAATGAAGGGAAACAGATAGAGATACTAAAAATAATACAAAACAAGTATTGAAAATTTCATTATGATGATCATTTAATACCAAAAATAAAAATTTTTGGTGTAAAACAAATATATAAAATAAATAAATTCTATAACTATAATCTATAGCTATAATATTACAATTAGCTAATATTATAAAAGTTTTTGTGTATTTATTTAACAGATCATTAGTTACAGATCATTTGGTCATATAATCAGAAATGCTAAATTGTTTAAATGTTTACAATTTGTAACTTTACAAAAAGGTATAATGTGTTAACATTAGCTAATTTATAAAGTAAACTAACAATGAGTAATATATTTTTACAACAGTAGTAAAGTTAGTTCACAGTGAATAACTACCTTAACAGATTCAGATTTTGATCTAAAATATTTTAGTAAATGTAGAGATTACCATCAATAAACACTGTAGAAGTATTGTTCATTTAATGTCTTTGTGGACCATGGTTGAAAATACTGGTTGTAAATAATCAACATTCTTACTTGGTGATTCCATCTTTAATGTAGTACAACAAGCATTCGGACATCAGTGGATCTTCATTGAGGTTGACCAGGTGAGGTGTCTGAAACAGTCAAATCATAAAGTGTTGACTGAAGCATATGACTTCACTAGCTTCCTTTTAGAAAACATATTTGATCTTCGAACCTTCTTTGGTGAAAAGACTCCAACGGTTCCTCCATCTTCCCTCATCGCCACACCCATTTCAGCCAAAAGTGCCTCCCTAATGAAAACAGAAGAGATTTTTATTTAACAAATGAAGTACACAACTTAAATTTCAGATTCATTTCAAGATAAAAGCCCTCTCAGGTCTCCAACCTCTCCATTCTAATGGCCTCAGTGCGACGAAGCTTCTCCTCCCAAGTTTCATTGAGTTCTGCGATTATCTTCTCAGTTTCCTAATTGGAAAAGAGGTTGACATTACAACGATCAGCACTGGTCCTTATTAATTTATCAAACCATCCATCCCATCATCCTCTCTCTCACCTTCAGCCTCTCAATGGCTTCCTCGCTTCCCGGGCTGAACATGATCCGGTCATGCAGGCTGCTGATGGAGCCAGCTCGGCTGGACAGGGCGGAGAGAGAAGGCGAGGGGCTCATCTCTGTCATGGCATTGGTCACTGTGGAGAAATCACCTCTTTGATTGACAGCCTGGATGCTATTGAGATTAGTCTTGTAACTGGACAAGTCTGGGCAAAACGTGGGAACAACAGGTTGGTAAAGATTTTGGTAAGAGAAAAGGAAAACCATGGAAACAGAAAAGAAGGGGAAGAAGGAAGAGTAGAAAGTGTCAAACAAAGCTGAAAAGCTAATTAAAAAGGTTATAAAGCTGCAGGGCAGACGGCATCAATTTGAGGACGCTGTTGTGTGGTTTTATTTTTCAAGCAAATTAGAATATCAGCTTTTTTTTATTATTATTAATGGATTTTTCCCTCACGCCTCAAATTCATTGGACCATGCTTGAGATAATGAGCATGGAGATGAATTGAACACTCAATGTAATACTGATCTGTGACTACACAGACCGCATGGATGACCACATGCCTGTGCTTCACATGGAGGCACCTTTGGACCATCAAAGAAGCAGTGTCCAAAAATAGTGTTGCCTGTCAGACTAATTTGTTTTATTTAAACTGATTAGTTGAAACTGCACAGCATAGACTTTGGTGGTCCAGAGATTTCTGCTTTGGCCATCACAGGGGTCGGCAACATTAGAAAGGGTCAATATTGGCACACACATAAAAAGGACAGAGGATTTATTGTATGATTGTTATATGATTGTAATATTCTTTAACTGTTTATTTTAAAATGTTGAAGTCAGATTCCAAAATTACCACTCATCAAGCAAATATGAGTAAAATAGGCTCTGGAGAGTGAATGTTGGTATGTGATGTGAACGATTACAATAAAAGATTAATGAATGATCGCCACCAAAGAAAAATCATGATGTATCAAAGCAAAAACTGATCCACGCAATAGTGAGTCACCTAAATAAATCCTGTCCTGTGAGTTACACAGTTCTGTTCACAGTGCTGCATGGGTGACACTTTGGCACTCCTTTTCTTTTTTTTCTTTTTTTTTTTTAAACAATACATTTTTATTACCAATATAAAACTGCTATGAATAGATTTGTAATATACTGTAAATAAAATTTAAAAACTACATTTCATGTAAAAGAAAAGACAAAAACAAAAGTTGCCGACCCCTGAGTTATCACAAGCTGTGAAGCATTTAAGGTGCCAAAATACACACATTTGAGAGCAGATATTCCAGGAGCCTGTGCCCGATATGCTGAGAAAAACAGAGAGAGAAGACAAGTCCTTCAGACACATTCCTAGAGCTGTCTGACCCACTGGCTTCTGATAATATAAGTACAGAAAATGTTTGTTTTATTCATAGGATAACTCTCTTCACAGCATTTGAATCTGAGAGGAAATCTGTCATTTTAAGTAGAGTGAAAAAATGTAGCTCCTCAGTTTGAAGTGCATCACAGATTACTCACTGTCAATGATGTCTCCAAGACCCTGAGCACAGAGCAGATCCTTCAGACGGGCCACCTCTTCCTTCAGCTCACGCACCAGGCGGTTGTTGGGGTCTTCGTTGATGACGGCGTTGCAGCGGATCTGCTTGGCTCGGTCAGCATACCTGTGACATTGATATTGCTATTATCTATCCATAATAGTATCAGAATGTTCCAAATAGTTCAGCATTCAGAACATTACCTGCTGAGGCTAATGACATCTAATGACATGGATGAAGTCTTCATAGTAATGCATAGCCAGTAAAGGAATAGTTCACCCAAAAATGAAAATTATGTTGTTAATTACTCACCCTCATGTCATTTCAAACACGTAAGTCTTTTGTTTGGAACAAAAATTAGATATTTTTGATGAAATCCGAGAGCTTTCTGATCCTGCATAGACGGCAATGTTCAAGGCCCAGAAAGGTAGTACGAACATCACTGAAATAGTCCATGTGACATCAGTGAAACCAAAAATAATAACATGTATCGTGGTACTCTCGTGAAGCCACGTCGAAGACTGATATAGAAGAGAAGAAATTGTTGAATAAAGTTTACTTTTTGTGTGCAAAAAAAAAATTATCGTAGCTTCATAACATTACAGTTGAACCACTGATGTCACATGGACTAGTTTAACTAACCTTTCTGGGCTTTGAACACGGTAGTTGCGTTTCGGTCTATGCAGGGTCAGAAAGCTCTCTTAATTTGTCTTTTGAGGATGAACGATGGTCTAGTTTGGACCGACATGAGGGTGAGTAATTAATGACAGAATTTTCATTTTTGGGTGAACTATCCGTTTAACATACCAACATACCATTTTTAGTGTTACATGACCCTAGGTTATTAGTCTAAAGTACAGTGGTGGTTCATACCTGAGCGTGCTGAGCGTCTCATCGTAGTTAATATCAGCAGGGCTCAGAGCTGCTACCATAGCCGTTCGTGAATTTCCTCCTGATAAATGAAAAACACTGTGACCTTCGGAAATCTTTTTAATGTTTTGGCACCATATCACAGTTAAACTGACCACATTGACTGTAATATGCAATGTTTTATGGGATGGAAAGAAATGTTTATTGTTAAGAAGGTATGTGGATGGTGCATAAAGCCTCATACCGAGGTTTTCCCTCAGCAGCCATGTCAGAACTGAATCTCTGTATGGAATAAAGCTCTCAACTTTCTTCTTTTTCTTGTTCTGTAGGAAGAAGAGAAGTGGTGTCAATTATCAAAGCTAAAAATGCTTGATTATTAAAGAATAGTTAAATTGATCCTCACCTTGTTTGGTGCAGAATCCTAAAAACAAAAAAATAAATATATTTTTTAAATGTTTGCCTTTTTTTTCATTTTCTTTTAAGAACATTCGTATTTAAATTGAAAGAATTTTTACCATTTCAGCCAGAGCAGAGATAACTTTGCCTAGTGTTGTTAAAGATTTGTTGATATTGGCTCCTTCCTAGAAGGTACAAAGCACGCATATTTATATGATACACTCATCTGAAATGACAAATTGTCATGTAACTCTGTTGAACTCTAAGTGACCCACCTTGAGTCTAGTGCCTTTAGCTCCAGTAGAATCAGCCCTCTCACTCCCTGCCAAGTCCACCAAGCTGATTTTGCTGACCTATTTGCAAATGGAAATGTTGTGTCTAAGAACGGTAAAGCGCTCTAATGCACATACCAGCAACTTCAGCAACTGTCAAACTGCCAACATCCATCAGTGTAGTTTGAACTGCAGTGAGTCTCACCTATTTTTGCATTGTAGTCTATTTCTGTAGAGGTGGTCACTTTTTCTCATATAGAACAACACTAAACATTGGCATACATGGAGGTCTGGTGGGAAAGGCTGCAGGAGAGAATGCGGTACCTTTTCAGACGTGTTTTCTGAGTCACTATCATGTCGTTTCTGTGTGAAGATGATGTTGAACACCGCATGGGAGCGGCTGCTGGTCTCATTCATGTTGGTGGCTGCCACAGTCCTGATAACAGCAAACCGATGCACAGTGGTGAATGATTTGATTTCTATTACATACATAAATATGTAAATTTATGCTTTATTTTAGATAAATACTATCTTCCCCCAGTTTCCATTCCTTCAAAATTATTTGTAGAGGTACATACACTATAGTTTAAAAGGTTGGGGTCAGTAAGATTAAAAAAAAAAAAAAAATGTATCACTTTTATTCAGCAAGGACGCATTAAATTTATTAAAAGTGACAGTTATAATGTTACGAAAGATTTCTATTTCAAATAAATGCTGTTATTTTGAACTTTCTATTCATCAAAGAATTCTATAAACAAGCAGCACAATTGTTTTCAGCATTTTCTTGCGCGCCAAATCAGCATATTAGAATGATTTCTGAAGGATAAGACTGAAGTACTGAGTGGTGAAAAAATATTAAATACTTATTTTAAACCATAATAATATTGCACAATATTACTGATTGTATTCTATTTATGATCAAATAAATGTAGCATAGGTAAGCATAAGATACTTTCTAAAACATTTTTTTAAATTTTATCAACCCCAAACCTTTGAATGGTAGTGTAATTCAGAGGCTAACCTCTTCTATATTCAGAAATTTGTTTCACCTTGCTTTGTTTCCAGATTCCATCAGGTCCTGTATGTCATTGTAGGAAGTAACGGCCAGTTTGGATAAGTCCTCCACATATGGTCCCATCAGAGGATGCTCTCGCACACGCAGATTCCCTTTGTTCTTTGGGTTCAGAAGGTCCCGCACACGCTCACAGTAGATCTCCATGTAACTGACCTGAATAAAACAACATTTTCACTTGACTTGATATACTGATTCTACGGTAAGAATGCAATTTATGATGCAGGTGCTGCTCTTACCTCAACCGAGTATGCCATGCTGTTGTCATTATTGTCAGTGATCTTGGTAAACAGGTCCTCACACAGCTGTCACAGACAGATTCAGCATTAAAAACGTTTTACCTCAAACTTGCCAGCATCTAAGTCATCTAGAGTATTTGCTACAATATCAAAGATTATAGTGTACTACCAATGGGATGATGCCTTCTTGGTCTTTCTCTTGCTTGCCCATCATGGTATATGACTTTCCGGCCCCAGTTTGCCCATAGGCAAAGATACAGACGTTGTATCCCTCAAAAGCATGCAGAAGCATTTCATCCCCTATGTCTTTATAAACCTGCTTTTGGCATGCATAGTTCACATCTTCTGGCTGTTGAAGACAGAAACGCACAAAGCACAAAAGGAAATCATCATAAATGTCTCAATAACAGCCATCATGATCACAGAAGAATTAAAAATAGCAGCAGTGAGTTGCATAAGATGCAGATTCACCAGTTAATATCAAGAAACTCACCGTTGTATGTGACCAATACGAATAGTCAAAGTTGAAGCTCTTGCTCTCCTTTGGCTGTTTTGGATTTAAAATTGCTAGAAAGCAAAGAGAACATGTCTATAAGAATAAATCTATAATCTAATGAAGAAAACAACAAACTATATAAAACTATTTTCAGCCACATTATTTCATTTCAATCATGTTCATACCTGAAGCATCTCATGGCAAAAGATGATACTAAAAACCTCATGATGAAAACAGAGGAACTTCACTATTCATGTATTTATACCATAATAGTAAGACTTTTATTTAAAGAATTTAATACTTTCATTCAGCAGGGCCATACTGAATTGATTAAAGATGACAGTAAAGGCATTTATAACAGTCCAAAAGATTCCCTTAAAAAGTTCAAAAGAACAGTATTTATTTTTAAAATAATCCTGAGAAAAACATGTATTACTGTTTCCACAAAAAGCAGCACAACTGTTTTCAGCATTGATGACAATAACAACAAAAGTTTCTGAAGCATCAAATCAGCATATCAGAATGATTTCTGAAGGATCATGTGACACTGAAGACTAATGGCTGCTGAAAATTCAGCTTTCCACCACAGGAATAAATTACATTTTCAAATATACTAAAATAGAAAACAGTTCAGATAAATTCTAAAAATATTTCACATTATTACTGTTTTACTGTGTTTTTCTTGGTGAGCATTAGAGACAAAAAAAAAAACTTTAAAAATGTTTACACAACAGTGTATATTCTAAATAAATAAGCCATGTTCAAAAAAAAGACAAAAATGTTATCTCAATATAGTCATCATAACAGCATTTTCTGCACTATTAATATACCATAAGGCAATATATGCATATGTAGGCACGTTTCAGGACAGATGAGTCCAAGGAAGCATGAATCATGCCATCCCTTGGGTTCTGGAATGAGGTCATGAACCTCCCTGCATCCTCTCAGCAGCACAAAGCCGTGCAGTGTGTCTGACCTCACACTCTGCATCAGCTGACTCGGTTTTCCCAGGCAGAACAACAGGGCAGTTTACAGTTTTTGGAGCTGCTCTAGAAATGGGGGCTTGAAATGCCACAGAATTCCTGGCATCAAATGGACTTTGTTTCTGAACATATCCAAAACTTTTGCTAATGGCACATGAAATGAAAATTTTGTCAGATGAACCAGTCTCCATCTCTTGGTGAAACTTTAAAAATGTGATTCAGAGTGATTATGTTTTGATGGATTAATGTAAAACATTGCACATCATTTTATAGTTTGACTTGTTTTGAGAATCAATGTACAGTAAGGCTGAGGTCAAAAAATGTATTAGTCAGATGGTGACAGGCTGCACACCTAATCAATTAAAAAGCCTTTTCTAAAAACTAAAGGATGACCTCTTTGATATTTTCAAACCTGTAAGCCTAGAGATGACCTAATATTCTCGCTCATGGGGGTGCTGATGAGAGGCAATGGGAATAAATATTTCATTAGAGTCATAAATAATTCCTACAGAACAGTGAGAATCACCTTTTAATCAGATGAATTCAAATAACCTCTGACAGCAAGTGAAAATATGTATTTTGAAAGAGCACTCACTGGTAGTGTTGCCTGACATCTGGATGATACACTTGCTCTCTTTTCCCATCTCTCGTGAATTGAAGGGACGGACCCTCACGGCTACTTTCACCGAGGCACTTGCCATGGTGTCTGAGTGCTGGTGCTCTGCTACTGCACAGGATCTGATGGGACGGAGCCCAGCCAGGAATCAGAGGCCACCTGTAGAGAGAAACACTGACATGCTACTGTATATGCTAGAATCTCAAAAGAATATATGTGCATTTTACTTCACTATAGAATTAAGAGTACACTCTTAAAAGTACTTAAAAGGATCTTCACAGCCATACCATAGAAGAACCATTTTTGGTAAAAAAAAAAAGATTCATTCAGTTTCTTACCTTTTTATAATCTGAAGAACCTTCTTTCACCACAAAGAACATTTTGTGAAACAGAAAGGTTCTTCAGATCTTAAAGGTTCTTTACGGAACCATTTAGACAAAAAAGGTTCTTCTATGGCAGGGGTCACCAAACATGATCCTGGAAGGACAGTGTCCTGCAGAGTTTAGCTCCAACTTGCCTCAACACACCTGCCTGGAAGTTTCAAGTATACCTAGTAAGAGCTTGATTAACTGCTTCAGTGTTTGATTAGGGTTGGAGCTAAACTCTGTAGGACACTGGCCCTCCAGGACCGAGTGTGGTGACCCCTGTTCTAAGGCATTGTGAAACTTTTGTACAGTGTATAGTGAAGAAGGCTGTATGACGATTCATCAACAATCAGCACTTCTTCTGTAAAACAAGGCTAGAAATGTGTTAAGGCCTACACTTTAGATTTAGTACCTTAGCAATTCACTTCAGAAGCTTCAGAATTTTTTCTACCTCATACTGCTGCTATTTACATACCCTGTACAACTTTTTGCACATTCCTCTTATTATTATCTAAGTCAACAACATACTGACCCGCACATTTATATTTATATTTTTTATCTTTATTTTATTTTATTTTATCTTAACATTTGTATTCTTTTTCTTAATATTTGTATACTTTATAATTGCACTGTCCTTGGAGCGGACCTGACCTACATTTCACTGCTGGTTATACTCTGTATAATTGTGTATGTGACAAATAAAAATCTTGAATCTTGAATCTTCACAAGAGATAATTAAAGAAAATCCCTATAAATCTGTTCAGGCGATTGTACTGGCTAAGTTACACCTCTGATAATCTAATTTAGGTAATGGAGCTCTCTGAGATCCAGACCATGACTCATCAGGACTTTTATCACATTCAGTAGATTACTGTACACCAGATATGGCTATGTGACCTCATAACCTCTAAAACAGGCTTACAAACAGGTTTAGGATTCATATGTGCAGATTTATTAAAAGAACAAACAAACTGATTGTTCAAATCAGAATCCAACAGCAAGGTCAGTTAGTCAGCAAAATTCAGGCCTATTTAAGACTCGCAGAGAGAACCTTTGGTATCAGTGGCAATACTCCTAAATATCTTGACTGATGTCTAATATTTTAAAAATGTGATCATTAAAAACTACTATTGTATCAAATCTACTGTACAAATCTCTCCCTATTCTATCTGTGTGTGGACATGACAATCTCACAACAAAAGATTGATGGTAATGTGCTTCTGTGAACCTCATACTCATGCTCATTATATTGTAGATACCTGATCTTCATGATACCAAATTAAGAGCTCTGATAACCAATCCAGACACAACATCAGAAACTGCTGAAAATGCCACAATTTACAGATTTTCTTGTTTGTAATATACTTACTAAATTTATATCACAAAGTACCACAAAACAATATTATTTCATTAATCAATTAATAACTAAATTTACATTCTCCTGAGATACTTTGCAATAAATAATGTTTCATATGGGTTTCAACCACACATTGGTTGTTATTGTTTATAAATATGGGAATTGCATATGGTTGTTACAATGACCTGCATGATGTAAAACATCTTAAAAATAAGTGACATTTAATTTAACAGCTCTGCACAAAGTCTATGATATCCACCATAACCTAATAACTGTCCTACTGTGGATAGAGTAATCCATTTAAAAGAATGTCAGAAAAAAATGGAAAAATGGAAGTTATATGTAAATTCTTTGATTCTGCAAATCATGGTTTTAAACATGATGATGGATTTAAAAAAAAAAAACTGTCCTAGTTTCTTCTTTTCTAAGAAGAATTAACTAATTTACTTTAGGTGGCACGAGGAATAAAAATTATTTAGAAATACATTTATTACAACAATTAATATGCAAAATTCTCCAATTCATTTACAATTTGATTTTTTTTTTTCCTCTTAATTTTTATTGGCAATTTAATATGGGATGCCCACTCATAGTGAAATATTCAGAATTAAAAATAAAATGTAGGCTAACAAGCTTGATGAATTTGGACAATGCTTGTCTATACACTATCTCTTTCCAGAAAAAAAGATTGGGCTAAGTGCCATCCTACGAGCAAAAATAAAATAAAAAATCACAGTTACGTTTGTACACAAACCGGCGCGTTGAGCAAATTTTATTTATCACATACAGCCCTCACAGTCTCCTGAAAATGGCTGCTCAGACCGTCAGGCTCTACAGTCATGAATCAGCTGTGATGGACCCGCGTTTGCGTCAGCTTCAGCTCAGCCGGCAAAACAAACGCAATGAAGGTGTTTCAACGGTTATTAAGCAAACTCGCCGTACAAAACAAGGTTATATGTATACCAACTCTTTATATTTAGAGCTGCCTCTGCGTAGCTGAGATGCGGCAGCAACACCCAATATACACTGCCAGCGTCGCGGGATGCAGGAACGCTCCCAATATAATCAACAAAATCTACGCATTTATATCATCTTCGTCATGTAGTTACATTGTATAAACGCGAATTCGGAACGTTTCAACTTATCGCGTCGCCGTAGACTTGAAAGAAGTGTGACGCGTCTGTTACTATGGCAATATTTGGTCAGAATCTTTAGTTCAGAGCAGAATACAGGCAAATATACAGGACTTCTGATATTAAATAAGTAAATCGTTTCCTGATCCGCACTGTATTCACCCTCAGTAACGCATCTAATAATAAAAAAGCTATATATATTCATAGATTATGCCTTTCCCTCAGTAATTATTCATTTAAACTGTCTAGCCTTTGAAACTGAAAACATCTTAATTGTGAAAAAGGCCCAGATTTCATGACACGGCCTCACCCTGCAAACATAAACAGCATCCTTCAGCACTATAGCCAGTTTCAAGACTGTCAATGCATGTAAATAAGACTGAATAAAGCAATTTTACATTACATGTCTATTGATAACCAATACTACTACTAATAAATATATTTATAGTATATAAATCCTAAAATAGCATGATAGTACAAGATAAAATTTAAATAATTCTATATATATTTTTGTTGTGTGTGTAGACAGTTTTTCTTTTTTTAAAAAGAATAAAATCTCCTTAAAGATCTTTCCCATTTTCTTCCTACTCTTTTGTATTTCAACAGCCTCTTTGTGACTTTCCGGACAGGACAACAGAGGCATAGTGCACCACCCTCCTTATTCTCACAAGAGACGTGAAAAACAATGGTTTTAAAACACATAAATCACACAAACAACAATCAAGATCTCACATACCTGATTCCTGATGGCAATATCCTGTAGAGATTGCGGACAGCAGTGGGTTATTCCATCAAGTCTGCTTCCATCCGCCGTCTTCTTCCTCACCCAGTTGTTTTATTTTTTCCTATAGGCTCTCAGCCTCTCCTTAGCTCAGCACCATCAATGCAGGTGGAGCCCCCCCTGGCAAGAGCATCAGACTGAGGGAGTCTGGTTTTGCAGGGCCTGGTACGCAGTGGTGCGTCAGGAAGCCGAGGGAGGGGTTAATGGATGTGGGGAAGCGCTGAGAGACAGTGTTTCTTCAGCCTAACACAAAATGGCTCTATGGTGGAGCCAAGGATGCTGATCAGCCGTGAGTCGATTATGACATCATCAGTGTGGGAGATAGCGGCATAGATGCAGCACACGGATTGGGAGGGAGGAACGGAGGGAGAGAGAGAGAGAGAGAGAGAGAGGGGAAAAGGGAGCCTGAGAGAACCACACACACTCTTAACAGCATCACAGGACACTCTTAAAAAAGACTACGGTTCATGGATTTGCTTCCGTGTCCACGAATACAAACCACAGTGTTAAAAGCACAAAGAGCTCAATTGAAATTCTAAGCTCAGCCAGTAGGGTTTGTATCTCAGCATGCACAGCACAGACCCTCTCAATGGACTCATCATGAAGGCTGAGGATGCAAGCTAAGCTTATGCAAGGAGACAAACAAGTCGTGTTCACTAAAAAAAAAAAAAAAAAAAAAAAAGACCTAAAATGTACACTACAGTTCAAAAGTTGGGGTCTGTATTTTTTGATTCAGGAAAGTTGTGTTAAACTGGTCAAAAGTGATGGTGAAGATATTCACAAAAGATTCAAATTTAAATGCTGTTCTTTTCAGCTTTTGATCTGACACTGAAGACTGGAATAGATTACATTTGAGATTAGATTAGATTCAACTTTATTGTCATTGTGCAGAATACAAGTACAGAGCGCATGAAATGCAGTTAGCATCTACAGAAGTGCAAGAATATAACGTTTTATATACAGATAAGTGCAGAGTAAGTGAAGCTATAACTTACAGTGTGTACAGTAGAGTTGCTATTAAGCAGATTATGTACAGAATATAAATAGGAGTGCTGTGTAGGGTTATATGTACAGTATGAACAGCAGCAACGAAGAACAGTGTTAATAAATGCAGTTGGTGTACAATAGTATTGTTAAACAATGTATAGTCTAAGCAAAATATCAGTAATACAATAATATTTTTATAGGAATAGTTTACTGTGCTTTGTACGGTAACAATATTAGAATGTACAATGTAATAGCTTGAACAATCTACGCAAAATATGAATAGTGCAAATTCATATTTGTAAAGTACTGTGACCAATGCAGTAAGAGAGCAGGTGCAAGTTAGATTGGTGGTGTGGAGTTTAGAAGGGTCACAGCCTGGGGAAGAAGCTCTTCCTGAGCCTACTAGTGTGAGAGCGGAGGCTCCTGTAAGGCCTGCCAGATGGAAAGAGGATAAATGTCCATGGTTGGGGTGTGAGGCATCCTTGATGATGTTCCTTGCACTGCCCAGGCAGCGCTTGTGATAAATGTTCTCAATAGTAGTTAACTGGGTGCCGGTGATCCGCAGTTTTCACCACCCGCTGGAGTGCTTTGCAGTCTGATGCAGAGCAATTGCTTTACCACACTGAGATGCAGTTTGTGAGTATGCTCTCAATGGTACAGCGGTAGAAGTCCACAAGGATCCTGGGACTCAGGTGAACTTTCTTAAGGCTCCATAAGCAGTAAAGACGCTGCTGCGCCATTTTGACCAGGGTGGAGGTGTTTAGGGACCAGGTGAGGTCATCAGAGATGCGGATGCCAAGGAACTTGAAACTCGACACACGCTCTACTACAGCTCCATTGATGTAGATGGGGGTGTTTTACTTAATTTTTTATCAAATAGATGCAACCTTGGTGACTTCTTTCAAAATCATTAATCATTTACCAACCCCAAACTTTTAACCAGTATCTTAACAATATTTTTGTACATCCATGTAAATTTCACTGATATCTGTACAAAGGAATATTGACTCTACTAGGAACAGTGTCAAGCAGGGACAACAGGGAAGGCTGAAACAGGTCGTAAGACAAGGAGGGTCCATTAAGGTCCTTTATGGTACATCCTGCTTATTAGGTGACAAAACTGAACTAGACTAATAATAATAATAAAAATAATAAAGAAAACAATCATCACGGTTGCATTATTTATGGAACCTTATTAAAATTTAAAAGCAAAAATTAAAAAGGTAAATATTTTTTTTTAGATGGTTTAAAATATGATATAAAAACACAATTACATTTTTTCACTCTGATGCATAACCAGGCTTCCATAAAAAGACAAAAAAAAAGACAAAGTTCTTTTCTTCTTTTTTTTTTAAAGATAAATTTATATTGTACTAAAGTAAGTAAGTAAGTAAAAAATGAAAAATGTTATAACTTCAATGGACTAAAATGGATTTAGCAGAACAGCCCCATCTACTGGGCAGCTGACATTCTGCTCACTACATTACACAAGGACGTCAATTCAAATGGTAGCTGACAAACAAACTTTTTTGAATTAGTTTTTGAATTGTAGTTTAATAGGGTCAAGGTCATCTATGTCTGCCTGAACATCTCCATTGCTCCATTGGCGTTACATCAGGGTACATGTCCCGTCTTTCACAAACGCATGGCAAGAGTTGAGCCACTTCTGTCTCTTACTCTGGCCTGTGAAGTGGGTGTTTGAGCCCCACCACAGTGCAAAGGGCACACAAGGGTAAACATTGCGTTTCCACTTATTTACTGTGCAGACTAATTATTTACTGCAGGATAAGTGATGGTGACCAGTGCTCTGGTCAAAGTCCCTGCTCTGACATCAGCATCTGCTTCCTATGACACACAACTAGTGTGCTTTTAGAGAATCACTATGTTCTGATCAGGTACTTTTTGTACAGAGTAAGCATTCTTTAACTGAATGGGAACAGTACAATCTGTTCATGTTCAAGACTTTGTTAGTTATATAAATATGGTAAGAGTAATTAACATAGTTGAATATTACAAAAAGGAATAGTTTATCCAATAACTATTTTTTTCTTTTTCAAGAATGATATGTAGTCTCCCACAGGCCATCCGAAATTTAGATGAGTTTGGTTATTCATAAAAACAAATTGGGAAAATTTAGCATTTACATCACTTGATCCTCTGCAGTGAATGGGTGCCATCAGAACAGCTGATAAAAACATCACAATAATCCACAAGTAAACCACTCGACTCCAGTCCATCAGTTGATGACTTGTGAAGTGAAAGTCTGTGTGTTTGTAAGAAACAAACCCATCATCAAAACATAATTTAACCATTGCTTCCAGCTAAAATACGAATCCTTTATCCAATAATATTTCTTTCTCTAGTGAAAAAGTCATTCTAGTCTGAATCAGGAGAGAAATATGCACAGATCAAGTACTGTTTATAAGCCAAGATAGTCCAGAACAGTTCTAAACAAATGTTGGATGGTGGACTTTTTTTTGTTTTTGTTTTGTTTTTACAGGCGAAAGTGTTATTTTGGATAGAGGATAGAAATGACAGTTTAGAGTTTAAAATCCTTAATTACTGTTTCTGACAAACACGCAGCTTTTTGCCTCACAAGACATTAATTGATGGACTGAAGAGTGGTGTGGATTACTTGTGAATTATTGTGGTGTTTTTATCAGCCGTTTGGACTCACATTCTGAAGGCACCCATTCACTGCAGATGATCTATTAGTGAGCAAGTGATGTAATGCTAAAGTTCTCCAAATCCGCTCTGATAAAGAGACAAACTCTTCTACATCTTGGATGGCCTGAATACAGTGTATTTAAATTTTGGGTGCAAAACAAATCACACAAAAATACAAACTTACTACAAGATACAGACTTTCTTAGAAATGAATGATTCAAATGCAAAATGCACTTCCTGTTTTCCATATTAGATATTACCTAAATTACTTCTTAAGCAGTATAAAAATGAGTTTTAATTTAGCTGTTTATAAACACTCAGTTAAAACTACAAAAAAATAAGAATCAAATGACCTTAAAATAACAAAACTGCTTAAAGATTGTAAACTGAAATATAAGAATTTAAAAAATAATGTAATGCAATAGTCATGCCTACACTAACATGCTCACATTTAATACAATGTGCTGCACTGACCATGCAAGGCACAAATGAAATGTGAGTTGATCTTATCAGTGTGTGTGTGTGTGTGTGTGTGTGTGTGTGTTTCTTCACATCAGCCAATCAACTGTATTGAGAAAGGTACACTCCTTCTCTGAGCTGGTAAACAAGTGGAGAATGAATGAATCAATAGAGCACCTCACCAGGATATAAACAAAACTCACTTTTTGTCTGTTTATTTGTCTGATTATTTATTGTTTTTTTATTTATTTTTTCAAATGCAGTCCTTATGTGTTTCAAGATTTTTCTTTTTACCTGATGAGAGACAGACCTTACTATAAGGTTTTTAAGCTAACTTAAACAGTAGGCTATGAAACTTATTTACAGTATCACAAAATCTAAAAAACAAAATATATATATGGATAAATATGGATATTAAAAATACACAATACTCCATTTAAATCCTTTGACTAATCAAAGGCACATGGCAGTTCAACTCTGTGAAAAAGTTCAGATAAACACGTGTGTTCTGTGTAAGTATTTTTGTGAGGTGTCAGGAAACTAAGGATTAAAATATTGATTTAAAGAGAAAACAAAAACATAGAGCCTTACATAATAATACAGGACACCCTCTCTAGCTTTAGGCTTTTTCTATTTTGTAATCCCGTTCATTCATCAACATCTCTCATATCCACCTCTGGACCGTTACCTTCTTTGGAAAATGAAGGGCGGGGGCATTTTGTGCCAAAAGCATGACGCATGATACTCTGTGTTCCAGGGGTCAAAGACTCGTTTGTTTAAAATGTTGAAAAAACATAAAGTTTTGTCTTTCTAACGAACAGCAGAGAGAGGAAACATGATGCCGAGGAGCGTCCTATCCAGGTGTGCGCGCTTGACGCAGCAGATGCCTTTGGAAAGCGCGCGGTCCACTAAACACAGCGTCCACCGCGGGATGTCCTCTGTCACCATCCCGCCACCAGCGTGCATGCTCCGGCCGCTCCAGGCTCCATTCCGGTACCTGTTTGGACCAGGACCCTCCAATGTGCCGCCTCGCGTTTTAGCAGCAGGAGGGAGACCTATAATAGGTCACATGCACTCGGAAATGTTCGGGGTAAATCTCACGCTACATTTTTACGCACAAATGCATTTTACTATTTTAATACGGATCGAAGGCAAATAACGTTTTCTAAGAAAATCTAGTTTAAAACACACACGTTGAATGTTAAGAATCCAATCCTTGCATTCTTGTTGGCTTCATTAAAATAGCTTTAAAACAATAATTTAATGATCAAAATACATTTAAAGATCTGTAGTTTAGCCAGGCAAAAAGTTAGGCTACAAAAAGCTTGAAAAAAAAAGCTTCTCAAAAACATCATCTTTAAATGCTTAGGCCTTGGCTATTCTTTAAATATTTATATTCAAAACGTGCCTTTCTATAAAAAAAGCTATTTTTAGTAAAGTTTAAGTATTCAACAATATTTTAGAAATAATTTAAATACTTTACATTTTAATGCTATAAGATCTTAAAACAAAGCACTTCACTGCTTATTTTTTAAGAAATAAATTTGATCATGTCAAACAACTCATGACATTTTATAACAGCAGCAGAATCTCCAAATAGCTTCATTTTTTATTTATATTTAAAAAAAAAAAAAAAAAATTAAATAAACTTTTTTTTATCAAATGCTGGAATAATTGATTAATAGATCTACAAAAAGCATAATATATTGACGGTGTAATTTTGGTATCAGAACTGCAATTTTGGATGTTTGGAACAGTCACTGCACATATTTTGTCATAGATTATGAATGATATCAAGAAGGGAATCCAGTACGCTTTTCAGACCAGTAACAACATGACACTGACCATGAGTGGCTCTGGACACACAGCGATGGAGTGTGCAGTATTCAACATTGTGGAGCCTGGAGAAAGTGTTCTCGTTGCCATCAATGGAATCTGGGGAGAACGAGTTGCAGACATTGCTGAGCGGATGGGTATACCAGCCCACAGGCATTCTCTAGAAATTCACCCTTATTGAGTATGAGAGTATGCTTACTCTTTAACATCTTTCTGTTTTCCCAGGTGCAAAGGTTCACACCTTGGTTAAAACACCTGGAGGACATTTTACAAATGCAGAAATTGAACAGGTGAAACTACATAACTATACTATTAGTGATATATACATTTCAATTCCATATGCCACTGTAAGTTGGTATCACTAGTAAAGTAAACTCTGCTCTATAACATTTTACATTCTACAGGCTCTGGCTAAACATAAGCCAGTTCTCTTCTTTCTCACACATGGAGAGTCATCAGCTGGTCTGGTGCACCCTGTGGACGGCGTTGGTGATATCTGTCACAAGTAAGAATATTCTACAATCACTGTTGCACAAGTTACTATGAGACTAAATGCTTTTTTTTGTCAAATCTTTGATTGGTGCTAACTGTACAGATACACTTCTGTCAATTGATTATTTGTTAAAAATAAATAAACATATTCAAGCAAAAGGTTAAGAACATAAGGGTAAAATAAAAGGTTAATTTCTACATTACAAGTACACAGTATTACTGTTATTTTATATTACATATTTTTCATTACCAGTAATCTAGTATTTTACACATATACATTGTCTACTGCTCCCCCAAATCCTCTTTTCAAGCTTTCCTTAACTTCATATACCTCTCTTGCATGGTTTTGTCTCTACAGATACAACTGTTTGCTCTTAGTGGATTCAGTGGCGTCACTGGGAGCTGCACCGCTTTTAATGGACCAACAAAGTGAGTGGATCAAAGCATGAAGTTATTTAAATATGAAATTTTATGAGCATGAAACCACAATGTTATTTACCAAGTCCATATTCTAAATCTCAGTGCAAAAGCTTGTGGATTGACTTCAACTGTTCAAACCTTTTTCCTTCATAGATATTGATATTCTCTATACTGGTTCCCAAAAGGCCTTGAATGCTCCACCCGGCACAGCACCAATTTCATTCAGTGAAAGAGCATGGTGAGAAGAAATATTTGTGTATGTGCTTGCATACATTAAATCATTCAAACAGTTAGTGAAATCCACTAACGTTATCAGTTTCTTCTCAAATGTGATATAGCCACAAGATGTTTAACAGGAAAACAAAGCCAGTATCCTACCTCCTTGATATGACCCACTTATCCAATTACTGGGGCAATGACGGCAAGCCAGAAAGAATGTAAGTACTGTAAATGCAAACTGTTGCTCTTGTGAGACCTGTTGTAGAGAGCTGTGTTAAGGATCGTCTAAAGTTAACTAACCTGTGTTTCAGATACCATCACACAGGACCTGTGTCTGGTTTCTTTGCTCTGAGGGAAAGTCTAGCCATCCTTGCTGAAACGGTATTGGCTAGATGTGTATATTTTTTACTCAAAGTAAACATTTAACACCTTGTTCGTCATTATAATTCACTCTATGATGGTTAACATTTTGGTCCCAACGTCTACTATTATAAGACTATAACAAGTCGGGTGTTTATACAAATCTGTGATGTCACATACACTGGCATTCAAAAGTTTTGTATTTTTCTTCGTATGCTCACCAAGGCTACATTTGTTCAATTAAAAATACAGTAAAACACTGACATTGTGGAAGTGAAAGAAAGTGATGTGGCATGTGGCCAAGTACGGTAACCCATACTTGGAATTCGTGCTCTGCATTTTTCCCATCCAAAGTGCACACACACAGCAGTGAACACACACGCCATGAACACACTCCCGGTGCAGTGGGCAGCCATTTTTGCTTCGGCGCCCAGGGAGCAGTTCGGGGTTCGGTGCCTTGCTCAAGGGCACCTCAGTCGTGGTATTAAGGGTGGAGAGAGCGCTGGACATTCACTCCCCCCACCTACAATCCCTGCCGGACCTGAGACTCGACCTCACGAACTTTGGGTTACGAGTCCGACTCGACCATTAGGCCACGACTTCCCTTTTTTTGTTTTTGTGAAATATTACTGCACTTTAAAATAAATTCTATTTCAACTATTTTAAATGTAATTTATTCCTGTAATGGCAAAGCTGAATTTCTTTTGTAACAACTGAAATTAAAATCTTTTGTAATTATATAACTATCTTTAAGGTCACTCTTGATCAATATAAAGCATTATTGCTCAATAAAAGTGTGTATGCATGTATGAAGTCTTGCCACAAACTTTTGAATGATAGTGTATATCCATTACAAGTGTATTCATAGTATGTCTACTATTAGGCAAGTACTATACTCGTTTTGTTTTTTTTAAATGACAGATGTCTAATAATTCTAAAATGTATGCTCAAGGGTCTTGAGAACTCATGGAGGCACCATACAGACGTTGCAGAGTATCTCTGGAAGGGCTTGGAAGACCTGGGCTTGAAGCTGTTTATCAAGGACAAGGTAACTATTGGTGACTTCACTTTATTAATTGTCAGAACAATAATATAACCTAAAAGAGAAAGCAATTAAAATACATATCCATTCCCGAAGGATCTGAGATTACCCTCCGTCACCACCATTGCCATCCCTGAAGGGTATAACTGGAAAGAATTGCTGGCTTATATCATGAAGAATCACCAAATCGAGTTTACAGGAGGTCTAGGGCCCTCTGTTGGCATGGTGAGTAAAAGCTTGTCAACGAAACATGATAATGCATTCAACTACATGACTGAATAATCATCCACTCAACTGTTTTCTAGGTATTGCGGATTGGGCTCATGGGATACAACTGCAACAAAGCCAATGCTGCAATGGCTCTTGGCGCTCTGGAAGACGCTTTAAAGCAGTGTCGAAAGTCCAAAGCCTGAAGGCTACTGTTGACCTGTATATTTTTTGCAGTTTCAAATGGTGATGCTTGTAGTGCGAAAATTACACACTAAGAGTTATTATATATGAAGTTTCATAATGGTTGGTATAATGAGGAAGAATTTTAGCCGATTAGAAATTGTGCATTATGCCTCCCATTGAACCAAAAACCAGCTGTTTTGAACACATTTCTCAATGTCCTTTTTAAAGTTTCGACAAGCATCACTCCAGCACTTGAATGACATTTATAAAAACATTACTAATAAATCATTAATATAATTTCAGCATTTGGGTTCACAATGTGAGTTGAGTTACACAGTACACAGGATGTTCAAACCATTGTGTTATTTATTCTCCTTTTGGAAATTACTTGACTAAATAGGAGAAACATAATGCAAAAATAAACTGTGACAACATTTACCAAATTTAAATTGAAATAAAAATAGGCCTAGTGCTTTGGCATTTCCAGAAAAACAAAAGAAAAAAGCAAAACTTCAATGCCTCTGAAACTCGACAAAGCATTTCAGACATCTACATTAAACTGCCAAAACGCTAATTTACATGAACAAGAAACAAATAAGCTTGAAAAATGAACAAATATTTCAAAGTCATCTTTGAATATATACAACTCAAAGCACTGCCAGAATAATTTCAACTTTTCTAAACATTAACCAGCTAGGCATTGCAACAGTTTCAACATTGCTGTTTTTAATTATTCATTGATAAAAGAAGCAAGTTAAGGACATGCATATCTAAATAAAGTACACAATAAACAGCATGGCAGCATATTTTCAGACATTGCTACATTCTCAGGTTGTAAATCCAGTTATCAACTCAAAGCTGCACATAAAGTGCATTTAACTTCAGACTTTCAGTATTTGGCCTTGTTTATGTTCCCCATACCTACCAATCTATTTATATAGACAGTGTCCTAAGAATAGCATGCCAGCACTGACTAACCAGTCATTTCCAGGGAGAAATGAAGTCTAAATAAAGTGTCCAATGAGCATAAGAATCAGGAATAGAATCATAGGTACCTCAACTTCTCCCTGAAATCCCTCTGCTTGCCACGGAAGACTGATCTTCGCCACAGGCACGTGCTCGGATACATTGGCGAAATCAATGGCGATTAACTGCACAAATTCCCCTTGTGACATCACTGTGAAGCCCAAGAACATTCATATTATTCACATCGTATAATATAAATATCAAAAAGTTGTTCATAATTTGATGAAAATCAGTACGGAGGGGAATAAATGTAAAAATGGCTTCACAAAAATGTTATACATCTGGACTCTATGGTGGCCAATCCATGTGTGAAAATGATGGCTCGTGCTCCCTGAACCACTCTTTCACAATTTGAGCCCGATGAATCCTGGCATTGTCATTGTGCCATCAGGGAAGAAAAAAAAATCATATCCTGGTCATTCAGGTAGTCAACTGACCTCATTCTTTGGGCACATAACAATCATCCATGCAGTAATAATCCAATGGGAGGATCTTACCTATTTGCTTAGTTAAATCTAGGTGGTGACTTTTTTTTTGGACGGGCAGTGTATTTTGCAAATTGGTTCTTTATATTTGTTATTGAACAAACATAAAACACATAAATATAAAAATCATCTGTATCAGACAGAAAAAAAAAAAAGTATATTAATCTCAACTCAATTTTGAATAATACAAATAGTTTCATAAATGCTTTGATTGAAATGCATTGTTTTTTCTTTTTAATTAAATGTCTCTTCGGTTGATATTTTGATGCATTCATACATTTTTGGTTTTGCTAAAGGGCTCAATTACTTATATGGTCTACTGCAGTTCTCAGTAAGATAAAATACACATTACGCAAGTAATGAAAAATGCTTTTGTGTAGAACTAATCATAAGCAGTGAGCACTTATGTTCTACCTGAGAACATGCTCCGTCAGAGTTGGCATGCCCGTGCTCAGGTTCTTGTGTTTTAGCTCGGTTTTCCACATGGTGTCCTTGTAGCCATCTCCTTGAGCAGCAGCTTCTTCCAGTATCCAGCAGGCTTCTCCTCCACAATTGTACCGCTCACGACTTCTTTAATCATGCTTACTTGGGGTCTCCACACTTTCTTTTCAATCTCAGAAGCATACAACACAGACCACAGGGCACTGGACGTCCATGCTAATATATAAGATTCCTTATTCAAAATATTTATATCATGAACTCACTTGCCGTTAGCCAGATCATGAAACCGCTTGTTGATAAAGCTGATGTTGAACAGAGAGGAGGCATCCAGAAAGGAAAGGATCTTCAAGATGATCTCAGAAGGCAATCTAAGATGGACTAATAACATGCAGTACAGCTTTGCTGTATGATATGCAATAATATACATCTTATGCAAACTTAAATATTTACACGTGCATTAACTTGCCTCTCCATATCATTTCCATGGCTGCCCTTTGCGCAAAGTTCATGATCTCTCCACCTATGACAAATCAAAAAGAAACTTTCAGTCTAGCTATATGAAGTGTGTCATTATCGAATAGGCGTTCCAAAGTGTCTCCACGCGCAGTTGAATTTTGTTCACCTTTCTCAAGGCCTCGTCTTAAAATGCGGAGAAACTCGCCAAGACCAGTAGCCATGATGAGTTTAAGGTGTTTGAACTCGCTCTCATTGCTGATTGATTGCCCTGATGGCCTATGACCTCACAAGATTACTGAAGGAAGAGGGAAGAGATTGTTTAGATTTAAGGTTTTATTTTTAGTTAGAAAGTAGCTGATGATTTTAGAGTTAAATTCAAATAAAGATCTCAAATGAAAATGCAAATATAACATATCAAATTGAAATCAAGTTAATGAATTCTCACAGTTTGACAATAAAAAAATGACAAAGAATAGCTGATGTCTTGTGTTGCGCTGTATTTACAGTGCCTATAAAAAGTATTCATACACCTTCATTTTTTCACATTTTGTTAGGTTGCTGCCTTATGTTACACTGCTTTAAATTACTTGTTTTCCCACATCAATGTGCACTCCATACACCATAATAACAAAGAAAAACTTTTTTAACATCTTTGCAAATTTTTTTAAAATAAAAAACTTAAATGATTCCATTGCACTTAAATGATTTTCCATTGCAAGCTCCTTATCTGGGACAATTGAAATTTAGCTCAAGAGTATTCATATTGCTTGTAGATGTTACTACACTTTTGAGTGAAGCTAACCTTTGGCAAATTCAATTGAATTGGTTTGATTTGGAAAGGCACACACATCTTAATAGAAGGTCTAACAGATGAAAACGCATATCAGAGCAAAAACCAAGCCTAGAGGTCAAAATACTAACTGTGGAGCTCAGAAACAGGATTGCATCAAGCTACACATCTGGGGAAGGAAAAAAATCTGCTTCATTGAAGGTTCACAGAATCATGTAGTCTCTGTTATACTTAATGCAAGAAGTTTGAAACAACCAGGACTCTTCCTAGAGCTGGTCTCCTTGCCAAACTGAGCAACTGATGGAGAAGGGCTTTGGTTAGACTGGTGACCAAGAACCTGATGGTCACTCTAGTTGAGCTCCATGATCATATATGCAAATCAGAGAAACTTACAGAAGGACAAACATCACTGCAACACTCCACAAATCTGGGCTTTATGGCGGTGTGGCCAAACTCAATCCTATCCTCAGTGAAGGCACATGAAAACACACTTGGAATTTGCAAAAAAAAAAAAAAAAGCACCTAAAGGACCCTCAGACTGTGATAAACAAGATTCTCTGGTCTGATGAACCTCAGTTCTAAGCATCATGTTTGAAGGAAACCAGCTCTGCTCATCGCCTGCAGAGTACAACCTGAATTCCGGAAATGTTGGGACATTTTTAAAACTTGAATAAAATGAAAACTTTCAAATCACATGAGCCAATATTTTATCCACAATAGAACACAGAGAACATAACAAATAGTTAAACAGAGAAATTTTACACTTTTATCCACTAAATGAGCTCATTTCAAATTTGATGCCTGCTACAGGTCTGAAAAAAGTGTGTATATATATATATATATATCAAGTCAAGTCAAGTCTATTATTTGTATAGCACTTTTAACAATGCAAATTTTGTCAAAGCAGCTTTACATCAGCTTGATATAAAGCTGGGTGGCTTTATATCAGCTTTACAGTATTTAGACGGGGAAATAGTGTGTCGAAATAGTGTCATTCTCCTCTCTCTCTCTCTCTCTCTCTCTCTCTCTATATATATATATATATATATATACAGTTCATCTAACATTTCTAATTTCTCTCTAAAGCACTATACACACACACACATATTCTACATATCCAAATGATTAACTACAATGAACAAGCTACAACTGTATGATATCATGCATAATCATAAAGGTGTTCATTGTTTTTTTCATAATTTATTGGATGATGTACAGTACTATACATCTTATCACATGCACCTTAATGCAATTAAATGCTATTTTTGAATCCTTGCTCAATCCACAAGGGCTCATGTTTTCTTGGCTTTCCTCACAAATGTCATTAATTACTCATTGTTAGCAGACTCTTTTCAGCCTCTGCTGATTCTTCATGCATCAGTAATTGTCAAGTATTAAGCAGAGGAACAATCAGAGGTGAAGAAAAGGCAAAGACAAGACTTTGTCTCGAGTGTAATGTTTACTCACTAAGTCAAAATGATCCAGTAATTAGGTGTGCATTGTAAGGCCTGTCTGAACTGTTCTAAGATATTACACATCAAGTGAGTATCAGAGAGATGTTGCTTATGATGACTCCTTTTATTACTCCTTTTATATTTTTGTTGAAAGTAGGTGGAACTATGACAACCCAATGCATATCAAGCATCATTTTATGAGTGTGCATGTGAGCCTTCACACTATAAAAACAGTGTGACCCTGTCCAGCCTCAGTCAGCCTCAACACTTCTCACCACCAACTTCACCAGATCCTAGACGAGAAACGAAGACAGAGGCAGAATGAGTGCCACAGCACTACAGACCACAGGTTTTGTATCAGGAGCCATCGGTACAGTTGGAGTTCTTGCTGCCACGGTCATGGATGTGTGGTGCACCGAAGACCAGCAGGAGCACGAGGCAACCTCCATCCACCATTATACGGGCCTGTGGAAGGACTGCGAGGTGTCCCAGACTGGATTCACCGAGTGCCAACCTCTCAACGGCTACCTGAGCTACTCAAGTAGGTTAACATAATGTGTTTTTCTGTGTACAAACCCAATAATGACAACCAAGTTTATTTCTGAACCTAAAATTTGAAAATTGTGCTGGAAATGATATTTCTCACTAAACATTTCTAGTCTAAAAAATAATGGTATATAAAGTTTTTCCATGTCGTTGAGGAGGAGTTGTCATCTGCTGAGGTCCATTTTTCATCCAAAAATGACAATTCTGTCAGCATTTATTCACCATCACTGTATGGAACAAAAAATATATTTAAAAAATATTCGTAATCAAACTGTTTTAATTCCCATTGACTTCCATTATATTTTTTTACCATATAATCAAAGTCAATAGGAACCAAAATTTCAAAATATCTTGTTTTGTGTTCCACAGAAAAAAAAGAAAGTCATGCATGTTTGTAATGACATGAGACTGAATAAATGACAGAATTTTCATGTTTGGGTGAACTATCACTTTAATAATAAGTTTATGAAATAAAGATGAAAGATGAAATAAAACAAAAGCATTGATTCAAAAGCATTAATATTCTATATCCCTGTATTTTTTCAGGAATCCTTCGGGCTACAAGAGCTCTGATGATAATGGCGATTTTAGTAGGTGTGACTGCAGTGTTCATCGGAATCTTCTGCCTAAAGTGCTTCAATATGAGAAGAATGGATCTACTGACCAAGGGCAAACTGGTGCTAAGCGCAGGGATTTTGTTTATCATTGCTGGTAAACAAAAGCTTATTATTACTCAGTATCTAAACTAAACCCCACTGATCTTTCAATTTGTTTCTATTATGTTTACAAACTGTTATTGCTACAATAATTCTCAATATGGTCCACATCATCTTTGTTCTTTTCAGGGATTTTTGATATTTCTGGATCATCAGTGTATGCTGATCAAATAGTGCCTAGTTTCATGATGCAATACCCAACCCAATACAATCAAAAGCAAGGACAGAAAGGAGGAATAGATTATGGAAATGGCATGGGCACAGGCATGTGCGCGGGCATGGGCGCGGGCATGGGCACAGGCATGTGCGCGGGCATGGGCACAGGCATAGGCACAGGCATGTGCGCAGGCATGGGCGAGGGCATGGGCGCAGGCATGGGTGCAGACATGGGTATGGGGGGCATGGAAGGAACTGATTCATTTGCTTCCAGGTAAGAAGAAAAAAAAAGATTTTTCACTCACATATGATTCACAGGAGTCTGTTAAGTGCTGAATCCTGTTATCTCTTTCTTTGTTTTGAATGGTCAGGTACACATTTGGTCCTGCCCTCTATATAGCCTGGGTAGGTGGAGCATTGTTACTTTTGGGAGGAATTTTGAAATGCATCGCATTCAAAACAATGCAAATGTAAGTTTCACTCCAACACAGACCTTCTATCTATCTATCTATCTATCTATCTATCTATCTATCTATCTATCTATCTATCTAAACAGATGTTCTGTGACACATATTAGGTTGATGGGTTGTAAGCTAACTAGCATGTTCTATTTTAGCAACACTGATACGAGAGATGGCTATGCTTACAATGCCTCAGCCCAGCGCAGTGGGGCAGATGAAGACTGTCACCTCCAGAGAATGAGAGGAGAACAACAACAAATTTAATCAACGAAAAAAAAAACATTTCTTGTCAGTTATGTCAGACCTATGTAATGCCTTGCACTGATGAACTGAAGTAATCTTTTTGAATTCTGAAGATATTTGCAGTTAAAATGTGTTAAGTGTTTTGTAATGAATGTAATATGGGTGACTTGGCCAGATAAGGTGTGTGACACAGGGAGTGTCAAAGGTGCTTAAGATTCAACAGCTAATCATTGTAAATAATTTGCTGTTTATTTCAAATTATAATAAACTTTTGCCACAACTATAATTGACATGATGCAGCTGATTTGCTTGGTTGAGCCCAAAACATTTTCATCAGTTAACGGAGAATGGAGAAGAGAGGAGGAAAAAAAGAGTCAAACTAATTGCTGATTTTCTGTAAGGTTGATATATTTTTAAGACAGAAGTAAACATCTTAAAGTGTATTACAGCTATCATAGACTTGTATCTTTATATAAAGCTAATTAAAACTACTAACCCAACGGCTAAAAGAACACTGTGGGGTAAAAAAAAAGACAGAGACAAAAACTTTTATCATTAATTTCTGAAAATTTTGTCAGTCTTAAAAATCTTATTTCATGTGATATTTACAAAGCAATTTTCCAATATTTGTAAAATATTAAATCTCAAAATATAGTTCAGCCTTTTCAAAATTGATAGCTCTTTGCCAACATATAACAACTTTTCTTTTTGTCATTCACATTCAGTGTTAAACCAAGAACATCCTTACACAACGTAGTGTTAAATGTGTCAAGAATCCTTTACAGCAACTCTAAAAAAGACCTCAGGGCTTGGTTTTTGCTCTGATATGCATTATCAGCTGTTAGACCTTTTATTAGGATGTGTGTGTCTTTCTAAATCATACCCATTCAATTGAATTTGCCACAGGTTAACTTCACTTGAAGTATAGTAACATATACAAGCAATACGAATGCTCCTGAGCTAAATTTCAGCTGTCTCAGATAAGGGTATGAATACTTATGCTATGGAATCATTTTAGTTTTGTATTTTTAATAAATTTGCAAAGATGCTAAAAACCAGTTTTTTGCTTTACAATCATGGTGTATGGAGTGTAGATTGATGCGGGGGGGGGGGGGGGGGGGGGGGGGTTAAAGCAGTTAACATAAGGCAGAAACAAAACAAAATGTGAAAAAAAATTACTTTCGCACAGGGACCGTATTACATGGTGTTACTACTTTAATATGACCTGCTGATTTGTAAAAGTGTGTCCAGTCTCTAGGTATTTTTAGCAGTAACTACAGCATGAGCATTTCAAATAAAACACTTGTTTATTCAAAATAAACTGTCAACTTGTATACACAATATTGTATAACATAACCAAAAATGTTATTTTCATTTCATTTGACCTAACTAAAAAGTCACAGTATTTGACCTTTGATAATTGCTAGTTATTGGCATTAGTCTTATGATTCATCCACAGGCTGTTGTATGAAACATAATGTGACCACATTCAAAAGCTGACGGAAAGCTTTAAGGCAAAAATCATTGTATCATTAACTTTTGGGAAGTCGTGGCCTAATGGTTAGAGAGTCGGACTCGTAATCCAAAGGTTGCGGGTTCGAGTCTCAGGCCGGCAGGGATTGTAGGTGGGACGAGTGAATGTCCAGCGCTCTCTCCACCCTCAATACCACGACTGAGGTGCCCTTGAGCAAGGCACCGAACCCCCAACTGCTCCCCGGGCGCCGCAGCATAAATGGCTGCCCACTGCTCCGGGTGTGTGTTCACGATGTGTGTGTGTTCACTGCTGTGTGTGTGCACGTTGGATGGGTTAAATGCAGAGCATGAATTCTGAGTATGGGTCACCATACTTGGCAGTATGTCACTTCACTTCACTTTTCAACTTTGTAAACAAATTGTCAGTTGTCTGGTAAATGCTTGTCTGTTCTGTGCTGTTTTCTGTTTAAATGCTTGTCTGTTTTAATAAAGGCAGATTTTGGCATTCGCTGGTTTCAACAAGTGCATTACTTTGTGCTTTTGCCATTGTTTTTTCCCTCCTATATTCTAAAATCTTTTACATTTTACTGTATTTCATCTTTTTTTCATTTATCTGTCCTCTGTCATGTCTAATGTAATATATTTATATCAATGTTCTAATTACAAATACACTATTTTATTCACAATAGAGCATAGATAACATAACACATGTTTAAACTGAGAAATTTTTCAATTTTATGCACAAAATTAGCTCATTTCAAATTTGATGCCTGCTACTAACAGGTCACAGAGTAGTTGAGATGGGGGCATGTTTACCATGGTGTAGCATCTCCACTTCTTTTCAAAACAGTTTGAAGACATCTGGGCATCGAGGTTATGAGTTTCTGGAGTTTTGGTGTTGGAATTTGGTCCCATTCTTGCCTGATATAGGTTTCCAGGTGCTGAAGAATTCGTGGTCGTCTTTTTATTTTTCGTTTAATGATGCACCAAATGTTCTCTATAGGTGAAAGATCTGGAGGGGAGCATATGGAGGGGAGGGGAGCATATGTTGCTCTAAAAGTTTTATATACCTTTCAGCATTCATAGTCCCTTCCAATACATGCAAGCTGCCCATACCATATACACTTATGCACCCCCATACCATCAGAGATGCTGGCTTTTGTACTGAATGCTGATAACACGCTGGAAGGTCTCCCTCCTCTTTATTTCAACAAGAATGTAAAATTTGGACTAATCTGACCATAGAACACTTTTCCACTTTGAAACAGTCCATTTTAAATGAGCATTGGCCCACATGACACAATGTCGCTTCTGGACCATGTTCACATATGGCTTCCTTTTTGCATGATAGAGCTTTAGTTGGCATCTGCAGATGGCACGGTGGATTGTGTTCACCGACAGTGGTTTCTGGAAGTATTCCTGGGCCCATTTAGTAATGTCCATGACAGAATCATGCCGATGAGTCATGCAGTATCGTCTGAGGGCCCGAAGACCACGGGCATCCAACAAAGATCTTCGTCCTTGTCCCTTACACACAGAGATTTCTCCAGTTTCTCTGAATCTTTTGATGATGTAATGCACTGTAGACGATGAGATTTGCAAAGCCTTTGCAATTTGACGTTGAGGAACGTTGTCTTTAAAGTATTCAACAATCTTTTTACGCACTCTTTCACAGATTGGAGAGCCTCTGCCCATCTTTACTTCTGAGGGACTCTGCCTCTCTAAGATATCCCTTTTATAGCTAATCATGCTAAAGACCCAATGTCAATTAATTTAATTAGTTGCTAGATGTTCTTTTCAAAATGTCTTGCTTTTTCAGCCCTTTGGTGCCCCTGTGCCAACTTTTTTGAGACCTGTAGCAGGCATCAAATTTGAAATGAGCTCATTTAGTGGATAAAAGTGTAAAATTTAAACTTAAGACATGCCAGGAAATGCCTAACATGGACAAAGGCAGCTGCAGCTAAGCTGAATAAAAAGAAGAATGAACTGGTAAAATGTTAAAACAATAAACACAATAAATAAATACAATTAATGAATGATGCAGTGCTTATTGACATATCATTTATTACAGTACAGAAGCTATAAAGTATATTTTCTACCTTATTCTGTGCAGAAAATTGAAATAATTGTTTGTAGTATATAAAACAATCATAAAATTGCCATGAGGAAAAAAATTATAATAACAAATGATTGATTATTGTCCAGCAGTGTATTTGATTTCTTAAAGCAAATTCAAAGTAAGAGATAAGAAAATAATTTTTGTAAAAAAAATAAATAAATAATAATAATAATAATAAATAATACATAGCCTACATATATAGCCTATATATACATAAAAGTATTGTATTTGACATTTCTGTCACTTCTGAAATGATGGCTGCGTAACTGGTGTGACAAAATGTTAGCCTATACATAATACTTTCAAAAGCTCTTTTTTGAAGTCTTGGCTTACATAAATTTCTACATATGTCATGTCATGCCATTGCATCATTAAACTAGCATCTAACAATAGACAAAAGTATGGTTCTTTATGGTTCTCTAAACCATGCTGTGTAATTTGCCCCCTGACTAAGCATTTAAAGAATTTAGGGGAAGCATTTAAATAACCCTGTGAATGCACTTAAAGAATGCAGAATCGAATCGTTAATCGAATTGAATCGAATTTAATTGTGTATCGAATCAAATTGCAAAAATCATTCTTCAATCTAATCGAAAACCTATGAAACATGAATCGAATCAATTCACTGTCTACCCAAAGATTCCCAGCTCTAATACTTACGAAATGTACTTGTTTCAGTTTTTATTTTTAATAAATTTTCAAAGATGTTAAAAACCTGTTTTTTACTTTGCCATTAGGGTGTATGGAGTGTAGATTGATATTTAACATAAAGCAGCAACGTAAAATGTGAGAGAGAGAAAAATGAAGGGGTATGAATACTTTTTATAGGCATTGTATTTTTTCTATAATAAACACTTCAACAGCTTTAATGAAATTAAATGTTTAATTATATGGATCATAAAATCATTCTGCAGAAATAAAATGGCATGTACATGTATAAAAATGTTTACAAAAATTTAAATTATATATATATAGTAGTGAAATTATATATTGAAGTAAAATTATATCAAATAAAAATTTAAATATTACAATGTTTTTAAATCATGTGTCTGTGGATTCTCACAGTTTGACAATAAACAATGTACAATGAACTTACTATGTTACTATGTGTTGTTATGTAGGCATATATTCATTTTACTAAAAACAACACTTCAGCAGCTTTAATTTCTTTTTATTTTGTTTAATATTATGTTTTTATTTTTTATGGGTGTCGTTACATCTGTGTTCAAAAATAAAAGTAAAAGTAGGCTTTTATAAAAGTAAAAAGTAAAGTAAATTCACTGAAAATAAAATGTAGCATTTTGTTTTAGTTCTCTCTGAGTGTATTTTTATGTTTTAGTCGATGTAATGACTAAATGAGTATTAAATTAATCTATATACTCTAGTCCATACTCAAAACATAAAAAGTGAACAGTAGCCTTCCGGGTTAGCCTACATATTAACATCATGACTGAGTAGCTCTATTCATTTGGGTTGTATTAGTCTTTTCATTCATAAAGCTATTATTATTTGCAATTTCAGCTATTTGCAGACGAGCCTGTATTAATTTTTGTGTTAACTTGATATAATATCTAAATATACATTTTTATACATATATATCAATGAGCTATAGCCTACAGTAAAAGGAGTAGTGGAGCAAAAGTGTTATATTCTTCGTCTTTCAGTTTTTTTCCGCGTGTATCGTTAGAGCGCCTAATAACTACATTTCCCAGAATTCCTAGTGTCTAATCTGGAAGTAGACACGCACTGCGATGGCAAACAGATAGTAGTTCAACAGCAGTGTGAAATAAATTTTGTGTCACCTAAATAGATCAAATTCGTGGTTACTTGAAAATATTCAAGCGGAATGTCATGCCCATTCAATCACTCTGGTAGGAAAATATGATGATTCTATTTAAATTCATAAACACCTTTGTTTTATTTCTAATGGCTTATTATTTCCGAGCTGTATTCTGTAGGTCAAACGTCAAATGTATTACAATTAAAATTAAACATGCATTTAATAAACCGCAGGTGCATCAGAATGTGATCGTGAAGATATTTTACATCACGAACAAGCGTGCTTCGACCTTATTTCCCCTGCTGTCCGTGTTTCCACAGCGGAGCTGAACCCCGCAGTGCTGCCGCTGGACTGGCTCCTGGGAACCTGGCAGTCCGATGAGCCAGGAGAGGGATCCTTCCCCTCCATCACGCCTTTTCGCTACACAGAGGGTCTTCATTTCTCACATGTAGGACAACCCGTGATCAATTTTATGTAAGTAACAAAACAACCCAGAGGCTTTTTTTTTTACTTTATGCCATGTGCTGACCCACAGGCAGACAGTCAGAAATTATTTAATTTATTTCAGGTTTAATGCATTCCATGCTGAGAGCAAAAAGCCACTTCACAGGGAGTGTGGATTCATCAGGATTCAGCCAGGCACCAACAGGGTGGCCTTCATCATTGCACAGAACTCAGGTGTTTGATTTGTTTTTTAGCATTTCTTATAATCAGATTCCAAAAATGAAGTGCTTGTAATTGGATTGTTACTTAATATACTCATAATCAGACTACAGCTACTTTTTATTGATTAAATTATTACATAGTATTTACACAATAGGAGAACACTATTCATAATCGGTTCTCTGTTAATGCTCACTTGACATGCATGCAGACAAATAAAATATTTCATTTTAGTGTTTTTATTTATTTACATTTTATGAATATATTACATCTACTCATTTATATTAATGATTAGCTTTTCATTAACTTATGAACCCTCTTCTTTTCCTGCACAACATCCAGTTTAGGGTCCTTGATGTTGAAAAAAATGCAATATATTTTCTTTCTTTATAATTTTATTATACTTTATTATACTGAAGAATCACATGACTGGAGCAATGATGCTAAAAATTCAGCTTTGAAATCACAGAAATCAATTACATTTTAAAATATATACAAATAGAAATAAGTTATTTTAAATAGTAACAGTATTTCACAATATTACTGCTTTTGCTGTATTTTGGATCAAATAAATGCAGGCTTGGTGAGCAGAAGAGAATTCTTTAAAAAAAACATTCAAATTCTTACTGTCCAAATGAATCTTTTGACTGGTAGTGTATATAACTATATAATTTTATATGATTCGTTTCTAGTTTTTTTATATACATTATAATACAATTTTCTGATATGAATAATCCTATTCGAACGGATTCTTAAAGTAATCAAAAAGTAGTCAAGAGTGCTTTACCTAAAATGTGTAATCTAATAGATTGCGTTACTAACTACAATTGTTGCAATGGCATTTGTAATCATTAACAAACTACAAATTTGAAAGTAATCTACCCAGCACTGTCTATACTATATAGTACCATGCATTTTTTAAATCAGCTGTCTCTACCTCTTCCAGGTCTTGTAGAGATTGAGGAGGGGGAACTCACTGGACAGCAGCTGACTCTGCACAGTACTGCCCTGGCTAGAACATCTTTTGCTAAGCAGCCTTATGTTCAACAGGTCTCGTAACACAAAATGTGCACCATGTCAGATTAATGAAACAAAAAGCTCTTATGTAGCGATATTTTCATAAAGAAAATGTCTTTAATATTGCTGAACTAGCATAATTAGAATAAATGTTCCACTAATAATTTAGATTTGTGTTCAGATCTCCAGGCACATCCAGCTGAAGCCGGATGGAAGGCTGGAACAGACGATCTCTATGGCACTGGAAGGACAGCCTCTGACGCAGCATTTGCACATCACTTATCGCAGGACTGATTAACTGGCTGTCATGTGGGAGGAAGACGTGTTTGTGAAAAGCACTTGTACTAATGTACTCATCTGACACAAAATATTGATGGTTTATATATAGCAACCTGTGGGTGATGGTAATATATCTGTGAGTAAGAAATAGATGTGATCTGACCTGTCTTCTCAACAAAACAAGCTTTGCAAATATTGTTACAATATATAAACGGGTCATTTTGTATAATATAGAGCAACTACAATAAAAATATAAAATTGTCTTTTCAAATTGTCTTTCATGGCAAACTCTTTGAACAAAATAATTTTTTTCTCCAATCATAACTCAAGAAGCTTTTAGTGTTTATGTTTAATGGTATTTCATTGGAGATACATTCATTCACTAATAGAAACAAAGGTCCCTACCTTTTGTTGAATTCATTGTGGCTTTTTTAGTAATCATGAAAAAAAGGAAAAGATTTTTAAAGAAATCGTTTAATAGAGATTGCACTCAAAATTATGGATTTAGAGTCAGTGAAGTCAAATCTACACTATAATTCAAAAGTTTGCCGTTAACCATGTGTTTTTTGAAAAAAATAATACTTTAAATTGATCAAGTGACAGTGAAGAATTTTACATTGTTACAAATACAAAAATATTGCAAATACATGCTGTTCTTTTGAAATTTATTTCTATCAAGAAGTCCTGAAAAAAAATGAATCGCTGTTTCCCAAAAGATATTACACAGCACAATTATTTGATAATAATAGGAAATGTTTCATCAGCACCAAATCGGCATATTAGAATGATTTCTAAAGGATCACGTGACACTGAAGATTATAATTTTCTTCATATTTCCATGTTTTCCATGACCACTGGAACCCTTTCTGTTTATAAATGTTCAACTTCTCTCTCAGTTCACACATGAAAATCTTTATTTTAAGATGTATACAGCTGGTGACAACAGTGTTTCACACGCACACCACAAACTGTACAACTGAAAGTGCAAAGTGACACTCCAAACATAATTTTGAGCAATTTTGTAAAAATAAAAATCTGAAGCTTGTCAAACATTAAAATGTTTCACTCATCACCACATATAGCCAGTATAAAATCTCAGTGGAATGAATCCACGCAGTGTGTCAGCACAAAAGGAGCTCCAGTACCTGCATACCATATTTCTGGGTCAGTTTAAACTAAGGAACACAGATATTATATGCTCCAGTAATGAATATACCACATATTCCTTCACAGTGCCACCCCCAACAATGTCAGCTCATAGTATTTGTTTCAGTCTATACATAGTATATTTTAAAGAAATAATGAAAGGTAAAAGAGGATTAAGGTGCAGTTGAACCCGGGTGACGTGTTATGACCTTTGTGAGAGGCTGTTTACTCCACAAACAGTACAATGGACCATTCAAATAGTTCTGGGAGGGAAAGATTCAGTTGTCAGTCAACAGGATGATTTCCTGCACAAGGCTACTTCGTCAGGTAGATGTACATGGTCTTTAAGAACTGCCTCCATGTGAACACAGCTGTTGATAACCAGTGGGCACGAGCTTTAGAGTCCATGTTCACCACACATTTTAAAATGTCCCCCTGGAAAGACAGATGAAAAGGAAACATCTGACATGCTATCACATAGTTCACATAGTTTGGGGTCAATAATATTTTTAAAAAGAATCTCACCAGGGCTGCATTTATTTGATCAGAAAATACAGTAAAAACTATAAAATTCTAAAACATTACTACAATTTAAAATGGCTGTTTTGTAAGCTTTAATATATTTTAAATTGCAATTTATTCCTGTGATGCAAAGCTGAATTTTCAGCAGCCATTACTTCAGTGTCACATGATCCTTCAGAAATCATTCTACTATGCTGATTTGCTGCTCAAGAAACATTTCTTATTACTATCATCATTGCTGAAAACATTGCTGCTTAATATTTGTGTAATCTATGATACAAACCAAGAACATCTATTTGAAACAGAAATATTTTGTAACATTATAAATGTCTTGACCGTCACTTTGGATCAATTTAATGAGTCCTTGCTGAATAAAAGTAACAGTTTCTTTTAAAAAACATTTACAGTATGGAATTGCAGTAGCACAAAGAAAATAATTAAATGCACTAACACAGCACGGCTACAGATGGGTAACAATACTTCATTCCTCACATAGCCTCTAGAGGTCAGGACCAGTCTTGGTTCATGAAGGTGGCAATAAAGAGAATGAACACTTACCCATCCTCCTCTCTTTTTGAGCCATGGGACCAAGTTCCTACGTACAAATTCTCCCAGACTGTCCACTATGGTGTGCACCATGACTGGATGGCCCTGACGCACACAGTCCACCGCCAGCCCGGCTGCTACAGCGTAGATGGCCACCACTTTGCCCCATGTGATCCCTTGAAAGTAAAAGCAATTCCACAAGAAGAACTAGAAAACGGAGCCATCCATTTTTAGCAGCTCAAACACTTTTGCATTAATCATAATCATACAGTGTTTCAGATAACAGGTTATAATGAGAATTCCATGAGGTTGCAAGTCCTAAATTGGCCATGTCTTCTTTCACACCTTTAAATCTGACATGACACACTGCCATGCTTCATTAATAATGCATGAGTCAGGGACTATTCCAATTGTTTATGTTCCTTCATATTCAGCATTCATTTAGGATACCTCCTCAAAAATCTTCCAACTTTCTATCCTCTGTAGTAAGGTCTATGAGAAGATCATCAGGCAGAGTGGAACCATACTGCCATGGTTTAGGACTACTGCAACCACCATGTACATCAATAGAAGCAGAACCCAGATAAAATATGTGACCAAATATGTGCAAAGGAAAGAATGTGGGTATGTCCTTTTTAGGGTTTTTTCCATGTTCCGAAAAAAGACCACTGAAGAACTTGTCATTAAACTGATGATCAAAGTGCCCCTCTCAAACACACCACTGAAATCCAATAATAGGCTAAAGTCAATAGCTCTTCCAGTTTTAGATTACAATTTTACTGTCATTTAATAAAAATATAATTAAATTAATATCTTGAAATGTTTTTTTTAAACCTCAAACCCTGCTCAGACTAACATCGCTTCATTTACATTTGGAACAAATCCCACATCTGCAAATTCACTCCATTTATAGTAGTGATGTCCTCATATGCAGTGGGTTTTTTTTTTTTTGGTCTCAAAATAGCCAATTAGGTACTGAATTAGCAATAACAACAACAACAAGATACCTAGAGAAAAAAAAAATACTTAAATGTTTATTCATTTTGTTTGTTAATTTTTTAAAACAATGCAGGGACAGTGAGGTCACGCTCACAAACACTGCCTATAAAACACATTTTAAAATATCTTCCAGATCACTTACCCATGACTAGGATCTCAGTTGCTACAGAGAGAAATGCATCTGACACCACAGCCTCCACTGCTACACTGATGTTCAGCTGCTTTGCGATATTACGATACACATACGGGCGCATACACTCCAGTTCATCACCTGTAAAACAAAACTACACCTGTAAAACTCTTTAAATGTCCCTCTCACTGTCTTTTGAGTGTATATGTTCCCCCAAACTTCCTATATTTAGTAGTCAACCAAAATGCTTTTTTCAATGATAGAATCAACATTTGGTCCTCTCAATATGTGGTTACTGCATTAATACACAGTTGCTATAAATCACAATATAGGTTTATGAAAGATTCAAAAGAAAGAAGGCTGACTTTTGATTTTGAGTTGTGTTATGAAATAGTCCTGATTTATCTGGATGATACATTCTGAAATAGCATCACACCCGTTAAGAGCATCAATTCACACTCACTCCTGGTTTTCTTACCCAGTTTTAGCAGCACCACAGATATATCTACAAGAGCTCCGTGTGGCTCGGGCAGATCAAACTCGACTTTTGACCAACTCAGTCCTTCCCTTACGATTCTGGAGTGAATGAAGGCTCTACAGAGTTCCCTGGACTGAGAGACGAGCTCTTTTTCCGTGGGAGTCCGATCAAACACCTCCATCATCTCCGCGGTGAACACGGAGGAGCGCTCAAACACGTTCACGTCTCGCATGTTTGTTTGACCCGAGCACAAAACGCTGCAACTTCACTGGTTGAAGCTGCCTACATAAACACCCCACGAACAACACTAACATTACGTAGCTCATTTCTCCGACGAAAGTCCAGATGAATTAAATCAGAAACAGGTTCGCCGAAACGTAAATAGGCAATCAGGGAAACAACTACAATTGAACAGCCCACATTAAATTCCTCGGCTAGCAAACTGATTTACTCTGATCGATCGACCAACTTCCGCTACCCGATTTTATGATTTGTCATCTTCACAGTCTCTTCCATCAGTCTTGTTTCGCATGAGAAGAACACACGATGCTGAAATGGACTGTCTGTCAATTTTCCATCGTGCTGAGGTCGCTGTTCGCCTGTGCCCTGAATCAGACACTTGGAAGCGATTTTTCTCGCTACCTGGAACGCTTAGGTAACACTAATCAACCAAGTGAACGGCTTAGTCCAAATATAAACAGTCTGTGGCATCCTGGTAAGACTTGCAATGCTTGTAGTCTAATCATATCAAATTAAATTAAATCTAATCATCTCTTTCAAATTCATACAATAGGATATAGGCTATAGCGTGCAACATTAATAGTAATTTCCTAAAAATAACACTCTCATGTTAAAAGATGAGGGTTTTGTCTAACAGACCTCCTATAGGTGTGAGGGCTCCACATAAAATGTTTATTTCATATAATGATTCTTCCCTAAGGATCAGTGGAAGTTCATTCATGCTTTGCTCTAGTAGTTGACCGGGTAAGTTATTATCTGTCTATGTTTAGCGAGCTAATCCTCTCACTACAACACAACCCAACCCTTTAAAATCCTGTGTTTGACTCATGAACACCTCAGTGTGAGTATGTGCATTGACACTGAGATTCTTACAGGCGTGCCACTGCCAGTTTATTTCAATGCATCCATAAAGGAGGACAGTTTTAAACCTATTCATTGCATTAAAATAACTAAAAGAAAGTAATCTGACCCAAACTGTACTTGTGTGGCTCCAGTGGGTAGCAAAAATGTTCTGACCCATATACCTTTTTATTTGACATTATCACAAATTATTATTAATAGACTATATTTGATGTATCCAGCTCATGCACCAAGTAGGCTATGCAGTAGTTTATTTGTACTGTATTTGTCAAACATTTAATTTTTATGCAATCGCATTATGCTGTTAAGCCTAATGAATCTATTTAGTGTAGATTTGAGTGCACAGATAATAGAGGCAACAGACCTGTATATAGCTACAAACAAAGTCACCATGAAATCAGAACCAACCATTCTTAGTTTTGGATATTGCAGTGATTGTTATAAACGATTTATCCAAGCACATCTTTAATTTCCATGTGCCCTCATTGGGTGCTTCTCAAACAGGAGGGTGCATCCTAGTGAGGATGCATCCTTCCTAGTCCAGTCCTTCTGAGGTTTCAAGGCTAGAGTCCTGCTCAACATTAAACACTAGAATGAGACAGTCTAGTAATGGCTGTTACGAAAAAATTACAATCTGAAGAATAAGTTTTATATTTACTATTAATGGTTAGTTTGATTGCTTCTGTCCTCATTTGTAAGTCGCTTTGGATCAAAGTGTCTGCTAAATAATGTAATTTAAATGTAAATTAAAGCATTTCTACTGCAATAACATTTCTATTAAAGCAATTGTCTGTGGTCTCCCATTATGCACTGTTTAGTATTATGTGATTTATTTACAACAAAACAACAGAAAACAATGGCTTCATGCATTACACTGGAAAAGATCAGTGCCGTTTCATTTTTAACTTATTATTTTTCATGGATCTGAATGTGTGCAAAGGTTTGTGGGTATCTGAAGGACACCTGATGCATCCTTCAAAACAGGTGAAACGAAGGACACAAAATGAAGACTGCCTACTAAAGATCCTTCAAACAGCGCTTGATGACATGGCAGCTGAGAAATGCACCCTTCCGATTGAGGAGCACTCATAATCTTTAATCAAAAATGTTAACTCCTCACCTGATGACATCTCTTCTCTGATGATGTGTGTGAGACAATAATCCCTCCCCCCAGCAACCTGTCACTTCAATAAAATCACAGCAATTAGTAAACGACAATGATCCAATCCAAGATGGACAAAATCAAATCCCACACAATATTTTTCCTGATTTGAGGAGCTGTTTCACTCAGATATACATCACAGCAGGAAAGAAAATGCTTCCATTTAATGCTGACCCACCACATCACCACCTACAACTACTACTTTCAGGCCAATTGATAATCATTACACACAAAACATTGTACAATGCATTATATTTTCTAGTGTATTTGACGATAAAGTCAACTGGAATTGGGTCAAGCGGTGGTGTTTTTGCCCCAAGACTTGAGCTGCATCTGAAATGCCATACGTGTAGAAGCTACTTGAAACTGTTACCATGTTCACCTGTAATTGTCTCTGTCACATGATCAGGGCTGCGTTTCCCAAAAGCATCGTAAGCCTAAGTTGATCATAGCTCCATTGGTTTCAATGGGTCTACGATGTACTTAAGCTTAAGATGCTTTTGGGAAACGCAGCCCAGGTTGGTTAAAATTGCGATGAAATGAAAGTTGCTACCTTTTCTTTGTATTGTAACGTACATCTAAGTTTTTAATAGATTATGGAAAACTTAGAAATCAAGGGAGAGACTAAGCTGGTCAGGCTGGTTTTAGCTGATCTCCCAGCCTGGTCATGGCTGGTTTATTAGGCCGGTTTTAGAGGGATTTTGACCACATTTTTAGCTGCTCAGGCTGATTTTAGCTGGTCAGGCAGTTAAGGCCAGAAGGGAGACAGCTGCAGCTACTGGGTATGCGCACATCAATATAGTGTAATTTTTGTCACACTGTACAACAATAATTACTATTTTTACATTATTGTAAGGGGTAGGTTTAGGGTTGGTGTAGGTGTAGACGTTAATAAAACACAATCTAATAAGTTGAAAATTAAATTTCATTGTTACTGGTCGGAGCTGTATACCTTCTAGCCACAACCTGGGGCCTGTACCATGATAGTGGCTGAACAAACTCAGGGTTACAGGATTAGTTTTGAGTTGCCAAAACCAAACCAATCCAATCTGGCTTTGTTGGTACCATGATGCTGACCATCAACTTTCTCTGTCAACTCCTGAGTGTTGGCTGGCTTTGATCCTGAGTTAATGAAGCACGTGCACTTGAAAGCGGGACATCAGTAATGAACAGCCAATCACATGCCTTTTAACTGTGATTCACTTCTCGCAATTCACTGGAGCAGGTTAGCTGTAGAGCATAAGTTACTATGGCGATGAACACAGCTAAAAGCAAAGCCACTTTCATGGTACCTAAAACCGAGGATTGGTGCAACTAAACTGAAATTTACCTGGCTAGCCAGCTAATCCGGCTTGATGGTACAGGCTGATCAGGCTGGTTTTAGCAGTTTTTTGTTGTTGTTTTCAGCAGGGTTGTTCTAGTTTTGGTTGTTGATTAGATTTTGAGATGGGGCGTTGCATCTCAAAAGTGGAGGCAAATAGAGCAAAGACGCTTGCAAGGGCAGGGTTTGAGCAAACTATGATTAGAGAAGTCGTGTTCACTTGAAGGTCCAGTTATGTTACTTTGATTGAGCATTAGGCTAATATGAGGTTAAATAAATAAATAAATTAAAAAATGACATTTCATGTCTATTTTAATCTCGCTCCCTTCTACCAGTATGACTACACCTCCCACAATCCCCCATTCCTTGAATTAGAAGCTGCGCATGCGCTGTTGCTCCTATTATTTTGTTCTCCCGCAAGCAATAAATGAAGAGCCGCCCGAACGTGAGCTGTTCAATATAAAACAATTAGACGCGGAAAGCGACAAGCTCGTACGCAGATGCTCTCATAAATGGAGCCACACGACACCTAACAGTGATTCTCGCCAGGTTGCGAGGTCCGCCATCAGGGGATTGGAGGCCGAAAACACGGCAGACGAACAGGACATGCAGAGGTGTTTTTGTATGTAAAAGCTAGCTAGCTAAGCAGGGGATCGGAGGAGGAAGACCAACCCGTTGAAGAGTTTTCCAGCACCCCTCCTTTGGCAGAAAGGGCCACATCTGCTCCCATCCACAGCGACCTGCCGTCAGGATGGCGCACCTCCGCGACATGCAGAACCAGGTAAATCCGCAGCCCAGCCGAGTCTGGTCCTTCAGCATCCAGGGGTATTAATCTCATCATCACTCAAACCACAATAATGTTTATTAAGCCTGGCATGTCATGACATTTCTCTGTTTAGAGTAATTGAGGGCTGTCTTAACGTTATATTGTGTCTGAGTAATCAGTTTTAATGCAGATCATTGGAAAGCAACGTCTGGTTTTTGTTCCATTTAATTTAAATTGTATATATCATTATATTTATATATAGATATGTAAGTAGTTCATAGGCTTCTCAAACATGTATAGTACATCATCCCGATGGATGTGATGTAATCTATAAGGGTCCATAGTAAGTAACTGATCATTGAAGTACATCTGCCATTGTATCTCATAACATTCCTCTGCTGTCTCTCTCTCTAACAGAATTCCCGGCTTGACCCGGAGGAGTATTTCACGAAACAGGAGCGCATTGGGAAGGGGTCTTTTGGTGAGGTCTACAAGGGCATCAACAATCGCACTAAAGAGGTGGTGGCCATCAAGATCATCGACCTGGAGGAGGCGGAAGATGAGATTGAGGACATTCAGCAGGAGATCACGGTGCTCAGCCAGTGTGACAGCCCCTATGTCACCAAATACTATGGCTCATATCTGAAGGTACACTCTCCCATTGTTTGGGCGCTGAGGCGTGTACAGACAAACAATAGTAAGAGTTTTTGAACGTCAATACAACAAGTCAACATGAAGTCACTTTCTTAAAGGATTAGTTCACAAAAAATTAAAATTCATTGATTACTCACCCTCATGTCATTCCAAACCTATAATACCTTTGTTCATCTTCGGAACACAAATTAAGATATTTCTGATCAAATCTGAGAGCTTTCTGACCATGCATAGAACAGATCGCAACTCAAATGTTCCAAGGTCCAAGGACATCGATAAAACAGTCCAATTTTGCGACGCTACGAGAATACTTTTTCAAGTTCAACTTTTGTGCATGAAGAAAACAAAAATAACTATTTATTCAACAATTCTTTTCCCTGAGTTAAAAAGTCTTCTCCCATATTGGAGAGTACCACGATGCATGCGTGCGCTTTCCCCAGAACGTAATCAGCGCTGTTTACTTTCAGGAGAAATTGCTCGCATGTTGTCATTGTGCAAGCAATTTTTAAAAGAGAACAATGCTGTTTGCACCTGAGTGGTGGGGTTACTGCATCTAAGGGTTAGCTAAGCAATGCTAACTAGCCAAATAATGTCCCCTTGACAAACTCTCATTTGGTTTGTAACATCCACCATTCAATCAAATTCTTATGGATAAAATCATATTTTCTCTCATTAAATATCCTGTTTCAGTCAGGGTTTTTTTTTAAGCTTTTTGTTTACATAATGCAAAATACCAGATCTGTTATGATTTCTTCCAGAAAGTAAAGTCTGCACCTTCACTCTTTAAAATAAATATAGCAAAAGGGGGTTTTTGAGGTGCCATTTTGGGTTCCCCAAAGAACCTTCTTAAAACTATTCTTTTTCATAAATGTGAAGATATTTTAATAACTTTTTAAACTATAAAGATCTTTTGTAGAATTTGAAAGGTTCTTCATAATTCTTCATAGAACCATAGATGCCAATAAATAATTTTTATTTTAAGCCACATGATAAAATATATACTAAAATATGAATGCTAAATACAACAAATGTCTAATTATGTCTCATTAAAATAATGTTTAATTAAATGGCACTTGTGTTATTTTTGCCACTGTCTGTAGGGAACTAAGCTGTGGATCATCATGGAGTATTTAGGAGGCGGCTCTGCTTTAGATCTTGTAAGTAGAACAACAGTGGCTCTTCAGTTATGGGAATATTTTTATGTGTGCATTCATTAATTCTTAAAGAGATTTCAGCTTTAGAAATGAAATTTGTCTTCCTTTTTCCTCCACACGTCTCAGTTGAAACCAGGACCGCTAGAGGAGACATACATTGCCACTATATTGAGGGAGATTCTGAAGGGACTGGAATACTTGCATTCGGAGAGGAAGATTCACCGTGATATCAAAGGTGTGATAACCTACACGTCTGCCTACTCAATTAGGCTGGCTAGGAAATGCTTCATATTTAATCATCTGCTTTCTGTGAAATCTGAGTTCCGTGCTAATGATTCATGTTTGTATCTTGTGGCAGCTGCCAACGTGCTGCTGTCTGAACAGGGAGATGTGAAGCTGGCAGACTTCGGGGTGGCGGGACAGCTCACAGACACCCAGATCAAGAGAAACACTTTTGTGGGAACGCCTTTCTGGATGGCTCCTGAGGTCATCAAACAGTCCGCGTATGATTTTAAGGTGCGGAGATCCAGATGAATGGACTTTTCTCAGCATGCAAAAGAACAATCGGAATATTAATGTGCAAATGTGGCTGGAGAGCTGTGAAAACACTGGGGTGGTAAAACTGTGGTAAAGTCGTAGGCATGGAAACTGGTTACTAGCGTAGTTCCGTTTTAGCATAGTAGCAGCTAATTATATTATTTCACAAATATTTGTATAATAAGCAGTTGAAATATGAAATAAGACTTTTAGGTTTGCTTTTCTGGCTGCAGGCAGACATTTGGTCCTTAGGAATTACAGCTATAGAACTGGCGAAAGGTGAACCCCCGAATTCTGACCTGCATCCGATGCGAGTGCTGTTTCTTATTCCCAAGAACACTCCCCCGACGCTGGAGGGCTCCTACAGCAAACCCTTCAAAGAATTTGTGGAGGCATGCCTCAATAAAGACCCTCGCTTTGTGAGTATTCGGCTATTCCACTGATCATATGACAATGTTTCATGTTGACCCCAATATCCACAACGGTCTAACATTTGGAATAATTACGTTTTTTTTTTTTTTTTTTTTTTGAATATCTCTTATGATCTCTAAGGCTGTTATTTAATAGTGAAATACAAAAAAAAGTAACAATGTGAAATATTACAATTTAAAAGTACTGGTTTCTGTCATTCTAAAATGCTGATTTGGTGCTCAGTTTTTATTATGTCTTATTGGTGCTCCGTTGGTAATTATTGTTCTTAATATCACTGTTGAAAGCCGTTTTTGTTGGGTTTCAGGAGTTTTTGCTATGATTTTATTTATTTTTTAAATATATTTTATACTATAAATATCTTTACTGTCATGTATGATCACTTTAATGCATTGTTGTTGAATAAAAGTATTAAAGGATTAATTGAAAAAACCTAAACCAAATTTTTGAATGTTAGTCTATCAAAGTTTCCACAAAAATATTAAGCAACACAATATTCTCATAATAATAAGAAATGTTTTTGAGCAGCAGATCAGCATATTAGAATGATTTCTGAAGAATCATGTGATGCTGAAGACTGGAGTAATGATGCTGAAAATTCAGCTTTGCTATCACAGGAAAAAAATCCATTTTAAAATATATTAAAAAAGGCAAATAAATGCAGACTTGGTGAGCATAAGAGACTTAAATGTTAAAAACAATCTTAATAATTCCAAACTTGTAGCTATAATAATAGCACACAGAAGGTTAAATTACATGATTTTGTGTCCCATCAAGAACTGGTTGTAGTCCGACATCTCAAGCTTTTTCAAACAAGGCATTAAAAACCTCAAGAATGGCATCACTATTCTGGTTTTGTGCAGCGGCCCACCGCCAAGGAGTTACTGAAGCACAAATTCATCACGCGCTACACCAAGAAAACGTCCTATCTGACAGAGCTGATTGACCGATACCGCCGCTGGAAATCTGAAGGCCATGGAGACGAGTCTAGCTCTGATGATTCTGATATGTATGTCATCCATCCTTTATGAGGCACATACTGTACAATCAATAACCGCCCTCTAATTCACCCTTATATATTATTAATTTCTTATTACTTGAGTCCTGTCCTTTTAATTAGATATCTGGTGAATTGATCCTCATGATTTATAGCCTTGAAAGGAACAATGTTCTCCGTTCCTCCTTGTACTCAAACAGGGATGGAGATGGTGATGACAGAGACCAGTGTCCCATGTGGACGTTCCCCACAGTCCGGCCCAGCTCCATGAACAAGCTCCAGAAGGGCTACACAAACACAGACTCAGAGGTCAGTATTCAAACATCTACTTCATATTTGCTTTAAAAACTGAACCGCATTGGCTGGGGTTGTGTCCTGTCATTGTCGATCATGAAAAAAATTGCCATTAAAACAACATTTTAGTAGTGTAATTTCATTATTTATGATACTATTTTTTTTTTTCCCCCTCACTTTTTGATGATCTCCACCTCAGCAGGTTACACCATACAATTACAGATATAAAATGATTGAAGAATGATAAAATGATTGATAACATATGTACTTATTTTACACATTTAAATAGCAACTCTAAACAAAACAAAAACAGCAACCACAAAAAAAGTGTAGTGAAGAATAATATGACAAGATGATGATGATAATCTGTTAAATAAATAAATACAAGGCCATAAAAAGCTTGGTCAGAAAAGTGCACCTATTTTGTGTTGTCCGATGTGGTTTCCCAATTTTAGTTATTTTTAACTAAAACTAAAGCCATAAAAACATTTTCATTACTTGAAATTAAATAAACATTATCTGAAATAAAATAAAACACAGTTCTTCTGCTACTTGCTAAGGCAATATTTCTCAATTTCTTTTTTGTTTTTATGTAATAAAGTAACTAAAACTGAAACGGCTTAATAAAAACTATACAGACATAAAATTAAAATTAATTAAAAGAGAACTCAGAATATCAACAAAAACTATCAGTGATAGTAAAATAACAGTGCTGTGGACCATTTACACAATTTGATTTTGCCATTGGCTTTGTACTGAAGTACCAGTACTTTTGACATCCATACATGAAAGGTAAAGTTTTGCTTCGAATTTGTTTTCCAGGCAGCAGAAACTGTAAAGAGGCAGCCCAAGTCACAATGTCTGTCAGCACTGGTCTCTCCCATCTTCAGAGAGGTAAAAACACCCAACACTCTCATCTTAAACTCTCACCTCGTGTATATATAATCAAACATCTCCCTGACTGGAGATTCTCACTGTAACTCTAACATTATCATTTTTGATCACGGTAGCAGTAGATAAGGCAGCAGTAAAGTGTAATAAACTGTGATAAGCTCTATATGTTGTAGAGTTAAATGTTGGTCTGTCTGCTCTCCAGCTGAAGGAGAAGAGAAGGGCATGTGGAGGAGGAATGGGTGCCATAGAGGAGCTGGAGAATGCCTTCAACCTGGCAGAAGAGTCCTGCCCTGGCATCTCTGACCTCCTGGTCACACACATGATGGAGAGAGTGTGCAGGTGAGCAGATCTTAATGAAGAAGAAAAAAAAGAGAGATATAGAAAATATACCACTATACAAGTAAAAAGTGCATTTGAATGTAATATTTAGATCAAGATAAAAAATCTTTTGTATCAGGTTTGCTCTGAATGGTAACACCACGCCATCATCACGGTGAAGCCCCGCCTCTGCTGCTGCTCCTCCCTCTTCCCACTCCCAAAATCATCATCATCATCATCATCGCCCCATCAGGACCACAATACAACTGCCCATCATTCACCCTCTCTTACCCCCAGAGATCTTTTAATTAGTTATGATTAAATATTTTTACAGTTTTCTTTATAGAATGGAAAGTATTTAAGAGAAAAAGCCATGTCATTGAGCGAACTGTGTTTACCTGTTAGATCCAAATCCTATTATAAAGTGTTTATGGAAACATGGTGTTTGTGTGGTTATTTGTGTGATTTGTGGTATGTTTAGAGCTCTTTAAATATTTGGTCACACTTTATTTTAGGGTGTCTTCTTTACAGTGTAATTATACGTTGAAGTACTGAGCACAACATTGACAACGTGTTCTTACTGTAGGGTTGGATTTGGGTTTGTTTTATGGTTAGTTGCATATAATTTACTGTTATTGCTAAAGTAGGTACATGTAATGATCAAAAGCTCTTCCACTCATCTTTTTTTATTATTATTAAGCTATTACTTTTAAATCAGTGGTCCATTGATGTTGCCTGGCAGGATGTAACTTGGACACTCACTACGATTTATAATAGTTTTGTATCAGGCTGTCTTAACCTAACTTTGTCCAAGTTCTTTCTGCTAGCTAGATAATTACTTAAATTAACTGCCATCTTACACTCAAAGCAAGTTTGCTTGGTATTTTCGGTTACACTTTATTTCGATAGTCCATTTTAGACATTCTACTAACTATAAGTAACTTTGTACTACATGTCATCTAATTCTCATTAATTTGCAACTACATGTCTACTAACTACTCGGTAGGGTAGGTTAAGGGTTAGTAGAATAAGTTGACATACTTGCAAAGTTTCTCATACTTAGTAGGTTGTGGACTCATCAAAATAATGTGTTAGAAGATATTAAGCAGACAGTCTACTAATACTCTGACTGCTAGTAGACATGTAGTTGCAAAGTTACTTACTGTTAGTAGAATGTCAAAAGTGGACCATATTTTCTTTTGAATAGTAGTTGCTGGAGTGCTCAAGGCCTTGTGTAATTGCTCAGTTCCTGCTAAATTTGGTCATCATGGCTATCAGGGAAATGGGCCTTTTTTAACATATCAGGTGCAGAGTTTCTGTTATGCTCTTCTGTCCCACTTGGTGTCTGAATTGTGTATTGTTATTTCAGTGCCTTGCTATTAGACATTGTTTTCTCTTGTAGTAATGGCAGATCTATAACGCCAGTGAGAAGCTCTCTTAAAAGTTGTATCTATTAAGTTATCTATTCAGTTTGTTCCACTACACCGGGGGTTCTCAACCAGCCAGAACCCACTACTTGAGTACCTTAGAAAACTTCTAAGGGGACTGCAAGATAATTTAAAAGGATAGTTCACTTAAAATTAAAATTTGTAATCATTTGCCATCTGTCAACACCCCCAACAGATGCCCAAACACATGATCACACCATGTTGGTAGGTATTGGCCCTATGTGAAACCCACACTTTGATCATGCTTCTGTATGCGAGAGGTTTTTAGGTTTGAAAATGAATAACTCATAATTTTGGTGTCTAGTCCACCACAGTAAATTCATTAGTTTCGAGATGGTGGGGAAACTAAGTTTGGATGTCAATACATGGGATTCCACATTCTTGCACTAACTTTAGGCTTACTGTTAACAAACGCAATAAAAAAATAAAGGGGTTGGTCACACTGGACTTTTCGCTCCATCACAAAAAGGCAACTCGCCACAAAATGTGTTTGCTGTGATTTGTTCACTATGGCCGACCCTCCATGCAAGATATCTTTTCTTAATCAGTATTTTTATGGTTTACTAGTAGAGATAGCTAAACGGCTCTAAAATGAGAAGCAAAACGGTATACTTTTTCTCTATACCTGTAAAAATGTGTCTTCATTGTTGATTTCTTTATCATAAGTTATAATTTACGACCTCTAGCGGCCATCGAGAGATACGGTTTTGTACTTAAAAAAGGAAAAAGAAAAGGGCAAACCTGTTTCAATACCAAATTTTATTACAAGATGATAGACAATAATGGTTTAATAGAAAGTTCTCAAGTGAAACATTAAAACTGGAATGTTAACAACTGCAGTTTTCATGACCAAATATGGAAAGCAAATTCAACTGAAAAGTTATTTGCTTTTGTGTAACAGTTAGAAACCCACATTTCAGATACATTTATTTAAACATTTGAATTATTCATTTATTATGTGGAAATTTGATTCAACCACAGGAATAAGAAAATATCTTAACCATAGGTCTCAAAAGGAGGTGGTAAAAGCTTGGCATGCATCAAGGTCAAAGAGCACAACAGCATATCTCAATGTATCCGAATTTCACTCCACTAAGTAAATTTCACATTGCACTCATACCAGAACAATGTCTGATAGTAAATACATGACAGTATGCACTCAAGTACATATAAAAATCAGCAAAATGAGCTTTAACATTAGAGAACAACGTATTCTTCATTAAATGGCATGGGGAATGAATCATGGGTCACAGTATAATGTTTTGCATCTGTTTGGGAAATATTCAACCGAACAGCACATATTTCAAGACTTCATGCAGGGATGAGAGAAATAGTTCAGAAAACTCCTGATCAGGAGGACAGCAATCTCTCTGGCAACACTTAGGAACACTATAAAATGATTTCTCCAAAACCTGCCACGTGACACTCAAATTCAACAGCTGCTTGTATATTCACAGTGTTTCTTTAGCTAGATGGGATAGAAATGACTTTGAGTGGTCATGGAGCTACACTACTATTAAAGATGCTCTACGGTAGAAGATTCCTTCCCAGCTGCATTTGGCTTTTGTAACAGAAAAAAAAAATCTTAATTACTGATGGTTGTTCTTCATTTTTGATTACTGGAAAAAAATGCAAGAGCAAAAGCATTTGAATAAAATGCCAAAATAATAATAATAATACTGCTTAAAGAAAGAAAAAAAAACCTTGACAAAAAAGTATTAAATCATACAAGAGTGAAAGAAACTAAGAAAATGGCAAGCAAGATGAGCTAAGGACCAGTCTCTCCTCTTTTTCCACATTTAGCAACACTCCCTCTTCTTGTTTCGTGTCTGACTGGGTCAAGCTCGAATGATAGGTCAGCATCTATAAAAAACACAAACAAAAACCAGCCCCACCCCCATAATTGCATATTTAATATTTGCTATTTTTTTCTGAATAGTCAGTTACTCAATATTAATTACTTTCTGAGTTATGTAATATGTTGATTTGTGTGCATGAACAAAATATAAAAAATAAAAAAATTACAAAGTAAAAGTGTTTTGTGCCCCCATATTTAAAATGCCTTTGGCATTTTTGCTTTTATTAATTCTTAATTCCCTGCTTCAATTTTTGATCGGCAGAAAATAAAATGAAAACAAGTTGAAAACATGAAAATATTGTTCCTTCTTTATTGGCATATCATTATCACGGAGTTGATCACACTACAAAACTGTGGCAATATTATTAAAGAAAACATCAAATGCTGAAGACCAGCTGAGATGGCAGAACTTCTTTTAATGAGTCGGTTTTGTTGCGCTGATCTGGAGTTTTAATGTTTGTGTTTGTAATGTGCTCTTACCGAGTTCTTCACAGGTGTGGGCTGTCTCCATCATCACCCTGTTTCTGCATCTGCGCCTGCATCTTAGCGATCATCACCTGCATTCGCCTCAGCTGAGAAACACACAAACAGTGTCACACACACTGACCTTCACACTCAAAACATTTGTGTTATTAGCATTCAGCTTGTGTTTGGTTTGCGAGATCACACCTCAGCCTCCTTCTCCTGCAAGATCATATCCTTGTCCATTTCCTCTGGCTCCGGAGCCTTCCTGCACGACAAATCAGGTATAAAGAGATGCACACGCAGCTGTACTGAGCACTGATATGTAATAAACAGTCATTTATGACACACACAGGCTTCACAATTACGCTCTCCTGTTGTCAAAACAAAACTATCAATTATATATATATATATATATATAATTTTTTAGATGGATATATTCTAAGATTAGGAAAAATAAAATCAACACAGCCTACATAAATGGCAAGCATATTTTAACAAAAACAAATACACAAAAATATAATAATAATAATAATAATAATATAAATAATATAAATATATGAAAATAGAGGGCATGAATTGTTAATTTGTGCTGATTTTGCAATAAATTAATAAATAAATACGATCATTCATTGACAGCTCTTAAAATTACATCATTTACATCAATTAGCAAAATATTATTTGCTAAACTACGAAAACTGTGATTTAACAAACAACAGGACAAAAACTGTATTAGTAAACCACCAGCAGAGTGCTTTGCATTGCAGAGTTTAGGCAAGACAAGAAAGACGAATCCATGTTAATAGTGCAAGCGTGTGATAAGCTGAGCAGAAAGTTGTGGAGGATGTTGTATGAGAGTATTTGCATGTGTGAGACTGAAACAGAGTCTGTGTGCAGTAGGTGGAGCAGAGCTAGTGCTAGCGTCAGGCTGAAGGATAGGTGGAGCTGTGACTTAGCTCTCAGCAGTACCTCCCCCGCCTATCCTCTGATGAACACAGATCCGACAGCTCGCTGCAGATCCATGACACGGAGTCAACACAGCACACATTACAACTGAAGCTTTAGTCTCTAGAGTGTATAGAACAACTGATTCAGCTTAAACCAGACAGAGCAATGCTGCTCTTCTCCTTTCCTTTCTGCTATCAAATTACTATTTATATTTTTCTTTACCAAAAATGAGAAGTGACTATGTAAAATGTGCTATTTTAATACAGCCAGTCTTGCCAGGTTTGGGATACTCAAATATTCTGTGGCTACGCTCACAAAGCTGTTTTTTTTTTTTTCATGGAGGTTAAGGGAGGAGGTGAAGACAGACAAGCAGAGCAGTACGTACGCAGGCGACAGAGGAAGAATATAACCATGGGAGGACAACCTGCCGCCCCGTTTGAGGCGCTCCGAGCGGAAGTTCTCGTAGTGAAGGTCCTGAGTAACTTCCTGCAGGTCCTGCATGTGGGTGCTGGACGGATGACAATAACCATCAACAGACAATAATGACAGAGACAGGGGAAATAGTACATTATCTTACAATGAAAATGAGGCTGGGAGGGACAGAAGTACAGTCCATTTAATATATTTGACTGTTTAGAAGTTTTTATTTTACAGTGTTTTGTAGACTAAACAATCAACTAAAATTCTCTTCACAGCCTCATTTATTTATTTTTAATTTTAGAACATTGAACAGCAGTTAACTTTAAATGACTTGCATTAGCATGGTGCGAAGTTTGAGGAAGTCGTTGTGTTCTGGGTTTTCTACCTCCACTACACCCCATGGATACAAACGCCCTCTCACTTTCTTCCCCTTAGCCTCAATCTGCTGGTTGGATCCCACCACAGCGAACGGTATGCTGGCCTACAACAAAAAGATGAAGGGGAACTTTAAAAAGATAGTGGCCTAGCTTGGATGCTTGGCACTATCTCCTAAAGAGCAGGAAACAGTAAGAATCAAGTCATTGCAAAAAAAATTACAATTGACATCTTTCACCCTCATGTTGGTCCAAAGCTGTCTGACTTGTGCTTCCCAATTCAGTTTCAATTACAATTCCCAAAAACAGTCTGAATAATTTTCAGCATTTATTTGATCACAGATTAAGTCAAAACAGTATAAATAAAATAAAAACAGACTATTTAAAATAACTTAACTATTTTTTTAATGCATTTTATTCCTGTGATGTCAAAGCTGTTCAAAATAATTTTTAATGTCACTTTTGATCATTTTAATGCTTCCCTGCTTAATTATTTCAGTATTAATTTCTTTTAAAAAACTGGTTTATTGACCCTAACCTTTGAACAGTAATGTATGTTTATGGTGCTTTTGTCTTTTTCGGGAAGTGTTTGAAACACATGGCTTTAGAACAATATGAAGGTGAGTAAATGGTGATATATTTACTTTGGCTGAGCTGTCTCTTTAAATTATATGAGGAAAAAAAAAAAAAAAAAAAAAAAAAAACATACCTTAAGAATCCGGGTCTGCTCTTTGAAATCTTCATCCTCATCAGACTCTGCATCAGGGAGGTGATAGATCTTGATGCCATGCTCATCGATTTCATCCAGAATCTAGAGCACGAAAAGAAATGCATATAGCCAACAACCAAACATATGATCAATCCATCTTTGGAAAGAAATCTGAATGGCTTACTCTGCGCTTGAGTCTCTCTCTCTCCCTCAGCGTCAGCGTATCTGCTTTAGCAATAACAGGAACAACATTCACTTTGTTGTGAATGGCCTTCATGAATTGGACATCTAGAGGCTTCAGCCTACAAAATTGAAGCATAGGAAAATCAGCCATTTAAATCCAGAATAGAACTGTGTAAAGACTTAAACTCACACATATGACAGTGGAAGGTGTCAGAAAATGTCTCTTAGTTGAGTAAAAAAAGCTCACCCGTGACCCAGAGGGGAAATGAAGTAGAAGCAGCAGTGCACACGGTTGTCCACAATGTGTCTGCGGTTGAGTCCACTCTCATCATGCAGGTAGCGCTCAAACTGGTCATCGATGTAGGAGATAATGGTGTTAAAACTGTAGAGAAGAAGAGAAGACAAATCATGAAACACTTGAGGGATTTAGAAACAACTGAAACATTCAAGGAGTTTTAACTGCCTCGTTCCCTGTATAGGTCAGCCTGAAATGATCAGGATCTATTTAAAGATAAACTAGTATCTCTCATCACTCGTTTGTAAATCTGGTATCCTTCTGAATGAATTATAGAAATGTTCTCCTTATCTGAGTCAGTCTCCCTATGCTCTCAGAGCATTAACTTATAGGTTAATGTTTATATTTTGCAAAATAACTACCATATATATGTCTCTAAATGAAGACTTTTTTTAAATTAATGCAAAAAAATATTCTGAAACCAAGTACACTGAAAAAGTGGACTGGCACTGTTGCGCTGTAAAACAGGAGTAAAGGTAGCAAAACAGGGAACATGCAAAATAAACCTTCCAATAAAAAGGCAGGAATGATTTTAACACATATGCTAGTGATATATTCTGTCGACTAAGGTACAAAACTGGGGCATTAAAATGTCAGGTTTCACTTGTATAAAACTTATGTGAAAGAATACATTTCCTTTTCCAGACGTGAGTGCTTCAATATTCTCTCTCTGCTGTTTTAGCGCTCAAGTGGGTCAGGGAGCAGTCAGGAAGAGGTCACACATGTTTCCTGTCTCACCACTTCCACTAGCAGAACAGCATTCCCAGAACTCAAAAAAGAAAAAAGAAACCCGCTTCCTTCATTCCTCCACTGCACTCTCTATTCTTCATGTCTCCAGTTACATCAAGTGTCTCTTTTCATAAAAAAAAGTCAACCAAAGCTCTCTTAAAGAGAGAAAAAACTAAAAAAAAAAACTCATTTACTCACTCTCATGCTATCGCAGATAGATATAATTTTATTCAAATTAAAACAAATGAAGATTTCAATTAAATAAAAATCTACCTCTGTGAATACACTACTGCTCAAAAGATTGCGGTCAGTAAGATTTTTTTTTAAATCTGACACTTTTATTCCGCAAGGATGCATTAATCAAAAGTGAAAGTAAAGCCATTTATAATGTCACAAAAGTTTTCTATTTCATATAAATGCCGTTCTTTTGTATTTTCGGTAACACTAGTACAGGGACCACTATTCTCACTATTAACTAGTTGCTTATTAGCATGCATATTACTAGCATATTGGCTGATTATTAGTATTTATAAAAGCACATATTCTGCATGACCATATTCTACATCCTTAATCCTATACAAGCAGCAAATTAGGAGTTTATTTAGGCAAAGGTCATAGTTAATGGTTTGTTGACGAGAATTGGACCTCAAAATAAAGTGCGACCTTAATTTCTATCCAAAGAATTCTAAAAAAGAATGCATTACAGTTACCACAAAAAAAAAAAAACATTAAGTAGCAAAAACTGTCCACATAATAAGTTTCTTAAACACCCAATCAGCATAATGATTTCTGAAGGTAATTAACCAATGGATGAATTAATGTCTTCTACAGCACAACAATGTATGACTATGAGTGTGCTGAGCATTGTCAACATATATAATGGCCATCAAAGTAATCCTCACCAGTCCTGGCTGTTGATGGCATCACCGTATCCAGGCGTATCGACCACAGTGAGACGCAGCTTCACTCCACGCTCCTCGATCTCCACCGTCGAGGCCTCGATCTGCACAGTCCGCTCAATCTTCTCTGTATGACAAGAGCACATGCAAAAGACTCAAACAAGACTCAAAAAAACAAGGCTGAGATCAAACCTTCTGTGCAAAACGGCCTCATAAACATCAAGCCACTTTTCGATAAGAATGTGTTTAGATATCTGAACTGTAACTTCCTCAAGTGTTGAAACTCTCACCTGCAGCACCAGGAATGACCCTCTCTGGGTAGAGATCAGTGAGGAACAAACTGTTGATCAGCGTGGACTTCCCCAGACCAGACTCACCTGAAAACAGCAGAAGTGCTAATGAGGAAATACTAAATCATTATATCAACTACAAAAACACTGACTGCATTTCCCTTCGCAAAGAATAAACAGCATAATGTCAAAGAAAACATCGTAGACTTTTTCATTTTGTGCTGTTCCTCTAGTCAGTGTTTTGTTTCTATCTCAGGCGAGCTGCCTTCCATCATTAGCTGAAGCTGTGCAGCAGTGAAAGGGCTCAGAGGTTCTGCATTCCTGTGATTTATTTTAAGACGATGGGATGACTGTACAATGGGCTCTGCTGAGCGGGCAGCTCCCAGTTACCCTCCCCCATAGCAGATCTCATGTGTGTGTCAACAGCTGTATACACACACACACACACACAGGGCTGAGGGGAGAGTCCCAGCCGCCTTAAAAAAAAAAAAAATAGGATTCATCGTCACTGCGGTGCAGCCAAAGACTCTTGTTCCCACAGTCATTTTAACGACGCAATAACCATTTAAACATGAAGTACTATGTTTTCTACTACTAAAATGTGTTTTCCCTCCAAATATGGAAGCTGCTGTCCATGATGTTTCTAGGATATGACATTTCTCCTTATGTTCACATAGAGTTACGCTGCACACTTTACGCTAATACTGCAGAAAAAAAATGAAAAAAGACAAACCTGAACACAGTTTCTCGTAGTTATAATATAAATTACATGGGAAAACTAATGGTGTATTGCTTGTCTTTGATTTAAACATAGCAAAGAAACATTAGAAATTCAATTATAATTGCATAGACTGTTTATATTTATATGCACAGGACAACTTAATTCAAAACATGTGATTTTGTTCATGTGAAATCTGATTCTAATGTTAAAGTTGCGATGAAACAACAGTAGCGACAGATATTTTCTTCCGTATTGTGACACCCGAGAGTAACAGATTATTACAAAAGAAAAAAAAAATAGTATGCCAGGGACTTGGTTCTATGCATCGGTTGTTAAATGGATTTTGAGACATGGGTGATGGACACAAAAATGGAAGGAGAGGACCGTGAGCTGGATTAATTATTTACAATAAGGGGTGAATTTTCATTTAATGTCGACTTTAATGAGATTAGACGGCTGTACTTTTTTACCAGCAGCTGGAACTATGACACCCCTTTTTTAATCTATGATAAAACATACTTTAAATGAAATAACAGTAATGTGATTTTTCTGTTTTCAGTTATACATAATGGGAATAATTTGAAATCTTTATCCGGGAGGAATGATAGATGGCAGTTCAGATTATACAAACAACAATTGAGTTGTTCAAGAGTGTGATTAGTGTTTATTGGCAATATTTCCATGTTTATAACAAGGCACATTCCAAACATTACATCAGTGCTACTTACCCACCACCATGAGAGTGAACTCAAAGCCCTTTTTCACTGATTTCCGATGTACCTGATTTGGCAAATTCGCAAATCCCACATACCCAGGAGTCTCTGGGTTTGTAAGCTGTCCCTGCTGAGTATAAGAGAGCAGAATACACACATTAAATAAGTTTTAATACACTGCTCTCTGAAATACTTGATTCTCTCAAATGCAGTTCAATTCAGAGCTTAGACCATTTTTTCAACATCCCGTTTCCTTGCACATCAATCTCTACATAAGACTAAAACCGTGTGCAACATCCTCCCGTCTGCTCTCATTTCCTTACCTTCAGTTTATCGGCTTGAGACATTTTGAGCTCGAACCAAACCTGCAAACATATAAAGATTTTTTAGACCAAACTTAGTTACAATATAGATGTTTCCACTTTAAATTAAAAAACAACTTTAGGCATCTTAAAAATGGACTATCTTGATGTCGCAAAATGAGCTGAACTTACATGCACGAGAAAGCGGTTGATAAAAAGGTTTCACAGCTCTACAGGAACAGGAAGTCAGTTCCTGTCTGCGAGCATCAGTCTCACCACAAACCTGCACCAGCCATTTTACGTTAAGAGAACTAACATCTTGGCTATGTTTACTCATTTTAATTCAGATAAAGTACTTATTTAGAAGCCATATAAATATTTATTTAATTACAGCAGAGATTTTCTACCGAGGGCCACAATACAACTGAAATATAAGAGAAAACAAACATTATAATAACCTTAAAAGATCTTTTAATAAACCCCTCAAGACAAGAACAGCTTTTTTTCTCTCCCAGGGTTCCTACTTGAAAAGTGAGGTCCAGCCCAACATTAAAAATCATGATTTATAGACCTGAAAAAATTATGTAAATTAATAAAATCTTATAACTTCATGTGCTAGTCTAGTTATAACATATTGTATCAGGTAGAAATACAGCAAAATGTAGCATGCACACACACTAATAACCATAAGTTAGGTTTAGAGACACAATTTGAGACTCAAACATGACGAAATGCCCCAGCTCTAAAGATAAAACTCAAAGACCGTATAAATCAATATTAATCAAACGAGCAGAGACTGAAGAAACGAGATGAGGTTGGAGTGAACATTTACATTTTGTCATTAACTAATTATTAACAGCCATTATTAATTTTATCATGAACATAGAATAACTTATGCATGTTATAACAGTATTAAATAATAAAATGGTTAGTGCTGATATGATGAGTTTGCGTTTTATTCGAACAGAGCAATGATTTTAATAATATTGTTTAAAGTAAGCTCCTTCGTTCCCCCCAGTACTTAAACAGAAACCGACTTTGGCAAAGGAAAAACACATATTTTAGGCTTGTCGCGTGAAAAGTGAGACTCTGTAATGTAAATACTGTTGTTGGTTGATGTAGGACTTGATTTCTCTGTAGGCTGCGCACTGTGACACGCCTCTGTTAACGGAGCTCATTCACAGAGGTTACGAACGACACGCTAATCTTCAAACAAGCAGAAGTCGCGCATCAGATTAAACCTGACCTGTGACCTGAAGCACACAAACAAATTGGATTAACTGGTTCGAGCTACCTTTCAGTCGCAGAAAATCTTGAGTTCGGTACCGCAGGAGGTAGAGGAGACGACCAGCCCAAATTCCTGAGATTCCGGAAAACTCTCACTAAACGCCGACAGCAAACACACGTGTGAAGTAAGAAACGCGGAAAGAAAAAGTCTCGTAGTTCCAAAATAAAAGTCCCGTCCCAGCTCCATATCGAAAATATTTATTGTTTACAGACTTAAATTACGAAACAAAACTACATTTAAAATGGAGTTATTACAATTTCCGGGTATCTAATTGATTCCTTTCTTTTTCATATTTCATTACATGGAGATAAAAAGGGAAAAAATAACGTGTGTAGTATTTTGTTTAATATTTTAGGATTTCAGCTCTAAATTTTATTCCTATTGTTTAACAAGTTAAAGTTCAACAGTTTCAGCCACACTGCATTTAATTCAGTAGATTATTTGGATGCAATAGGCTCAACAGAACAAAATCAATGATTTTAGATTAAATGTGTGATGGTCATGACAGAACTCAACAACAGCAAGAAATAATAGCATAACATTTAAGACATAATACAAAGAAATAAATTATTTTGAGCATCCAATGTATCGTCAATGGTTAAATCACATCAGCTATAGGCCCTATATCCAGATTCTCACAGATATAACATTTATGATTGGCAGTGACCTCTAGTGCTGATAAACAGTAGAAATACAAAAGGTAGCTATTAAACGTCACATGATGTTACTGGAAATACTTGAAAAAATACTCTCGTTGTATTTAAAAAAAATATTCCGTCTAATTTATTCATAATGAATGGTGATTACTTTTTTCTTGTTAAGAGTAAATACTAAGTTTTCTCAAACAACGGTCTTAAACAGACATTAGAATATGACAAATGCTAAAATTTATCAGTCATTTTTCTTTCTTTCTCTCTCATGCACACACAAAAATACCTTGTGAGACAGAAAACTGCATTCAAAAACTCAAAACATTATCTTTTCTTACCAAAAAGGTCATCAAAGCAAGTAACATGCCATGAAAAACAGCAACAAAGATTCTTTTAGAGGTATTGATAATAAATAAGGCCTTCTGGATTAAATATTTAACTGTAACGACATATGACACTGATATGTGACAATCCCTGAATCTCTGCATTCTGTACATCCCCCATCAACTCACACTGAGTAAGTATTGCAATGCTTACAGGGCACCTTTCAGGTAAAAGCTCCGTTTAATTTGCTGTGGCACATTCGAAGTCTTCAGCCTGCATTTAGTGCTTTTGCAGAAATGCCTTATTGCAAATGTCTCTAACTGACTGCTGACTGCTGTGGTTTGGGGCTTGCAGATAGGCAGGCTATAATGTTCCTCGGCTTTATCTCCAGTATTAAATTCACAGGGACGAGAGAGTGGCTAGGGATAGATCATGACACCTCTCAGGATTTGAGCTGTCTCCGTCAGTCCTCCAACACATTTTTACCACCAATATTTCCATGAAAGGCTATTAAAGCAAAGCTTGACTTCTCTCAAATATGATTAAAATAAGCACAAGATTTATCCCCCAGAGCAGAGGAAATCTGGAGGATTGCTCTGGAAGAGGTTTTCAAAATACCACTTGAAGGTGTCACTTGCTTTTTACAACACTGAAGAAAGTCTGAGAGTAATCAGAGTTTTATTTCATGCTTAAATGCCTGTATTTACAGCTTCATGCAACATGCAAGAGAAAACATATTGTAGAAATTGCTTGAAATCATTTTTGCATGGTCAAAGGATTTTTGGAGCATGTCAAACTGTGTATATGTACGTGTGTGCATTTATATAGTTTTTGCATGATACAAATGTTATATGAACATAAATGCACGCTTTACCATTTACATTTAAGTACAATTTTATTACAGTGTATTTTGTTACTTTTCCCTTTTTAATCTATTATTTAGCTTTTATTGGTTATTATTTTCATTATTATTGTTATTATTATTATAGATATTGCAATAATGTAGATATTGTCAATCCTCCTGGGTGGTATATTTAATTAAAACATATATATGTTTCCTTTCCACCCTCATTTAGTTAAATGCAGAGAAAATAATGCAAAATAAATAAATAAATAAAAAATAAGCATAAGCATCATTCTCTCTCCTGGACATTCTCCTTTTATATCTTTTTTTCTCAAGCACTGCATTTTCCATTTTCCTTATAAATTTGAAAAGATACTTTTGGCATGATATATAAAGGAAATGATATGTTGGGTCCTGGGGTACAATATTACTTTTGCTCTGAGGAAAAACAGATTATGTTGGTCAATTTGTGCTGTTGGCAACTATAGTCTTGCTAATCACTCTCCACAGGGAGCATATTGTCATATGCTGTCTGAGAGAGTACAATGCATCCAAATATGCAGAACACAGCTATTTTACCTGGTGCAATGACCAAATATTTAACATATAAACATAAAAAGCTATACTTATGATTACTTATTTAAAACCTAAATGAATTAAAATGTTCTAAACATTTGTCATTTTAAAGAAAAGTGCTTTGTATGTGAATGCTAAACTCTTTTCACACTACTTGTCATTTGAGGTGATAAAAGAAGGCATCTAAAAGCAGGGTCTAGATTTGATAGCTCTTTCAATGGCTATTTTATCTACCTGTAAAAGGCAAATGAAAAGCAATCAGCTTCACAGCATGATCAGTGCCACCCTGTGTCAAAAATCCCTCAGTCCAGGGAATAAAATCTCATGATGGACACAGCAAATCACCAGCTGTCCTGTGGTCAGTTCACGCTCCTCTCATTTATCTGAACAATTCACAGAAGCAGTGGGCTCGAGACATATATTAGGAAGGACTCCTTCCTTTGACATGGAAGGATTATTCATGGCTAACCTGCTTATCCGTGGCCAGAATATCCAGGCGTCTGCTGATGTTCCTTTTTGGACATAATGGAAAATTCTTAGACTTCGGTCATTCTCATGCACTTTGCATTTTTACCAAATCCCAATAGTTGGAAGGGTGAATTCAGAAAATATCGTACTTTGTTTCTTTTCTGCATTGTAAATAATCCACATCATTCATACATCGGTTTATGATTAAAACAAAACCCATTTATTTCTAAATTCCTATGCCATATTTGTAACAGCTGTGCAGATAAAAGGGAAAAAACTTTAAAATGTTATAGCTAGTAGCAAAGCATTGTGTGATGAATGTATAAACATAATTAATTGTCAAAGCAACCAGGAAATAACACTTTTTAAATGTTATTTTAAAGAAGTCTCTTGCTCACAGAGGCTGCATTTATTGATGAAAAATATATTAAAAACAGTAATATAGTGAAATATTACAATTTAAAGTAACTGTTTTCCCTTTATTTTAAAATATAGGCCTAATTTATTATTTTGATTCAAAGCTAAATTTTCATCATCAGCATCTTCAGTGTCAAATGATCCTTCACTCTAATATGCTGATTTGCTGCTCAAGGAACATTATCAATATTGAAACATTTTGATATTGATGCATCTTTTCCAGGGTTCTTTGATGAATGTAAAGTTTAAAAGAAATTATTTATTTGAAGGTAAAATATTTTGTATAACATTATGAATGTTGCAAATGCTTCAGAATTATTCTGGGTGTAAATGGGTATTTTGACATTAAATACTTGAAATAATTTGATATAAGTGTAATGTTTGTACCTCATTCTTAAAAATGGATTCACTCTGCAGGAGCATGTGAAATTCACTAGCCAAAGCAAGAAGGTTATTAAAAGAAAAATGGTTGCAAAGGAAATGGTTGTGGCTTCTACGATACACATTTCCCCTTATGCATTCATATAACTTTTAAGCTAAATTGTTTACAAATAAAATTCATGGACATGTTATGTCTATGACAGCTTTTGTTGTAAATAATCTGTCCCACCAAGGATAGCGTTAACTTAATAGTGTCCTCCTTGCACTGTAAATTCAAGCGCGTGTGTGTGTGTGTGTGTATTTTGAGAGAGTGGCTTATACCTAAACTTTTATAGGCAGCTTTAAAGTCATTTTAATTTCATTGAGTCTCTCTTTTTGCAGAAATCACTCTTTTTGGTGTCATTGTAACTGTATTATGTCGCTCACGCGCTGATTGGGCACGAGGGGTGATGATGTTTCAGAGCGCGCGCTCCTCGCTGCACAGCTTTCTTTGGAAGAGATTTGAAACAAACATCTCACAAACCTTCTCACACACTTCAGTTTCAGTGGCAAAAATAAATAAAATAATACTAATTCTGCCTTTAAACACCGCTGCACATCTCACCGCACCTCATCAGAGGAGGAACCCTCTCTTTCCACAGATGATTTCAATATACTTTCAGGTGTTATAGAAACTTTTTTTTCTTTTTAAATTCCGTTACGCAAAGCAGCAAATGAATTCGAGGAACATGATGAAGCAGCCCATGGAGCACATCAAGAGACCAATGAACGCGTTCATGGTCTGGTCGCGAGGTCAGAGAAGACAGATGGCACTGAAGAACCCAAAGATGCACAACTCTGAGATCAGCAAGAGACTCGGCGCCGACTGGAAGCTGCTCTCTGAGTCTGAAAAGAGACCTTACATCGACGAGGCCAAAAGACTACGCGCCCAACACATGAGAGAGCATCCCGACTACAAATACCGACCGAGACGCAAACCTAAAGGACTGCTGAGGAAGGACACGCTGTTGACTTTACCGCGTCACGGCGAGCGAGAACTTCAAGCGCTCTCAAATTTGGACAAACCTCGACCCCTTCATTCAACTGCGTCCATGCAACATCCTTTCATGGAGCCGAGCCGCCGGTCAACTGTTAGCACTGCTACCACTGCTTTTCAACACGAAAAACTTGCTTTAGCCCCGGGCTCGTTGGCTTTCTCTTCTGCTTTTGGCTATCAGAGTGGACACCGGTCCTTCGGGAGTCTGGGATGCTCGGGTCAGTACGCGCACACTCACCTGTCACCTGCAAACCCCGGATACCTGCTGCCCTGTAACTGTTCGCCCTGGTCTTCTTCCAGTCTCACACCTCCACTTGCCTATATAGTGTTTCCAGGTATGAGCAAGACTGCGATCCGCTCTACAGCGCTGTGACTCAGTCATTAATATGTCAATAGCATCGAGGAAAGGTTTTTTTAAAGAGAGAAACCGATTGGTCTACTCAGTTCAAGTTCAAGCGCAGCTTGAATAAATGTTGATTGAAATACGTTTTACTAGGCTATTATCATTAATAATAATTTTATTTATTTGTACGGGCCTCTTTGTTTTCACATTGATTTATAAAGCCCAGTAGCTATTATGGTAATAATTATAAATGTTACTGCTCAGAGCCAAAGATGAATTTTAACACAATCAGTGGTGATTTGAATAGGCTAGTCTTTATGACATTTTATCTTTACTTGAAAATGTGTATGTAAACGAATGGAGCAAATAACTCGTTCAAAGACATTGTGTACATGCTAAACACACGCGCATGACCTGCTGATTTGTAAAAGTGTCCGGTATCTGTAGGTATTTTTAGCAGTAGCTAGAAGTACAGCAGGCGCATTTCAAATAAAACACTTCAACTTACTGTATACACAATATTTTAATATTAGCCTATACATCATAACCGACATTTTTACTTACATTTAATTTAACCTAAAAGGCTGCAGTATTTGACCTTTGATAATTGCTAGTTATTGGCATTAGTCTTATGATTCATCCACAGGCTGTTGTATGAAACATCCTTTGACCACATTCAAAATCTGTGACTGAAAGCCTTAAGGCAAAAAAACATTGTATCATTAACTTTTCAATTGTAAACAAATTGTCAATTGTCTGGTAAATGCTTGTCTGTTCTGTTTTGCATAATAAAGGCAGATTTTCGCATTCCCTTGTTTCAACAAGTGTTCAACAAAACTTTGTGCTTTTTCCATTGTTTTTTTCCCCCCATATGCTGAAATATTTTTCATGTTATTTCATCTTTTTATCATGTATCTGTCCTATGCCCCGTCCAATGCAATATATTTATATTGGTGTTTTAATTACAAACATAAGGTTGCAAATCAGGGTTGAATATCTAGCCTAATTAAAGCTCTATGGCTTTTTTGGGATCAAACTTTTATTGTTTTTCCAAAATTCCAATTATTTTCTCCAATTCAATTTAATTTATTAGTCTATATTGAAAATCTATGAATATGTGTCATTGTAATATGTTAATTAATAGAAGGACAAGAGGTGGGGGAGTTGGAAATCATTTGAAGCGTTGAGTTGACAAATTACATACATAATTTCTCTCTAAAGAACTCTATCTATCTATCTATCTATCTATCTATCTATCTATCTATCTATCTATCTATCTATCTATCTCGATATATAATTAATCTAATAAGTCACCTAACATTATATAGTTCATCTAACATTTGTAATTTCTCTCTAAAGCACTATATATATAAACACACACACGTTTTCTACAGAAACTGCTGATTATGTCTGGAACATATCCAAATGATTAACTACAATGAACAAGCTACAACTGTATGATATCATGCATAATCATAAAGGTGTTCATTGTTTTTTTCATAATTTATTGGATGATGTACAGTACTATACATCTTATCATATGCACCTTAATGCAATTAAATGCTATTTTTGAATCCTTGCTCAATCCACAAGGGCTCATGTTTTCTTGGCTTTCCTCACAAATGTCATTAATTACTCATTGTTAGCAGACTCTTTTCAGCCTCTGCTGATTCTTCATGCATCAGTAATTGTCAAGTATTAAGCAGAGGAACAATCAGAGGTGAAGAAAAGGCAAAGACAAGACTTTGTCTCGAGTGTAATGTTTACTCACTAAGTCAAAATGATCCAATAATTAGGTGTGCATTGTAAGGCCTGTCTGAACTGTTCTAAGATATTACACATCAAGTGAGTATCAGAGAGATGTTGCTTATGATGACTCCTTTTATTACTCCTTTTATATTTTTGTTGAAAGTAGGTGGAACTATGACAACCCAATGCATATCAAGCATCATTTTATGAGTGTGCATGTGAGCCTTCACACTATAAAAACAGTGTGACCCTGTCCAGCCTCAGTCAGCCTCAACACTTCTCACCACCAACTTCACCAGATCCTAGACGAGAAACGAAGACAGAGGCAGAATGAGTGCCACAGCACTACAGACCACAGGTTTTGTATCAGGAGCCATCGGTACAGTTGGAGTTCTTGCTGCCACGGTCATGGATGTGTGGTGCACCGAAGACCAGCAGGAGCACGAGGCAACCTCCATCCACCATTATACGGGCCTGTGGAAGGACTGCGAGGTGTCCCAGACTGGATTCACCGAGTGCCAACCTCTCAACGGCTACCTGAGCTACTCAAGTAGGTTAACATAATGTGATTTTCTGTGTACAAACCCAATAATGACAACCAAGTTTATTTCTGAACCTAAAATTAGAAATTTGTGCTGGAAATGATATTTCTCACTAAACATTTATAGTCTAAAAAATAATGGTATATAAAGTTTTTCCATGTCGTTGAGGAGGAGTTGTCATCTGCTGAGGTCCATTTTTCATCCAAAAATGACAATTCTGTCAGCATTTATTCACCATCACTGTATGGAACAAAAAATATATTTAAAAAATGTTCGTAATCAAACAGTTTTAATTCCCATTGACTTCCATTATATTTTTTAACCACATAATCAAAGTCAATAGGAACCAAAATTTCTAAATATCTTATTTTGTGTTCCACAGAAAAAAAAGAAAGTCATGCAGGTTTGTAATGACATGAGACTGAATAAATGACAGAATTTTCATGTTTGGGTGAACTATCACTTTAATAATAAGTTTATGAAATAAAGATGAAAGATGAAATAAAACAAAAGCATTGATTCAAAAGCATTAATATTCTATATCCCTGTATTTTTTCAGGAATCCTTCGGGCTATAAGAGCGCTGATGATAATGGCGATTTTAGTAGGTGTGACTGCAGTGTTCATCGGAATCTTCTGCCTAAAGTGCTTCAATATGAGAAGAATGGATCTACTGACCAAGGGCAAACTGGTGCTAAGCGCAGGGATTTTGTTTATCATTGCTGGTAAAAAAAAGCTTATTATTACTCAGTATCTAAACTAAACCCCACTGATCTTTCAATTTGTTTCTATTATGTTTACAAACTGTTATTGCTACAATAATTCTCAATATGGTCCACATCATCTTTGTTCTTTTCAGGGATTTTTGATATTTCTGGATCATCAGTGTATGCTGATCAAATAGTGCCTAGTTTCATGATGCAATACCCAACCCAATACAATCAAAAGCAAGGACAGAAAGGAGGAATAGATTATGGAAATGGCATGGGCGCGGGCATGGGCACAGGCATGTGCGCGGGCATGGCAACGGGCATGGGCACAGGCATGTGCGCGGGCATGGGCGCGGGCATGGGCACGGGCATGGGCGCATGCATGGGCGCGGGCATGGGCACAGGCATGTGCGCAGGCATGGGCGCAGGCATGGGTGCAGACATGGGTATGGGGGTAATGGAAGGAACTGATTCATTTGCTTCCAGGTAAGATGAAAAAAAAAGATTTTTCACTCACATATGATTCACAGGTGTCTGTTAAGTGCTGAATCCTGTTATCTCTTTCTTTGTTTTGAATGGTCAGGTACACATTTGGTCCTGCCCTCTATATAGCCTGGGTAGGTGGAGCATTGTTACTTTTGGGAGGAATTTTGAAATGCATCGCATTCAAAACAATGCAAACGTAAGTTTCACTCCAACACAGACCTTCTATCTATCTATCTATCTATCTATCTATCTATCTATCTATACAGATGTTCTGACACATATTAGGTTGATGGGTTGTAAGCTAACTAGCATGTTCTATTTTAGCAACACTGATACGAGAGATGGCTATGCTTACAATGCCTCAGCCCAGCGCAGTGGGGCAGATGAAGACTGTCACCTCCAGAGAATGAGAGGAGAACAACAACAAATTTAATCAACGAAAAAAAAAACATTTCTTGTCAGTTATGTCAGACCTATGTAATGCTTTGCACTGATGAACTGAAGTAATCTTTTTGAATTCTGAAGATATTTGCAGTTAAAATGTGTTAAGTGTTTTGTAATGAATGTAATATGGGTGACTTGGCCAGATAAGGTGTGTGACACAGGGAGTGTCAAAGGTGCTTAAGATTCAACAGCTAATCATTGTAAATAACTTGCTGTTTAATTCAAATTATAATAAACTTTTGCCACAACTATAATTGACATGATGCAGCTGATTTGCTTGGTTGAGCCCAAAACATTTTCATCAGTTAACGGAGAATGGAGAAGAGAGGAGGAAAAAAAGAGTCAAACTAATTGCTGATTTTTTAATAAGGTTGATATATTTTTTAAGGCAGAAATAAACATCTTAAAGTGTATTACAGCTATTTAAATATCATAGACTTGTATCTTTATATAAAGCTAATTAAAACTACTAACCCTAACCCAACGGCTAAAAGAACACTGTGGGGTAAAAAACAAACAAACAAAAAAGAACAAAAACAATAATTACAGAGACAAAAACTTTTATCATTCATTCCTGACAATTTTGTCAGTCTTAAAAATCTAATTTCATGTGATATTTACAGAGCAACTTTCCAATATTTAGTTCAATATAGTTCAGCCTTTTCAAAATTGATAGAACGCTATACATACATACAACAACTTTTCTTTTTGTCATTCACATTAGTGTTAAACCAAGAACATCCTTACACAACGTAGTGTTAAATGTGTCAAGAATCCTTTACAGCAACTCTAAAAAAGGCCATCGAACATGCCCAGAAAAACACTGGTCTCATTGCAGATGTCCTTCGTGTGATCCCTGTATTATTAAACAATGTTTACACACAGTAAATCTGTAATATGATAATTAAAGTTAATTATTTCTTAAAATACCTGCTAACAGGTGTGTTTCCTTCAAAGCTGCATCTGTCCATGTGATAAAATCAAATCTTCTTTGGACTGAAGCTGTTTTTGCTTGACTCTGGTTTGAAAGGGACTTGCTAATTTCTGAGCACACTGCCTGTGAGATGATTAATAAAACCAGAAAATAGTGACTCAAACACAATCACTTCAATCTTTTCTAGTACATACAAAATACTTGGTTACCATATTCTTCTTGAACTATTTGAGGGAACTACAGTTATACTTACAGTTTGAGAGGTAACAGCCATTGGTTGGATTCTGAAAAATAAATAAGTAAATATATGTGTATGTGCGTATCTCTTTCCAAGGCATTTGGCCAAAAGCAAAGGATAGTTCAAAAGATATTATACATGTATTACACCCACGGGACCAGAGCATAACTGCTCTTATATTCCTATTAAACATGCTTTTTATCAGTAGGAAGTGGGTAACTTTGCGATGATTTGATTTGATTGATTTGAATGCCCCACAACATCAATGCAAGTTATACTGAAACACATTTGAATGAAGAGGGGGTTACCTTTGTGGCAAGACAGGACTTGCAGTTCCTTTTATGGTTTGGGCTGTACATTGTGAGGCTGAAGCCAAACCTCCTATTGCACAAAAAACTATTTGACCAAGATCGAATATCCAAAGATATCCAAAGAAGACTATAAAATGAGCCTAACAAACCAGCATTTGAAGGTTGACCACGGTCTGTCATCGGGTCACACAGCACACCTCACTAGCTTCAACCAGGTTACCATCATCAAAATCATCCCAATCATTTACTCCCAGGTCAAAGGTCACATCAGGAGAACCAGACCAGAGGTGATCAGAGTCAGCAATGTGCTCTGGGTTTGCATGGGCTGTATAAACACTGGCTTTATTAGCCCTTATTCTGTTCATCTGTCCATCGTTGCACGGCTTGAGCTGACTGAATCAAAACCCCTTAAAAGATGATATGTAACAGATTATTTAAATTTTATGTGAGGAAAAATGCTTTGCTGTTATTGTTAATATGAACAATATACAGTTGGTACGGAAAGTATTCAGACCCCCTTAAATTTTTCACTCTGTTATATTGCAGCCATTTGCTAAAATCATTTAAGTTAATTTTTTTTCCTCATTAATGTACACACAGCACCCCATATTGACAGAAAAACACAGAATTGTTGAAATTTTTGCAGATTTATTAAAAAAGAAAAACTGAAATATCACATGGTCCTAAGTATTCAGACCCTTTGCTGTGACACTCGTATTTAACTCAGGTGCTGTCCATTTCTTCTGATCATCCTTGAGATGGTTCTACACCTTCATACACACACCTGTCTGTATAAGACCTTACAGCTCACAGTGCATGTCAGAGCAAATGAGAATCATGAGGTCAAAGGAACTTACTTTTACTTTACTTTACTTTACTTTTGTCATTTAGCAGACGCTTTTGTCCAAAGCGACTTACAAATAAGAAAAAGTAACTAAAACTAAAAAGTTACAACTCTATAAATACTATCTACCCACATATTTAAGAAAATAAAGAAATTAAATAAAATTAACACATGCATATAACAACAACATTTCAATAATAAACATATCAATGAAAAAATTAAATAAAAAGCTACTACTATCCCTTGCCGGTGTCCCTGCCCGGTGGAGTCGCACGGTAGAGTCGATGGTCTTTACACTCTTTGGTCTTCACACTAAGAGGGCTTCACACGACGACTGCCGCGACCGCTGCCGCGGTATAATAACCTTTATTATACCAAACCAACAAATGATCATTTCAATTCAGCTGGACCCACTTTCCTGTTTATCAACTACAAATGGCCAAGCAAGTGCACACACTGACAAGATACACGATACAGTACGAGACCAAACGCGATTTCAGCAACTCTCATCCTAGTAAACAAAATAAGCGTTTCCTAGCAACGGCAAATGCGCTAAACACTGAGACAAGTAAATACACTTACGAGCTGATTTTAAACTTCCGCTGATAGACTGCTTCTCTTAAAGACCACTTCATTACACTGCCTTCTGCTGGCGCTTGAACCCACTTTCCTGTTTATCAACTACAAATGGCCAAGCAAGTGCACACACTGACAAGATACACGATACAGTAGGAGACCAAACGCGATTTCAGCAACTCTCATCCTAGTAAACAAAATAAGCGTTTCCTAGCAACGGCAAATGCGCTAAACACTGAGACAAGTAAATACACTTACGAGCTGATTTTAAACTTCCGCTGATAGACTGCTTCTCTTAAAGACCACTTCATTACACTGCCTTCTGCTGGCGCTTGAACCCACTTTCCTGTTTATCAACTACAAATGGCCAAGCAAGTGCACACACTGACAAGATACACGATACAGTACGAGACCAAACGCGATTAGGAACTGCCTGAAGAGCTCAGAGACAGAATTGTGGCAAAGCACAGATCTGGCCAAGGTTACAAAAAACAATTCTGCTGCACTTAAGGTTCCTAAGAGCACAGTGGCCTCCATAATCCTTAAATGGATGACGTTTGGGACGACCAGAACCCTTCTTAGAGCTGGCCGTCCGACCAAACTGAGCTATCGGGGGAGAAGAGCCTTGGTGAGAGAGGTAAAGAAGAACCCAAAGATCACTGTGGCTGAGCTCCAGAGATGCAGTCGGGAGATGGGAGAAAGTTGTAGAAAGTCAACCATCACTGCAGCCCTCTACCAGTTGGGGCTTTATGGCAGAGTGGCCCGACGGAAGCCTCTCCTCAGTGCAAGACACAAAAAAACACCTGAAGGACTCCAAGATGGTGAGAAATAAGATTCTCTGGTCTGATGAGACCAAGATAGAACTTTTTGGCCTTAATTCTAAGCGGTATGTGTGGAGAAAACCAGGCACTGCTCATCACCTGTCCAATACAGTCCCAACAGTGAAGCATGGTGGTGGCAGCATCATGCTGTGGGGGTGTTTTTCAGCTGCAGGGACAGGACGACTGGTTGCAATCGAGGGAAAGATGAATGCGGCCAAGTACAGGGATATCCTGGATGAAAACCTTCTCCAGAGTGCTCAGGACCTCAGACTGGGCTGAAGGTTTACCTCTCAACAAGACAATGACCCTAAGCACACAGCTAAAATAACGAAGGAGTGGCTTCACAACAACTCCGTGACTGTTCTTGAATGGCCCAGCCAGATCCCTGACTTAAACCCAATTGAGCATCTCTGGAGAGACCTAAAAATGGCTGTCCACCAACGTTTACCATCCAACCTGACAGAACTGGAGAGGATCTGCAAGGAGAAATGGCAGAGGATCCCCAAATCCAGGTGTGGAAAACTTGTTGCATCTTTCCCAAAAAGACTCATGGCTGTATTAGATCAAAAGGGTGCTTCTACTAAATACCGAGCAAAGGGTCTGAATACTTAGGACCATGTGATATTTCAGTTTTTCTTTTTTAATAAATTTGCAAAAATGTCAACAATTCTGTGTTTTTCTGTCAATATGGGGTGCTGTGTGTACATTAATGAGGAAAAAAAGAAAAGAACTTAAATGATTTTGGCAAATGGCTGCAATATAACAAAGAGTTAAAAATTGAAGGGGGTCTGAATACTTTCCGTACCCACTGTATATAGCAAACATCAGATGCTCTAAAAAACATACTTTGAGGTAAAGCGAAAGGTTGAGAATGTTCTGGGTCTCCAATTTCAGAATAAAGGTATCCCAGCTCATCGTTGTAACCTGTAGATAGTTTGACAATTGATACGTCAGATTTCTAAAAGCTCTTATTAAACTAGATGGAGGAGAGAGAGGACAAATTTCTCATTTAAACTTGATGTACTAAAAAGAGTAAAACTGAGTAAAAATAAATATCTATAAGAACCTCACAGACATTCAAAAAAACTAATAAATATGACAAAAACATGCTACAAATTTTAAAAAGTAAAATGAAACGAGAAACTCTTAAAAAAATAAATAATTCAAACTATTAATTAATATGATAATAGTATCTCAACGATAAAACGTGACATGTGGTGACAAAATGAGTCACAATGAGCAAATTTAAAAAAAAATGGTTATTTTTTTTTCCTATATTCTCCATTAAAAGACCATCAAAATGTATAATTTGTTGGAATCGGGAAGAAAAATGACTGAGCTACACCCGTTTAAAGTCAATAGAGTCAGCAAAGTCAGTTTTGAGAAAAATCGAGTTAAAGTTTTCGGAAGGTTTCAAAGTAAAATCTCCTAGCAACGCTGATTCTTTTCCTCCAGTTCTTTTTTTTTTATCTTTGTTATAAAAACACATGCAGAAAATAAACAGTAGAACAAATATAAGAAACAAATAATGCATTACCTTTTTCATTTTACATTTAAACAAAAACATTAAAGAAAGCATGTAAAAATACCTTTTCAGATTAACATTGAGACAGACGGCCTATATATTAAGACCTACTGTAATGCACAGATCTAATATAATGTTACACATCAGATGTTTTTCCCCAACAGTTCCCCAAATGTTCACTTAAAACATAACAGATTATGTTTGCATGAATACTTAAATACTGTAATTCTGTGTATATTTATCGGGACCGCACGCTGCTGGAATTGCCTCTATACGCACGCTTCAGATGAGAGTCAACGTACTCCTCTCAGAAAATGTATAATTATAGATAAATTTAGATGTTTAATTTGTATTTGGAGTGTTGGGCTCGCTAGACGAGGGCTTAATGAATTAATTTGAGAAAACCCCAAATTTGACTAAAATTTTAATTTTTCACTTTTTTTGCCTGTACCTCAAAATTAGACGGTGTGCATTCCTACCCATTTAGCCAACATGAGTCACAAATAATAAAATAACACTGATTCACTGATTTAACTTCACATTCACTGTAACTACAGTATTTTCTGTCAAACTTTGAGTGCATGTGATGTGATGAGCAAACATACCATCATGGTATGACTCAAATGATGAATTCTCATGTTTCAAGGAGTCTGACCTCTGTTTGAGGGAGTTGCAGTTGTCAGTGTAGTGCCTTGTGTCTTCTCCGTGTTGTGAATCCTCTGCACTCTCCATGTAGGGTTCTCTCTAATGCAGGATAATTCAGCTCCAAACCTCTTCATTCCTGACACTGTACTTCTGCTGAATGCCCAGTCCCACTACACAATTAATGATCATTATTTAATTTAAAATATTACTAGATATTACCAGAGCACTCTAAATGAAGATGTTTATGCCAGACAAATATTTAACATTTTACTGAATGACACTATCTGAACATCCAAAAAACCATTATGGCTAGTTTAATTATTGCCAGACATGGGCTATGTGACCACTGACCATATTCAGAGCTGATCAAATGAATGCTTAGCTCCTCTCCCTTAGGTGCTCTTGTCACCTCGATTCTCTTTGACTTAGACTTAGAGAGCAACGTATTCCCTGAAAAAGAAATAATGCATCTTTCATTTTAAGGAAAATGAACTTGCCTTTGTTTATTCAATCATACAGGTCTTACAGGATTTTCTGCTGGAAAACTACATTATTGTCACAGTCTCCAATAATGAGAGTAACACAATGGTGGTCTGGTGCTGTCTGTTTCGATGCCAACTCCTTGAAATTCATCAAGTTCACTGTGACAGAAATCTTAGCTGTGGCGAGACTGTATCGTGGAATCTAGGAAAATATGTGATTAAATACAATTATATAAGAAATAGTAAAATTATGATGGCTCAAACTGCAGTTTTTCTTATTATCATCTTCAATATTTTTTTAGAAGGAGAGAACGGTTGCTTGGAGAAGCCATGCTTGCTGATGTTTTGTTGCAGGTCAGTGACTTCTCCCCTTGAAATTTCCTTTGCCCTGTATCTTGCGTTCTCATTGGCTGTAGATAATCACCAATGTAGTTTCCAGTTAAAACACATTTCACACTGCAGAGAGTGTTTCTACGACACCATTTTTAACTAAAAACAGAACACTTTTTAAGCATTTTGGCCATTTGTTTATACGACATCAACGTTCTGGAGACCTGAAAATGCAAACTTTTAAAGACGGGTTTCAAAGTACAAATTTGAAAATAATACATTTAACATCTCCTTATAAACGATGCAAATGCAAACTTGATATATAATAGAACATAATGTGTACATGCGTAACAGTGTTTTAAATCATTTTTGCAGATCCGTGTGAAAGGGGTTTATGACGCGTCGTATAGGGCTTAACCTCTTAAGACCCGAGAGAAAAGTTTTAGGAAAAAAATTAGTTTTATTCATGACTTTAAATAGTTTAGAGCATTTAGAATAATGTAAAAAATGTAATAAAAAATGATATTTCATTCATAAGTTATGCTATGTCCTCGGTTGAGGACATCGGGACTCAATTTTTTTGAAAAACTTTTTGAAAAACTAAAAAGACATGAATGAACATGCATTGGCAAAAAGAATAGATTTTTTTTTAAATCACCAATACATTTTTAGTTTAAGATTTATATATTTTTTTTACTTTGTATAAAGATGATTCTTAACTATCTTATAACAGAATGATTCAATATACCTTTTATCTTTATGCAAAGTGTGTGTGAAATGGCCATAAACGGGTTTTCACATTATATACAATGTATCTATAAACTAAATCTAATTTGCATATTAATGTATTTTTGGGGCAACATGTAATGAAAAAAGAAGTGTAATAATGGGAGTAATAACTGATCAGATTTTCATAATAATATATAATATTTCATATAATATTTAAATATAATTTCTTTATATTTGATGGGAAAGCAAAAATGTGGAGAAAAAAGGGAACTGCAAATGATCCCAAGCATACAGCCTCATCTATAAAGCATGGTGGAGGTGGTGTCATGGCATGGGCATGCATGGCTGTCTCTGGAACAGGCCCTCTCAACTTTACTGATGACTTAATGTATGATGACTGTAGCAGAATGAATTTAGAAGAATACAAAACCTTTTTGCCTACCAATATTCAAGAAAATGCCACCAGATTGATTGGGAATTGCTTCATATTGCATCAGGACAATGACCCAAAACACCCTGCCAGTTCAGTCAAGGAATTTATAAGGGCAAAGAAATGGAAAGTCTTAGATTGCCCAAGACAATCTCCAGATTTAAATCCAAATGAACATTAATAATAAGTAATAGTAATAACTGATCAGATTTTAATAATAATATATAATATTTCATAGAATATTGAAATATAATTTCTTTCCCTATTTCGTCTCCCAAAATGAGTAATAAACATGCTTTTAGTCCCGGTGTCCTCATATGAGGACATGTATGAAATCAACATCGTTTCGTAACAGAAGGTCATATTTTGATTTGAAACCCCATAACATTTTCCTGAGATGTTGATTTATGACACACAGTTTAAAAATTAGACAGATTTAAATGATAATTACTAAATATTATCATATTTCCATAAAAGTGTCACTAAATTAATTTCAGACATATTTGAAGACCAAGGAGAGGGTGTGGTCATGGTGAAACATCCAATCATTTGGTATCTCTGAAAAGCCCTGAATGTGCTCTCTACAGGACAGACTTAAAACTGTGGCATGTACAGTATTAGAGAAATTCACTAAAATATAATGTCCTCATATGAGGCCGCAGGGTCTTAAGAGGTTAAATCAAACTTCACTCATGCAAACATACATGAAACACTTGCATACACATATATGAAACAGTCACGCATACAGTGCCCTCCAAAAGTACTGGAACAGTAAAGACAAAATTGCTCTGTTGGCTGTGGAGTCAAGACATTTACAAATATGATTAAAAGATGAATATGAGACAAAACTACAGAATGTCACATTTTATTATTGGGTGATTCAACATATAGATGTTTTACCAGCTAAGAGGTTCAGCACTTTTAGACTTTCATCCCTTTATCTGATGTGAGCATAAGTATTGGAACAGTTGCCTCACAGGTCTTTCTAAGTGATCAGCTGTGTCCTGTTGCATTAATTCTTCAGATATTAAAAGCAGGGAATGTGTCGTATCGGTTATATCCATTACTTCTGTATTATGAATATTGCATTCGATGATGACACACAAACCAGGATGAAGATGAGGGAGCTGACTTTGAGAGAAAAGCAAGCAATTTGGATGCTAAAAGAAAAGAGGAAGTCAATTAGAGCTCTAGCAAAAACAAAAGGCATGGAGAAATCAACAGTTTGGAAACCACCAGCAACCAACAACGACCTGATCAGCTGAGAAAACAACAGTAGTTGATGACAGACAAATCATAAAAGCTGTGAAAATGAATCCTAAAAGACGTGTCTGTATAATCACCAACAACTTCCAGAAAGCTGGGGTGATGCTCTGACAATCTACTGTCCTCAGGAGACTTTGACACAGAATTACAGATGCTACACAGCAAGATGCAAACCTCTGACCAGCACCAAAAACAGAAAGGCAAGATTAGAGTTTGCAAAAAAGCACAAAGGTGAGCCAGAAGAGTTTTGGAACTGTGTATATGGACCGATGAGACAAAGATGAACCTTTATCTAAGTGATGGGAAAGCAAAAATGTGGAGAAAAAAGGGAACTGCAAATGATCCCAAGCATACAGCCTCATTTGTAAAGCATGGTGGAGGTGGTGTCATGGCATGGGCATGCACGGCTGCCTCTGGAACAGGCCCTCTCAACTTTACTGATGTCTTAATGTATGATGACTGTAGCAGAATGAATTAAGAAGGGTACAAAACCATCTTGCCTACCAATATTCAAGAAAATGCCACCAGATTAATTGGGAAGTGCTTCATATTGCATCAGGACAATGACCCAAAACACCCAGCCAGTTCAGTCAAGGAATTTATAAGGGCAAAGAAATGGAAAGTCAATCTCCAGATTTAAATCGGATTGAACATGAATGTCACCAGCTGAAGAGGAGAGTAAAGGCAGAAACTATCCAAAACAAGCAACAATTGGAATTGACTGCATTAAAGGCTGGGAAAAGTATTTCAAAGGATGAGACCAAGAGTCTGGTGATGTCTATGGGTCACGGACTCACTGCTGTGATTGTGCGCAAGGGATCTGCAACTAAATAATAGCTTTTAATCTTTTATATCTGCCTTATGTTCAACTGTCCCAATACTTATGCTCACATCAATGAGTGGGATGAACTCTAAAAGTGCTGTTCTTTTTATTTGGTAAAACATGTATGTGTTGAAACGGCTAATAATAAAACGTGACATTCTGTAGTTTTGTCTCATATTCATCTTTTAATCATATTTGCAAATGTTTTGACTCCACAGCCAACAGAACAATTTTGTCTTTACTGTTCTAATACTTATGGAGGGCACTGTACATGTATACTACTAACTGCTCAAACAAATATATATGAAATGCACACACACACAAACTCTCCGCGCATGGCGCCTCATAGGGGTTCTTTGACAATATATTGACAATGTTGTAATCTGTATGTGAAACTTTTCTGTTTTTAGAATCTAATAGGCATCAGCGATGAATCTGCGCTTCTCTAAGATTGAGTCTTTGGTAACACACACTACACAACAAGCGATTGTCCCTCACATGTACGAGCACTAAATTGCCATTGATTTTGGGCATTTGAGTAAAATCACGCAGTGTGTATCCGGCATTAAAGGTGGGGTATGCATTTTTTTCAAAAACGCTTTAGAAAACGAGTCGGGGCTGAGTACCACAACAAACTTGTCGCCAGTCAGCAGTAAGGGGCGTGTCTACTCATGATGCAGAGGAGAGAGTCAAATGTCAACATTGGCTACCATAAATCGCTTACCCCACCTTTAAAAAGTTCCGAGATTTAACTTTTTAACAGGTAGAATAGCTGGTTAAATTTCTGCCAACTTGGACTAACTCTATATCATGACATTCCAGTTAACTGGAATGAGTGCCACAGTTTTATTTTACCTTCTAATTCTGCAGGTCTGAAACCAAAATGGAGATTATGGTTTGTTTTTGAAGGTACATCGCATGTTTGTTCTGTTTGGCCCAAGTCAATAAAGGGACTACAGGTAGCAACAGCATGTGTAGTCTGTGGACCTGTGGTTGTCACGGCAACCTGACCAAGGAAACCTGTGTCATTTGTTGGTGACATCATCTGATTTGGGATACCGTCTTCATCATTCCCTGAGATCCTTCTAGTGGGAGCTTTGAACAACCTAGGTTTACAACAAAATCCAGTCTGTTTACCCACTTATTGTTCTACTGCCAATATCCATTTCAAACACAAAGTACTGCTTGTTACATCAGCAAATTTTGTTAATTCAATCAAAATGTAGCAAACCGTACCGAGTCTTGAAGAGAGGAGCACTGGCAGTAGGTAAAGGCCTTGCTTCCACAAAACCCGTCCGGTCGACAGCTGGATCTCTTTCTCTAAAAGGTTCATGGGTCCACAAAACAGATTCCTCCAGCTCATGTGATTTCTCAGTCTGCTGCAGGACACTTGCAATGGGATTGTGAATAGGTTTTGCTGGAGGCAGAAATTTCTTTGATCTCTGAGAGCAACCTTCATAAATAAATGAAATAAAAAGTCACACTCTTTCTATTCCTATTCATAAATTCATGCAATATACACCTGTAGCAATAAATGTACACACACATCACAATTTTAGTTTTTTGTGGTCATTTAGAAATTTGTGGTCAAAATTGTTGTTACCCTTGGTGAATATGATCAAAGAAGGCTGTGAAAATAAATCTGCAGTGTTTATCCATTTGACCTTTCATTCAAAAAAATGCAATAAAAAAAAAAACTATGCTTTAATTGAAATAAAAAAATGAAAGTGGGGGAAAATCACATTGTGAAAATGTTTTCTTTAATACACAATGGCCAGAATTATTGGTACAATTAGAAATTCTTATGAATAAAATATCTCAAGTAGATTCCCATTTATATATATATATATATATATATATTTAGCACACCAGGGCTACTAGGAACATGAAATTATCGAACCATGACTTTTCTTTTTCACAGGAATATAAATATGAGGTGACAAGCCTAATTCCATTAATCATCCATAACAATGAAAAAACAACAACACAGAAAATAGTTCTTATGTGCAGCAAAAAACTGTTAAGTTTCACAAATTAGAAAGTGGCTGTAAGAAAAGAATTAAAGCATTAAAAATGCCCATATCCTCCATCAAAGTAATAATTAAGAAATTCCAATCAACAGAAAATGTCACAAATCAGCCTGGAAGAGGACGTGTGTCTATATTGTCTTAATGCAAGGCGAGGAGGATAGTTGCCAAAGACTCTCCATGGATAACACCAGGAGAACTGCGGGAAATAGTTGAATACTGGGGTTGGAAAGCTTCAAATAATATCAAAAAGCACTTATATCACCACAAGTTGTTTGGGAGAGTTTCAAGAAAAAAAATGAACTCCAGCATATTCAGTTTCTAGAAACTACTGGAACTTCAAACGGGACTGGGTGTTATGGTCAGATGAAACTAAAAAATTAGATTTTTAGCAGCAGACACTCAAGATTGGTTTGATGCCCACATGAATAAAAAGTACCTCAAGTGTGCAATGAAACATACAGTACTTCTATATCTTTAATGCTGTGGGCCCATTTTTCTGCCAGAGGTCCTGTAAATCAGATATATGGCATCATTCATGGATTCAATCAAATACCAAGAGATAAAAAATTAAATACTGACTGTCCCTGCTAGAAATCTTATAATGGGCCAAAGTTGGATCTTACAACAGGACAATGAACCAAAAACAAACATCAAAATCAAAACAAGAATGGGTCACTGAGCACAAATCTAATGTTCTGTCATGGCTCCTGTTCTACCCTGACCTGAACCCTATAGAAAATGAGTGGAGTGAACTGAAGAGGAGAAGCATCCACATGGAGCTGGGAATCTAAAAGCTCTGGAGTGTCTGAAGGAATGTTCTCTGACCTCAGATGTTCTCCAAACTCATCAGGCATTATAAGTGAAGACTCAGAGCTGTTATCTTCGCAAAAGGAGGTTGCAAAAATTTTATAAAAGGGTACCATTAATTGTGGACAGCGTGTATTAGAAAAAAAGTTTTATTTCATAATGAGATTTCACCCCATTTTTAATTCTCCAATGAAAGGTTAGAATTTTGTCTTAAAAAAAAAAAAAAAAAAAAAAAAGATCAATAGGATTAACAATGCAAATTTACTTTCACATGTGTCTTTGTTCATATTTACCAAGGATAAATATAGGATTACCAGGGAACAATTCTGACCACAACAGTGTGTGTGTGTGTGTGTGTGCGTGTGTGTGTGTATATGTATATTATATATATATTAGGGCTGTCAGTTTTTAATTAGTTATGAAAAAATAATGCAATTAAAATATTTTAACACAGTTAACACACAGTTAACATAAACTGCAGTTATGCCCTAAAATTCAAGATATTGGTGCAAAAATGCTCCTGTATGAGGTTTTGTCTCATATTTGTATCATACGATATCACACGAGCAGCGAGAGCAATATCACAAGGGCTGATTTTGTCCCAAATATCATGAGTTTAAAATAGTGCTGTCAAACGATTAATTGCGATTAATCGCATCCAAAATAAAAGTTTTTGTTTACATGTGTATTTATTATGTATATATAAATACAAACACATGCATGTATATAATTAAGAAAAATATGTTAAAATTAAAAATTAAATATATTTATATATAAAACATAAGAATATAAATATATAAACGTATATACATGTAAATATTTTCAAAATATATACTGTATGTGTGTGTATTTATACATACATAATAAATATACAATGTACACATACATATATTATGTAAACAAAAACTTTTATTTTGGATGCGATTAATCGTAATTACTCGTTTGACAGCACTAGTTTAAATTGATTTTATTCAACAGTTCAGTAAATAAGAAGTTAATATTGTGTTATATTTTAAACAAAACATTATATGTTTTTGCTCAATTTTGCAGAGAACATAATTTAAAGCCATAGCATATAACTGTTGTGTGCCTCCTCGAGCAACACAGCGGTGTTTAGTTTCTGAATGAATTTGCGCTTTGAACTATGGGTTTGAATGAATTGTGTGAACCAATGATTCAAAGGCTTATTCATAAAATTCACTTCCTGAATGAATCAGCCGAAAGAATCGAATTAAGACATTTACCGCCACCTGCTGGAAGATTTAGTTTCTTATTTGGAGTATCATTTCATAAAAAAAAATTAAAATAACACTAATAAAACATTAAAGGGATAGTTCAAAGAAAGAGTCTACTCTGAATCATTGAAACGAGTCGTTTTTAAAACAATCCCAAGCCATTTCATGTTGAAGTCAACATGAAACATTAGCATATTGCCTGCCCAGTTGTTGTGAGCGCAGGCCTGGGAAAACTTGATTTTCTCGTTGGTCTGAATGAAAATGCAAATTCTTTCTTTTCCACTAGGTGCCGCTTTTGGAGCGTTAAAGGTGAGGTAAGTGATTTCTGGAAGCCAATGTTGATATTTGAAATCACCAAAACAAACATGCCCCTACCCCAAAAGGGTCTCGCCCCTATTTTGAAAGCTCCGCCCCACACATACGTAGCCTACACAACCCAGGCAACGATTAGTTCTGTGCAACAAAGCAAAACCAGTGTTAAACCGTATCTACACCGGACGCAAGCAGCGCAACAAAATACTATAGAAGTCATTATAATCAGTGATGCTGACTACACTGGATGCTGCGTGGCGCGACAAATCTCAGACAGAAAACTGCTGCCGCGTTCTATTTATGACGTGCTGACACAAATTTCAAATGATTTTCAATGGTCGCTTTATTGTGTCCAGTGTAGGCAGACTTTAGCTGTTGCGGCGCATCTGGTGTAGACATGGTGTTACTCACCTATCAGGAAGAAACAAAGCAACCTCGGCGTCTGATCGCAGGCCTTCCGCTCCTTGAGTTCTACCCAGCGCTGGAACCCTGATCCGATATTTACACGGGTCCTACTTCTTGCCTTATCGTTCCGCAGACATTCTCCTCTTTTGTTTTTTATTTGTCATCTCTATCTTTCTGTCGCTCGGCTCGGCTGTGCACTGAACGCTCTCTCCTCCACATCATGAGTAGACATGCCCCTTACTGCTGATTGTCTGCAAGTTTGTTTTGGTACTCAGCCCCGACTCAGTTTTCTAAAGCGTTTTTTGAAAAATTACATACCCTACCTTTAAAAACATGTTAAAAATAGCTGTTTCCCCAGTAACGGCTGTACACAAAGCAGCACTGTGCTCACAAACGCTGCTTTAAATGAAATCAACCGATCGGATCAATCAGATTAGCAAAGGGGTTTGGAAAAATTCATCATTGAGCGAATCGTTTGGGAGTCGTTGAGCAAATAAGGTAAACATAAATGCATATTATAAGAAAATGAAAGCGTTTTTTGACCTTGAATGCATGTCAACTTGTTGTTGGGGACTCCCAAAACTAAAATATGAACCTTTCATAACCCATACACTCTGTTCGGGCACTTTAACAAAAGCTTTAAGTAGGCCTAATCTTTTGTGGGTATTTTCACAGTTAAATTTATTTTGCAATTAATTAGACTAATTAATCAACACCATGTAATATACATACATACACAATCACACACAAATTGAATTAATTTTAAAGACTCAACCTAAATGTACACACATCATGATTTTAGGTTGTGTCATTTATATATATATATATATATATATATATATATATAAAATGCAATATGCATATGCATATACTGTATATATATCCTGATGGAAGTGAATAAATTTGAGATACATATATATATACATCTCATACATCTAATTTTCAAAATACATTAAAAAAATAATTAAACATTTTAAATAGATGAAAAAATGGAGATGATATACTGCAACTACACAAACCTATAATTTTATTTTAGCTTAAATCCAAGCAGGACTCACTAAGTGAGAAAAGGTGTGCTGCCTCTCCCTGGATGTCTTGTGTTGCAGGTATTTGTGATAATGAGGGTCATAATGAGCCCTGTCCCTGACATGGGACCCTCTCATAAGAGCATAGTTTGTGAATTATTTGTTTTCTCCCCCCTCTCATGTCAAGCTGCATCTCTTCCTATAATACCTACATTTCACTGCTGGTTATACTCTGTATGATTATGTATGTGACAAATAAATATTTACTTACTAATGGTTTCCTAAACAGAGTCATAATAAGAACCAGTTTCACGATTTATTCATTCTTAGAAATCTGGCGTGGCTCTGATCAGACATTATGTGTAAAGGCCTACTCACACTTTATGAATTACCGGCCCGTCATAAAACTGAAGAAACGTCTTCTTCTGAGTCTAACATCTTGGTGTTGCCACTGACATCCTAGAAGAAGAACTGTGATATTGAACACGAGTTATTTACTGTACTGTGTTTAGCTTTTAGCACTAGCTATCGTTTCTCTGCGGTAAATTAATTAGCTGAGCGGTGGAATATCTGTTGGTACACTCTGTTCGGCAAAAAATATTAACTGATTATTAAAAATCTAAAAACATTGCATATAACGTTACGTACGTTTTATCTAACAAAACAGTATTTGTGAGGAATACTTTGTAACCGGCGCGCAAGGTCACGCGATCACTACCACAGTATTAAACATTGTCATTTTATTACAGAAAACTGATCATATCTGCTGAAATGCTCATTACATTACATTTCACGGATTTAAAGAACAGAAAGCCACAATATTACAATTAAATTCATAAATACAACGCCTTTACATTGTTTAGTATGAGACTGATAGCTGTCTGACTAGACGTATTTTTGTGGAAAAACACCTTTGATGGAATTTGTTGTGTTTCGCCAGTTCAGACTTGATGTATATATGCATTCATGACTTATCACAAAACGTTTAGCTGTGATATACCGGGCTATGAACGTTATTTTATTCCTAATAATTGGTTGAGAGAGCCACTGCCATTCTTTCTGCAGATCATCTTCTGTTCACTTTACCGTCAGTACTTCTACTTGCCACCTATTTGGAATAGTCCACTTTTTGTTTGGGGGGCATTATATACATGACTCATACAAATAATTAATTGTCTCCCGACTAAACGTATCCAACATGTTTATGTTATGTCAGCTTATGTCATAAATAAGTAGTTGTCAGTGGGCAATCACAATATTCACATTATTTTTAATACATTTTATCACGTTTTTGGAGTCCCCCTCGTTGAGGCGCAATGCCTTTGTCTGTGGACCATCGAGCAAATATGGCGGCTTCGCAATAAATGGAAAGCTTGTGCGAGCAAAAATGAAATGATTTCACTTCAGTGTTATCGTCCACAATCGCAGCTGCAGAAAGGTAGGCTAAAATGCATTTGGCAACAACATTAAAAGGTGAAACCATCAAAGTGCCCCCAATATTTTGATAGGGGCAAGTGGTTGTAAGCTTGATGTTGAACATAATGGGGCTTGACTGCTGCCTTGCTAGCACACTCTCATAGTATGTAGTAACAGCAATGCCTAAACAGAAAGATGTCAGTGATAAATATAAGTTATTAATGCACGTAAATCTTGATCTGTAATGCATCTCTGAATTATTAAAAATGACTTTATGAGTATTTTTTTGCAGGGTTGAATGCATGTTATGTTTTGTGAACCACTAATTATGCAATACAGAACTTGATCCACAAAGATATAATCTGTTTTTTGTGAGCTTGAATCACAACAATAATACCATGACAACTGTTAATGGCTTTAAACGTGTTGTTTATACATCCAGACATAAATGTTTTACTAAAGGTACGTTTCTCGGTGCATGTGATTTACATATCATTGCCATATGAAGAGATTTCTCCTGCTATCTGTTGGTAATTATTTGTACGATGTTGTCATTAGTTTAATTAATTAATTTATTTATTGTACAATGTGTCACAATGCACACAAACAATCTGAATTCCCTCTCATATTTTTATGCATGTAGTTGGGATCTCTGTTTCTGCTCTGTATCAGGTGTAATGTATATTCTTAAATACATATTCTTTAGTGTAGTTATAGTATTACTGGCTAAAACACTGTCTAGTTTTGTGTCATTTCCACTTTCACTTGTGTAAGCATGCAAGACCAACCAGTTGGGGGTGCTTACCATATTACATGAAGAATATGGATTGATTGGCTTACTAAATTTATACATGTTGAAACTTACTTAGAATTTTGATGACATTTGTAATCAGCTGTCAAATGTAGCATGCGTTGATGTTGTTAACCAGCTATAGTAATGAGTGTCCAGATATATATATATATATATATATATATATATATATATATATATATATATATATATATATATATATATATATATATATATATATAGCCTACTGTATAAGTTTGTAAAATGGTACAGCTTTTTAAATATCTGAAAGTACACTCTTTACATCAGTCAATCAAGCATTATAATGTGACATTATGATAGTCAAGTATTATTTGATGATAGAATTTTAGTAATTAGAATTAAAACTTAGTAACCATGTATGAATGCATAGACATTTTAACTGAATTTAGGACTGGTGGTGGTGCTTTTTTGGTCATTCAGAGTTTCTGTAAAAGAAATGGGGGAAAAAACTAACAATAATACTGATAAGACTATAATAGTAATAATACGAATTTTGCTAATAAGAACAGTAGAAAACGCACTAAGGATTAACGAGCAGCTGGATTCATGAATATTAATCCCGTTGTGTGCGTTCGCTCGAACTGATTCGCTGAAATCAAAACAGGGAGGATAATAGGTGAGCACCAGCCAATGAGATTGACGTTTGCGCATTAGTCCCGCCCACTACCGGAAAACGCGGCAGTTCTTTAAGGCTGAAAAAATCCAAAGGAACTCCGTTATTTTGACAGGAAAACACAACAAAGAATATCGTTTACATGTTGCGCGTCAATTCTGCATGTATGTAAGACTGTCTCTTGCTCTCACCAAAGCGACGGCGAGTTGTTGAGTTCACGGTCCGTCAAATACAGGTGCGCTGCGCATCCATTCAGATGAACTAACTTACAAAAATAGACAGAGAGCGAAACTCTGAAGCGCTCAGTCAGTGTATTCGGAGAGTGAAAATAATCCTGTGCTAAACTAATACTTGGCCTCCAACTCACACACTGGCGAGTAGAATCTGAGAATTTATTAGCCATTGGCTAATATTAGGCATCATTTAGTCGCCCAGAGTGAAGATTAGTCGCATATGCGAGTGATTTACTCTCATTGTAGAGGGTTGCTGAACCACAAAACCAGTCATAAGGGTAAAGTTTTCGAAATTGAGATTTATGCATCATCTGAAACCTGAATAGATAAATTTGCATTTGATGTATGTTTGTTAGGATAGGACAATATTTGGTTGAGATACAACTATTTGAATATCTGGAATCTGAGGGTGCAAAAAATCTAAATATTGAGAAAATCGCCTTTAAAATTGTTCTTAGCAATGCATATTACCAATCAAAAAATAAGTTTTGATATTTACATGAAGAAATTCACAAAATATCTTCATGTAACATGATCTTTACTTAATGTAATGATTTTTGGCATAAAAGAAAAACCTATAATTTTGACCCATATGTATTTTTGGCTATTGCTACAAATATACCCCAGCGACTTAAGACTGGTTTTGTGGTCCAGGATCACATATGTTACTTAGGGATGCACCGAAATGAAAATTATTGGCTGATGCCCAACAAAATGAAACACTGGGCCGAAGGCAGAACATGGTTTTTCACATTTTCCCCCCGATATATTTTGGCAATTTGTTTTCACCATTGCATAAATTGAATAGCCAAAATAGTTTTGGTTGTCGAACATTCAGTGCATCCATAATGTTACTGTTATAACATTTAATTATTTACTGTTTAAATATTACCCATGAACAAAACCATTGTATGTACAAACATGAATGGCAAAACCGTCTTTGTGACCCACGTACTATTAAGTCCAAAAAGTGTTGGAAATATTTAAATTGAATTGCAAATATGCATGTTCATGCATGGAATTTTAAAAATAAAGACATCAATAATATATTCAATTTTTTTTTTTATTTGGGGTATTTGTTAGGCACAAAGCAGAGTTTATATCATTTACAGTTGCCAAATAACTTCGCAACTAGCTACAGTAATATAGAATAGACTTACGTAAATACATACAAATACTTACAATATTTACGTAAATACAAAGTACAAAGAGTGAAAATAACTACATCTTACCTTAACTATAATATTGTTGTTTGAAGCTGCCATCATTTCAACAGAATCTGGGATTATTAATATAGCTAGATACTGTAATGTTACCTTGGTAACATCACAGAAAACCAGAATTTATTTCTATGATATAAATTTCTTAAATAACATATTGCGGACTAATACAATGCAGCAACAATTTTACCAATTTTGCATTGTAGATTAAAGCTGCAGTGACAGTCCGTAATTTTTGGGGGGTTAAAAAAGATCCGAAATATTTGAGCAAGTACATAACCACCAGCCAGTGTTCAAAACTATCGCCTTACTTTAGCCTGATTCACAACGGTTAGTTTATAATAATGTTTTCTAATTTGTGTGGTACGGGTAGGTTTTCACTGGAAATTTGAGCAAGCCGTCGCATCATTATGTCACGTCTGTAAACATAAAGAAGTTTTCCCGGCTACCAGGCTATCGCATGTGAGGATCCTGCAGGTGGCGGCTGGTTTATAGCCTTTTCTCACAGCAGAATAGTTAAATTCATCATTTTGATGGCGGATTGTAATCCAGAAAGGATTATGTGTTTATGAAACGCGTGTGAATGAAATGAAATTATATTCCAGTTTTAAACGTGCTTCTGATTACAGATAGCCTGGGATTACACAAGATTTGTATTCTAAAGAAAGCCATTTCGAAGGGATCATAGTTTGCTTTTGGGGTTAAAAGAATTTCTTAATATGAACAATTAGATTAGACTGTACAGAAATTTAAATCTACATGTTAATACACTATACCCATACTCACGCAATGCTCATGTTGTTAACATTAATAATTTGAGAATAAAGTATAACAATTTGCATGATTTGCAATTTGCACGGTTTGATGTGATATGAGCTAACTGATCTTTAGATTGTCACCATTGGTAGCGCGGTTTATTGTAATGCTCTTTTCCTCAGTTGGTCAGAATAAGCATGGCAGACTTATTACTTGTTCAGATGACAATATATGGTGAAAATTGGGTCATATATTCCAAGACGTAGACTAGAATCTGTGATTACTAAGTGTTTGATTCACACCGGTGTGGTGACTGATAGCTACACATTCACCTCAAAACATTAGATTCATCCGTGCTGAAGCCGTGCCAGAGTACAGCCCACGTAATGAAGATAATTCTGCACCTGGCTGCAGTACCAGGTTTTCAACAGAGATGGCGACAAAGAGGCAAAACTTATGGACTGCAGCTTTAAATGAAGTACACGATTCCTACAAATTCTAGATCTCTGCATTTGTAAATGAGGACTGATTTTAAAATACTAAAATCTGTTGAATCTTATCAGGGCAACTAGTCCTTTAAGCCATAATGTTACTGACCAGTCATACAATGGCATAGGGCTGTGCAGTGAAATTTTATTACAATATTTTTGTGATATTGCTAATAATCAAGATATTGATTTACCATTAATGGGGAAGAAAATGCTTTCCACATGTTTGTTAGACCTTGAGAATGAATGTAAAGGCAACTTGTTTTTCCACAGAGAGATACCTTTTAACAGCACTGTATAACTATAAATTAATGAAAAAATACATTGGTTGTATGATGTTCCTTAAATAATATTCATCTATTTCTGTAATAATTTCAAGTTAAACCAAACTTTTATTTTGACAGGTTGTCATGAAGGTCTTTCGGTTTTATTTTAATTTTCAGTGTGTATTTTTCTCAAATGAAATTACGAAAAGCTTGTGAATTGACTCTCCGGGCAGCTCTGGAGATGAAGAACATGTGATAATGTCAGTGTTGTGGAGTAGCTAGAGTAACTACATTGTTCAGTAGCAAAAAACAGTGTAGCTTTTCCAGTAGCTAACTACTCTTTCCAGCAGGTAGCAGTGTAGCACGACCAAAAGCTACATTTCGTTTTGCGTTCTGATGAGTCACGAGCCAGTAATGCATTGAAGCAGTGCAGCGTCGTGAAAATATTTGCATATTGAAATGCTTGGGAAAGATCACAGCACATTAGAACAGGACTGGCTATGCCGCCTTCATTTACTTACTCGTTTTCATCAATTTCACTTTAATTTTCCTGCACTGACCCGTTCACTAAACTGGTCATCCAATCAGAGTTCTCACTCTCGTCAATGGTGCCGATGGCCCCCGACACCAATTCAACATGTAGAATCGGGCAAACCGCCACTGACATGAGCCAGACGAGAGCCGACGAATGGAATACACCAAACAAACTAGCCCGACAGACGCTCAAAGACAGCCCGAAATTGGCTGACGTTCGACCGTCGACTTGGTGTGTCCCGGCCTTAAAATAAATTCTATAAGATGGGCATGCTATGGATCCAACTGTGCCTCTCTAAGTTAACATTAATTCATTTATGTATTGATATGCATTCTCATCTAATGTTTTTGTCCTCAGAAACGGTCCTTAGGACTCCTAGGAATGTCTGGTTGGGAGGAGAGTGCCAAAGTAGAGGAAAATGACACCTCAATGTCAAGAAACTTTCAGGACCTTTTGAACAGCGAGGCATTCTGTGCAGAGGGAACTACATCAGGACCATCAGTGCATTGTCCTCAAGAGACCATGGCACTACTCTGTGACCAAGGAGACCTCCTGACCACTGTTGGTTTTATGGACTCCATCTGCTCAGATGGACCAGCCAAGGCTGCTTACGTCAATGGATCCACCTCGCCTCATATCTCAGATGAAACCTTGCTTGATATTTCAAAAAATGTACCAGGATTCCTTCCCAAATCGTTACATGCTCAGAATTCTGTCACAACCAATGTCCACTTTGAAGGACCTGATCCACTCAGAAAAGAGGGGGAAATAACAATCAGGCAAACGTTGACTGCGGAGGATGTGGAGCATAGGGGCATATGGGGCTTTGATACAGAATCTCCAGAAAGCTCATTAGATCATTATGATGATGGAAATGACCTTAACTGGAATCCTCAAAGAGAATTTATGAAGTTCCTGTGGGATGATGATAATGGCCTCGAAATGGAGGGAAAACTGTCCCCTGTTCCTTCACCCATCAACCATAAAAGAAGAGCTCCTTCACCGCTCGGCTATAAAAGAAGAAAACGTAAAGAAAAACTGGTATTAAAAGTTGATCCTTCAGAGAACATCTACCCTGATTTGAATTTTGAATCAAGAAAAGATCACCTGGGTGAAGGAAGCCAGATAGAATGCAGTCCTATTAAGAAGACACGTTCCCCAAGGAAACCATCCAAATTAAAGTCGCCCATTGTAAAACGTACCAAGTATTTTAATGGAGCTGCTGAGGCAGTCAAACACCTGTTTGCCAAACCAGCAAAACAGCCTATTAGCAAGACTCAAAAGATGGCATTAATTAGAGAAACTTTGCCATCAGACTCATGTTCTATCGAGGAAGCTAAATTTTTTCCCCGTAACCGTGGTTTTAAAGAGAAATCTCAAGAACACAGAAAAATTACATGTAAAACAGACACAACTAGTTCAAAGCCATTCATATGTAAGGAATGTGGACAGTGTTACCATGATCAGAGTTCGTTGTTAAATCACATAAGTGTTCACCAGGACAAGCGACGGAAAATTACGGAAGAAATAAATGAGTTGCATCAAATTAAAGATGAAGGTAAAGATGCAAAGTTGCAGTGCCCCCAGTGCACCTTTGGAACGAACTGTCCGAACACCTTTGTGCAACACGCTAAGACCCACGAGAAGGACAAGCGGTACTATAGTTGTAATAAGTGTGATTTTGTCGAAATGAATGAAGTTGAACTGAGACGCCATTTGCTTCATAAACATGGCATCAGTGGGTCTGATCTGACTGTTTGGAAATCAGATGGATTTCAGGAGCGTAAGGTCAATAAATCAGTATGTCCAGTTTCCTTCTCCCGCTCTTTACAAAGAAAAACTAAAAACATCATTGGAAATCATGTTGAGGCTTCGTGTCGACCGCAGTTTATAGAAGAACTGGCATCCTCGCATTCCCTTGACAATTGTGATGAAGAACCATCTCCAGCTGAACAGTCGTTCTCTGTTTGCAATGTTCTTACATGTGCAAAACCAACAGCAAGGTCGCCAAAATTGTCAGTGAAGATCCAAGCACCGGACAAAAACAAAAGCTTGTCGCCCAATGAGAAGTGTGGTCTTGAACGGAAGAAAAAAGTGTGGATGAATAAAGGTGTCCAAAGCCAATCAAAACTTGACAAATCTATTAACACACTTTTATCCAGAAAGAAACGTAGTAACCAGAGTGCTTCTGAATTCAACACTCATCAGGAGCCTGATGGAAGCAGTACAACAGAGTGTCTTGACGATTCCCTCAATTGCGAGACCACGTTCTCTGGAACAGGTGCTAATTCACCCCCCATAAAGTGTCTGAAAAGATCAGCTCATTCTAAAGAAGGGAACACTAAAGGAACTTCTAAGTCTGATGAAAACATTACTTGTTCAGATGATGTTGGAAACGCCAACTATATGCATATAAGTTTGGAAAAGCAAAAATTTAAGAAGTCACCTTCCAAAAGGAAAATGTCTACTCCATTCCACAATATGCAGGGCCAAGATATTCTTTTAGATTTCCCAAAATGTCGACAAAATTTTAAGAAACCCGAAACATCCAAGAGGAGTAAAGAAATGATCAACAACGGTCATTTTATGTGTGATTCTAATGATGATCTTGGACCTGAAGAATGTGAAAGTAACGAGAATGCTAATGCACGTTTCGTGAAAAAACAGAGTTCACCTGCAAAAGCAAGTCTTGGTACCTCAACTGGTCACTATGGGAAAAACCACAGTTCCCCAAGGATGCTTTCTGTCAAAGATGAATGCAAGGATGAAGAAATCTCAGAAGCGATCACAGTTGTGAAGTGTGAACCAAGCTCAGATGTTGAGACAGATCTGAAGGCTTGTCCATACTGTCCTGCTGTATTTGAGTCAGGAATTAGCCTCTCTAATCATATAAGAGGACATTTGCACAGAGTGGGCCTGAAAGTACGGAATGCTGCAGCGAAGGTGACTTCTCTTGAAAAAGTACCTCCAGTTCGACGACGAACACTGCCACAAGTCAAAACAGGTGACGCTTCTCTTACACTTGACGTAATTTCTTGCATCTATACAGAGGTTTTCAATTTCATTTGTTAATAAAATCAATTAATGTGTGTTGCAGAAAAGCCTTTAATTATGATACTTTACTTTTTTCAGGTTTAAAAGTCAGTTGCAAAAAAATAAATGGGAGGAAAATCAAAGAGTTCAGATAAAGCTTTATTGTAGGCTAGATATTTTATTTAGCAGCTGGTTTTCCAGCTAGCGACCATAACTAGGATAAATAATTATCGGCTTATGCGTATTGGCCAGAAATTTTTCTTTTAGTGCCTCCATAGAATATTTTGTGTACTAGGCCTTTATATTTCTGCAATGCTTTTTCACGTATTATACAGTCCATTCGATTTGCAGAAAATCTATTTTATCAATTACAATTTTACAAAAACAATATCTTTGTACATAAAAATTGTGAATGCGTTGTCCAAATTGTATGTATAATCATTACGTACACACAAAATGGTCATTGAAAAAAATGTATGACACCTCATGTATGGCGTGAAGCACTCAAATCAGACATACCCATCTTCCAGATGTTATGACAGTTATAAGTTAATAGATATAATCACTTCTGATTGAAAAGGCATTAAAGTAAATTAAAATGGGAAAGAGATTCACTGAAAAGAGCAATGTTTCATTGCTGATGTTTCACTTCTCTGAGCTGTTTTTCATTCCAGCTGCTCACATGCTGGCTAAATGAACTTGATTTGTTCATAGTCAGGAAAGGTGTGTGTTGGAGCATTGCTGATAGGTGTTAAATATGGATGTTTAAAGATACCTTTAAGGTAGTAGTTTAAAGTTAGCTTGTGTTGCAAGTTAGCTAACATGCAGGATGGTTAGTGTAGGATTTTCAGTTTTAGTTTAGATATTGAATTGGCTTCTAAGCAATATCTGTTGTAAATGAAGCTGATTACATATGGTTTCCCTGTTGTAGAAGAGGATACATCCCAGACTGATCGTCCAGCAGAGCTGAAAACTAACTGCCAACAGACAGAGCTCATCTGTCCTCTCTGTAGGGAGTGGTTTGACACAAGGACTGGGCTGTCCAACCATGTACGAGGCCACCTGAAGCGCCTGGGCAAACCCTCTTCCACTGCGTCTAAATCTCCAGTGATCATATTGAAAGAATTGATGCGTGACAAGAAACAGTTTCAGATGAAGCTACAGGTTCTTGAGAAGAAGTGCCGCGCCACCAATTCTTTCCATCCTATTAGGCTGAGTAACGGTTTAACCTTTGCGTCTACTGTCAAACAGCAGAAAGATGATAGTGAGGAAAAGAGAAGGATAGACATTAGTAAAGGCTCACCACCAAGTGATCTGATTGGAATTTTGAAGAAAAGAAGAGCCCATGAAGAGACCAAAGCGAAGCACTCATCCCACACGGCAAGAAAGGCTATCCTTTTATCTTCAGGCAGAGACTGTGGCATGGAGACACAACCTTTCAAAGCAGTGCCAAATTCACTAGAAGGTAATGTTTCATTGAAGGGACGGTTCATGTAAAATAAAAAAATTCTCTAGCTATTTACTCACGCATGTTTTACCATAACCATATGCTTCAAAAAATGCAGAAAAACAACAAATATACGTGTATTGAACAACATGAGGGAGTTAATAATGACAGAATAATTTTTGGAGGGGAACTATCTATTTAAACAACATGAAAAGATTAATAAACCCTCATATTTAGCAAATAATTGATGTTTCAAATGTAACTCTATTTTTCTTTTTTGGACCCTATTTTGACTATGCTTCATAGTTTTGAGTTTCTCAGAAGCAGAAGTCATCATAGTTGAGTGAAATTCTATATCGATTAATGGGAGACTACAACAAATATAATTTGTCCTTTCATATTTGGTCAAATAGAAAAAGAGAAAATTGACAATAGTGTTTCCATGACTATCCAAACCAGAAAATATGAATAGAGATTGATTACAGTCTCAAGACACAAAGATCAAATTTTCTGTGGATTTACTGTTACCCATGAGCAATATTGTAATTTTACACAAAGTATAGTCTCTAAAATGTACAATAATTTAAATAATATATATTTTAAACTATTATAGTCTTAGAAATGTACAATGATAAAAAAAGCTATAATTATAATTTAATAACTATAGAAACATGTCATCATAGTTTGTGAAAACGGTCCATAACCATAAATTTCAGTCTGCTATAGAAACATATCTATATAGATAGATAGCAGATATTTCTATATACTTAGTATACATTAACATTTTATATTAATATAAATGTATAAATGGAAATAAATTATCTATAATAACTGTTAGTGTTTCCTTTTATATGTTGTGTTTCTGTTCCAGAGAAAAGTGAACTCAATAGAAAAGTGTGTGTGCACTGTAATACCACATTTCACAGTGGTGTTAGTCTCTCCAATCATTTGAGGGCATATGCACATAGAAAGAAAAAAGCTCTTCTGGACGGAACTAGTATGTATCTTTCTTTCCTCCTATGTAAATGCATGTTTGTACTTATATTTGACTTCCTGTTTATGAAGGATGCTGCACCTCACCATCTACTTTGATCTACCGTCTACTGCAGAATGCATGTCGCATGCTCATTCCCTTTACTAAACTCTGTTTTAACTGTGCCAATTTCTCATAACAAGAAACATGGAAGAAACTGAACAAGTAACTTAAAAATATATATAAAAAACCCAAGTATAATTGTTTTTGATAATCTGATTCAGGTGCTTTTGGTAGCAGACATTTATACAAACACCTGATGGTTTTTCATATTATAGTTGCTGCATGATGCCATTGTAGAAGTATTGTTATAACGATATTTTATTCATACTCGACTGTCCAATAATAGAGGGTTACTGAGATCAAGTGAGTGTTATTCGGCTGGTCATGTGATCTCAATATGGCGGCCGGTTGTTCACCACAAGGGAAGTGATATTTACATTACATTAGTTATGAAAGGTATGGAACATGGTGCACTTTTGGATGAAAGATTACTGAATGTAATGTATGGAATAGGTGCTTTATATATATATATATGTTTTGGATGAAAGATTACTGAATGAAATATATGGAATAGGTGCTTTTATATATATATATATATATATATATATATATATATATATAACAAATTTTGCTAAACGTGTAAAAAAAAAAAAAAACTTAAATGTCATCATAGGTGAAAGCCTATGGTGTGCTTTTTAAAATGCCTTTATTTTGTTTGTATAATTTCTAATAAATACATTATTATTGCAGCTTTTGACTGTAAACAGAGAAAGCAAAGATCAAGGTCTGGGTCGAAGAAGAAAATGTACCCTCTGCTGCACACACCAGAAGAAATCTATAGACTTACTTGCAGGTAACTTCTATGCTACATATGTTAATAAATGTATATTTTATATATTAATTTAAAAACTTTGGTCACACTTTATATTAGGTGGGCTTAACTACTATGTACCTACATCAAAAAATCAGTACAATGTACTTATTGTGATCATATTGTATTGCAAAGCACTTTTGCTGCTATTGAGGTGGGATATGGGTAAGGTTAGGGACAGGTTTGGTGGGATGGGTAGGTTTAAGTGTGGGTTAAGGTGTAAGGGATGGGTCATTAGTGTAATTATAAATGTTATTACATATAGTTATTTTTAAAAGTATAAGTACAATGTAAAAACATGTATGTACACAAGTTCATTGTGTCAAATTATTAATTTAAATGTAATTACATAGTAGTTAAGGCCACCTAATATAAAGTGGGACCAAAACTTTTATATACATACATTTCTACTATGATTTACAGCCACTAAAATGTCATTCAGTGTAACAATAGTTCACTTAGGCCCAGTTCTACAGGGGTCCTAGAGCATGCTAAGTACCCTCATTTCAAGATCTGGCAAACTTTCCAGTGCGTATTTGTGTTTGCACTCTGGAGAGCATCAAAAATACAGTTTAGAGACCTTTATTTGTTATAACAGAACTTTGTGAGATCGTGATGAACTAAGACGAATGGCAGCTTCTTAGTGATTATAAAAGGAGTGCCCTTTGGGTGCTTTATAGGCTATAATTAGTTAAGAATTTGTATGAAACTTTAGTTTTTGGGAAACATACACTTCAGGAATGATTCGGCATATTTAGCCTATACGGGATTCACTCTGGAAATAGCAATATTGATATAGTGATAACCATAGCAATGAATGGGACAAAAAATGTTTGACAATAGCTGTCCATTAAGGATAGAGCACCCTCACTAATTTCAGAACCACTTTCAGTGATTTAATTCTGGAAACAGACCTAAGTTCATATAACAACAACAAAAAATCTTGTTAGGCACATTTAGAACAAGAATCATTAGATGACATTCTATTTAAGGATCACAGCATAGCCCCCAAAAACAAATGAATTGCTGCTTTAAATCTTTACCTGTCTTTGCCACTAACCTTCAAACTACAAGGTTTTACCCATTTGTCAGCAAGACGATTTTAATCATTTAAAGTATAATTCAGTTTGGTACAATCACTTTTTGTTTTATATATTTTATCAAGTACAGGTCAGAATAAGTGTTTCATTTTTACATAATTACACTGAATAACAATGGGACATTATTTCATGTGTATTTTGACTTTTATATATTATAAATGTCATTTGAAACATTAGACACTTATTTAATATGCTTTCTATGTACAGTATATACTTTTTATTGTGTATATATGTGTGTATTTTACATAAATTTCATACAACTTAAATATTACATATTTACTTTTATAAAAATACTTACTGTGAGGTTTTGTCGTCTCTTTTTTTTCCCCCATTACATTTATTCTTTTTTTTTTTTTCTGGAGCCCTTTTATCAGTGCACCATTGTGAATCTAATATGCAGTTGTTTCCGTGTGCAGGTTTTGTGATCTAGTCTTCCAGGGCCCTTTGTCAGTGCAGGAGGACTGGATAAAGCATTTACAGAGGCACATCATGAATACCGCTGTACCGCACACAGGGGCAGGGATGGTGGAAGTCACCTCCTTCCCCAAGGACTCTTGCCCCAACACAGTACCGCAGGCACAACCTTCAGTGATGCAAATATCTTCATGAGCCCAGGAACACACATAATTTGTCCTTGGAATATCACTTGTATGTAAATTGTTTGGTTCCCATTTGAATTTTATATTGCCATCAGTAAGGACTTCAGTTTTTACTCTTATTGAGGATCCATTGTTATCACAGACAGCTTTTTAGATATTGTTACATTGTGCTGGTGTTGAACATTGTCAGAGAACGTACAAACTGTGGGTGAATATGTTGAGATTTCAGTGAAACCCACCAAAAGACAACCTTTACCTCAGATCCTTCTCACACTGAGTTTTATCTGTCAAGGCAGATTTATGCTCTACAAAAACTGAAATGATATTGTATGTGGATTTTTATAACAAACCATTTTAATTTGAAAACCAACTAATTTTTTTTTTGTCCCATCCTTGGATTTTAAAAGGTGCACATATGATGCATATGTGTCGAAATGTAAGTCTATATATGATTACTTCAGAAGTTTGACTCATGCCAACACACCAGTCATTAGGTGAAACAACCCATTCTATTGATATTAGCAGTTCGGACAGTATGCATGTCATAGCTCCCTGTTTACACCATTTCTGGTAACATTTTGGTTTTTCACTTATTACCCTGTTTTGATTTTATCTTTAATCTGTAAATTTGCCACGTGTGCAAAAAAAAAAAACATTAACTGTTACTTGTGTAGGCCATTTTTTACGGTTCAAATATTTTTGTGTATAAACCTTTTTAGGTAATTTATGTGAAAAAATGTAAATCACTATAAACAATTTTGCTGTTCAGAATAAAATGTTTTTGTCGTCTTCAACTTGTTGGTATGTTCAGCTATGAATGTAATAATTTGTTTGCAAATGTGTTATCAATTTGTGCCACAATCTACATATTGCAAGAGTAGCAGTCATTTTATTCACATAGGACTGAATATGTTTATTTATCACTAAGTGCTAGTTTCAACTTTAGAAAGAGTAAATTATTATTGATACTGGGATATGTGCAGAAATCGTCCTCTAATGAGGCAGACCAAAGGGCTGCTTCATAAAACAGCTTTACCAAATAAGCCAGGCTTATTTCAGTTAGTCTGACTTATTTTGAACCAAATCAAATGACAATAAGTCAGACTAACTGAAATAAACCTGGCTTATTTGGTAAAGCTGTTTTATGAATATTTATATTTTTGCAGGTATTGTTCTTTGTAATATTAGCCCTTAGTGCTAAAACTGATCAAATCAAATAGTTTTAAAAACATTGTAACGTATCAAAGTCTTGTTCATACACATTTAATATCAATCAGAGAACAGAAAAAATAAGGCATTAATAATTACACAACAGTGAATGTTAATGGCAGTTGTTCCAGTTGTTCTCTGACAAGCGTTTGGCTTCTAAGATATAATCATAATGACAGCGCATAAGTAAACCACGGACAGCTTGGCAAGGTCACTGTGGTTCTAATCATGAGGTGCAGGGTGTATACAATTAAGCAATTCATGTTTCACTGTTAACAGGAAATACAAAAACACATTCTCCAACTCAAAAGTATTGCAATATTGCTGTTATTGCTAAAGAGAAAAGGTGAACTTGCATCATGTCAGATCTTGTCTTTTGGAGAGTATAAAATGCTGAGAAGTGCTGCACCTAAACTCAAAAGGAAAAATCTAACAAAATATATGATACATTTACATGGTGTGTTTAATGTTGTATAAAAAAACATAAAATGTATTCCAAGTTGGGATTGTATCCATAAGTAAAGAGTTAAAGAAAAGACGTCACTGAAAACTGCTGTTGATGGACACTTTTGAAAACAAAAGTATGAGAACTACTGACCTTTCAATACTTAAAGTGATAGTTCACCCAGAAATGGTCATTCTGTCAATATATTTATAGGTATTTTTGTTCATACAATGAAAGTCAGTGGGGTCAGATGTTGTTTGGACCCCATTAATGAAAAAAAAGTTCAAATTATCCTTTTTTTCTCTTCCACAGAAGTAATGAAGTCATACAAGTTTGGGACGACAAGTAAATAATGACAGAATTTAAATTTTTGGGTGCACTGTCTCTTTAAAATATGCATCAGCCTGCATATTCAATATGATAACAAAAATGTATGTAAATAACAATTTACAAGTATAACAGAACATAATTTAAACTAAACAAATGGCAAACACAAACCGGTTGTTTGCAATGTTCCTGTTGTATGTTGTAACACGTGTGTATTTGCTTCCTGTCCTTGAGGCCCGTTTATAGGCATATTGTTGATGACAGGCCCATAGAACGTTTTGCAGATTTCTCCAGAATTGAAATGTCCATCAGTCCATTAATCACTACTGATACTTTCCTTGACCTCCAGAGGCAGTGTGTCGAAAAGATGATCCTCCACAAAGAGGAGGTTTTTCCGAAGAAGGCGACACTGGCCCAGCTGGAATGGAAGGCAATCTAAGCAGTTACCTTTGAGCTCTAGATGGGACAGCTGAACTAACTGCCCAATCGCCTCTGAGATGGAAGTGATGCTGTTATGACCCACACATAAAACCTTTAGTTTGGAACATTTAAACAGTTGATTAGGCAGAACTTCTACCTTGTTCCCAGTGATTGCGAAATGCTGTAGGTTGTGAAGGTATCCAACCTCCACTGGTATACTTGAGATGCAATTGTGGCTGAGGTCAATATGCCTCAGTTTGGGCAGATGAAACAAAGCTGGAGGAAGGGTCTCCAGTTTATTGTGACAGATAACGAGGGACTCCAGACTCTTCACTAGGCCTATCGATGGTGGAATGGCAGTGATCTTGTTGTACCATAACTTGAGGCACATCAATCTTCTCAGGTGCTGAAAGCTGATGATCTCCTCAATGGTCCGGATATTATTATTCTTCAAATCCAGTTCTTGTAAGTTAGCCAAGCTAAAGATAGCATGGGGGATCCTCTCTAAATCACAGTTCTGGAGCTCCAAATCAACCAGGCTGGTCATCTTCTTGAGACTGTTCAGTACCAGTAATTTAGTCCCATCATTGTGTATCACCAGTTTGGTGAGATGTGGCGAGAGTTCTGTTAGATTAGTTGGTATTTTGTTGAGATTGCTTTTGAGGTACAACGTCCTCAAGTGTCTCAGATCTCTAAGTGACTCCAAACCGATCATCTTGTTGTGTTCAGAGTTCAAGTTCCCAATCAGATTCAGTTCCTTGAGGCTTCTCAACAGATAAATCCACGGTGGGATTTCTGCAACATCAGTAAACTTAATGTGAAGGTATCGCAGATGGTCGCGAAGAAAAGTGAAAGCAGTTTGTTCGACTTTAGCGGGGCAGTGATATAGATGTAGTTCTCGTAAGTTGGTCATCTGAGAAACTTTGGCTGAAATCCTGACCTCAGGAATAAGCTCTAACTTGAGGACTTCCAGATCAGTGAGGTCAAATACGGCATTAGGGAGTCCCGACAGCATAAAAAGGTGAAGTTCTTGTTCATCCTGAGGATTGGATGTCACATGCTGACGTAGTTTTTCAAACGTCCATTCATGGTTAAGGCTTATTTCTCGTAGTTTGTTCTCACTCACCTCAGAGAGAAATACGCCAAATCGTTTGGAGTACAACTGGTCGTATTGGTCGACCATGTGTAGAAGAAATGCAAAGTCGTTTTTGACATCAGGAATATCACTAAAGCTACTTTCCTCTCTGACTTTTTCAAAAGAGTACTCCTTAAGAGGTCTCCTGAAGAGCCAGTAGAGTGTATACAAACACACCAGTCCATAGAGACATATCATAGCCATGAAAGTGAAAAGAAGTTTCCTCAACATGAATGCCATGTTGTGTGTGCAGACGAACCGATCATACCCGGTCAAACTTTCAATTTTAAGTTGGCATATATGGCAGAAACTGATCTTCGAGGCAAATGTTGACGTATAGCTCAAGATCAAAATGATCTTAAGTGCTTTTATCGCTGTCTGAGCCACGTAGAGTTTATAGATGAAGTCACTGTCTTCTACATGGACTCGAAATTTTCGCACTTTCTCAAAAAGAGCCTTGGCTTGTTCTCCATCTTTTTTGTCCAAGGTGGTCAGGCTAGGAGCTTCTGCAATAAGCTTTTCGGTTGGAAACTGCACTGTTGGAGTTTCCATCAATGGTGTAGACTGACTGCCGTCCTCTGAGGATACGTGTTTCTGAAAAACCACACCGCCTGTGAATCTCTGCTTTTCCTCAGAATCTTCACAAGCGGTTTCAGACAAAGCTTTCGTTGTCCATGGTGATTCAAAGCACCGCCCCAAAATGGAAACAAAGTGTTCAATCTTTGAGCTGGTCTTTGGGTACTTGAACCAAAAATTGCTGCTTACCATTAGCATTATGGTGTGTATGAGGGCAAGGTAAGGGAAGTATTTGTTGTACCATGGTAGGGCTTCATGGTAGCACATTTGGTTGACAAAAACATACTGCTGAAAGTCCAGATTTGTTTTTCGCCCTCTGGGTTGAGGTTGAGACCTATCTTCTCCTTTTAAGGGGGTAGGTTGAGTGTTAAGGAGTTCATGCGCAACACTGTCAGGAAGGTCTCTGGTTGTTGAGGGTGCGGTGCCCAGAACTGATGTGGAACATTCTAGTTGATTTTGTGCAGCCTCAGGGTTTGTGCTTTCCTCAAGAATGGGAAGACAAGCCACTTGGTCTTTAGACAACTGCATAGTCCCAGAAAAGATGGCTAACATCAACATTACTACTCCAATATAATCCATGAACACATCCCACCATGGTTTCAGAATACGGTAGTTCGGCTGGATGTCATTAAGGGAGGCAACTTCAGTTAGACTAAACATCCCTGTAATAAAGAGTAGTGCAGTCAGTGCATATGAAACCAGTGCATGTTTGAACAGAATTAATTTCATGAGTCTATTACATGTCTCAACATTCTTCAAAGGTCTTGGTTGTTTTCTCCAAGATAAAGTAAATGAACACTATTTTATTGAGGAGATTTACATGTAGTCAGATTCCATGCAGAGTGCATGTACTGACTGTTCATAATTCGACACCTACATGCTAGCCACATGTGGCTTCAAGTTACAACATGCAAGGTCCGAATCAACTCAAGAGTGTGTTATGTCTGAAATAGCACTTCACTGCGACGACTCGCATGTTTGTGTGGCATGAGAAACACGTGTCCATTCACTTCAGATGTGATTCCTGATTCTAGGTTAAAACATTTTTGGCTGCCAACGTGGTATTAATAGGCCAATTCTGTTTTTAAACTCCCAGTGGCATGCACACAGTTCGAGCACTGCTTTATTTGATGCCTGATATTTTCTCAGAGTAGTGCGTGAGAAATAGAGTCTGTCAGCTGTTAATCATTAGAATTGTCTGTGTTAACCATTTAATGGATTTAAGAACTATAAGCTAAGAAGCCCACGGTTCTAACTTTGAGTTGATTGCATCGCTGGGTCATTCCACAAAAAGAGTATTTTATTTGTTTTTATTTTGACTTTTACAAATAATGTTCCTTTCAGGACAAGTCTTCATGACTTCAATTCATATTTTGTTAGATTTATCAGTAGGGGGCGACCTTACAAATACACAAAACTGTTTTAATATGTCAACATTAAATTCTGTTAAGAGGTGCCTTGTAGAGCCAAGACAGCACAAGATGCCTAATAAGTAAACTTTTGAAATCACCAATTCAGAATGCACCCATTTAGGCGATGACCCTGCAAATTTAAATTGAAAACGTTTATAGGATGTTCTGATATGGATATTATCAGGCTAATGAAACATTGTCTTAAAACAGAAATATTATAATTCGTATAATGTAGTAATACATTGATGTCAGGATACGAGGCAGACAGAGTCTGAAACGCTAAACTGCTGAACTCGTATAACCTGCAGCCCCTGGGAATAGTATATTTCTAGGTAGTAGGAAGAAATAAGCCTCAAAGACCCAGATAAAAACAGTAAAATGGTCTACTTACTGTCTCTATGCTGCTTTTCACTGGGATGGAAAAGTGCGCGCTGTCCTTATCTTGATTGTCATAGACGCTAGTTTTGACAAAAGTTGTCGTTGAGCAGGAAACGGACTACAAAAGTCAAATGCATAATCGCTACCAAACAGTCTTGTTTCAGCCTAGTAATGTAGTGTCCATTAAGCCCTGTCCAGAGCAGTGAGGTTAAAATATGCGCTCTTTGTCCGACCTGCTCCGACTAGTTCAGCAGTCAAGATGACGGAGCTGTTCCGTTCCGTGCGTCAGCTGCGTATTTCATTGGACGCTGACAGCGCAGCGTTTATGAACGCACTGGATAAAGGTGAATTATCACCAAAAAGCCTTATAGAGCTGCAGACGCGCCCAGTACACAAAGCAGTGTTTTAGATAAAGTCGTTTTTAAATTAAAGATGGAGTCTGTGAAGTATTACAGTTCTGACAGCCATGACTGTTTAATCACGCTTTCTTATAGTTTATTTTCTTCTTCCTTTTTATTATGAGGAAACTAGGACCCAGATGGTGGAGAAATGTGTGGTTGGCACAGTGTGCAGGAAATGTCTTGGTTACTAAACCAACCCACCACAATTTTTTTTTCAAGTTTCAGCTAGTTTGTAAAGAGGAACATAGATTTTCCTTTGCTGTCTGACTGAATCATGAACACGTGTATTTTTCTTCCTCTTCTGTCATTTTTTTTATCCCACCAGTGTTTTGAATGCTTTTGATTATTCATAAAAATCCTAATAGTTTATGGCATGTATACTTATTTCCCTAAATTACAGAAACCCAATGATCTTCACATTTTTACTATTTATATAAGTTCAACACATTTTATTTTGCACATGCAGCTGCCATAAAAATATATAAGATGTCATCACATGTTTATCAGTGCATTTGCTCCTTTAGTGCTCTTGAGTATCATTAGAAGAGAACAGATGATCCCTTGTGAGTTCAGAGAGATATGAGTGTCCTCACCACAGCATGATTAAAAGCGACCAACCCTTGGTTCCTGAGAGCACTACAGGTGGAATTAAACCAATAATAACTTTGTATGAGACATCTGCATTATTAAGCACATATGATTCATGAATTTAGGGATGGTCTATAATTTTTAAATACAGCATGATTGTTGAAACTTTAAAGGCCTTGTCAGTAAACAGTGAAATTAAAAGGAACAAATAGTGACGAATAGTTTTAAAATGAGACTTCAAATCACGTACATTTTCCATTTTAGCCAAATCAAAGCCATGTGCAATACTGTGCCTGTGTTATGTTTCAGACCAGACATTGTAATGTAGGCCAGGCCTGTTATTCAGCACTATTTATAATCGAATTTGTGTTAAAATAAACTAAAAAACAACAAACTTAGATGCATATTGAGCTAGGGTTGGCTCTAACATCTAATTTAGGGTGTTGTATATATAATAAAACTGTTATATTTTTATATTAACTTTATAATGATTTCCTGAAATGTCAGATAAAGAGACTATTATTGTGAAAAAATATAACAAATTGAATTCCTGCATTTTAAAGTTGAAACTGAACCTTGTAATGAAAACTGAAGAAAAAAAACCTGAAATGTAATAAAAAGAAACGGCATGTATCTTAAATGCAAGAAACGACTTCACATGGTTTTGTGCATGAATGAATGCCGAATCATAAATTTGTAAGTTTGGCACTTGTGGCTTTCCGTCTTTGCTCTGTACACGTGACCTAGAAAACCTATAAATACGGGTAGCGGGCGTCCATTGTGTTGTTCACCAGAGAGTCACTCCCGTGGACAACAGACAGTAACAGTATGGCGTCGACGAGCCGGTTAGTTACCATTTCTGCTGGTTTTGTGTCTCTCTGATATCGTTTGGTAAAGGATGGCGTAGATAACCTTTGAAAATATGTCCGGTGTGGGCGTCTATAGGCTTTTAGTCGTAGTTTGTTGTCGTTGTGGTGCGTATAAAGCAGACCTTGGATTATGAATACACTGTCATTTTCTGCTAGCGCATGTTGGCTAGCCGTTCGCATCGTATGAAATAAGACACAATGAGAGCTCATTGCAGCAAATAATTTTTAAAGACAAGTCGTCAGATACGTTATTTAAGATCTGCGTGAAAGGTTGATATGCCTGTCAAAACCAAACTAAAACAAACAACGGAGTCTCCACAGAGCTAACAGTGCTAACTGCACGTACATCACTAACAAACTCTCAGGAAGTGATTCCCATTGATTATTTATCTAATAAACATTTTCTTTATTTATCCTAACTCATGTCTGCCTTGTTAAGGCTATAACATCAGTGTTTAGTAGCAGTCACCTGCTGTAACAGTCCAAGCCACCTTTAGGTCCACTGTTATTTATATAGTTATATCTAGTATTATATATGTTAAGCTTATGATTTTATAGAGATTCCACAAATATATAAATTGATGCATAACAAGCCCTGAGAATATGTCATATACTTAAATCAATAGGGGCAAGGAACACTAAAAGTTGATATATCATATTTAAAGTAAGGTTTAGATTTGTATATATATAGATGCACATGTAGACGTTCATATGTACTCTGTGGTTCTGCTGTTTATCAAATAGAGTTAAGAAAAAAATGAAGAAAAGGAAATGATGCAACAAGGATGTCTTTAATTTATTAATCCGTATCCAATTTTTAAAAAATTTAATATGCCCCTGCTTTATATGAGTCACTCTGTGGTGGTTCGTTTGGCATCTTCCTGTAGTGTTGTTTACTGTATCCTAATCCACAGACAAGCAGTTGTTTTCTAATGTCAGTAGAGTTCAAGAGTTCATGTGGATTTTTCCTAACTTCTGGAATTTCGTCTGTTTTAGTGGAGACTCTCTTCCCAAGGTGCAATGCCCCAATCACCCCGATGCATTACTGGTGGAGGACTACAGGGCAGGAGACATGATCTGTCCTGAATGTGGCCTTGTAGTAGGTAGGAGTTTCCACCTGCTTCTGAATATTCAAGCTTTAAGTGGACGTTTTTCATCACTAACTTAAACAGTAAGACAATAAGCTTGTGTTTTCTTTCTTTCTTAGGTGACCGTGTAATTGATGTAGGGTCAGAATGGAGAACGTTCACCAATGAGAAAGCAACTAAGGACCCGTCTCGTGTTGGTGACGCTCAGAACCCTCTCCTCAATGGTGGAGACCTCACCACCATGATCAGCAAAGTAAGGAACTTGTCTACCTATTTACAATGCATACATGCATAAATGTGTGTTCTCATTGTGATTTTTAAATATATTTTCAATATGGTATTTCAGGGAACAGGTGCAGCGAGCTTTGATGAGTTTGGAAATTCTAAGTACCAGAATCGTAGAACCATGAGCAGCTCCGATCGAGCCATGTTGAATGCCTTCAAGGAGATCACCACCATGGCCGACAGGATCAACCTCCCCAGAAACATCATCGTAAGTGTCCCAGCCTACTGTAATTGAATGGTAATGTAATCATCATGTCACATAAGTAAACTAAACCAAAAAATTGTATTGTAAACAGTAAAGCCAAATAACTACTTCAGAATTTTGGATAACATGCATGATAAAAAATATTTAGTTTTTTTAAAGCAAACCATGAAAGCTGAGTGATTAACTTCACTTTTTTTTGTCTGTAAGCTGCTTCGTAAATTACACCATTAAAATGATTGGAATACAGGATGTTAATTCAAAATAATTAGCATAATCATTTACTAGAGCTGGCTTCTCTAAATGAAGTCTGTACATTTAAGATTTTACCTATTATTGATAAGTGTTTCTGTCATGTTGTACATCAACACATCTGATGTCACAACTTGGCAATGCGTGTATCACTAGACTAGAAGAGTTTTGCGCTATTAAAACCATTCATGGTCATTCGTTAATGGGGTCATATGATGCGATTTCATGTTTTCCTTTGTCTTTGGAGTGTTACAAGCTGTTTGTGCATATATAAGATCCGTAAAGTCGCAAAGATTAAAGTTTCAAACTCAAAGAGATATTCTTTCTAAAAGTTAAGACTCATTTAAACACGCCTCCACATATCTACGTCACTGTGTGGGATGATTTGAATAACACCGCCCAAATGTATAAGCAAAGAAAGAATTCGGAACTTTTATTCTACTTGTAGTGTTGTTACCGCCACAGTGTTGTGGAGATGCTGTATGTTTCCAAATATGGTAAGGGCATAACATTTGTGTCACGCTTGAGGTATTCAGCCAATCACAATACACTGGATAGCTGGCCAATCAGAGCGCGATGAGCTTTGTAAAAAATCGCCACGTTTCCGAATTGCGTGGCATAGAGGAGCAATAATAATGTACGGTATCTGGAAAATAATGTTTTTTGAACCTTACACCGTGTAAACATTGCATTACACCAAATACACAAAACAATGTTCTTTTTAGTATGACCCTTTTAATCAGTATTTCCAACCTCACTTGGAGGACGTATTCCTCCATCCTCTCAGTAAAGTTTCCTTTTTCTGTTACAGGACCGAACAAACAACTTGTTCAAACAGGTTTACGAACAGAAGAGTCTGAAAGGCAGAAGTAATGATGCGATTGCTTCTGCCTGCCTTTACATCGCATGCAGACAGGAGGGCGTCCCTAGAACATTTAAAGGTATAAACCGTTTGCTCTTTTTCATGTTGTTGTTTATTAATAGACTATATTGTACTGAATTTACTGTGTCTACCATCAAGATTGGCTCAACCAATAGAAGGCAACAGTCGGGTTCCAAAAGTATAAATCTCCTTCATTTTCTTCATACGGCAATTGTTTTTGAACAATAACTTCTGAACTGTTCAAAATAGACTTGCTATGAGGTTGTTAATAGATGGTATTTGCTTTGTTAAAGTTAAGAATTATTTAACAGGGCAATACCTGATGAAAAATTACATTACCCTTGATTCTGCAGAGAAGGAAATTGGAGCCAAATTTTAAATCAATAGTGTTATATTTTACCATCAATTAAATACTTGTTTTTTTTTTTTGCCTTCTACGTTTGTAATGTTGCAAAGCACCTCATAGCTGGTTGTTTCATAACTCTTAAAAGACTTTTCTAAAAAAACATTCTTCCAGAACAAAGGCTGCTGAAAAAGTGGGTGGGCACTGTTGCCCTCAATAGTGTGAGTTTATTTGTTTGAGCGCCCAGTAGAAGGCAGAGGGAGTGTTCTGGAAAACCTCTTAGGCCCGGTTTCACAGGCAGGGCTTAGACTAAGACAACATTAGGCCATAGTTCAATTAGGACATTTAAATAATTTTTATAAATGTGCTTAGGAAAAAACATTACTGGTGTGCATCTACAGATAAACCAAAGGGACTGATATATTTTAAGATCAGTCATTGCAAGTTTCTTTCAGTTGAAACAGCTCAGACTTACATTTTAGTCCAGGACTAGGCTTAGGCCTTGTCTGTGAAACCAGGGGTTAGTTTTCTAACTCCTCCATTTGGTGATGCAAGTGGTGGAGAAATGACACACATTCACCTTCAGCATCATGCTAGAGAACTCTACAACTGAAGATATTTAGCTATCAATATTCCAGCAGTTCTTGATATATATCATTTCTATCTCCCTCCACCCCAGAAATCTGTGCCGTGTCTCGGATCTCGAAGAAGGAGATTGGCCGCTGCTTCAAGCTTATCCTGAAGGCTCTTGAGACGAGCGTGGATCTCATTACAACCGGCGACTTCATGTCACGTTTCTGCTCCAACTTGGGCTTGCCCAAACAGGTGCAGATGGCGGCCACTTACATCGCCAGGAAGGCCGTTGAACTGGACTTGGTTCCAGGGCGCAGTCCGATCTCAGTGGCAGCCGCAGCCATTTACATGGCCTCTCAAGCATCTGCTGAGAAGAAGACACAGAAGGGTAAGAGAAAACAAACATATAATCCAGTCAACGAGTATTGCGATAAGCAAAAACGAAAGGCGGTATGTTAGCGTCCTTGATTAATGGAAGTTATTTTTCTCCTGTGCAGAGATTGGGGACATCGCTGGTGTGGCAGACGTCACCATCCGTCAGTCCTACCGTCTCATTTATCCCCGTGCTGCCGATCTCTTTCCTCCAGACTTCAAGTTCGACACACCAGTGGATAAACTGCCTCAACTGTGAAAACCCATGTGCCCCACACTCACCGCTCTTTGTACTTTCAGAATTTTTGCCCTTTTCTCTTTGAAATTTGTAAGTTTTGCTCTTCCCCTGTGAAGGCACAAGCCTTTTGAAAAGATGACGGCAGGGATTCTACAAAGTACAGAAGACACATTCCAAGTTAAATCGCAGATTGCAGGCTGTACTTTCATTTGTGTGTATATAAATTGTACATATGTCTAAGTGAGAATTTGGTGGTTGCAGCTAGGCATATTTCTTACTGTAACATTTTCTTTTGTAGGAAATTATTTTGTTAGCTTGTTTGCATTATATTTAGTAACTTAAATAATAAATGCTTTTCAGAAAAGCATGGTGAACATCTTGGAAATCCCCAGAACAGGTGTACAGATACCATGAAAGCGAGAAAGCGTGTAGCTCACGAATAGTTTTATTTCCCCCTCTTTTTTTATTTCACGAGGGGAATGGTATGAAGCAGAAGTTTCTGTTCGTGTGTTTCTGTTCCTGTATCCACCGCTCAGTTATTATAAACATTTCATGAAACACCAGAGAATCCTTTTTGAAGTGACAAATGAACCATTTACAACATGATTAGATCGACAAAATGCAGAAAGACTCGTGACTACATAATAGACATTTAATTTTCGCATTCATGATGGCAGACAGTTTTAGCAAAACCTGTTATTTACACCATTGTCAAGTCAAACTTCACGACTGTACCTTTGAAACTTTTCTTCTGCATCATGCTCCGACATACAAGTAGTGGGTATAAAACCTTTGTACGTGCCTTTTGTTTTTCCATCATTTAGATAAAACATGGATGTTTTAGACAAAAATTAGTGCTTCCAGCTTGATAAGTGTTTTCTGTAGTGTATCCTATATAATACACCAGACCTCCAACTAGTATCTACCCCTCCACTTGGATTGCTTATTACACATATGAAGCTCCTGGCCTATTTTTGAACATCTAGACCAGTTATTAGTATATTTATATTGATATTTGGTGTCTAGCATAGATTCCAGTCTGTCATGTCCACATATGAAAAAAACATGAAATGGAGGAATTTCAGTAAAGAACAAGTAGGTAATGAGGTAATGTGATTGCCTGTCACATACACACTACTATTTAAAAGTTTGAGGTTAGTAAAAAAAAAAAAAAAGTTTTTGAAAGAAATCTCTGATTTGAGAAATACAGTAAAAAAACAAAAATACAGTAAAAACAGTAACATTGTAAAACAATATTATTTTAAATGACTTTAGTATTTGAAAATCTTTTAAAATGTAATTTAATCCTGTGATGGCAAAGCTGAATTTTCAGTGTTGAATTACAGTATTAACTTAAACAAATCCTACTGACCCCAAACGTTTGAACAGTAGTGTAAGCCACGGACAGCTTAAGTCTGGTAAAAAAAAAAACATGACCTTATCCTGAAACCTGATAGAAAAATAACTTACTGAATGGATGTAAAAGCATTTCCTGTTGCAAAGCACTGACATATATACGACTAGAGTTGTAACTGGTAGTTCATATTTGCAGTTTTCGATATAACTTGGATCATAATGCATTAATACTGTACTGTAGGGAAGAGTATAGACTCCATTTCATAAAAATGGCTAGATGTTTTGGTAATAGTGGCAAACTATACATTCATTGGATGAGGTACAAAATATCACCTATTATTTCGGCCTATGGCTTTCAAACGCTTTCACATAATTAACATTGACAGCTGACAGATTTTTTTTAAACGCTTCAAAAACAAAACTATAAAAATCAAGCTCATTCTCAGTGTGACTGAAGAAATTCTGTGGGCAAGCTGAATGTGGATGTGGCCTGCCGACTTCCTCAACACTAGGGGGTGTCAGTGAGGCACCTGATCACATGGTTCACGTCATGAGCTGTGGGAAGTTGTCAGTACAGTTGGAAACTATACTGCTCAGTTTATGTTTTTCATGATCAGTGCTCAGGTCCTGATGAAATGGAATAATTATCCCAAACCTCATAATAACTCCATTTACTCCATCCAAAAGAAAATAAAAGTTTCTTCATCATATTACAACAGAAAAGGGGTTGTGGTAATCCTAAAATAACACTGACAACAAAAAAGGGATATTTGCAAATGATCCGATTCACATTTTCTGTATCTGTGTTTGTGTGTGTGGAGAGGGAGGGATGTCAACACGTAGTTAACACCAGTCTGCAATATAGTCAAAGTCTGCAAACAGGTCCTGCTCGTCCTGGCTCAAGGGCCGGGGCTCTCTGGGCGGTGTGAGCACCGGAGCTTCTGAGGTAAATTCATTGTCAAAATTACTAACGTCACTGGAACTCTGGATTGTGGGTACAAATGGTGGCTTCTCTTTCTTTGCTAATAGTCCATCCCAGTCAATATTCTGGAAAAAAATAAGGTACAAATAATATTTATATTCAGAGAAAGAAAAAGGGGGAAAAAAATACAATGCTTGGAATAAATTGAGACATGCAGCCAGATGGTTCAGAAGTTACCCTGAAGAACAGATGTTTCTTCACATCCTCTGCGTCACGTTCACCAGCACCAAGTCGTCGCTCGGGATTCCTTCTTAATAACTGCGTGAAAGTGAAAGACATTAATAAGACTGATATTCATGTCTACACCTGGTAAATTCACACTGCTATAAAGCTGCTCTTAGTACAAACCCTTCTCATAATGGAGATGGCTTCTGTTGAGAGGAATCTTGGGTAGCGAACTTCGTCGTTCACAATGCTGTCGAACACCTCTTCTTCATCATCACCAGGAAATGGAGACTATGAAAACATGAATTCACTTACTTGTATAAAGTATTTTTAGTGTTACAAAAATACTGTCGCTTTCACACTTAATACATTTGCTTGTACGAATATGATTATCTTCTCGTCTAGGTTATGAGGTACACTCAAAAGTTTGAGGTCAGTTAAGATGTTTTTTTGTTGTTGTAAGAAATTAATACTTTTCATTCAGGAAGGACTTTTTTTGTAAGAAATTAATACTTTTATTCATTCTCAAATAAATGCTGTTCATCAAATAATCCTGAGAAAAATGTATCATGGTTTCCACTGTTAACTGTTTTAAACATTAATACAAATTTCTTAGACAGCAAATCAGCATATTAGAATGATTTCTGAAGGATCATGTGACACTGAAGACTGGGGTAAACAATTATTTCAAATTGCCAATTTTTTATGTTTTAATGTACTTTTAATTAAATAATTTAATTAAATGTAGCCTTGGTGATCATAAGAGACTTTAAAATAAAATACTGCCCCAAACTTTTAAGGTAGTGTATTTAGAGAGATGATGAGAAATGAATAAAACAATGTGGATGAGGTCTGACCTCCCCGACAAGCATCTCAAAGATAAGCACGCCGAGCCCCCACCAGTCCACCGCACGTGTGTAGGATGTTTCAGTTAACACCTCAGGAGCCAGAAATTCTGGAGTGCCACAGAAAGTGCTCGTTCTGTCTTGGTAACCCATTCCTAACACAGAAAAAGGCAGAATATTGGTCTCTGGGGCTTGTACAGCAGACAACACAACAACAAACATATCCTTACCTTCTTTGCAAAGGCCAAAGTCAGCAATCTTGACGAACCCCTCTGTGTCAAGCAGTAAGTTATCCAACTTCAGATCTCTGAGGAATACATTTATTAATCCTCAAATGAATTTCATGAAAAACAATGAATATTTGGGTCAAAAATTCAATAGTTAAGTACAGATTTTTTTCTAATACCTGTATACAATCTTGTGCTCGTGTAAAAACTGTAACCCCAGGACGACACAGGCTGCATAAAACCTGCAACAATCAACAACAACAGAACATGTAATGATGATAAAGCCTTGATTGCAATTACCTAAAAGCATGCTCTTGTGTCACTCACGTGGCCCGCGGCTCTGAAAACACATCGGCATGAATGTGCATCATTAAGTCTCCTCCTGCCGCATACTCCATCACAAAACACACATGCTCCTTGGTCTGGAAACATGCAAAAAGATTGACAAGGAACGGGTGCCGCATGCTGTTCACAGTCTCGAATATCCTCTTCTCACACATCAAACTGGGAGAATAGAAAAGAAGACAGGATAAAATAAGACCAAACAGCAGCTAGTAGCTGACAGGTGTTGCTCACAAATGATCGTATATAAAACAGAGAAGAACAATTTACCTTTCAACCTCATCACGGGCGACAATATCTCCCTTCTTAAGGGCCTTGATGGCAAACATTTCACCTGTAATACTGTACTCCGCTAATAACACCTAAAGGAAAAGGTGAAGTGACAGATGTAATGACAAGATTATGCGAGTGGTGTTTTCTGCTGGAAAAGTCACTGTCATTATTTTATGTAACTATGTACCATACTTTATCTAAATGTAAAAACACCACTAAAAAAGGAAACCGTAAGCATAAATAGCCTCATACCTTTCCAAAATGGCCACGGCCTAACACTGCAACACATTTAAAGTCTTTAAGACTAAAATGAAACTGTTCTTCCTCTTCGTCCCTACAACAACAAAAGTACTTTAGCAATGTCGAGTGTATATTTGCTAGTACAAGACAAACTATAAACAGAACTATAAATAGTTCACCTTATTCCTGTGTTCTTTTGGACAGTTATGAGCTGTAACGCTGACGGCTGAGTGTCATGTTCCACGACTTCTGCAAGCTCAGACTGAACAATGATGCTATTTCTGTCATTTCGGTAGCCAAATGAAGTCAAAGTGTCCTGTAAAAGAAGAAAATAAGCCTTTCAGCTGCCGCTGTTTATACAAGATGACACTGGAGAACTGTTATCGTTATGTTAATAAAGGTAACGGTGAAGGCATTTCCTTTTACTTTCAAATGCAAGGGGGCAGATGAGAGACTAAACATGAATTACATGTCCGCTTCAGATCTTTATCTTCAGAGTTTAAAGGAGTCGAACTGTGCTTTCAAGGAAACAGATGACATCAATACAGATGCCTAGACGGCTTATCTCTACAGCGACCACATGATATGTGATGTTACCTGATCTTGCTCTTTGTTGGGGATCTTGTCCTCAGGCAAGACTTCTCTTATATTAACAGGAGAGTAATGCTTTGGTGTAGCGTCTTTGTCAAAGTCCAGTTTTGTTACTATTGGGTCACTAGAGAGAACAGACAAATACAAACAGACACGTGAAAGCATTGCCTAATGACTAGTTTAACAAAGTAAGTGTGTTCATTATATTGTATGTTCATACTTTACCTCCTCAGAGCAGGGGTTCCTGGGTGACTGCTGTGTCCAGTCTCAGCTGCCAGCTCTGCTACTTGAGGACTAAATGAGTTATTGGGAGAGGGAATGGCCCTCCTCACCAGCCGGCCCCATGTACCGATGCTCATCTGAGGGGCCCGCAGGAACGGTTTCCCTGTAGACATGGGAGATGAGAAGAAACACATTTATCAGACCCCTATAAACCTCTTTACTTAGAAATCAGGGTAATATAAACAAAAAGCTACAATGGCAACAACATAAACTAAACCAAATGGTGTTTCACAAAGGAACGCTTTCAGAAGGTGCAGGTGCAGGTTTGGGACTGAAGCCCAGGTTTGTTGGCAGGTGGGAATAAATCACGGTTTTGCTTTAATACAAGCAGTATGCCTGTATTATGAAAAGGAATTTTATTTATAATTGGCCCATAATTAGTTTTTTGTGACACATTTAATATTTATTTTTAATAACTGCTCTTAAAAAACATTTTCTTTTTGAAATAAAACAGTTTAAATTTCTATGTAAACAAACTGTAACTTCCTCCCCAGCTTGCTATGAAATTTAAGATTTTGTTACATCACAAAAATAAATACAATAAAAACAGCCTGCCCAGTATTAGACCTAAACACAAACCCGTAGCCAGCCTACACTACAGTTAAAAGTTTAGGGTTTAAGAAATTAATACTTTGATTCAGCAAGGATGCATTAAATTGATCAAACCGACAGTAAAGAAATTAATAATGTTATCCACCTCTTTGCTAAAGAGCCTACTGCGGTTTAATTCATGGGAGGCTCTTCCAGTTTGGGGAAGTTCCACTAAAAAGACTGCAACAAATCATTTCAGATCACAAGGTTGTGCTACAAATAATCCTTATCTGTCCTTTTGACTGAATGGGCTGTAAATTATCATTCATTTCCTATTTTCAGAAGTCAGGAGAACAACGTTATGTTTGGTATATTAATGTGACGTGATACAGCAACATCTATAAAATAGCTCTTTTCAGCCCACTGCATTATTTTCCTAACTGATTATTTTCATGCTTCCGCTGTAAGTAAATGAAAAAATACAACATACACTGTGCATTTGTGATCTGTTCTCTTAATTTAATTTACGATATAAACCATGAATAATTTCCTGGAATGCACGAAGCATCTTTCATTTTTCTACTCAAATCCTCATGTCTCTTTCTAGGTTTGTTTTCACACGGATGCTGTAAAATGTCATTGTTACGAAATATAGACATATATTACTATAATGATATTTAACACGTACGTAATATTGCTGCAGATAGGAGGAGGATCTTTAGGACTTATTCATGTTGAAAGTGATTTGTTAATGCTTTTACACATAAATTTCCTTTTAATGATCGATGGTTGAAGGAAGTAAAATAATGTCACCTCATTGTACCCAGTTTTTGAAAATGCTTATTATAGCGTTCATAGAGTGAACCTTTTGCTGATTGTTTACAATGTAAACAGAAGTTACTCCCATAATTGAAGAAAAGCATCATGGGGCGTAGGAAAAAGGTGGATAAAAGATTTCGAATTCAAATAAATGCTGTTCTTTTGAACTTTCTATTCATCAAAGAATCCTGAAATTTTTTTTACATTTTACATTTATTAAGTATTACACTTTCCACCTAAATATTAAGCAGCACAAAAGTTCTCAACTCTAAAGACTGGGGTAACAGCTACTGAAAAACAGGAATAAGTTACATTTTAAAATATATTACAATAGAAAGTTTTACATTGTAATAATGTATTTTAAATTGTAATACTTCACAGTATTTCTGGTTTTGCTGTATGCTTGATCAAGCAAGTGCTCTGGTAAGCATAAGAGACTTTTATAAGGGGACAATTTGCATACTGTGCATATTACATGCAATTTGGGCGTTCAAATACAAATCTCGAATATGCACCACCAAAAAAGGCCACAATTTAATTCTATAGGTCTGGCAAATGGTCCTACAAAGCTATTTTTCAAGTGTTTTTTTGTTTTTGCTCAAGAAACCTTAACATGACCCTTTTGATGAATTGTCAAATTGCTAAATTTTCATAATACTCTACCGTGTTGAAGAAATACCCTCACCTTGTTGCTTTGAGAAGATCTTTTTCTGCCTTTGGAGTTTGGTTCTTCTCTCAATGACTGGATTAAAAAAGGTAACCTGTAACAAAAATGGCTTTTAGATCAAGCTCTGTAAACTAATCAAATTCCACTTCAGATCTACTAGGCTCAGTTTCTTTAGAGAAGCAAAGGTGGGAAAACCTGCCCGGGGGTTTCAGGGGCCACTGAGCGTGAGGAATTCCTCTTTGATTTTCTCACAGAGTTCCGGGCTGCTAATCAGAGGGCTCTTTGTGGGAATGTATTGATCGCTGAGACAATATTGTAAAGGTACCTCTGCAAACAGAGTCCCTTGTGGCTCAAGGTAAAGGCACATTCCGTGCCGCTGATTGTCCAGGAAGTCCTCCAGTCGCAGGAATTTCACCGCACAAAGGGACCGCCAGTCTCTCCAATACACAGAGATCTCCAGCTCACGAGACTGTGGTAAACAAACATTTGCCAAAGTATATATAAACAAGACCCATAAGTGTTTTATGCATAAATAAACATGTACACTGAGTTTACCCGGTCTAGCTCTAATGTAAACTTCTGGTCCCACGACTGATTACTGATAGGTTTCCAACTGGTCTGACCAACTACAGTGTTGTCAAGCTTCAGAACAGCACTAATTTCATCTGGAGACAAACAGAGACGCATACAGACATTAAGCTTCTCAACTGCTACAGCTTTGCTTTTTAATTGTAAAGTCAAATGAAAGGCTGATGAAAAGCCACTAAGCACTAAGAACTACTCAACTGGACAAGTCGTCATTTTTGGAGAGATTCCGAACGCTGGTTCCTCTGCGGTTCCCACGGCTCATGAAAGAGGAGCGCGTTTCACTGGGACTCCAACCGGGCAGCGGCACCGACGTGGCTTTAGACCGGCCAGGAACATTGTCTAACAGGTCCTGACATCCCATGAGCCGAACCTCTAATTTGCCTGTTTTAGTCAATGACAATCACCATTAAAATGCGCTGCCATTTGAAAGTGTGGGGTCAGTATGATTTTTTTTATGTTTTTGAAAGAAGCCTTATGCTCACGCAGGCTAAATTTATATGAAAAATGTATTGAAAACAGTAATATTGTGAAATATTATTGCAATTTAAAATAATGGTTTCTATTTTAATGCATCTCAACATGCAATGTATTCCTGTGATGGCAACGCTGAATTTTCAGCAGCCATTACTCCAGTCTTCAGTGTCACGTGATCCTTCAGAAACCATTTTAATATGCTGCTTTGATGCTCAAGATACATTTTTAATATGCTGAAAACAGTTGTGCTGCCTAATATTTTTCTGGAAACCATGACATTTTATTTCAGGATACTTTGGTGAACGTTTAAAAGAATAGCATTTATTTAAAAAAAAGAATCAATCTTTTGTAAGATTCTAAACGTCTTTTATGTCACCTCTGATCAATTTAATGCATTCTAGCTGAATATCTTTTTTTTATTTTTTATTTTACTGACCCCAGTTTACAGCTTCATATAACACTTTAATAACATTAAGGTAAATCTGAAGGTAATATGTGTTGCTCACCTGTGAGTGCAGCAGGTTTGGTGCTGTACTGGTTTTTAACAGTGCTGTTGTGATTCTGTGTGGATATGAAGCTCTGGCGAGGACTGAGGGCCGGAGAGGACATAAGAGATAACTCCTCCATGATCAGACTGCTCTTGGGATGGTTCTTCGGAAGCTCGTTGAGTCTCTGCTCCAGGGAATACTTCAACAAATCCAGCTTCTGACTGGACTCATTGAACCTGGCTTGGGCCTGGATTTCACAGAATTACAGCAGAAAAATTAAAGGCAGTTGGATGCATAGATATGAATCTAAAGGTGCAGTTTACTGTTGCTTGTCGAAATGTTGTGGGAGAAATCCAGTCATAGCAATCGGCGCAGTTTCAGTTTTTTCTTCTTGTACTCAAGTTGATCATGCAAATTCACAGTATTAATGAACAGAAAGCTGCTTGGTTTGTAAGTAACTTCTATGTAAGCTGTGCTTCATACATCGCTGCACGATTGACAGACTATGGACCTTTTCTGCATGCAAATATTCACTGAACTTTCCATAATGTGGCCACACCTTTACCTTGTAGATGCTAAACTGAAAAATGGCATTAACAGAACAATTCACCAACAATGAACTTTGTCATTATTAACTTGTCCACATGTTGAGTTTTTAAAAGCTTAGCTTAAATGTTTGCCATAATAGTGCTCATAAATGACTGTTGAGATATTCTCAATTGAAATGGAGTAGAGGCTTGGACCTGGAAACAGTATTCATTGTCACAACTTAAATATGTAAATTACAAAAAAAAAATGAATAAAAAACCCCCCTATATATTATTTGATTTTTATGTCATACAAGTAAGCAAGCTTACAAATTAAACTCAATTAATTTAATTTATTTCACACAAATAAGCTTATTAAATTAAATTGTAAGCTTTCTTATTTGTAAGTGTGAAATGTTATATGTCAACATTTTGAAGTGGATCTAAACCTTTCATCAAAGTCCTTGTCTTGTCTTGTCATATATACAGGTGCATCTCAGAAAATTAGAATATGGTGAAAAAGTAACAAATTCTCTTGTAACATTTCAAAAAGTTAAACTTTCATATATTTCAGATGCATTACAAGTAAAAAATAAATAAATTGTTTTAATTTTGATGATTAGAGCTTACAGCTCATGAAAGTAAAAAATCAGTATCTCAAAATATTAGAATATTTACATTTGAGTTTCAATAAATGACCATCCATACAGTATAAATTCTGGGTATCTCTTGTTCTTTGAAACCACAATAATAATTGCCAAGTCAGAACACTGCTGACTTGGCAATGGTCCAGAAGACTATCACTGATACGCTCCACAAAGAGAGTAAGTCACAGAGGGTCATTACTGAAAGGGGTGGCTGTTCAAGGAGTGCTGTATCAAAGCATATTAACCCTCTGGTTGTGTTCGGGTCAAATTCACCAGAAATTTTTTTTCTTTTTCCTGAAAATACTAGTTAACGTTATCGCATTGGACTCAAACTTACTGACTTTGCGCACATAGGGTACAAGTATTTCTCATAAATTTTTTTAGAATTTTCGTAATTTTTTGTGGGTTTTATTTCACCTAGTCACACTCGTTGTGTTCCCGGTCAAAAATGACCGGACTCCGAACAACTGCTTATAAATCTGTCATTATGCTATATTATCACTAAATATTGGATTCATTCTTTTTGTCAACTTGTTTTCTTTCATTTAGGACTGGTTTTGTGTTTCTATTTGCTTCTGATTAATCGTAGGCCTCATTTATCTGAGAGTAGGCACCTAATTTTTTGAGTGAAAAAAATATTTTTTATGAATAATTTTCACAATATTAAACAAAAAATTATAAAAATTTGCACTGTTTCTCACACTAGTGTACTTTAATGTTTAATCAGGAAGTTTGCTTTTAAATGCTTTTATTTTGTACAAAATTGCAAAAAGTCACACTCGTGGTGTTCCCGGTCAAAAATGACCGGACTCCAAACAACTGCTTATAAATCTGTCATTATGCTATATTATCACAAAATATTGGATTCAATCTTTTTGTCAACTTGTTTTCTTTCATTTAGGACTGGTTTTGTGTTTCTATTTGCATCCGATTAATCGTAGGCCTCATTTATCTGAAAGTAGGCACCTCATTTTTTGAGTGAAAAAAGCATTTTTTATGAATAATTTTCACAATATGAGAGAAAAAATTATGAAAATTTGCACTGTTTCTCACACTAGTGTACTTTAATGTTTAATCAAGAAGTTTGCTTTTAAATGCTTTTATTTTGTACAAAATTGCACAAAGTAACACTTGTCAAAAATTGCCGGCCATTGAAAGTGAATGGGGAAGAATGAAAGAAACAACTAGTGTTCAGGAGCATGTTGTGCTTGCAAACAAAGACCTTGGACCTTTGCATGTGTGGATGCATTTATACTCAAGCTATCACACACACACATGCGCACACACGCACGCGCACACACACACACACACACCCATCCATCCATGCATACAAACTATTTTATTACACCTATTTCATCCTACCCTGAACTGCATGCAATATCCTTTTATGAATAAAAAAGGATCTCTCTCTCTCTCTCTCTCTCTCTCTCTCTCTCACACACACACACACACACACATGCTCAGACTGCCTTGTCTTTAGCCTGCATTGACCTCAAAAATAATCTTTTCTTTCACCACATATTCTAGACTACGGAGCCCCTTAGAGCTCATGGTGGTGGAAAGATTTCGTGGTGGGTGAAAAAAATTTGGGGTGGGAGGAAAAAATATTTTTCAAATCTTTTGCGTTCTCTCGCAAAGATGTTTGCGTTCTCTCGCAAAACTTTGCGTTCTCTCGCAAAGATGCTTGCGTTCTCTCGCAAAGATGTTTGCGTTCTCTTGCAAAACTTTGTGTTCTCTCGCAAAGATGCTTGCGTTCTCTCGCAAAGATGCTTGCGTTCTCTCGCAAAGATGTTTGCGTTCTCTCGCAAAACTTTGTGTTCTCTCGCAAAGATGTTTGCGTTCTCTCGCAAAGATGTTTGCGTTCTCTCGCAAAGATGTTTGCGTTCTCTCGCAAAGATGTTTGCTTTCTCTCGCAAAACTTTGCGTTCTCTCGCAAAGATGTTTGCGTTCTCTCGCAAAACTTTGTGTTCTCTCGCAAAGATGTTTGCGTTCTCTCGCAAAAATGTTTGCGTTCTCTCGCAAAGATGTTTGCGTTCTCTCGCAAAACTTTGTGTTCTCTCGCAAAGATGCTTGCGTTCTCTCGCAAAGATGTTTGCGTTCTCTCGCAAAGATGTTTGCGTTCTCTCGCAAAACTGTGTTCTCTCGCAAAGATGTTTGCGTTCTCTCGCAAAGATGTTTGCTTTCTCTCGCAAAACTTTGCGTTCTCTCGCAAAGATGTTTGCTTTCTCTTGCAAAACTTTGCGTTCTCTTGCAAATATGTACGCAAAGTTTTGCGAGGGAACGCAAACATCTTTGCGAGAGAATGCAAAGTTTTGCGAGGGAACGCAAAAGATTTGAAAAATATTTTTTCCTCCCACCCCGATTTTTTTTCACCCACCCCGAAATCTTTCCACCACCATGAGCTCTAAGCGGCTCCGTACTAGACAAAACATTATGACAATATGTTTAGAGGCTTTCGTGTTCTCTCAGAGTAAACAAAAGTTTACAATTAAATGCTAGAGCATACAAATGCCTCACAGTGCCTTGCTTGTCATTTACACGAGGAAGAGACAACTGAAGAAGAATTTTACAGTGACGATGCATTGCAAGATATATTGGAAGATAAAAATATCACTGGACAAGCTGAAAACCTTGCAACAACTGAAAAGAAGCAATCTTCTGATTTTGAGGACCCAGCTGAAGTTGATGTAACGTTCTGGTCGAGGGATGGAAAAAAAAAGATTATTTTGAAGTCAATGCAGGCCAAAGACAAGGCAGTTTGAGCATTTGTGTGCATTGTGTGTGTGTGTGTGAGAGAGAGAGAGTTATAATATGAGATTCATAAAAGCATATTGCATACAGTTCAGGGTAGGATGAAATAGGTGTAATACAATAGTTTGTATGCATAGATGTGTGTGTGTGTGTGTGTGTGTGTGTGTGTGTGTGTGTGTGTGTGTGTGTGATAGCGTGAGTATACATGCACGCACTGGTCCAAGGCATTTATGTTTGCAAGCACAACATGCTCCTGAACACTAGTTGTTTCTTTCATTCTTCCCCATTCACTTTCAATGGCCGGCCATTTTTGACAAGTGTTACTTTGTGCAATTTTGTACAAAATAAAAGCATTTAAAAGCAAACTTCCTGATTAAACATTAAAGCACACTAGTGTGAGAAACAGTGCAAATTTTCATAATTTTTTCTCTCATATTGTGAAAATTATTCATAAAAAATAATTTTTTCACTCAAAAAATGAGGTACCTACTTTCAGATAAATGAGGCCTACGATTAATCGGATGCAAATAGAAACACAAAACCAGTCCTAAATGAAAGAAAACAAGTTGACAAAAAGATTGAATCCAATATTTTGTGATAATATAGCATATTGACAGATTTATAAGCAGTTGTTTGGAGTCCGGTCATTTTTGACCGGGAACACCACGAGTGTGACTTTTTGCAATTTTGTACAAAATAAAAGCATTTAAAAGCAAACTTCCTGATTAAACATTAAAGTACACTATTGTGAGAAATAGTGCAAATTTTTATAATTTTTTGTTTAATATTGTGAAAATTATTCATAAAAAAAATTTTTTTCACTCAAAAAATGAGGTACCTACTCTCGGATAAATGAGGCTTATGATTAATCAGAAGCAAATAGAAACACAAAACCAGTCCTAAATGAAAGAAAACAAGTTGACAAAAAGATTGAATCCAATATTTGGTGATAATATAGCATAATGACAGATTTATAAGCAGTTGTTTGGAGTCCGGTCATTTTTGACCGGGAACACCACGAGTGTGACTTTTTGCAATTTTGTACAAAATAAAAGCATTTAAAAGCAAACTTCCTGATTAAACAATAAAGCACACTAGTGTGAGAAACAGTGCAAATTTTCATAATTGTTTCTCTCATATTGTGAAAATTATTCATAAAAAATTATTTTTTCACTCAAAAAATTAGGTACCTACTTTCAGATAAATGAGGCCTACGATTAATCGGATGCAAATAGAAACACAAAACCAGTCCTAAATGAAAGAAAACAAGTTGACAAAAAGATTGAATCTAATATTTTGTGATAATATAGTATATTGACAGATTTATAAGCAGTTGTTCGGAGTCCGGTCATTTTTGACCGGGAACACCACGAGTGTGACTTTTTGCAATTTTGTACAAAATAAAAGCATTTAAAAGCAAACTTCCTGATTAAACATTAAAGTACACTAGTGTGAGAAACAGTGCAAAATTTTATATTTTTTTGTTTAATATTGTGAAAATTATTCATAAAAAATGCTTTTTTCACTCAAAAAATGAGGTACCTACTCTCGGATAAATGAGGCCTACGATTAAACAGAAGCAAATAGAAACACAAAACCAGTCCTAAATGAAAGAAAACAAGTTGACAAAAAGATTGAATCCAATATTTGGTGATAATATAGCATAATGACAGATTTATAAGCAGTTGTTTGGAGTCCGGTCATTTTTGACCGGTAACACAAAAGGCGTGACCGGAGTCCGAACACAACCAGAGGGTTAAATGCAAAGTTGACTAGAAGGAAGAAATTGGGTTCCAGAATTCCAGCAGGACTTTAGCACCTGCCCACAGTGCCAAAACCACTTCCAAGTGCTTTGCTGACCATGATATTACTGTGAAGTGTTTTACTTTACATGTAATGAATCTAAAATATTTCACTTTTTGAAATAAGTTACAAGAAAAAATGAACTTTCACCATATTCAAATTTTCTGATATGCACCTATATATATATATTATTTATTTATTTTTCATACACTGCTGGTGGTCTCTCTGGCCACCTTCTTTTCCAAGACTGCAAAGGTCAAAGGGTTAAAACTTAAAAATAGTGCTAAAGGTCAGATGCATCAACAAGGTCAGTTCAGAAGGTGATGATGACGGTACAGTTGAAAATACCTCTGAGTGAGCCCTCTTCTCAGCCAGTTTACCAGAGCCCAACAGCTTCATGACGTTCTTGGCCCCCTCGGCCACAGCGTACTCTATCCGTGTGTGATGGCAGAGCTCCTCCACCCGCAGGTCCAGTGGACTGATGATGGGTTTGGCTGCACCACAACACCACAGATATGTTTATTGGTTTGTGTTTGTTGAACTGTGAATGCTAATGCTGGAGGAACTACGTGTGAATGTTACCAATGACATCACTGTTGTCGAAGCTGAGCTCGCTGGTTTGGTTGGCTTTGAGAATCTGCATTCGGATGAACTCGATCTTGGTTTTGCTGTCTTGAAGCATCTGCTGAGCTGTTGCAAGCAGTTTTCTGTCCTGCAAGGTCAACATTAAATCGAGTAATGCAAAAACAAATACAGATTTTATGTGGTGACAGGAAATTTTCTTTCTGCTTCAGTTTTCATTATCTTTTTAAAAGTGTTTTTTTACTTCACTTTATATTATTAATGTAAAATATTTAACACTGGTAGCACTCTTGTGCAAGCTGGTCAAAGGCTAAACATATTCCAGGCACTGCTACCATGCCAAGAGTGTGTGAGAAGGAAAGGCTTCTGTTTACAAGTCATTTCCTGGATGACATCAGCCCTTGCTAATTTCCCATAGGGCTGCACCGTGTGTATGTGTTGCCAGAGGGGATAAGTTCATCACCAGCACCACTTCTATATGACTAAACCTCTCTCACAGGAGCTGCACTCATGTCATCGAAGTAAAGCAGTAGTACTGGTGCCTGTATTTCTATCCAAGTGAATTTAGATGTACTTTATGTGTGTTGGCAATTTTTGCTTACACATACACTACCATTCAAAAGTTTGGGGTCAGTAAGAATTTTAAGGATAGGAATAGCCTACATTTTTTCATCAAGTATGCAATTAATTATGGCAAAATTATGGATAAGTCATTTATAAAGTTCCAAAAGATGTTTATTTCAATACTGCTACTTTCTATTCAGCAAATAATCTTTAAAACATGTAACTTGGATTCCACAAAAATATTAAACTGTGCAACTGAAATGTTTCTTGGGCAGCAAATCAGCACATTAGAATGATTTCTGAAGGATCATGTGACACTGAAAACTGGAGTAATGGCTGCTGAAATGTAGCTTTGCCATCAAAGAATTAATTACATTTTAAAATATATTAAAATAGATGAGATATTTTAAAATGTAATCATATTTCACAGTTTTTACTATATTATTCATCAAATAATTGCAGCCTTGGTAAGCATAATAGGCTTCTTTCATAACCATTTACATTTTACTGACTCCAAACTTTTGACTGGTTCAGGGCCAAGATGGTTATATAGTGTTCTCTCATGTGCTTTGTAAACAACAGAACCTGGATTGTACATCACTGGTAAAAAGAAAAAAAAGCCTCAAGCGAAAGGAGTCATTAAATAAAACCAAATGGTACACTACCTTTGAGGAGCCATTTGAATACATCTGGATCATGTTCTCGGCCCCCTGTTTCACCTTCAATTCAATATCGTTCTGTTTTTTCAGGGCTGCTAGTCTGCTGCTGATAGTGCATGTTCGTGCTTCACTTTTAGGGCTGTCCAACGTAAGAGGGCAATCTGGGAAAAAAATGGCAGAAGTTAGTAGGATCCGAAGAGATTCTAAAGACAGACTTCCTGAAGCAATTTAGAATTAAGATAGTTCTCCAAAAATTATAATTTGTCATCATTTATTCACCATCATATCACTCAAACCTATATGAAGTAAAAGAGAATTTGAGAAATGTCTTTGTTTTTTGCCAATACAATCAAAGTCAATGCTCTCCAATGTTGTTTGGTTGCCAACTCATAACTTTAACTACTTCACAACACCAGTACCAACTAAATAATGTTTCTTTGGGTCAGAAGAGAGAGTTGAGTAGTCTGAGAGCAACAGAAATTTTATGCAGTTTTCTGTGGCCACTTCCAGATTTTTGGCTAAACCATAAAAAACAGGAAGGACGTTGCAACAAGACTACCTGATTCTTTGTGTGACCTTTGAGTAACATTAAGAGTCAAGCTTAGAAGCTGCCCTAATTCAAGTGAGAATATTTATGCTTTTGATTCATTTCAAACTATTTTTATTGGTTAAAAATCTGGCCATATGTTGTAAGCACGCTTATGAGGGTGTAAGTTTTGCAGTTTTCCAGGAATGTTTTTTGGTTGCTTTGATGAAGGACTGTGAAAATGAAAATTATTTCAATGAAGAACAGCACTACTTTTCATGTACAGACAAGTAAAAACTCCCCCATCTCTACAGATAAACGAAACCTGTTAGACTTCTGCTAATAACAAACAAAAACATCAGCTCTCACAAAGGCACTTTATGTGACTGCAGAGCTGTGTAATAAAAAAATATAGTGGTAGGCAAAACACACACAAAGAAACAGATGTTTTTGGTAGCATCTATGATTTAAACTTCAACAGCAATAATACAGCTGGTAAGGTCAATTCTTTAACATGAATCACTTTTCTCACGTCTCCTAGTTTTCAGTTAAATCAACATGTTCCATGTAATAAAAGGCTAAATAAATTGAAAAAGAAATCAATATTACTGCACTGACAAAGAAATAATCAGTCTATAATTATAATGGTATAATTATTTTAACAGTGAGAAACAGAATAATCCAGAAAAAGCATTTCCCATAGGGCTGCACCGTGTGTGTGTGTGTATGTGTTTGTTGCCACACATACACACACGGTGGATAAGTTCATCACCAGTACCACTCCTATGACCAAACCTCTCAAGCAAGTCACAGGAGCTGCACTCATGTCATCGAAGTAAAGCAGTAGTACTGGTGCCAGACGTTTCTTGTTGTTGGCCACCAGGTTTGCACACATCTCAGGAGATTTATTTCCACTCCTCTTTGCAGATCCTCTCCAAGTCATTAAGGTTTCGAGGCTGACGTTTGGGAACTTGAACTTTCAGCTCCCTCCACAGATTTTCTGTGGGATTAAGGTCTAAAGACTGGCTAGGCCACTCCAGGACCTTAATGTGCTTCTTCTTGAGCCACTCCTTTGTTGCCTTGGCCATATGTTTTGGGTCATTGTCATGCTGGAATACCCATCCACGACCCATTTTCAATGCCCTGGTTGGTTTCAATGCCCTGGCCCTGACGGTACATGGCCCCGTCCATCGTCCCTTTGATGCGGTGCAGTTGTCCTGTCCCCTTAGCAGAAAAACACCCCCAAAGCATAATGTTTCCACCTCAATGTCTGAAGGTGAGGATGGTGTTCTTGGGGTCATAGGCAGCATTCCTGAGAGTTGAGTTGATGCCAAAGAGCTTGATTTTGATCTTATCTGACCACAACACTTTCACCCAGCTCTCCTCTAAATCATTGGCAAACTTCAGACGGGCCTGTACATGTGCTTTCTTGAGCAAGTGGACCTTGCGGGCGCTGCAAGATTTCAGTCCTTCACAGCTTAGTGTGTTACCAATTGTTTTCTTGGTGACTATGGTCCCAGCTGCCTTGAGATCATTGACAAGATCCTCCCGTGTAGTTCTGGGCTGATTCCTCCCCGTTCTCATGATCATTGAAACTCCACGAGGTGAGATCTTGCATGGAGCCCCAGACCGAGGGAGATTGACAGTCATTTTGTGTTTCTTCCATTTGCGGATAATCGCACCAACTGTTGTCACCTTCTCACCAAGCTGCTTGGCGATGGTCTTGTAGCTTATTCCAGGCTTGCATAGGTCTACAATCTTCTCCCTGACATCCTTGGACAGCTCTTTGATTTTGGACATGGTGGTGAGTTTGGAATCTGATTGATTGATTGATTCTGTGGACAGGTTGTCTTTTACACCGGTAACAAACTGAGATTAGGAGCACATCCCTTTAAGAGAGTGCTCCTAATCTCAGCTCCTTACCTGTATAAAAGACACCCGGGAGCCAGAAATACTTATTTCACTCATTAAAATGCTAATCAATTTATAACTTATATATATATATATATATAAATATTACTGTTTTTTTTATCAAATAAATGCAGCCTGTGAGACTTGAGTTTAAGAGACTTCTTTTAAAACATTGAAAACAGTAGCGTATATTTTATATCATTAAATGAATGAAAATATTGAGATACAATTTTGATTATTGTTTATCAACCAGCCATATATCAGATTCAAATCGCACCAAACTCAAAATATAACATATCTCCACAAATGCGTTGATCTAAACAAAACTGCTGCCATAGACAACACGCACAAGAGTATGAACACCTCTCTTCTTGATGATTTACCCCATTACAAAACCTCTTCAAGGTTGTTGAGCTTCAGAGTGGAAGCCAAAAGGTCGTCTGTGATAAATAAATCTTCACAAAGCACCTTAGTCTGGAAGCACATGCTAATGAAGAACAAGTGTTTTTTGTTCAGCACCTGCCTCCTGAGTCACATCATTACGCAAGGCATAAATACAGATGCCTCTGTTGTGGTTATTATAAACAAAGTCCGCAGGTTAAGGAATAACGCACCCACACAGTAGGTATTACAATGAGACTTTAGAGGTGCTTAAAAGTAGATTAAAGCCTTATAACATACTGGTCTAACTATATATGTCATACTTATTTGCTATACACAAATACAAACGTGTGTCTGTGTAATGGATGTAATAAGAGCTGATCAGCAGCGAGTGGAACAGCCTGACCAGTTCCACTGTCTGGACTCCCAACCAGACCTGCGCAACTATGACTTCACCAGCGAGGCAGGGGCACTGGAGCGCTGTTGTCTTCCAGTGGCATCTGCTGATTTCTGCTTAGCCGACACAGACTGAGGAGGTCAACACAGAGGTGTGACAAGCGGAGACATTCCTCTTGCGCTGAGTCACCAAACAAAAGCCCCTTCTCATCAGATAATTTCCATGCCAGGCTACATCTTGTCGCGTATAAGGATGTGGTTAGTAGGGTGAGAGATCTGATGAAGCTTCTGGCAGATATCCTCACAACTAAATATTATAGTCCAGAACTGCTACACCTGTAGTGTGTTACTGTCTAGGTTCACATATCTCACATGTAAAAGCAATTTATCTTCAAAACAATCAAAAAGTGATTCTTGGACACCGTGGAGAAGCACGTTATATAAAAATAGCAAGGCTCAAATGAAAGGATGACCCACAGGAAACTGCAAGAATGATTTGTAAAGTCTTGGCAGCATCAGTAAGAATGGGTGAAAATGTATGTATGATAAGTATGTAAGATGCAGCACCTTCATAATGAGAAACTGTATTAGACTTATTTTATATATAACATATATATATATATATATATATATATATATATATATATATTTGAAGTCTAATACAGTTTTCTCAGTTGTTACCAACACGTATGGTCTTATGCTCACCAAGGCTGCATTTATTTGATCACTAATATAGTAAAAACAGCAATATTGTGAAATATTATTATAATTTAAACAGTTTTCTGTTTATATACATCTTAAAATTAATTCAAAGTCAAAGCTGAATTTTCATCAGCAATTACTCCAGTCTTTAGTGTCACACAATCCTTCAGAAATCACTCTAATTTGCTGCTCAAAAACATTTATCATTATTATCAATGTTGAAAGTTTGTGCTGCTTAATAGTTTTGTAGAAACCATGATAACTTTTTTGGACTCTTCAAAGCATTTATTTCAAATAGAAATCTTTTATAACTTTAGAAATGTCTTTACTGTCACTTTATGCATCCTTGTTGAATAAAAGTATAATTTTTTTTTTAAATATATCTTCCTGACCTCACACTTTTAGATGGTAGTATGTGTGTACAAATATTGATGACACTACAGATGGTTAAAGTTTACTTATGAGAGCTTTGCTCATACCTAAGAGAAGATCCTCTGGATCCTTCACCACAATATGAGCGTTGAGCTCCTGCAGCTCTTGATGCAGCTCCTCTAACTTCTTGTTGGATTTCTTGAGCATATTATCAACATATGCCAGTCTCTTTTTTTCTGTGGTGACCTTTCTAAGGTTCTCCACCCCTTCTTTGATCTTCAGCTCTTTGCGGATCTCCCTCTTGATCTGCTCCTTGATTTCGTCTAGTTTCTGCTGCACCATGGTATCAGACAGGTCAAGGTTGTGCCCCAGGCCCAGCCGGTCCGAAACCATGTGAGCCTGTACAAAATAAACATATATTAACATTTTTATGTCAATATCCTTACCTTAGTCTTTTAAAACAATTTCAAAGACTCCCGTAGGTCTTTTTTCCATGCAAAAAATAAGATTCTTAGTAAACACCTGAAGGAAATTCCCTCCCAAAGAATAATTGTCACCAGTATCATGATTCATGATATATTGCATTCACATCTCCTAGCGCACCCTGCGCACAAACCCCTAAGCATGAACAAAAACACACAGAGACACACATAAAGAAGCACAGTATCACTGACATCAGCAGGGAGGATAACTGGTCTGAGTGGGTGAGCCAAATCCTGCTTAGCCCAGCTCTTCATGAGCTCACTGACAACATGTAAGAGAACTGACATGGCTCCTCTAATCTTCCTCCAGGGGAAAGTGGAGCCATAAATAAAGCTTAAAACAAAACTTTCAGCAGAATGTGCTCATTCAGGTCTAAAGGAGGGTGAAGGTGAGCTTCGTCAAGCATGCACAGACAATAAACAAAATATATCTGAATCCATAATGGTCATATTGTTCAAATACATCAAATATTAAAAATGGAGATGCACTGATAATTTTACTCTGGGAGATACCAATAAGATATCAACTGATACACGGCTGATGTTAAATTTTAAAATTATTTTGTCTAAATGAAAAAAGAAAACACTAACAACTAAAATCAGTCATTTCAATGCTACAAGTGAGGCATTACAGCAATATAACGCATAGCATGAAGAATATAGTTATTTTGACACTTGCTGACAATTTACATTTAACAGTGTGTTTTTATAGATTAACTTTGAGTAAGCATTAGATAACAGCAGAGGTAATCTAAATGACCATGTACATTTAAAGGGGATGTTTTCCAATTTCAAACCAGCTTTGTATTGTTACAATGTCTGTAGTGAAAGTAAGTTCACAGTGTGTATTATTTTTCCATTCTACCAGGACCAAGTTATGCCCTTATATCTGCCAGCAAAAATTACGCCAGATGACGTAAATCGATTTTAAAAAATGTCTTTTTACTGAACAGACTGCCAACTTTTTATTAAAACCCCATCTTGCCAACGGTGAATTACACCTTTAAATATCCAATATTGACAGATACAGATAAATTGAAATACTTCCGATGTTTGTGTATAATTGATATGTTAGTGATATATTGTGCATTCTTAATTCAAAATATAAAGCTGAAAATATCCATCTTCATCCATGACTTTGAAATCTCACTGTCTGCAGAAAGAAATAAAACAAATAATAAAGAGCTGACATACATGTTTTGACACTCTGAGTCTGCTTGCATGTACAGCACTGACTCATGGGTCAACTGAAGGTCATGGAAAAGCAACTGTCCTACATTTTAGGAGCCAGCTGTACCTTATCTCTTCCTCACTTGTGCCGCTACACTCAGGTGAAACACACACAAAACCAATATCAAAACATCACAATCTGTGGGACAAAAAATGCTCCATTATAATACTCGAACTGATGAGGGTTAAAATCTCCCTTCATACAGTCCTGAAGAGCATTTTAACCAACAACAGTGTCTCCAGACCTCTCATTCACCACATAAAAACTAATTATGCAGCAGTGTCTCGTCCACTTTCCATAATAGCTACCATTGGACTTATCAGTTATGAGAAAAAGGCTGACAAAACATGTTTCAGTAACAACAGTATCATTTCCAGTTTACAAAAACTGAGAAAAACACAACAGATTCCTGGTTGTAATTTGAACGCACTGGCAAAATGACACCTGACAGCACAAATGCTCAGAAATGGTGTCACTGTGAATAACAGAAAAAGTAAAAATGGGTGGACTCAAATAAATATTATAGTAAATATAGTATTATAGTAAAAGGCTTAATCTAGAAGTCGCTTTCCAAAATAATTCATTTTAATGAAGTAAAGTTATAATGCCTGACACCTTTTTGCAGTTACTGACCATCATCAATTTAGCAAAAACCTAATTTCGATGTTTAAGACATCTTAAAAGCAGATAAACGTTTTAAAAAATAATAGTTTATATATAAATTGTTTTGTTTGTAAGTTTACTTTAACCAACAAACCACTCAGGTTATTAAAAGACAATTTACACTATCTTGATAACTAGTTTCAAAGTGTTAGAAACAAGACTGCAGTTCAGCACTGAACAAAAAGACAAGCCCAAAATCATTTGTTGAAAAACACAAACATAAACCATTAGAACAGAAGTTAATTCTAAAATTCACAGTATAGTAAACTTTACTATACTACATCTCACAGTAGGGATACTGTGGTAATACCACAATAGAGGCAGTGGACTTACTTAACGATTGTCCATTAGCTTTATTTAAATCTGTTTTAGTTTACCTCTTCAACCAGTTTTGCTGTCTAGGTAGGCAGCTCACTGGGTTTTGAGACACAGCCAGTGTGTACAATTGCAATACATCACAACTCCGTGTTTCCACTAGGCAACATGGCATAAAATCTAAATACAACTTTATGTGGAGACGCTAATATGACTGTACGGGGGAAATACAAGCTCTAAAGCGTTTTCGGGCCACATTCCCCGTTTTCCCGTGTCATGAGCTCCTCGGTGGAGGGAGCAGCTCGTCCCAAAGAAAGAAAAGTAGTGGTTTGAAAGTGCGCGAGAGAGCTGCGCATACTATGCTTTTAAAGCGTAAAAGTCAACGTGCACACTTTAAGATTCTTTACATCTGTATTGTATGAAATAAAAAACTTTTCCTACCTGCATGGGATCGGCGGCCATCTTGGTTGTGAACTGTTTTTTTTTTTTTTTTTATCAAACTCTGGGGAAGGGGAGGTGAGTCACTCCCAAAATCCAAGCCTGTTATGTTTCCGTCTCAAGCGAAAAGCGCTTTATTTGGGATACGATCCATAGTATGGCCGGGATACGGAGGGAGTCCCATTGTTGAGCTGTCGGTTTGTTGTAAACGCAATGGTTTAGACCCGGGCTCAGAGCGAGATCCGCGCTTTTGGGGTGAAAACAGAGCTGTGCTCTGCTGCTAATATCGGAACAAGGGGAGGCGGGTGGCAGAGCGACCCAAGTGCAAGTTTCTGTTCCCGCACCCAGTTCAGCCTCGATCATGTGATCAATAACAGCTTCACAAACACAGCTTCAACACAACAGGCTGATGCTATAGGAGCAGAACCACGGCGATTATTGCATTGGGGTTTATTTAACAGGAGGTGCACACTGTTGATACTTTCTGGACGTACTTTTTATGTAGAAGTTTATGCAGAAGAAAAATTAGTTCTATCGCGAACTATTGGCAGTATTATGTATTTTTATTGGTACAACTCATTTTGTTGTAAACTATTCTAGGAGTAAACGTTGTATAGAGCTTTCTTTCATGTTTTCTAACAGTAGTTCTCAACTGGGGCCGGGGTCAGGGTCCACAAGGGGGCCCCAGTCACAGGATGACTTAAAATTATTTAAATTGTAATAAAAATAATGTAAATTAAAAATCAAGATGCCACAAAACCAGTCATAAGGGTCCATTTTTCAAAATTGCGATTTATACATCATCTGAAAGCTGAATAAATAAGCTTTCCATTGATGTATGGTTTGTTAGGATAGGACAATATTTGGCCGAGATACAATTATCTGAAAAATCGAAATTTTGAGTAAATCGCCTTTACAGTTGTCTAAATGAAGTCCTTAGCAATGCATATTACTAATCAAAAAATTAAGTTTTGATATATTTACAGATGGAAATTAACAAAATATCTTTAGGGAACATGATCTTAATATCCTAATGATTTTTGGCATAAAATAAAAATGGATAATTTTGACCCATACAATGTATTTTTGACGATTACTACAAATATACCACAGCGACTTAAGTGTATGTACAGTTCAATCACAACATAATTGGACGGGGGTCTTCAAATGTATTGGACAAAGAGGGGCCTTATTTGACATACAGCACTCGTTCTATTGTGATTTATTCTGTAGGAGTAGCAACGCATATCATTTTTACTGCAACTTATTCTATAGTAGCAGCATTACTTAATCTATAGGGATTTATATGGAAGTAACAGAATTCATATTGTGATTCTATGAGACCAGGACCACATTGTATATATTACCACTTCTTATAGAGATCTTATAATGTTGAAGCAGTGCAACTCATTTATTTACAATTCATTTATTTTATAGGATCATAAACAACATTCTGTATTATTATTATACTATAGGGACATATTCTGTTGAAACAACTAATTCTATTCATCTATAGGCACAGGACTACATTAATTTCATTGTGAGTTTTTTTACAGGCCAGATAATTTGATAGTCATTCAATAAGGATTTACTCTATAAAAGCAGCACCACTTATTCTATGAAGACATATTTTATAACAGTTCCCAATGTATTTTACTTTACTTATATAAAGGACAAATCCTTAATGAATCAGTATTTCTCATCAGAAACATGGAGTCAGACTGATTAAGAAGGCAGAAGCGTAGGAGGCACAGGAATCATTTACAAGAAAAATATCCATATTACAATAATTAGAGATTAGGACATGATGGAATGGTCTTAAATATGGCATTCAGCACAACACTGAGGCTTTAATAATGTATGGTGTATTTTATTATTTATTCTGTAAACAATAATAAAGTATTTTTTTTCTAAATGGATAATTCAGATTAATTCTGCACATAGCCATCATGTTGATAGTTGCTTTTACTGGAAAATGCTCTCATTTTTTATCAGACATATAAAAAGAGTTCCTGCTGAAAGTGACAGAATTACCTTCAGCCAACAGAGGGAGGTGTTCTCCATAAATGCTGTCTCTGTCAATATATTATTTAGAAAGTATCACAACAACTGAAAACACAGCTCACATCACTGAAGACATCCTTAATGGGGTTTTTAAAGGCATTTAATTATTTTGAATAAAGCAAATATTACTTGGCACACACAACACACTTAAAAGACTCGTTCTTTATAGCAAGCTCAGAATGTTGTTTTCTAATTTAAAAAATAAAATCCTTTCTATGAGATCATCTGGAGGTCTGCTTCTAAGCATACAGAGAATTGGACTCTCTGGATGCTTCCAGGATTGATTTATGAACAGGTTTATTGCAGACCAGGAAGAACAGCCGTCCTGATCACACACCAGTGGAAGGTGGTGTGTTTTCACTGCCTGAAAGTGAAGTACACAGCACTATATCAAAACTAACAGACACCACAACTAAATTGCAGGTCCACAATATATAAGAAAGGTCATTCTGTGAAAAACCAATTCATAATTGATTATGATACGCAAGGATGCTCGCTGATATTGCTTTTCAGCTCCAATGGTTAACCTCATTTAAACTGCCAGATATTACCATATATGTTGAATTTCCTCAATATTAGACCTTCACAAAATGGTCTGTAGCTGACAAAGCAACTACTGGGTTATATGAGGTCTTGAATATGAAACTGGGTACTCTATTAGTGTCTCTTTCTCAGAGCTCAGCAAAAAAATGATGAGCTCAGGACTTCTGTTCGGATATGTTGTGCTCCCTGAGTGAATCCAAGTGGTCGTTTCTGTACGCAGAAGCTGTTGGTCTGTCCCGCTCACAGTACAGTTTTCCATTTGTGTAGTGAAAACGGTCACCGGGCACTAGCTGGTTATGGCAGATGGAGCACACAAAACACTACAAGAGTACAGAAAGAAATGACTGTGATGAAAACATATTACAAGGTACCCTGTCCACCCCAAAACACACTGCAGAATATCAGCCTATAAACCAGGAGTAAAAATGTAGATCACTTTTTAATTGACTGGATTTAAATGGGTCAGTTTAATAGAGTAAATTACCTTGACATGGAAAACATTGCCCTGTGCTCGCATAACCATTTCATTTGCCGGGATGGACTTACTGCAAGCCCTGCAGGCTCCGCTGTGACCGAACAATCTGTAGTGAACATCATAATCACAAATATGTCTTTTAATAAGCAAGTCATTATAATTTAATAAGCAAGTCTTTTTCCTCTCTCACAAACACAGGAAGGCATTTAAGCTTTTAAATATATTTATGGTATAACTATTTGAACTTTTGCTTACTTTGTTTCCTCAATCAAAAGGATCGTACAACCAAAAATCAAATTCTGTCATTTACTCATTCACTTTTTTTTCTTTTTTTTTAACCATACAATGAAAATCAGTGGGGTCCATTGCTGGTTTGGGCCCCAATTACTTTAATTCTATGGTCAAAAACAACTGAAACATACAGCATTTTAAAATATATATATTTTGTGTTTACCTTAAAAGGATATTCACCTAAAAATGAAACTTCTGTCATCATTTATCCACCCTTACGTCATGTCAAACCAGTGCATTTCTTTCTTCTGATGAACACAAAAGAACATATTTTAAGGAATGATGATAATCAAACAGTTTCCTTTCCCTATTACTAACATTGTAATTTATTTATTTATTTGGTCAATTGAAACTGAAAGTGTTAAGTTCCCAACATTCTTCAAAATATCTTCTTTTGTGTTCCACAGAAAAAAAGAAAGTTATGCAGGCTTGGAACAACATCAGGGTGAGTAAAAGATGACACTTTTTTTTTTTTTTTTGAAGGACTATCTCTTTAAGGCTAACCCTGTTCTCTTCATTATACTCCCAGAAGACTTATTATAGATCTATAAAAGAACTGTTCTCATTTATCTAGTATATTTGTTAGCTCAGGCTGTGAATGATGGTAAATTATCGAGGATGACGATAACAAAACAGAGTGTTGTTCCTGTAGTCTGACCTTATATAGTCGCTTTTGCAGAGGATCAAACCACGCTTTGTGAAACATGACGAGCCAATTTCTGCCAGCTGGGCTTGACAGCAGGAGCACTTGAGACAGTGGCAGTGCCAGTACCCATCCAAAGCAAACAGGAGGAAGCGGTCTGAAATCTTGCATCCACATCCAATGCACCGCTTCCATGCCAGGGCCTCCATTCTGACATGAGGCGGTTGTGCATTACAAGCAGTGTTTACCATAATAAATGGGTCACTACCTGGAATAGAATGCATGTAAACAGAACAAATGTTTCATTTAACTAGACGACAAACTGTATTCAATTAGTTTATAAGTACATTAACCAGAGGGCCTCTATCTATATGCCACTGACAGATACACAATCTTGTTAAAAGAAACAAGTTCAACTCACTCACCTGCTTCACTACTTCATGCTTTCACAAACTCATCAATACAGAACAAATGATCGCGTTCAGTCTGTCAGTTCGGATAGACGCAGACAGTTCATTTCTTGCCTTTAGGCAAAAAGGAGAGATCATAAACACGAATATAACTTCGTTTACCTACATGTAAAGAACGTCTCGCTTGCATCTCCTCCTGAGGTCTGAACGCTGTAAGTTACGCTACTCTTTTATCAGACTTCTGTCCCCTTTAAACATCCGTGAGGTGACGTCAGGCGCGCTTCAGCCAATCAACAGCCGCTTAAATCTATTGTGCTGCTGAAGCAGCCCGGCAGATACAGATGCTAAATTATTGATGCTATGGCGCATTTCACTATATTTAAAGTACTATTTACATTTTAATTGTAAATCACAAAATTAGCTGGCAGAAATTGATTTGTCAAAGTGCCTTGAAGACGTTTAGAAGAACTGCCTCACGTTTCTCATTCGGAGTCATTTACAATGAGGCCTTAATCACCCATATTACAGACCTAATTACAGCACACACACAGCGTCATGGCCAAATCACTATGAAAAGAAACCTTGACAGCAGTCTGATTGCGTGGTAATAGAAATTCATCCGTGAGAAAAGGATCCTGGCTTTCTTATCATCTGTCTGTCATTTAGCCATGATTACCATCAGATTAAATACAATCAAAGCAGTTTGGGTGAAAAGTGGTAGTCATGGGAACCAGCAAAAACTGTTTATCTTGTCAAATGATCTTAATTAAAACCTGCTCACTCTAGATTACAGAGATGTAGGAGCTGAGAGGGAGGAAAGAGGGTTCTGTCACTCATTATGGTGTATTATGTCACTATTCAATGCAGAAAATTAGTCCCTGATGACATGACGAAACCGTAAGGCTGGCTTAGTGTTGAGATATAGTGCTGTTTGCTTTGAGGAACTAAAACCTTCTATCTCCATGTTTAGTTTTATTTTGAGCCTGAAAATAGTTGCACTCTGCTTGTCACATATTCCCCGTTGTAGGTGTCTGGTTTATGCTGAAGGTTAGGTGCTGGTTGTCTTCCCTAGCATTTTGTTGGGTTTCTCTGTTCTGCTTCTTGTTTGCTTTCTGGTTTTGTTCAGTTTTCTGGACTTTTTAATTTTTTTTATTTCACTTTAGTTTATCTCATTCGGATCCAATTCTCGTTTGTTTCCGAGTTCACCTCTGTGTTGTTGTTGTATGAGAAAAAATACATTATACCACTATTTAGAAAACAAAACAAAAAACGGTTAAACTGACAAAAAATAAATAAATAACTAAACAAAAAACATGGTAATTCTGTCATTCCTGGCTGCCAGAAATTCACTGTCAAAAGTATGTGACGATGTTTCAGGTATTATAGCAAACTAGTGCCTGAAGCCCAAGACCGGTTGCCCACTGAAGCTAAGCAGGGTTGAGCCTGGTCAGTACCTGGATGGGAGACCTCCGGTGAAAAACTAGGTTGCTGTTGGAAGAGGTGTTAGTGAGGCCAGCAGGGGGTGCTCACCCTGTGGTCTGTGTGGGTCCTAACACCCCGGTATAGTGACGGGGACACTATACTGTCAAAAAGCACTGTCTTTCGGATGAGACTTTAAACCGAGGTCCTGACTCTCTGTGGTCATTAAAAATCCCATGGCACTTCTCGTAAAGAGTAGGGGTGTAACCCCGGTGTCCTGGCCAAATTCCCTCTACTGGCCCTTGTCTATCATGGCCTCCTAATAATCCCCATACACTTGATTGGCTCAATGACTCTCTCTCCCCTCCACCTGTAGCTGGCGTGGTTGAGGAGAGACCCCCACATGATTGTAAAGCACTTTGAGTGTACGGCAATACACAATAAAGCGCTATATAAATGCATCATTCATTCATTCATTCATTCATTAAATGACATAATATAATGTTAATATACCAAAATCTGCTTTGTACCTTAAAATGTACAGCTAACATAAAAAAACAGGTCAAATAGAAACTACATGTTAAATCAGATTTGTAAGTGGCCTGTCTATTAAACATGGCCAATACTCATAAATAAAACTGCACAGGATCATGCACACACAAAAAATACATAAGCATAGCCATCATAACACAAATTAAATAACAAAAAATGTAATGCAAAACACACTAAAATACATGTTATACATAATGTGATATAAAAAGAACAAGATGCATTTAGAATGTAATCATATATAATACCATGTAGTCTTCAGGGAATATCCTTTTACTGTTTTTTTATCGTAAAATGTTCAGTAATTATGGTAATTTGATTACATTTTTAATTGCAAAACCCATAAATTTGACAGGGTAAATATACATATATATATACATATAATTATTATTATTTATTTTTATTTTTTTTCCATTTTTACACACATTTTCTTTTATTGTTATACTTCCGTTTACCCCTTCCCAATATTAAAAAGAGACATATGGACACATGTAGATGCGAATGGACCAGACTGGTTCACAAATGCATGGCTGTTCTGCATGAGCTATTACTTTTTCAGCCACTATTGTTGGTTTTGCCTGTCTAGATTTCCTGTAAACGAGACCAGCAACCCCCCCATCTACTGGATCATTATGTTTATGTAATGAGGTCACAGTCGTTGATCTAATAGCGGAGTGCAAAGTTTGAAATGCGTGTGGGAAGGGGGGCGTAATGGAAAATAAGTCATTTTCTCCACAGATCCATTACTTTAATTGTTTACTGAGCAGAGGCATGTTGTGATGTTTCAGGTAAAGCACAGGAGTCACATTAACAAAAGAGCGTGAGCTGTCTGAGCACTTAGATAAACATCAGATGGAAAGCGTGAGACAGAGGCCTCATTATTTAGAGCCGGAACCCACCAATGTCTATTGAGCACAAGATTTTCATCATTGCTCTATAACTGAATCTGTGAAACATTCGACAATGATGTGCATTTCTTTTCTGGTAATTAGAAGGACATTTCCAAACAAATCTACCGAATTACTTTAGCTGGTTATTTTAATGAAACAATTTGCCCCTAATTAATGTATCCTTTCCCCACTGACGATATGATGTTCATTAAAAATGAAGGGAAGCGCGACTGTCGATCAAACACAGAAAGGGATTGTTTGAAAGGCCCTTTATTTGTTGCTGTGACAGCTCAATCACCCATCATGATCGAACCAGGGGGAGGTAAAAACCACAGACAATGACCATCAGAGGCTACAGACAGCCCTTCATGTGAGTGCTAATTAGAAAAATTATATCTCTGAAAGGCAGCCTGGTATCTGTTCCCAGTGTGCTGAGAGAGACAAGCTGAAGAGACAACAATGAGTTAATAGAAAAATTTATTATTTACACTATTATCTAGGCCAGGCCATTGAAAGAATGACTCAATAATGCTTTAATTGTGCTGCTGATTACATTTCCACTGAGATAGACTCGAAAGCATATCAAAAGCTCTGTTTATTAAATCTATGTGCTCAGATGAGATAACATGGATATTTCAGCGGTGCACAGCTTCAGCACATCTTGTGTGTTTCTCCTTAATATAATGTCAGTGGTGAGTACTTCTGTGGAGGAAAGGTTAGACCAATGGGTTACACCCAGTTATTTTAGAGCAAAGATGTTTGTGGTGGTTAAAAAAAGTTGTTTTTTCTATGAAAAGACATACATAGACCATCAGTCACAATTTGGGGGTCAGTAATCTATAGTTTTAAGGAAATAAATACACTTTTTTTTTAAATAAATGCAGTTTTTTTTTGGAACTTTCTATTCCCCAAAGAATCCTGAAAAAAGGTCCTAATAATATTAATCAGCCCAACTGTTTTCAACATTAGACAGTAAAATGCTTATTGAGCAGCAAGTCAGCATATTTGACTGATTTCCGAAGGATCATGTGACATTGAAGACTGGAGTAATGACTGGAATCTAAATCCAGCTTTACAATCCCAGGAATAAATTACATTTTAAAATCTATTAAAATAGAAAACAGTCATTTTAATATTTCATGATATTACCGCTTTTACTATATTTTAGATCAAATGGTGAGCATAAGAGACTTCTTTCGTAAACATGAAAAAAATCTAAACCTTTTTGTTTGATGTTTAATTTGTGTTTTTGTTGTTAGTAACAACAAAGGTGAAGAATATTAAATAAAATATAAGCCTCCATATATTTTTGTTTCTCCTTTGTTTAAAAAAAAAAGTGTACTTTTAGAAGATAGAAACAGTCTGTGATATTTTATCAAAATTATAATAAGGGAAGAAAAAATCTAAATAAATCAAGCTCTTTTTTATTATGGCCGACATATCTAAAAATCTATTTTCAAATCTACCTCGGCAATGTCAGCGGAAAAGAGCAAAGCTCCTGGAGTCCCATTCATTTGAAATGAAAATAACAAAGAACAGAGCAAATACAGGCTCACATGGAGGCACTTAATGAAAAAAAAGAGAAATATTAAAACTAATATATATTTTATATGGTTACTCTGTTTCATATACGGTACAGATTGGTTTTGATACTCTAAAAACATCTAACAGAACCTGTACAATGTCAAAATATATTTTATGTAGCAAGTGAGAGTTTGTCACAAAGACCTACTACGTACTTATATTTTGTCTTGGAGATTTTAAGGGCAAATGTGCAATCCATCACCCATTTCATGCACAAATGTGTGTTTAGTAAAGATCATGTACATATAAACACTGGAATTGTATAATGTACAAAGGAGACAAATTTCCATTTTCAAAAAGACATCAGTTCGAGTCTTTTAGTAGCATCAACAAGGCAAACAATATCACGTGATGGCTGCCTATTTCCACATTGATGTAAATAATGACAATCTATGCAACTGTATCTACATTTCATGTTGTAAAACAGCTCCTCACCTATTCATATTCTGAGATATCAAGTCATATTTACACTGGCTGTAATAACAGCTCTGTGTTACAGGAAAAAAGGCACAGTCTCGATGAATTTGGAGTCTTTCTTTCATTAAACATTTAACGTCCATGATCTCTAAATCAAAGCAGCAGACTAATGAGAAACAAAGTATGTTTAAACTACATTTAAAAAACATGATCATTCAGTCAATAAAATATATAAAAGCATATCCGTTTACCGAGAACAAAGAACAGTACAATGATCTACATGCAGATAAACATTTCATCTTCAATTCTTTATCCTCCCATTTTTAAACGTTTTGGTCCAGCTGTAACTGCAACGACCAGTATTTACATATATTTGTAGATAAAAATATATTATCTGCAATTGCTGAAAAAATGCAGGACTGAACCCCAAGCAGAAGGTTCTGTTTTAAAAATGGCAAACAGAAAAATGTGGATGGTTTTTTCCCGGTATTTCAAAGACAAGATATATGATGTGTTTTTAACCATGTGAAGTACATCCACATCTGCGTTTTTCCAATAAATCCCATAAATAGCCTTATGAAAGTCCAAGAAATAAAGTATTCCTCATTTTACTATATTGAAAAAATTACTTTGTCAGCTTGATAAGAATGTTTAGTAGTCATCTGAACTTTTAAGATAAGTAAAAACTCCCAGAATCAATCAGTCTAAAAAAAAAAAAAAAAACACCCAAAAGACTAAGCATTAACACATTAAATAAGTACAATAACAAAACGTTCTGAAATGTGGCGGCACCTGTATCAAATCCCTATGGCAGAAAGGTGATGGTTGTCTTGAATAACGACACAAACAAGATCTCAGTCACTTTTAAAGCTCATTAGTGAGCTTTTAAGCTTTCTTTGAAATGATATGTATTGGAGGATAAAGCTCTTGACACCTATTTGGCCCCAAGACTCTTCCCTGTGGCACGGACTAGTTTCAGTTGCTCTGCACACATCCAGATGGAAAACAGTCGGGCAGAATGGATTGCGTCCTCCCTCCAGTGTTTCCGACCACAGCATACAGTGTTATGGAGCACCGCTGAGTCTCAGGTAGTCTTTGGGTAGATTTTCTCATAGAAAAAGTTCTGTGCCAGTAGGTACAGTTCTCCATCTTTTTCTCTCACCGCGTGAGCCCGAACGTACTGGAACTGCTCTAGTGCAAACTCATAAAACTCATTCTCCATTTTCCAGATGTCTGACTGCTGCAGTCTGGCTATAGACTCTTTGGTGGGCGGCTTCTTCTCGCTCGTTTTCCTTAGGTGTGATTTCTTCCCTTTAGAAATAGACACAAACATTTAACAAAAATATCTAAAAGACTTTGTTAAAACATTTCTTCTGCAGTCGTACCTGTCCGATAGAGCTCTGTGGCCCCCTTAAAAAAGCGAGGAAGTGCCGCCTCCAACATCATAACAAAGTCTTCCAACTCCTCTGTCACTCCAACTAACATGTATTCATTCACCAGGTTGTATTTGGCTTGCTCCAAAGCCCATCTGCTGCCAATGTTCCTGGGAAGAAGTGATTGAGAAAATGTAGCAAGAGTCCTACAAGTGGTAGCTCTGAATTACACATAAAGACAGTGAACAGCCTACCAGCACTCAGAGTAATGACCACAGAAGAAGGGAATCTGAAGCCACAGTTTCTCTGGAGCACAGTCAGATCCTCCAGCAGCTACACACTCATCAAACGTCTGAAACACACACAGATCTCAAGAGTTGAACAAAATACAGTTTACATGTTCTGAGTTCAGCATGGATTTATTGACAGCAAAGAAAATAATTATGGTGGCCCACACTATGGTTATAGTAATAGATGTAATAGTGTTTTATTATTACTATTTTTTGTTTTTGTAATGTCATGTAATCTTCATGGCGAGAACAAATTGAATTAAAGTTATACAAATAAATAAGACCTTTATGATTAATACAAAGCAAAAATTCTAAAGTACATTTGTTTGTTCTACTTTTTAAAATACCTCAGACTCTGAATAAAAACATATTCTAGTAAAATATTTAACAGTCATTGGACAAAGAAAAATATTTAAGAATATTTGAACTTTTTACATAAAACATATACTTCCATTATTTTTCATAAATTTTACAAAATAATATTTCAATATTAAAAATATTTAACAGGACATTTTCCTAATATTATTATTATTATTATTATTATTATTTTGTAATGATTTTTACTAATGCAATAACTTTTATTTTGTGAACTTAAACTTGGGTACTTTACAGTCGTGAAATTCATAATTAAAAACAGGATAAAAATAGACAAAACAAACATCTCACCTTTTTGTCGCCTTGCTTTCTGCGTCGCAGTCCTGGTCTGTAGTCATCACCGAAGCGCAGGAAATAGTAGTAAGACACCAGACGCTCAATAGGGTCCCGGATAACATTTATGTAAATAGGCTTTTTTTTCACTCCAAATCTGATAATGAGATGGGAAAGGAAGTGCAATTAGTAATGTATTAGTATAGTAGTATTAACACATGTTTTGGGCATTTAGGCGTAATTAAATAGTTGCTTTATGCATGAAGGTAAGGTAGGGAGATATGGAAGCAGAATAATGACAATAGTTTTTCAAACATGAAGCATGCTGAATTCCACAAATCAAAAAAAAAAAAAAAAAAAGATACATTGCAATTAACAGTGCTTGCATTTTTAGGCCCTGAAATTTAACTTAGTTGTTTATTTAAGCTGTGAATATTTCAGTTCAAAATATTTCACACACATTTTCATAATTAAAAATTCAATCATTCATATTCACCTTCCAGAATTCCAGAAAGCACTGTTAATTGCAATGCATCTTTTTTTTTCGATTTGTGGAATTCAGCATGCTTCATGTTTGAAAAACTATTGTCATTATTCTACTTCCATAGGGAGTCCCACAAAACTGGAAACTAAAATAAAATGAGCTTGCTGCAATTCCTTTCACAGCCACCAGGAGTCAGCAGCATCAAACTGCTTTCTGGGTTGTTGGGAATGTAAAACAACATCCTTTCAATGGATATAAATCAATGAGTGGCTAGTTACGCAGAATGTTGGCAAATATTGCAAAACCTGAAACCACTCTAAACAGCATTGCTCATGCAAATCACATTGACCACAACAGATTGAGGAAATCTGAACAGAGAAACAAAATGACAGGAGCACATAATACATACTTGGTGAAGTCCAGAAAGGAAACGTGTCCGTGGTAGAATGCAGGCTTCATCTCCTTCCATAACGTCACGTTCTTTACGAACCGTACCTGAAAAAAAGTCAACCTCTTTAGCGTTTAATGACAGAAACTTGCCCATTTTAAGTCCTCAAGATAATATAAAGATATCACACGATAACATCTGCTGTAGTGCACTATTAAGGAAATGCTTTGTGCCTTTTAGAGACTGTTTGGTGCATTTCAGTAGATGGAAACATTTGGATCCTTCCAGCATTATAATGTGTTGTTCGAATGGCTATAAGTGGGAAGCACTAACAGTGAACATGCACAACTGACCTGATCCTGAAGAGACATGACGGGATTGTTTTTGGTAGTATTGATGTGCAGCACATGGTAGTGGTTCTTGTTGCACAGGTCGTAGGCGATGTTGGTGAAGGAGGTACTGGCTGTTTTGGGCACTCGGTTGTAGATGACCACCAAATCGTCCTCCACTACCAGGGACTCCTTCGCCCCCTCTTGAATGTGCCGTTGCTCAATCTCTCGTACCTCATGTATGGCAATGGCTCGTTCTGCAATGGAGCAAGAGCAGATAAGGAGACATTTATGCAAAATTAATTCAGTATTCAATAATGGCAAAAAAGCCTGCCAAATAACGACTTCTTAAAGGAACTAAAAGTACTGTATGTTGAGGGAACAAAATTGCAAAGAATACTGGATGAATAATTATCTCTTAAAGGAAAATTAATGTCTTTTATTAGATTTCAGCACTACGCACTTAAATTACAGAATTTTCAGCTTGTTGATTTAGTGACCTGGTGCTAAAAGGCTTTAAGATTTTTTTAAATAATAATAATAATAAAAAAAAAAAAAAAAAAAACTCAAGTGGGAAATTTCACTCAACAATACCAATAATGTTCTAATTTAATTCATATATTTAATCATATTTAAAATATATATTTTTGACAAAAGGTAAAAAAAAACTTAATTGCCAGTATTCTATATTTTTTATTTATTCATATTTATTTTTAATATCATATGTATTTGTATATGAACATGTGGCCTCAGTGACCTGGTGCTAAAAGGTTTTAAGATTTTTTAAAATAATAAAATAATAATAATAATAATCTTAAAAAATCCAAATAAGTGGGAACTCACACTCAACAATAACAATAATGTTCTAATTTAATTCATATATTTAATTATATTTATAATATATATTTTTGACAAAGGTAAAAAATCTTAATTGCCAGAATTCTATATTTTTAACATTCTAATTCTATATTTATTTTTTAATATTATATATGCATGAATTATATATTTTTTAATATTATATATGCATGCATATATATATATAAATTTAATTTTGCAGTTCTGTATGGAATGTTTTAAAATTGTTTTGAAAGTAATGAATTTTAGAGTTTAGAGAAATGTTTCTACTCAAATCAGAAAAAAGTTTTAAAATTTAGTGAATTCCTCTTCCTGTCATTTGAATTCAAATTCCAATTCAACATCATGTGAGCTTATTCATTACAATTTCTCATGAATGTTTGAAAGAGAGCCAATTCTTGAAATTCAAACTTTTGACCAAACATGCTATTTTTAAATTACAGTAATGCAAAATACAGACAATGTTCGAAGCGAATTCATGAACAAAATTTACTCTGCAGTTAAAACAGAAAAGGTCCTGTGGTCTGGTAATAATCGTGAGATGGAAATCTGACAGTGTACACTATGTGGTGACAGTAGTGTGTGAATGTGAGCAGGCGCTCGGACAGCTGCTACTGTGAGGTGATGATGTCAAACCTACCACAGCACATTCCCACTCATCTCTGACTGCTCTCGGGTCAAAAAGCCCAGTCTCCAACCATCACATGTGGACAACTGCTATCGCTCATGAAATCTGTTGCTATGCCACATTATGGTGTAACAGAGAAGTAATTGTTACTGAGGCATAAAGCATTTTGACATTTTAACGGAATAGTTTTACATTTTCTAAAAATTCTCTCACTCTCAGGCATTCAAAATTTAGACGAGTTTGTTTCTTCATTGGAACAGATTTGGAGACGTATTACTTCACAAGATGTTAAGTGATGGACTAGATCCGTGTGGATTACTTGTTGATTATTGAGATGTTTTTATCTGTTTGGACTCTCATTCTGACGGCACCCATTCACTGCAGAAGATCCACTGGTGAGCAAATGATGTAATGCTACATTTCTCCAAATCTGTTCAGATGAAGAAACAAACTTATCTACATCTTGGATGACCTGAGGGTGAGAAAATTCAGAGCAAATTTTCATTTTTGGGTGAGCGATTCCTTTAAAATTGTGAAGAGAAAACAATATAAAACAATAAAATATCAAAACCTGCTCTATATATTAGTAATCCACCACACTAAAAATTGTATGTGATTTATATGTGATGAGCTGTAATGGGAAATTTTTGACTCTGAGGTAAAAGTGTCGTCTGGGTTTATGGGTAGACGTGCATGTTGCAGACTGTTTCACCATCTCATTACTGCTGCAATACCTAGCCTAATGTAATAATATAATTGCAAGTTAATGAGAAAAACACCCTGACTCCTTACCTATTTCCTATTGGATAGGCACACAACTGCTGCATTATGCTGAGTGAAAGTGCTCTTTTAAAAACGGACAGGCAGCAAGAGGGCCTTCAGTGTGTCACTGATGCTATGGAAGACTGCTGATATTCACTTCTAATGGCCTTTACAACACTGTGTGTGTTCTTTGATATGGACCTCTTCAGAAGTACAATGACTTATTAAATGTCACAGAATTTTCTCGTACCCGGAAAACATGACTTAAAATGAATTTCTGCAGTTACTGTAGTGTTTTTCCAAGCAATTCACATCTACACTTTTCGTGAGAACAGCAAAAAGAAGCAAAACAAGAAATCGAATCATATAATAAGCATTTATTAATAGTACTGTCAAAAGATTAATCGCGATTCATCGTATCCAAAATAAAAGTTTTTGTTTACATAATGTGTGTGTATACTGTGTATATTTATTATGTATATATAAATACAAACACATGCATGTATATATTTAAGAAAAATGTGTTTATATATTAAATATAATATAAAATATAAGATTGATTATATAAATGTAAATATTTTCAAAATATGCATACATCAAATTATATATACACACACACACACACACACACACACACACTATTTATTGTGATTAATCGTATGACAGCACTATTTATTAATAATTAAGCCAATAACATTAATTTTTGAGGGGCTCAAATCAATGATGTTATTCAAAAACACATGAAAAAGGAAAAGAAAAAAATACCTAAGTCAAGCATGCTTTAACTTTTACATATAGCTATTTAGTTTTGTCATGTCAGCATAAGGCTATCTTCATGGCAAAAGTTGGAATAATAATTTACAAGCACAAAATAAAAACAAATAAACAAACTTATACAAGATTTTTTAAATTAACATATGACCAAAATATATTTTCAGGTAAAATCTTACTGAACAATTCCCTGAGTGAGCTTCATTAAAAAAAAAAAAAAGTGTTCTACTGGGAGAAACGGGGACAGTCCAATAAAATGATTAATGGAAAGGGGGGTTTTGCCGAACGTGCATAAACAAAAAAGCATGGTTCAATCTTGTATGTATATGTACGTATTCAAAAGTGTAAACTTTTGTAAATAAATGAATAATTCAAAATCATATAAAAATATTACATTTTTAAGAATTTAACATGCATTTTAAACTACATTTTTATTTTTTTAAATAACGGTGACTCTTTTTTGTCTTTGACCCAATGATATATTTTCAGACCATAAACAGATATAAATCATGCAACATAATAATGCATGTGAAATGACAGTGCAAAAAATGTTAATGGTAAAGTTGAGTGTCTTGTTCCAGTAAAGGCCAAAAATAATAAGATGAGGGAGTGAAATTTAATATCTACAAGTGTCAAGCTGCTCAGGAGGAGCAGAGGATTTACTGCAGTCAGCTGCCAAACCTGACAAGTTATACTCTGACTGATGTCTTTTCAATGATTCAAATCAGGTTACAGTCTTTCCTCAGATAGAACAAATCATCCTTTCAGTCATTTTTGCCTCTGCGACTCTACAACATGGAGGTCACTGAGAGGTCATTTTATGTTCAAGCTTGTTAGCTCCAGAAGTGGCATTATCATGCCACAAGAACATTTACAGCCTTGGCAGAATGACTAAGGCTGAGCAAGAGAAATGGAGTAGTGCGGTTCAAAAGAAAAACAGACCTGAAGTATGCCCTGCCTATACAAAGAGGCCATAAAAATCGACTAAGAAATGCGAGCAGCTGTACGCCTCTGGTATTCAGGGGGGCTTTGAAGTTTTAAAAAACAGTTAGTAAAGCATTAAGCTCGTGATCTGCCACAGGTTATGTACCATCTGGTTACACACAACAGGACGCACCAACTGACACCAAGAATTGTTGCTTGTGTTAGACTTGCTATTCATAAGATTAGTATGCATAAACTGAATGGGCATTGCCACTAATTTGAAATTATCATCATTACAAGTAGACTAAATAAAATAAAATGGATTTACAATTTACACCTTGAGGTATGAGAAACATATGTAACTTCATAAGTCAAATTTCACTTTTACACATAGTATGTAGTGTACACTACCATTCAGAATATTGGGGACAGAAAGATTTTCTTTCAAGAAATCAATACTTTTAGTTTTATCCAACAAGGACACATTACATTGATCTAAAGTCATAGCTAAGACATTTATAATGTATAATTTTTTTTTCTTCACAATTTGACTGTTTTCACTGTTTTTGATCAAATAAATGCAGGTTTAAGAGACTTCTTTCATACATCTTACCAGCCACCAACTTTTGAATGGTAGTGTAAATGTTGGGACTTTTATATATTAATATTTATTAGTCTGATTAATACACCAAACATTAAAAAAGCGCACATCATATAAATCTATTCATATTAGAAAGGCTACAAAAGTATTTGTTTAGTTTATATGTCATCCGCTGGCTCTGAAACCTTCAACAATCAACAGAGCTTTCAAAGTCTTTAAGCATCATAAACACAGCTATTTTGGATCTAAAAATGTGTAGTAGTCAATGTGTTGGTGCCAAGCCATAACACATAGGCTTAGCTTCTTTCACAGTCCCATCAGGGCTAAAAACAGTACCGATCTGAAACATGTTCAAAGGGAATCCCAGAACTTCCATTAGCAAACGGAGACAAATTACTATCAGGTTAGATATCAAATAACTTTCCGATGCTCATGAACCGTGAAAGTGTATGTCAGATGCCATCATTAGAGCAAATGGAACGATAATAAATCAACAATCAACATTTCGAAATGTGACACGAAATATAGTCAGTAAAAACACTGTTGAAGTACTGCGTCAAATTAATAAAACAGCTTATACTAGGTATGTGCTAAAGACTCCATCTGTTCACAGTCAAACAAGATTTTCTAACAGGATGACAGGTTCGAAAACATCATCAATTTATGCAGCGCTGAGACTGACAGCTTTCTCCAGGTCTAACCAGATGGAAACCTTCCTCTCACCTTTCTGCCTGCTAACAGGTCTCATATTTCTCTGCAGTTGTGCAACTATTCATAGAGCAAAAGGCTGTTATGTGATGTGAGTAACTCAGCTTGGATGGTGGGAACCAGCTAACCCAAACAACAGCAACTTGCCAATTTTTAATGGAAAGAACGTCGCTTATTCAAACAAAGCATTATAATAACTTGAGCACAGCAGAGATGTAGCTCTGTGAAGGTGCTGTGAAACAGATATGATGCATTACAGTCCAAACAGTGAAGCATTCAGAATAGCCTGTATTGGACATGAAATAGCCCATATCCGATCGCTCTAAGCATGTGGCTTTGACCTGCGTCACAAAACATGTTTGGAATCACAGCACTCCACCAAAATACAAAAGCCCTGCTGGCGTGTGTACTTCGCAGATGTTTAAAATAACCGATTTTGTTCATTTCAATAGATTAGTTGCAATAAGCAGAAAACATTTTACTTTCACAGACAGACATTACACAACTTCCTTAGATAATTTTGGATGTCAACACTGTGAGATATTTATGAACGTGCATGATAACATGTTTTTTTATAAAACAGATATTTCACCTGCGTCACCTGTTCACTCAGCTCTCGTGGGTTCTACGGTTTTTATAATGGTAGGAAATAATATTTGTATTATTAAGTGCTAAACATCTATATTTCCTCCTGTGGCAAAGCCACGGTATGCAAACTCACATACACTACTGTCAAATGTCAGGTAGGATTTTTGTTTTTGAGAGAAGGTCACCAAGGCTGTATTTCTTTCACAGTAAAAAAGTAATGTTGTGAAGTATCATTACAATTTAAAATAACTTGTCTATTTTAATACATTTAAAAATGTAATTTATTGCTGCGACGCCAAAGCTGAATTTTCAGCATCATTACTCCAGTCTTCAGTTTTACATGATCATTCAGAAATCATTCTAATGGGTTGATTCATGCCAAGATTTTTTTTTTAATTATTATAAACGCTGAAAACAGTTGTGTTGCTTAATATTTCTTATTTTTTTAATGAATAGGAAGTTCAAAAGAACAGCATTTATTTGAAATAGAAATCTTTTGTAACATTATAAATGTCGTTTGATCTATTTAATAAATCCTTATTCATTAAAAGCACTTTGAATCGTTGTTTACACTAGTAAATAATGTGTAACACTAACTTTTGTCTCGGTTAGAAGTTGTTGCATAAATCTTTCTAATATCGCAATATATGAGTCGTACATCCATTTTATGACTTATCTGAAAGTCATTTTATTAGTTTAGTCTACATGTGAAACTCCAAACTTATAAATGGGAGTGTTAATAAGGTTTTTAGATAATTTTAAGCAGGTCCTGTTAATAACTAGAAACAGCATTAAAGAAAAAAGGAAAAAATAAATAAATAAAACACTGACTGGCTTCTCAGTTTAATATTTTTTGATGGTGATAAATTTTCTGACTGTGGTAACATTCAGTAGATGGAGGTGAAAATCTATTTGAGTTTCAATTCATTCATTCACTGAAGTGATTTTTTTATTGGTTGGTATTTATAATAATTAAATAATGACATGCTTTTCTATCTGATAGTGTTGAGCCATATTAATGGGCAAGGAAAAAACGCACAATAAACTGGAAAATATTGCCAAATATGTTGAACAGATTAATGCAAATTTTTGTCCCTGAAAACATAAGTGAGTGGCATGTCTGATGCAGTAGCTAATAGTGCAACTGATAAATGCTTGAATAATGACGAAGGAAAATATTCTTTGCACAACTAAGTGAATCAAAACTGATACTGGATCTTGCTTGAATTAAAATACAGCTGCTGCCTGAGACATGATGGACCATGTAGTCCAAACACACGAATGCTCATTACCTCCCTTAAAATAGCACTGAGGAAAACAAATCACACCATGATAATGTTGACAAACTGGCACAAACCAGACTTTGCTGGTTTCTAGTCTACAAATGATTTCAAGATACTTTATTGGAAAGGAAAGATTCTTACCCAGCTTCCCCCGTGACTCCTCAAGCTTCTGAATTTGGTTTTCCAAAAAGATCATCGCAATGGCGAAGGCCAACAGAGCCAGGAGCTGAAACTTCGGCGACATCTTTAACCTTAAAAGCCCCATCAAAAAACCCAGCAGAGAGAGGACATGCCGTGACCGAGAACTTTATGACACACAGTTCATGGATGCAAAGAGCAGTGCTTCCATGATTCCCACAATCGAATATAAACACTCACAGCAAACTACACTACAGTGGACACTTACTACCGCAACAAAAACAGTTCCGCATAAAATGTTGTATGTTTATCGCAACCGAACAGCTCAGACTATCCTTCGCTTGAGTAGCAGCTGTAGTGTACGTTCAGTTGTTGATAAATCCTGGGAAGTATAGGCACGTTGTGTCAGTGCGCAATGCGCATGCGCATTCGCCGGTTTTGCCGTCAGTAGGTCAGCTGTCGCTGTATGACTGGATAATCTCACTTCACGCCGGTAAATACGACTCCTGTCCACTGTCCAGACAACAACACATCACATTTACAGTTAACTGTTCATGTATACATACAGATATTTTCTGTAATTTAAAAAAATATATATATTACTTGCATATAAATGCGCAAAAGATCACACATAAAATCCCCTTATATTTCCAATTCTACACATAACACAACTTCCATGCCATAAAAGCGTGTTGATAAAATTGAGAAAGAACAGTACTGAAGTATAAAAAAGAAATTCAATCAGATTTGTCCAAACTCTTCCTAAACCATTTCACGCGATGAAACACACCTTCAGCTTAGTTAAAAAAGAATATGCTAATTATTGCTAATTATTTTTTGTTGTCAATTGTTAAAACAGTTTGATATTTCTTTAAAGGGAAACCGTTATTCTTTCATACAGCTTGTTGTTTTTGGTCGGACTTTTATTAATAAACTCAGCGTGTGTGATGTGACGCACTTCCGGCTGAGCTCGGTGTTGAGTGGAAGAGAAACGCTCATGGCGGGGGAGGTGTACCTGCTTTGGTTACTGCCGTTATTACAAACGGTAGGTGAATAAGACATATCTGTACATTTTCATATTTGAAAGTAGATACTATACAATGACAAGTAGTCCACGTGTCTATGTAAAATATGGAGTATTTACGTCCAAGGCGCTGGATATCCGGCTCGCTAATGTTAGCTCATGACGTGGCTCAACCGGCTGATAATGTATGCAGATCTGTATAATATCGCGGATTTAATTTCTAACCGTAACATTAACTAACTTTGCATCTACTGCAAAAGTCTGAGACTGTTTTCATATGATCTGTAATGATTCAATTCTAAATCTGTTAGCTAACGTTAGTTTATCTGCAAGAAATTAAATAACTTGTAAATAAACACTTCGGTGATGTAAAATATGATTTCCTGTATGTTTACACAAGCAGAGGTGTATTTTTTTTTCCCTCAGTTTTGGGGATTTTCCGAGAGTAGCTGATAAGTGCTCGAAACCAGGAAGCAAATTCATTATATTGTGTGGATAAAAAAAATGCATATTCCATAATATAAGGGCTTGTTGATTAAACTTAGAAAGGACAATATTATGGGGTATGAAAAATGAAATTCAATCAGATTCCAGGTCCAAACAATTCTTAAGTCATTGCAATTCCAATATAAAGTCTGTTATTTTAGTATCACTGTCACTGAGCTAGTATTATAGTTATAGTATTTTTTTTTTTTTGAAACATTGGAAAGTTTTTATTTTAATTTTAAAGTTTTATATATATATATATATATATATATATATATATATATATAACGTTTTTATTTCTGTTTTAGTTATTTTAGTACATCAAGTTAAACATGTTGCATTGGCAACTAGCTAAAAAAACATTTATTCTGTTTTTTCAGTTAAGGTTTATTTCAAGTAACATTTTTTTTATGGTTTTAAATTGTACTTTCAGTTTTAATTAACTATAATTACACTGCTCTCAAAAGTTCCTGCATTTTAATTTTTTAATTATTGTGGTTATTCTTAAATGAAAATGTATCAACTATACTATTTATTTGATCATTTGTGACCCTGGACCACAAAACCAGTCATAAGGGTACATTTTTCAAATTCGTAAGCTTTCCATTGATGTATGGTTTGTTAGGATAGTACAATATTTGGCTGAGATAACTATTTGAAAATCTGGAATCTGAGGGTGCAAAAAAATCTAAATGCTGAGAAAATCGCCTTTAAAGTTGTCCAAATGAAGTTCTTAGCAATGCATATTACATATAAAAAATGAAGTTTTGATATATTTACAGTAGGAAATTTACAAAATATCTTCATGGAACATAATCTTTACTTAATATCCTAATGATTTTTGGCGTAAATGAAAAATCTATAATTTTGACCCATACAATGTATTTTTGGCTATTGCTACAAATATACCCCAGCGACTTAAGACTGGTTTTGTTGTCCAGGGTCACATTTATATGGTTTGTAACTAGGAAGTGAAATGTCAACCACCAGCTATAAAAAGTATAGTCTTGTTATCATAGCTGTGTAGCCAAAGCTTGCAAATTGCTGCACCTGTGCTTTACCCTCAATTTGCATTGTTCTTTGACATTGCATTTGAGGATCATTAAAATCAAAGATGCTCTCAGAAAACAGCTGAGAATTTCCAACAGGTTTGAGGTATTGACTTAAAGGTCAACTGGTGTAAGTGCTTAAAGAATTGCATCTACTGCTTGTTTCATGTGTAAAATGTGTTGAAAATCTTCCTGACTTAGCTGGTGTCTTATGGAGCGGAGCTCTCCTCTGAGGCCTGCAGGGAGATGGGCTTCTCCAGCAATCTCCTGTGCAGCTCCTGTGATCTCCTGGGTCAGTTCAGTCTGGGCCAGTTAGACCTTCCCTGCAGGCAGTGCTGTCAAGAGGAGGCTCAGCTGGAGTCTAGGAAGGTGAGTTCAGCTTCTGTGTCAAATCACAAGGTCATTTTCTTTCACTGAACATGGGGTGCTGGAGCTATAATGAAGCTTTCCTGTAGTTCTACCCGCCAAACAAGGAAAAATTTGGTACAAATATTTAGATACAAGCCAGAGGCCACAGTCTTGATTATTTTGCCTCATATCACTTGACTTAAATGAAGCAATTATAAAAACCAATATATTTATTTATTAGTGTTGTCGATGTGAAAATCTGTTTGTAGTCAGATTAATGTATAATTGTCTTTTTTTTTTCTTTTTCTTTTTTTTTTTTTGACAGCTCTATCCAGGAGCCATCCTTGAGGTCTGTGGATGAAAATTGGGGAGGTTCCCTCAAGTCCAAGGTAGGTTGAGGATTTGGCCTCAAGTATGAGTAATTGACACTTTATAATTCTTATGCTGCTTGATGATTTTACAAAAATGGCTTAAACGTGTAGCAAAATAAACCAAGTTAATTTGAAATGCTTCAAAGGGTGCTTTTCTTGTAGCAGCTGTTGTTTTGTGGCACAGACTATCAGTGTTAACTTTTTCACTCCTTTTACAAAACAGTAATTTTGTGACTATATTTCCCTTCAGCTTTTGTCAGGGGTGACAAGCCAAAGATGTTCAGGGGTCTTCAGGTCAAGGTAAATTTATTTTTCTTAAATATTTTAGGTGAAAGTTAATAAGTAATCATTTAAATTATAAAGGTAATAAACATGGGCATAGACTTCTGTTCAAAAGTCTGTAAGTTTTTATTTTTTTTTTATTTTAAGAAATTATTACTTTAATTCAGCAAGGGTATATTAAATCAATTAAAAGTGACAGTAAAGATGAACAAATTCTGTTTCAAATATGCTGTTGTTTTGAGATTAGATTGTTTCTTGAGCAGCAAATCAACATATTAGAATGATTTTGAAAGATCATGTGAGACTTGAGACTGGAGAAATGGCTGCTGAAAATTCAGCTTTGCCATCACAGAAATTACATTTAAAAATATATCCAAATAAAATACATTTTCAATTGTAAAATTTTATATTTCACAATATTACAGTTTTTAATGCATTAATAAAAAAAGACTTAAACACTTAAAAAGTAAAAAATATATATATATCTCAACGACCCCTAACTTTTGGACAGTAGTGTGTGGGGGCATATAAAATAAAATAATTTGATACGAACCTAACATTTGTCTAAAAAAAAAAAAAAAGTTTTATTTCTTTTATACTTGGTTTAAACACTGGTTAATTCTAGATGACTTTTTTGCTTTCATTGCAGTATGTGAGAGGCTCAGACCCTGTACTAAAGCTGCTGGACGATAACGGGAACATTGCTGAGGAGCTCAGCATCCTCAAGTGGAACACAGACAGCGTCGAAGAATTTCTTAGTGAGAAGTTAGAACGAATTTAGACTCACAGTTTCACATTTAAAACCAAATTTTCACTATTTGCTTTTTTTGTATAAATCTCAAGCTGAATCAAAGGACCACAATTAATTTTTGTGCTCAATAATGGACATTAAAACATTTCTTTTTTTTTTTTGGTCTTTGAAAGTAAACGCATCAGTATCTGGTTTGAGGTTAAGTGATCAGGACATACTGTACTTATTTAGTTGATTTTTCTGCTGCATATTGTTAAATCGTTGATGTGCTGTGGCATTTTCTACATCTTGTGTCTGAGTGAAGCCTGTTGAATGTGCTGTTTGGTAAAGCTTGTGGCGACTCCTCAGAAGCACATGTTTATGTGGATTTGCACGTTAGTGAAGGCCTGACAGTAAACCAGTCCCTGGCATGTGAGGCCTGAAGACCCTGTGTAACTCTCTGAACATGTTGTTATGGTGGGAACCTTCGAGCTCTACCCCAGTATGAGACGGTGGAATCTCTTCATTTAAATGTTTAAGAAATTGAATTTAAACTCAGTTTCATTAGCACAGACAAATAAACCTGTTTTTCATATTAATGTTTTTTTAACATTTTCTCCATAGCATTTCCCTGGTAAATGTGTGAATGTTTTTTTTTTTATTATTGGCATAATTATTTACGGCAAACCGTCAACATGGTGTTCTTGCTCCTAATTTACAGGCATTTTGAGAGCAGTAACATTATCTGTGATATTTATATTTTCACCACTAGATGTCAGCAGCATTTTGGTTGTGTTCACTGTTTAGACAAGTTTCAAAGATACGCTGTCTAAAAAAAGAATACCGTATAATCTAATGTTAATTTAATAGTAATTTCATGTCACAGTCTAATTTGACAAATATGAACAAAAGTTGAAAAGGTCATAACAAAAAGTAGTGGATACATTTGCTTTGTTTTAATATCAAATTAATTTGTTTTTTTTTTAACACACAGAAATCTATTAAATAATAGATTAAGTGATAGAGTAGGCCCATATTATACAGTTGGCCCAGATTAGATACATGCATATAAATGGGGATTTCTGTTTTGTTTTTGGGAATGTTCTTGAAAGAAGTGTCTTGAACAGAGACATTGGTTAAAATAATTTATTTGATTAAAATTAGAGTAAAAACAATATTGTGAAATACTGTTAAAATTCAAAGCACCTGATTTCAATTTGAATTTACACTACCAGTTAAAAGTTTTTAGACAGTAAGATTTTTAATGTTATTTAAAGAAGAAATTATAGAAATTAATACTTATTTAGCAAGGGTGCTTTACATGGATCAAAAGTGGTGACATTTATAATGTTACAAAAAATTTACATTTCAGATAAATGATGTTCTTCTGAACTTTCTATTCATCGAAGAAACCTGAAGAAATTCCACTCAGCTGTTTTCAACATAATAATAATAATAATAATAAATATTTTTTGAGCCGCAAATCAGAATATTACAATAATTTCTGAAGGATTACGTGACTGGAATAATGATGTTAAAAATTCAGCTTTGAAATCACTGGAATAAAGTACATTTTAAAATATATTAAAATAGAAAAGTCATTTTAAAATATTTCTAAATTTTACTGTTTTTGCTGTACTTTGGATCAAATAAATGCAGGCTTGGTGAGATTAAAAATCTTACTGTTCAAAAAGCTTTTGGCTGGTAGTGTATTTTTAGTATGTAATTTATTCCTGTGATGCAAAGCTACATTTTCAGCAGCCATTACTCCAGTCTTCAGTGTCACATGATCCTCCAGAAATGGTTTCAATATGCTGATTATTATTATTGTCATTGTTGAAACGAAATGTGCTGCTTAATATTTTTGTGGAAACCAAGATATATATATATATATATATATATATATATATATATATATATATTAGAATTGTTTGATGAATAGAAAGCTCAAAACAGCATTTATTTGAAATGTATACATTTTGTAATAAATATACACTATATTGCCTAACCCTTCTAATGAACATGTTTGACTACTTTAGCCATTTCCATGAGTACAAATCTTAATGTTAAAGCATATAATGATATTCTAGGGAATTGTTTGCTTCTAATTTTATAGCAACAGTTTGGACAAGACCCTTTTCTATTCTAACATGTTAATGTCTCTGTGTATAAGGCACGGTTCAAAAAGAAATGATTGAGTCAGTCAGTGTGGAAGAACTTGACTGGTCTGCAGAAAGCCAAGTCCTGATCCCAGTTGAACAGCTCTGGTGTGACTTTAAATGCAGACCTTGAGCCTAAAACGCATCACTAAACACCAATGACTTGTACATACACTATATGGACAAAAGTATTGGAACACTCCCATCTTTAGAACAAAAAAGACACTTCCAAAACTGTGGCAACGAAGGTGGAAACACAATTAATTTATTTAAAAATTGTATTTCCATCTCTGTTGCAACAGTTTTGGAAGTGTCTAAAATAAATGCACCCATATGTACAAGTCATTGGTGTTTAGTGATGCGTTTTAGGCTCAAGGTCTGCATTTATCATTATATGCTTAAACATTAAGATTTGTACTCATGGAAATCTATTAAATAATAGATTAAGTGATAGAGTAGGCCCATATTATACAGTTGGCCCAGATTTTGATCAATTTAATGCATCCTTGCTGTTTAAATTTGTTTTTTTTTTAAATAACTGGCCCCTAACTTTTGAACAGTAGTGTACATTTCTTATAAATATTGAAAGTAAATTTGTATAGTCTGCTGATGTCTGCTAACGGACAGCTCTGAATCACTGATTAATGCCGCATGTCTGGCACAGCATGCTCTTCACAGATTTACACAATGTGTTTAGAGTCATTCTTTTTTAATTGGTCCTAACAGCCTTAGTCATCAGTTAATCACCAGTTAGCAATGAAAAGACAAGCGTGTTTTAACAGTCCGGTCTTGGACAAATTGCTGTGTCATTCATCCATTTCCAGAATGTCCTGTAACTTATTTGCTTTCCAAATCAGCCCTAAATCTAACATTTAAAGAGGATTCAGCAGGACAGTTCACAGTTTAACAGCACACTCTTGTGGAATGTAACTGATAGGGAGAGCTTGCTGATCTACTTTTTCCTGTTTCCCACCCGAGTTGCTTTACATGTCCACGCCTGTACACACAGTCTTACTGCATATAAAAAAAATATTTTAATGGTCTAAAATATCATTAAACTACAAAACTAATTAGATACAGAACACACACAGCTTCATCTGTAAGGATTAGATATCTTAATTTATAAATATTCCTGAAACTTCAACGTTATCAGGTCCTGCTACAATCAAGTCCTTGCAAACACTGAAAGTCATCGACGGTAGGTAAATGATGCTGCAAAAGTTACTCCAAAAGCATACATAGAAACAATGTTATCTGTGACTCATTGTGCATGGGAAAATTGAACTGATTTTCACGTTCCCACCCCCCTCCCCTCCCCTCCCTCAGGTTGAGTAAGACCAGCCCTCCCGGGGTCCAGGGGCAGTAGTTGTGTCAGATCCCTTGCCAAGCACAGGACTGCAGACACTCCTCATCTCTGATGAATTCCATGTGCGTTCCGCCTGCAGTTACTGCTGCTCATCATAGCACATTTCTTCCATTACACCTCATTATCTACCCCCCTTTCATCCAAAACAATAACATATGCAAGCACACACACACACGGGCAGATTCAGAGAGCATTTTGTTCGGTATTCCTGGAAATCTTTAAATCATCGTAATCTATCTATATTCATTTTTGTTGCGAACAATTATTACGGCCACTTTGAAATACTTGGTTCTAATTGGTCAATCGGGGCATGTGCGCCGATTTTTTTAATTTTATATTTTTTAATATACAAACCAACTAGCGCCATCTAGAGTCTCCATTATCCATTGTACTGAAAATGTACTTCAGTGTTATTAACATCACATTAAGCAGCACAACTGTTCAACACTAATAATAAGAAATGTTTCTTGAGTACCAAATCAGCATATTATAATGATTTCTAAAGGATCATGTGACACTCAAGACTGAAGTAATGACTGCTAAAAATTCAGCTTTGCATCACAGGAATAAATGACCGTTTATTTTCATCAAATAAATGCAGCCTTGGTGAGCATGAGAGACTTCTTTCAAAAACATAGTACTTATTATAACTCCCTATTTAGGCCTATTTTCATACCTGGAAAATGTTTGTGCTTTATATACACACTAAATGGAACATTCATATAAAAAGAGCTCTTTCCACCCCGACTGCTCATTGCACTTTTGTCCCAAACATGTGGAACACACACAATACAGCCAACGCTCGGAGGGGGTTTCTCTCAGAGGAACATATTGTAGGATTAATCTACACAAGAACAGCAAGTCGCTCCAACTGATATTGGCAAAATATCAACACCCCTTTGACCTCTCTACACTGCGCTGTGAGCATAACCCGAAGACGACCTTTGTTCAAAACATCAAGTGGGGCTGACTATATGCGCTGATTCTGATTTTTTCTAAGAGTTTTTCCTGACAAAGCCTTGCTTATGTCGGCCAGTGTCCGTCGAAGTGATGCAGATGCATGGGATAAAAGCTTTTTTGTACTCGGTATTGCTGAATAAGAAATTCTGACTCTCTCATCCCTCACTGTTTCTCCGTCCATCTCTGTATTTCACTGGAGCGTTTCAGTCTCCTGGCTGGGCTGCTGTTTCAGTAGACGCTTCCTTGCTGCATGAGGGCTCGTCGGTGTCGTATGATCATTGAGGCTGCTGTTATGAGGAATGTGGAATGAAACAAAGCATAAACAGTGAAAATGAGGCTTTCTGTTTCTAGAATCCTCTCATTTATCCCAATTCGCTCTCATAGTTCAATTCAGTTCTTGCTTTCCTTTCTCTCCTGATCATGACCTTATGCACATTTATTTCTTGTTAATGTCCTCAGGTTTGAGGTCCTATTTGTTGCATTCCAGTTGTGGGAACGGGTCGACACTGAGCTCAAGCTGAAATCCCTTTGTGTAACGAGAGCAAGAGATTTTGTGGATGTGCCAGTGCTCAACCAGTCTTTATGATGGGTGGTGGGAACTTGACCTACATTTTGGATTGGTTGCAGATGCTGCCTGTTGAAAAGGGAATCTGCAACTGATTCAGCAAACACTGAAGATCCACCAAGCTTTATCCATCAGACCTTTAAATGAATCCCAAAGTCATTATTGATATTGATTTTTCAATATTGTGGTAGCAAATGTGCCCTGAAACATTTCATTTAGCACTGCATATAAACAGTTAAGCTGTATCATATTTTAGACTAAAATGCTGCATTTTACTGACTTTATTCAAAGTACTCCAGGGATACAGAGAAGCAGATTGGTGTGGAGAATGAAACCAGTCAGTCTTCATAGCTCTGGGTCATTCTGTTTTGAACAGAGGTCTGAGATGACTGATATATTCTGAGTTTCACTGCAGCTTCGCCACAACTTGTGGCCCGGAAGGTGGAATAAGAATTAAGCAAAGGAGAACACGGCTCCTTATGGATGAAAATATAGTTTTTTTGTCTGAGTGCATGACTCAGTGAGAAACTACACTTTTCCACTTTTGAGGTTTTCCAGCGGATTTGCCACTTCTTGCATGAATACATTTTCCACGGGTTTAAATCACATGAGCATGACTCTAGTTGTGGTATGCACATCAAACTAATTTGTAGTTTGTCTTAATAATCAGATAAATTGCCTTGTAAGGTTTTGTGTTTGAATCATTCTTTTTTTTTGTATGCATTAATTTGCCCTATATCTGATTTCTGTACATTTTCAGCTTTATTTTCTGTTTTCATTTTCTTATTGTAAATATATTAAATTTATTTGATGCATTTTGTTCAGAATTTTTAGATGTCTCTCTTATGAAACAATGGCCTATATGCAGTGTATATATATATATTTCTGCACAAGTGCTTTTATGCCACATCTGTGCATTATTAAACTGTACACATACCTATATGCACTCTCACATGGCGTTCGTGTGCCTTTACAGTGTAAAAATGGCAAAAATAAACTGATAATGTGTTGGACTAAATCAGATTAATTAAAAAAATCACATTGCATTTCAGGAGCTTGGAATCCAGCATGTGTAATAGTACTGGCGGCTGGTTCAAGAGTGGGTCAGCTAGGGCTTTGCCTCATGGGACTAGAGGCTGAATGTCACTCGTAATCTGCTCTTTCAGTGTCAACACAATGTCTGGCGGCTCCTTCAGCGCAGCATGTAGTTCTTTTGGAACAACAAACCCACATACGGAGAGCATATGCTAATGTCTCACTCAGCATTTACAATGAGCATATTTATAACTCAAAGCCTGATGAAGAAAGAAAACAAGTCAAATGAAGGTGATACAATAATACATATTGCATCATCATTCCATATCTGGTGTACATAGATCATTTCTTTTGTAACATGCAGAATCAGGTACTCGTTGATTAGTGACAAAAAGGAAGGGCAACAGCGGCCCTTTTGAGACGAGGCCATTTTTTTCTTGTTTTAATTAAGCTTATATTATTTCTTATAAATGAAAATTGGGATGTAAATACAACAAAAGGATTTCACTCTTTATGTGAAGTACTCCGATTTCTTAAATGTGCAACAATTATTAATATGTCTTGAGTTTAATGGTGGAAAATGATGTTGAGTCTGCCTCTGCCTGACAACAAGAATTCCAATTTTCAGCTCAGTTTAGCTGTTGCTTGGTAACAGGAAGGTCTGTGAAGTGAAACCCCTTAGAAACCTGTGCCGCTAACAGTCCCCCTTTGAGAGTGAAATATCACTAATATCTCTTAATGTTGAATGTTTTTCCTCTTTGAACATGTAAGGAAAAGATAAACGATTAATTTGTTAAAGAGGATTATTTGATGGCAGTCATATGTTACATGCATTGATGAATAAATGATGAATAACCACAGTTTCAAGGACTTTGTCGAGTAGTTCTTCAAATTACATGTGACAGCAAATGTTACAATACAGCATTATGGATTCTGCTTCATTTTTACAGATCCCATCCACCCTTTTATTCTCAGTGAAAGTTTCTTTGTTTAGAAGATAAGATATGATGAGGTAGGAGTACATGAAAAAAGAAGCGTAGTTCTTTAAACAAGCTGAATATTCAGACCATTGAACAAATATTGTACTTTATTTATCAGTCTTTTTAACTTTTCCTGTTAAAGAGCTCATCACATCCAATCCTAGCCTATAGGTGGCATGACTCCTGCAATGGATTTGTCTTATAATGTGTCATGATTTTGCCAGATACATTACAGAGACTCTATAGTAATAAATGAAATTAAAGCAAAGTAAAGTGAAGTAAAATAAAATTTAATAAAATAAATAATCTAATCTTTGTTTAATTTTGTAGATGGTCCCTTTCCAAATCATAATAATAATTTGCCAATTAATGCGTAATTTAAATATTTAAACAGTGAAAGTCTTATTGTTTTTAAATATTGTCTTAAGACATCTTGTTAGGCATTTATGCGATTGTTTATATTTGGTCTGTTAGGCTGTAATAATGATTATTGTTTAATGTTGATTGTTTTGTTGTCCTTGAGTATCATGTAAGGTGCCTATAAATAAAATTATATGACAATTTTAATGTAATATATTTATATATTTTAATATAATAATTTTTAATAAAAGTAATTGGCCTATAAGCATTAAGGTGTAAGCATTGATTTCTAAATAAATTAGTCATACTTTTTTTTTCTTAAAATATTCAAACAGTGCACAAACAACGGAAACACCTGTCTAAAACATCAGGGTGTTTAACACTATTCATTTTACCCAGAGGTCAAGTTCATCATTATTTACATTTCATGTAACTGACCGCAAACTGCGCTCATCAGCTGTATGTGGTAACCGTAGCGGTCCCTTTAAGAAAATTGGACCGAGGTATTTTGAAAACGGGGGAGAACTGTTCATTTAGAAGTGAAAAGTCATGTACAAAGAGTGTATATACTGCATATTTGATTTATTTATTATGCAACTACAGTATTATTTCCTATGCTGTAAAACTGAACATCAACTAATGATATTTAGGGGAAATGATAAAGCTTGTTTGACCGATCCCCCCTCTTTCGCACAACGGTCTATTCTGGATCTAAGGCTCATGATGCAGTGGGATTCAATAAACTGGTAGGTGCTGCCCAACGCAAGGTTTTCAGCTCCAGTCGACAGCGAATGAGCACGGAAATATACCGCAGCATCCTCATTCATTTGAAGTGTTTACGCACAGATCATAAAGGTAAGTTCTTGTTGTAAATAACGTTTTATTTAACGCTGTATTTAGGATGCATCAGTGTCTGTTTAGAGCCCATAGAAGCCCATTCAATAACAGTCTAGCATCCCTCACCTATTGTTCAACTGCAGACATCCAAATTCATGGACGTGAACACTGCCAATGACATGTTGCATGTGATTTTGCAGTGTTGCTTTTGTCTTCAGGGATTTTAATGTATAAGCAGCATATTTAAAGAGTCATATACCCAATAAAGCTAGTGTTTGCATTATATTCTTCTTCGTAACTGCATTTTGCAGCAAAAGGTGGAAATCTTGCTGTTGTCATGAAACCGTATGGATTACAGAGCAGGCAGACAGTACGCTTCAAATAGCAAGAGGTTTTTTTTTCACATATGCGTTTGTTTTCTCTGTTGTAACTGTCTGATAATGTAGATGCATGAGCCTGGCTTCTTGTAATGTGTTAACTGGGTTATTAATTGTCTATTAGTGCTAATGTACTAATGTAGTTCCAGCATGCCAAACACATAGTCTCATAAATGCCTTGTTCTTTTAATTCCCACCATATGTTTGTCCCTTAAATATTATATTTTTGTTTTATATTTTATGTCTTGGATCATTCTAGGCTTCTAATAGAGGTTTGAAGGGTATCAGACAAGCCAAAATGACAGCTTGCTTAAGTCATCCAGACATCCAAGGTTTGACAGGGTGCCTGTCATTGCAGTGCAAAATGTGGCACTGATGACCTGTTGTGTTTATGAAAAGTACTTGTATAAAATACAGCTGCTCAAACCAGATTTAAAGGCTGTTTGTTTGGAATATGCTGTCTGTTTGGATTAGGATGGCTCCTTAAGGGAATGGTCATACGAAGTTAGAACTTGCATCTCAAAAATCTTGTTTCGCGCATTAGTCATTAGCCAAAATCTTACTATATTAGGTCATTTGCTTTGAGCAACCACAAACTAATGCCTGTTCTGAGCACAAGGAACTAACCATCACTTTTTAATGCAATCTTTGTTGGTTTCCTCAGTAAAGTAGTTTAAACCCAACCGGTAGCTCACAGGTTATGGATAGCAGGTAAACAATGTTAAATACAAATAAAAATACCCCTTCATCTAACAATATAATCATGCTTTGTGCATTTTCAAGATCATGTTATTGAGCATATTGTGAACAATTTATCTATGGATATGATTAGTTTTTGTTTTTAACCTCATATTCAGTGTTGGTTTTAAAAGTAATGCATTACAATATTGCATTACTCCCTAAAAAGTAACTAATTATGTTACTTAGTTACTTTTTATGGAAAGTAATGCGTTACGTTACTTTTGCGTTACTTTTTAAATATGAGCAGGGCTTGATTGTTTTTAATACAAGAAGTTCTAATTATAGCAAATGTAAAAGCTCTTTCACACCAAAAGTGTAATGAATAAACCGCAGGCTGAAGGAAAAGGAAATTCATGTCTGTACAGTAGAATGCAGGAGAAGAAGGTTCAACACTCTTCAGCAATAAAAAAACAATGAAGCACAATTGTTAGTTTATCTAAAGTCATTTTTGCTTATTAGTATAGTTGAACTGGATCATCAAAGGTCAGCAGCAGAGACATTGGTTAATAAAATGGGATTAGATACATTTGTGTTGCTTTTAACATATTTAATTATTGCAGGTTTGCATCATATTCTGAGTTTTAAATCATTTTGATAAACACTAAATCTGTTTTTTTTGCGAGTAGGATGAATTAATGCACATTCACTTTTAGTCTAGGACTGCAGTAACAGCATGTTCACACAGCGCACTGTCAGTCAATAAATGGAAAAAAAGTAACTGGCGTAAATTAAAAAGTAATGCGTTACTTGAAAAAAGTAATATTACGTAACTCATGCTACTTGTAATGCGTTACCCCCAACACTGCTCATATTCCGATCTTCCAGTAAAACGACTTCTCTCTAGTGATATGCTGGACTTCAATAATTTAGTCCACTTTTTAGTTCTTTCTTACAATCAACTGCAAGCTTAATTCATTTCTGCATTCTTATCTGCCTCCATCCAAATAACAGCCAATAAATAAAACCAAGTCTCTGCCTACATTTTCTGTTTAACTCCAATGTAGCCTACATCACAATACAGACAAAAATATTGTTACATTGCATCTTTAAAAGGGAAGAGGAAGCATTTTTGAATGTGTCCTATCTTAAATCATTTGTGTCCAGTTAAAATCCATTTTGGCACAAATGTCATCAATATTTTTCTTATTGTTGGACCTATAAAGTTCATGGCAATATAAATATGTCATGTTTGGTTTAAGAACATTTTTGTTACTTTTATTATACGCCAAACAATTTAGATTAGTGAGTTGGGTTGCCAAAAGCTAGGTTTTGAATCAAAACAGCTGGTTTAGGAGGTAATGTAAGAAGTGTTTTATACAATTTTTGATTAACTTTATGCATTTAATTAGTCTGTTTGCCCATTTTGCATTTTGGTTACAAGCTACATTGCATCAAGCTTACAGAAGTCTGTAATAACACAACTGGAATGCAGCGCTCTGTCCTCTTTGGTGGGAAGGGATGTGGAATGAAAAGAACAGAGCTGGAACAGTGTCATGGGATTGTAAAGCCATGATTATATGAGGAATGCCATGATGACTTCAGCAGAGATGCGGAAATGAACTGCGTTTAGAGGTAACAGATGAAAATGCAGTTAGAGTCTGTGTCAGCACTGCTCTCAGGGCTTGAGGAAATAAAGGACTTCAGTACAGTCTCCACTATGGCTCAGGGATAGTCTTAAAAAAAACAAGCAAGAGGCGGTCCATGATTTTGACAGATGACAGATTTTGACATCATATTGGCACCTTGCATTACATGGTCCAGCTGCGATTGGATCATAATTTAAGCGGATGATCCAGTGGGTCGTTCAGGGTGAGTTTTGTTGTTGACATGTGGAAAGTCTTGGGCATTTTCCGTCATCTCACAGTATGAGCAGTGAGTCACAGGATAAATCATGAGTGTAAGTAAATCCAGTAGGTATATCAGCCTTTCAAAGCCTCCGTCTTTTTACTCTTACGAAAGCTGAGGCTGAATTCATCCGTGTTCTCTTTTAGACAGTGGCTTTGTTCCCTTTCTGCAGCCTAGTTCATTTGTGTCTATATATATATATATATATATATATATATATATATATATAGTATATCATTGTGTATATCCTTATATATGTATTATATTTCGTACTATACTTTATCATGCCTTAGATTAATATGCAGAGACAACTATAACAGTGTTTTTTTTTTTGTTATTTAATTGAAAAAACAAAAAAAAAAAAAAAAGCTAATTTTTGACTCATTTTGCCAGCGCAGGTCACATAAGCAGTGGTGGACAAAGTATATACTTTGTTACTGTACCTTTTTGTAACCTTTTAACATTTTCAAGTACCAGTGTTTTTATTTTAAGAAACTTTTTCACTACATTCCAAAGTATATAATCTCGAACAACCAAGCACTTGACGTTGATGATCTAGTTTGAAATGGAGGTCATTGCGCTTTCATTGTATTTGGCCTTAAGCTTAAACCTTGCATTTATTTATTTATTTATTACAGGTAATCACACTAACATAAATGTGATCCTGGTTCAGAGTTTTGAAGTAATAGACATTGTTCTGTGAGATTTTATAATAAGGATCAATGAATATCCACCAGGGCCAGTAGCTTTACCGATTTCACAACAATGCTGACTAGTTTGGATGCCCTCTGACCGAGTAGTTATTAGTGGTGATGAAACACTTTTGTGCCCAGGCTGCGTTATTGTGATTTCATGTTGCCTTTGTATTGTTTATTCTCCTGGGGCAGTTTAGGCCCATCTGTCTGATTCTTCACATCAATAGGGGCCGCAGCTGCATAGCCTGACCCCCAGCAGGCCTTTGTAATGTGCCCAGGCGTGGCGTGTGTTTGTGTCTGGGTACAGGCACGTGGTTACATAAGCGGCATACTCTTCTGTTCAGGATGTGCCACTGGTTTGCTCACTGGTTGGGTCCTCGGAGAAGGTGGTGTGTTAGTCACAACAGACGACACAAAGTTTTTATGTTGCTGCTGAGTACAAGTGTCCTGTCAGCAGAACCACCTCTCTTTTGTCTGCATGCATAATGACTATCCAAGCTCTGATTTTGTCTAGAGTCTAGAAGTCTAGAGTGCTCAATAATATACATATTTTTTCCTGCTGTGCTTATCCAGTCAGGTCAGATTTGTACTTGCCTTAATAATACTCACAGCCTTTATTTTATTTATATAATTTTTAGCAATATATTTGTTGTTAGAAATAAATAAATTGTTGTTTTTCATAAAATATTATGTTTTCTTTATAAATCAAATAGGGATATGTAATATATTTGTCCTATTGATTATTGGCTAATTTGAATTACACGTTAAATAAATGCAAACATCCCTTATTTTGTATTTAGATTATCTTTGCTATCATCTAACGCTCATTTAAAGTTAATCTTCAAAAACACAAAAACATTAATAACACTGTTAAATGTGATATTTATCAAATCTCAGAACAAACATTCATTTTTCATACTGTACATTATAATATTTTAATGCCTAAATTAAAATTTTGGCACAGTTATTTTTTTTTATATTGTTTTAAATATAAATATATAGATAATTTGTATATAATTAAATCATATTGTGAATAATGAAATAATAATTATTATATTATAAATATAGATATTTTAATTATTTAAACAAGGTATTGTAGAATCTTACAGCAATTATTGGTTAATAGCAAAAATACTTCCCTGAAAATTTAACCCATGTCCATGGTGTTGCTCTATTTGAACTACAGGAATGCTAGGTTCAGTACAACTGTCTAACAGTAAAATCACAACAAACGGTTAGCTGCTAATTAAAGTAGCAATGCTGAAAATATCGAAAATATTCAACTGGTTAGCCAGTGTGACCCATCGGTAATTTTATAAATATCAGAAAACCAAATGTTACATTTGAAAGGCATAAAAACACAAATAAATGATCAACGAACATAATATGGCCCCAATCCCTGGTCTCAGGCCATCTGGATATTGGTCCATTCGTCATGTAATCCTAGTGTGTAGCCACAACCCCAAACCATTATGGCTTTATTGCTTTTTTTAATGTCCTGTTTTGGGTTCATAGATTGAGAGGCCCTATTCTTACATAACTGCTGCAGACATTTTTACAGGGCCTGTTACTAAATATCGCTTTGATTTTACAGAAAGCATAAACAAAATAAAATACTTGTGTAAGCACAGCAGATCAGGCCTTTATTGAATCTCTCAGCACTTATTGCAGCTCAGACCTTGTTGACTCATATCATAGAGAAATGCAATTGCATCTTGTTTACAGGCTCCTGAGAGGTATTTTTGCAATTAAAGTGGCCCAATGCTGGGATTAAGGATTAAGGCCACACTGCTGTGAGTGTGAACAGCTCAACAGAAGGTGTTGATGAAAGCAGGCCTATGGAGGTGCTCCACAGCAGATGGCACACACACTGGGAACTGATGTTAGGTGCCAGGTCACATTCCTTCTCCCACTTCCGGAGGATTATTAGAAATCATTCAATAGGTCTCTGTCTGGCAGATGATCTTTATTTGAGGTAGAATTAGGGTAAACGTACCTATTAAGTTTACGTACCCATTAAGCACACTTCCATTTTTGAGATCAGATTATAAAAAGAAAAAAATAATTAATTATCCTACTTAATGTCTTAACCAACTGACATGTTTGTTACAATATACCTTTTATAATTTCAAGTCAATCAGATCATTGCACGCTGAGATATGAGTCTTCATGTGTTCACTCTGTCTGGCGGCCATTTTGAAAGCTGTCTAAAAACTTTCACCAAAAGAGTTTTGTTTTAGATGTTTATGCCTTTATTTTTGGTAAGTTTCACTACTTATTGTAAAATTAAGAGATTAATGTTCAGACCTTTGCATATTATAACCTGGTGCTTAGATGTGGGAAATGATTACATTAGATTCAAAAGATAGTTTTAGCAACATAGTGCAGATGCTACAGAACACTAAGTTAGCTGACTAGCTGTATAAGATTGTGTGCTACGCTAACATATTACTTCACAGGCTTTATACTGGCTTCTACTTTTACATCCATAATATTATATATTGACAGTTTATTGCTGGTCTCTGGTTTTACAGTGCTGTAATATTTAAAGGTTTCAGCATGACATTAATAAGAAAAAAATATAATTTCATAGATATTGTTAATAATAGTTGTTCATATTAAAATATGTATGAACTTAATACAAGACCTAGATTATTTATTTAGCAAAATCCTGTCATTTTAATAAATATTGCATGAAATTTATTAAAAATTGTTGCTGCTCCCATTAAGCTCAGTGTGCTCTCTTTAAGCTCTTCCACATTGAACATCTATATGAATACTTCATAAACAGACTTTAAATATTAACTGATGGTTGTAACTTTAAGTTAAGTTTATTGATTTTCTATGGATTCTGTCAACTCAAATCTTCAGACTGGCTCTGATCTTTGGCAACTAGCATCAACTTCTCCAGACTGTAAATCTGTGGAAAATCAGGGCAAAATCATGCAGTGTATTCCAGCCTTAAGAGACTATAGATAAGTTGACATTAATTTAAAAAGAGGTTTCATAATGAGGCTAGTTTCTGTGTTCATCCCCACCATTAAATGTTTCATTGGTTTGTTTTATTAGATTTTTGAATGTGTTACTTAGCTGGACGTGGACTAGTATAGGCTAGATGTTGCAATGTGCTTAAATGACACTTCATTATGAATATATAACTGATTGACTTGAATGCCTTGTTGCTTGATTTTAGTGTTCTGGTTTTTTGTGTGATTGACTTTGTACCTTCAAACTTTTTTTTTACAATTATTCTTTAAAAAATGTCCTTAAAATAAACAAGATTTTTTAATAAAACATGACGTGGGCTTAATGGGAACAGGGGTGTGCCATAAAGGGTACAGAAATGTACCCATTAAGCACAGCCAGGCTTTCTGAATTTAACAATGTATCTTAATTGAAATGCTTTTGTCATTTAAAATAAAAGTAAATATTTTTGTGTGAGAGATTGATATTTTATTTTTAACATACCTTTTTGTACTCAAACCAATATCTTGTGCACTAAAATGTCTCAATGTAGATTTTGGTGAGTTTAATAGGTACGTTTACCCTATAATATCCTGCTTTTACCGGCTAAAAGAGATGATGGATATGGATGCAGAGCAGGGAATAGCTGTCACTGTATTCTCAATAATCAGTTATGAATGTTGGTATTGTTGTTCACAACTTTAAATATTTTGCCCATACATGGTTCCCTCATAATTCATTACCTAGGAGTTGCTTAAATATTGGAATAATATATGAAAATAACATATAAGGGTGTTTCTTTAACTAAGAGCATTTTTGGTGGACTTACATAAAATGCATATCTCAAACTTAAGTTAAATAGTCAACCAACAATGTCTGAAAAATATGTATTTTTGTATGATTCAGATTCATTTCCACGCTTTGTGTAATTTTACGAAATTGTAGCTTGATTGGAATATTTAGTAAGAAATGTTCAGTAATATTAATATTCAACTGAAATTGTATTGTTTTCTTGATTTGACTTCTGTTTTCTTTGCTCATATTTCATTTTAGGCATGCTATTTGCTTACACCATAGTGACATTGGTAAAATAGTGGTAGTAGTAGTAATAATAATAAATAATTATAAACAAATAAACTTTTTTGGGGCCCAAATAGTTGTTGTGGGACTGTTGAACTTCAAAAATGTATAAATAACACAAGTACCAAATGACACAAGTGCAAAAAAAAACTAAAAACTAACTGAATGAATAAATAAATAAAATAAATAAAAATTAAAACCTGTATGTAAAATGCATTTGAAATGTAGCAAAAACAAATAAAGAATGGGTAAAATGTTTCCTAGATAGTCTGACCTTATATAACAAACAGAAAGCTGTTGAAATCTCTCAGTTTTAATAGAAATCAACCCCTGGGTCATTTAAATGTCTGTAGTTGAAGAAGCACTCATAAATGTTTCATAAATGAATCAACAATGAAATATGAATGTTTAATTAATTATAATACAATGTAACATGTATTATGTCGATAAACAGAGTGCATTATAAAAGTAATGTCGATTTATGGTAATTAACTGCTAAACTCTGTGAGGCTTGTCTGACTGCTAGATTAAAATGTGACCCAAATCCTCTGGAGAGAATGAAAAGCATAGACCTGTGATTTGAGTTCGTATTTAGGAAAGGGGCTCTTAATTACAGTTAAACATGCCATGGTGGTGTTCACGGTAAGATCCAAGCAATTTCTGAGATTCATTCACCTAACACTATCCATGTGACGAAAAAACATTGAGCTTGTGAGGATTTTTTGTCTTTTTTTTGTCTTTTTCCTGTTTCAGTCTCCAGTATCATTCGGACATTTTCAACACAAACAATAGGATTAGCCTTACATGTGTGAGAGAAGCACAATTGCCCTCCATTTTAGGAATGCTTAAATTCTCAAGGCTTCATCCCAAAATGAAAAATCCTCTCCATCACTCATTTATTATTGCAGCATGTCTAGAAGAATGAATAAAATGTCTGCAGTTTACTTCATCTGCCATCTTGTGTACATATGACTGCTTTACAGATCAACAATAAAGGAATAAAAAAAGAGAAGCGGATCGGTGAATAGTTGGGAGCATTGGCGGAGGGCCAAGCACGACACTCAAACACTGACCTATTTCACGTCGTCCAGAGTGCTAGACTAGAGAAGAGATGAATTACTGCCTCTGCTGCTATCTCATTTCAGATGCTTATTTACTTGGCACTGTTTGGGCAATATTTTAGCATTATTTCTCTTTTAGAAATGGTTACGTCAGCTAGTTGCTAACAGCTGCTTTACATTATATGAAATGTGCGGTATTCTCCCGATGACCTGGATGTTTTGTGATGGGGTTAGACTGTTATAGTAACTACTAGCTCCGCTGGGTATCTAACAGCAAATACGTGGTGGTGTGTCCAGTTAATGCACCCTGGAGTTTGTGCAGACGTATAAATCACTCTGTCTGAGTCAATCCTGTCCAGGGTAAAATTGTGCCTAACCCCCAGGGTGGGTTCAAGTGGCAGTGCATTAGCACAATCCAAATGCCAATTCTCATGGTGGCACATCCAGTTCTCTCTGGTGGCACAGTATTGGCAGAAATGTAGACATGTAGCCTGTGTATGTACACAGATAAATGTTTGTTTTTCTGTAATGTTGGAAAATTTCCTTTGACTTGTCATTTTTGTTTGTTGTTGAGATAATTATATATTATATCCCCAACCCTTTAAGAAGAAACTGACTAGCTCCTGCCAAATAAAAATTGTCATCAATTATTTTGCCCAATATTCGTTTATTTAGTTTAGTAAATTGTAACTCACCATTGTGATTAATGCTTAATAAAGCAGAGCGTCAGCAAAAAAGTGAATAAAGCACATAGGGATTTCGAAATTAATTGTTTCTATGTTGCATTGTGATGCAGACGAGGATGATTCGGTATCGGTTCAATAATAAACCATAACCGATTATAATGTACTGACGCTACAATGGCGGATGCACCATTCCACATGTCACACTCCAGTCCACTAGGTAGCAAAATGTAATGCTGCTGTATTTAAAAGGGAAGGGAGGAAGGAAAAGACATGACGTGTGGCCAAGTATGGTGTCCCATACTTGGAATTTGTGCTCTGCATTTAAAGGTCCCATGGCTGGCATGAAAATTTCACTTTATGAGGGTGTTTTTTAACATTAATATGAGTTCCCCTAGCCTGCCGATGGTCCCCCAGTGGCTAGAAATGGCGATAGGTGTAAACCGAGCCCTGGGTATCCTGCTTTGCCTTTGAGAAACTGAAAGCTCAGATGGCCCAATCTGGAATCTTCCCTTTATGTCGTCATACGGGGAAAGGTTACCTCCCTTTTCTCTGCTTTGCCCGCCCATGAGAAAATGAGCTACGACCGTGCGAGGCGAGCGCAATATTTTTTTTTCCCTCAAGAGACATCATGGCTTGCAAACGAGCGAAGCATAGCAGTTGCTCAGAGCAACATGAAAAGCCAATAGCGTAGGCTAGCATTAGCTACATGATAATAACTGTAACAGCGTACATAAACCAACTAAAGTACCGTATCCAGTGTTTCCCACAGGATTTTGTGAGACTTGTGGCAGCAGGTGACGTCACATGTTAATTTGCATATTAATGATGTCATTGCTCAAGTTTGCGTTCAGACGAGTTTTGGCACTTCAGATTTTCTACTTTATGAAATGTCACATACTGTAATACAACTGAATGCCCAATAAAGCTGTTAACATTTACATATTTTCTGTTATCATACATAAAACAAGTGGTAAACACGACCCATTACTACATTAACCAGGAATCACTCTCACTACTCCTTAAATCCGGATTTATAATCTCGACATCGTCTGATAAAATCAATATACATCTAACTTGCACTAAAAAGTGACTATATGCGGTGGTTTTGGCTACATTACTGTTTTGTTTCATTCATTTACCTTAAAAGTGTCTGAAAGTTACTAAATATTGTGCTAAAGTCGCGCTCGTGTGTGTGAGACGCGGGAGCTGATGGCAGCGGGCGGTGGATGTTGTTGCGGTCCGCCCAGGTAAAGTCTATGTGTGGGAAACACTGACTGTATCCAGACACAATATTTTAAACTAATCATTCGGAGACGTCCTGCTGTAGCTGCTGAGTTGCAACTTCTTCATCCGGATCAGATTCTGGGTCAAACTGAAAAGCTTGAACGACTGTATGTCTACGAGCCATTGAGATGCATCCACTGTCAACATTAGCACATGGTACCGTGGCCGCAAGCTGGTTAAGGCCACACACCCATCCTCCACCTTGCCCCGCCTCTCTCCTCCTCATTAGCATTGAAAACTACAGACACAGAAATGGCACGTCCTAAGGAAATCTCATTGTGGGACTGGCTCGTAGTGGCTGAAATTCTGCACCAAGGCTGAATTTCGGGAACGAGACTCCAGATACAGTACTAGGGACCACTTAGGCCTATATAAAAGCATCCAAAAAGCAGCATGTCATGGGACCTTTAACCCATCCAAGTGCACATACACAGCAGTGAGAAGTGAACAAACACACACACACTGTGAACATGCACCCGAAGCAGTGGGCAACCAATGCTGCAGTGCCCGGGGAGCGGTTGGGGGTTCGGTGCCTTGCTCAAGGGTCACACCTCGGTCGTGGTATTGAGGGTAGAGAGAGCGCTGGACATTCACTCCCCCCACCTACAATCCCTGCCGGACCTGAGACTCAAACCACCAACCTTCAAGTTACAAGTCCGACTCCCTATCCATTAGGCCACGACTGCCCCAATCGTGGTGATCCCTATCAGATATTCATAAAATGATTTGTGTTCCACAGAAAAAGTCATAAGGTTTGCAACAACATGAGTGAGTAAATGAAGATAGAAATTAATTTTTGCATGAACTATCCCTTTTAACAAAGCTTTTTGTGATTTTAAGCCATTATAAAGGGTCTGAAATACTTCAAGCTAAATTTAAGCAATTTCATAAAAAAATTTTTTAATTCAAGCAAAAGTTTGCTCTGGTTGCTAAACCCTTTGGAACTACCATTGGTCCATGGAGAGTAGGGTTGAGTAACTTTTTTTTTTAATGTTTTCTTTTTATTTTTTCAATACCAAATGGATACTTTTAAAACTGATGGTGCTTAAACGGTGTCTGAACTGATACTTTAAAAATAAATGAACCCAAAATAGGATGGATTGGTCATTAGTGTTATAAACGCATTTAAAGGGTTAGTTCACCCAAAAATGAAAATTAGTCCATGTTTTACTCACCCTCAAGGCATCCTAGGTGTATATGATTTTCTTCTTTCAGACGAATCCAATTAGGAGATATATTAAAAATTGTCCTTGCTCTTCCAAGCTTTATAATGGCATGAGTGGTGTTTTTGTTCAACAGTCCAAAAGTAGTCAAATAAAGGGCACGCATCCATAATAAAACCCGTATCACACAGCTCTGGAGCGTGAATAAAGGCCTGTAGCAAAACGATGCATTTTTGTAAGAAAAATATCCATATTTGAAATGATGTAAACAGTTTTGGGTAGCTTCCGCTAACTGTTTACAAGAGACTGCCTTTCCAGCAGATGACGTAGGACGTAGGCACATCGCATGTGCTTGTGAGTCTCACGAGTCTCATTTGTTTACAGGAACAAAGGAAGCAAAGTTTCCTTACTTTACCAAAGGAAAACCAGTCTCCTCTTGGCTTATATCGAAATACTCTGACATTATTTACAAATCCTTGTTTTGTGCTTATAATTTGTGACCGGCATATTGTTTTATTCTCTCTCCGTCGTGCTTCCGCGTTCTTCACTAATCACCGGCGCGTGCGCTGCACATACGTCCTACGTCATCCGCCGGAATTGCTTCTGCATACAACAGTCATCGGAAGTGAGAAAAAGGTCTTTATATCGTTTTAATATAAGGATATTTGTTTTAGAAAAACGCATTGATTAGCTACAGGAGGCCTTTATTCACGTGATGCATGTTTTATTATGGAATCGTGCGCTTTGACTACTTTTGGACTGTTGAACAAAAACACAGGCCCATGCCATTATAAAGCTTGAAAGAGCAAGGACAATTTTTAATATAACTCGTATTAAAACCTAGAATGTCTTGAGGGTGAGTAAATCATGGACTAATTTTAATTTTTGGGTGTACTAACCCTTTAATGTCAGTTTCATTGGGGGTAGTCGTGGCCTAATGGTTAGAGAGTCGGACTGGTAACCCAAAGGTCGGGGATTTGAGTCTCGGTACCGGCAGGAATTGTAGGTGGGGGGAGTGAATGACCAGCGCTCCTCTTCTACCTTCAATACCATGAGTGAGATGAGACCCTTGAGCAAGACACTGGACCCCCAACTGCTCTCCGGATGGGCTCACTTGGAATTTTGCTTTGCATTTCACCCATCCAAGTATGTGGACACACCACATATTTTACTTTTTTTTTTAATACAGAAGTATTAAAACTGATGATGACCCCTATCGCTGTAACTGAGTAAAAAGAAGATATAAACATTTTGAATGATGAAACATAAAGACAATAAACACTTGACTGCGACAATGTTTATCTGCGTTCTTCAAGCCTTCTCTGGTATTTTCATAATTAAGGGTGCTATATTTATAATCCATTGCTAATTGACATAGCCTTTATTACAGTATAGAATATATTCTGCCTTATTCTGTGACAAGAAGCCACATCAGATCACAAAAAGAACCATTTGACTTGTTTTTTGTGAGTAAAAACACTATAATGTTCTCTTTTGTTGGACAACAGGTTTTAATTTAAGCATGTTTAATGTAGCTAGCAAATGGTTGGCCACCTGTTTCCATCAAAGCAAGTGTAACTGTAGCATTCACATGCGCTTCGGATGGTCTCGTTTCCCGAGTTGTGCTTTTTAAGTCAGAATGTGAAAACAACATGGACACATACATGGTTCATACATAAGGGTTTCGGTACCCAACCTTAGTGGTGATTACGTAATATGTAGCTGTGTTCTGGGGCTCCACCTTCTTTAACATGCAAATCTTCTACGGTTTTATTTCTTCTGTTCAGGCCGTCGAGGTCACACTGCTTTTTAGTAAATATTGAAGTAATTCTAATTGAACACCAACACTATGTTTGTGATTTTGTAAATTCTAGTTTATAATAGTATTTTTGTCATAGATTGATTATATATTTTTTCATTTGTTATTTTTTCATTAAAATTAAGTGCTCTATATGTAGTAGTTTGTGTTTAACACACAAAAGAGTGATGATCAGGTCACAGAGAAGTATAGAAATTCTACATCGATTAAAAAAATCTGCGCTGTATCGGATTGGATCGGTATCGGCAGATACTCAGAATGTTCGGCATATCGGATCGGATCAGTTCTGAAAAAATGGTATCGTTGCATCCCTATTAAAAAGTGTCCTTGTATGTCCATGTTTTTTCTTTTAACTGAACTTCCTGTGGGCAGTGAGAGCGGCGATGACACTGTAATCCCATTGAAATCTGGCCTACAATCTCCACTGATGCGATTAAGATGTTTCTCAACTCTTTATGGCTGTAGGCACTGTTTCTGAACAGCAATTAGGCTACATCTCTGTGGGCCAATACATGACTTGTGCATGGTCTTGTGGCAACATATTGCACTTTCATAAAGTTTTGGTTATCACAAACATGTTTTTTAAAGTGCAGTCCTTAAGGAAAGAGGGAAAGCAGTTTAATGTTGACCTGTGATTTAAGGAAGTCAATCAGACTGTATTAGACTAATAGAAGTTGATTGAGGGCTAACTGCCATCCTGGCTGGTGTATCCAGTCGGTTGTAAGATTTAGTTTAGTTTGAAGGATGCTATCATTCCTCTGCCGCTGAAATATGTCGAAAGATGTGTACTGTGATTCTGTGCTTCCTTGTACGCCAACTTTGGAAATGTGTCATTTCTGTGTGGATTTCAAAGGAATTTTCATCTCGTGAGTATCTTTTGGCAGTTTTCTGTAGCTTTTTGGTTGTATTATTACAAATGAACATCAATGTCGTAAAGGATTTTTAAAAATGTTTTTAATAGTAAACAACTGTTTGAGCGAGACGGCTTCTCTTTGTCGTTCACTACGTTTGTAGTTCAGCCTTACTAAATATTAAAGACTGATTTGGGCTTTTGTGATTCAAGGGTGGGCAGCAGAGATACCGGTTTTATTGTCTGTCTGGATGGATGACTGTCAGAATTAATCTCTTTGTAAATGACCATGAGAGGATTATTCAGATTCAGACCCATTTTATGTGGAGAACAATAAATCACCTCAGCAACGATAGGAGTTTAGAATTGAACAGACCCAAATGATGAAATGCAAAGTCCCTTAATGATGTATAGGGACTTTCTTGAATTTAATTAACACCTTCCTGTTGGGGGAATGAATATCTTCCCTGATTGCCTGATCTAAATTGTTGCTAGGGTCAAAGACGCTCAATTTTCTTTTGTCCAGACCTAGTTATATTCATTAACAAAATACATTATAATGCTATTCATACATGCAGTGACTGGAATACACATTTTCTTTATTGAACGTTTTAATTTTCAAATTAAAATTTATTTTGCTTAATTTTAATTTTGTCCTCCAAAACTTCGGGATGCAAAAAATATTCTGAATTAATTATAAGAAAAGTCTAAAGTTAACACACACAAAAAAATACAAAGATGTATACACTACTTTTACATGAATTCATGGTGTACGTAAAATATATTAATGTTACTATACACTCACCTAAAGGATTATTAGGAACACCTGTTCAATTTCTCATTAATGCAATTATCTAATCAACCAATCACATGGCAGTTGCTTCAATGCATTTAGGGGTGTGGTCCTGGTCAAGACAATCTCCTGAACTCCAAACTGAATGTCAGAATGGGAAAGAAAGGTGATTTAAGCAATTTTGAGCGTAGCATGGTTGTTGGTGCCAGACGGGCCGGTCTGAGTGTTTCACAATCTGCTCAGTTACTGGGATTTTCACGCACAACCATTTCTAGGGTTTACAAAGAATGGTGTGAAAAGGGGAAAACATCCAGTATGCGGCAGTCCTGTCGGCGAAAATGCCTTGTTGATGCTAGAGGTCAGAGGAGAATGGGCCGACTGATTCAAACTGATAGAAGAGCAACTTTGACTGAAATAACCACTCGTTACAACCGAGGTATGCAGCAAAGCATTTGTGAAGCCACAACACGCACAACCTTGAGGCGGATGGGCTACAACAGCAGAAGACCCCACCGGGTACCACTCATCTCCACTACAAATAGGAAAAAGAGGCTACAATTTGCACAAGCTCACCAAAATTGGACGGTTGAAGACTGGAAAAATGTTGCCTGGTCTGATGAGTCTCGATTTCTGTTGAGACATTCAGATGGTAGAGTCAGAATTTGGCATAAACAAAATGAGTACATGGATCCATCATGCCTTGTTACCACTGTGCAGGCTGGTGGTGGTGGTGTAATGGTGTGGGGGATGTTTTCTTGGCACACTTTAGGCCCCTTAGTGCCAATTGGGCATCGTTTAAATGCCACGGCCTACCTGAGCATTGTTTCTGACCATGTCCATCCCTTTATGACCACCATGTACCCATCCTCTGATGGCTACTTCCAGCAGGATAATGCACCATGTCACAAAGCTCGAATCATTTCAAATTGGTTTCTTGAACATGACAATGAGTTCACTGTACTAAAATGGCCCCCACAGTCACCAGATCTCAACCCAATAGAGCATCTTTGGGATGTGGTGGAACGGGAGCTTCGTGCCCTGGATGTGCATCCCACAAATCTCCATCAACTGCAAGATGCTATCCTATCAATATGGGCCAACATTTCTAAAGAATGCTTTCAGCACCTTGTTGAATCAATGCCACATAGAATTAAGGCAGTTCTGAAGGCGAAAGGGGGTCAAACACAGTATTAGTATGGTGTTCCTAATAATCCTTTAGGTGAGTGTATATACACTAGAGTTTAAACATTTGTAGTCTTTTTAATTTATTGAAATATTAATTTGTACAATTTCACTCGATTACGGTTTTTCCTGAATTTGATCAAATTGTTCAGCATAAAAACTGAATTTTATCGACCCCAAACTTTTGAATGATAGTGCATATTAGATTTTTATTTTCTATTTAACAGTCTGATTTGTCATTGACCCACTTGTTATAGGATAAGCAGTTCATGTGAATGCTCTTGAACATTTTGAGTGGATTTCCAAACTAATAGCAAGTGTTTCAAAACTGCACATGAATATGGCTGAGTAAAAGTCAACTTTAGAATATTTCCTAAATGATGTGTGTGCTGTGATGTAGCGGAAACTTTGAAACAACATCAAACAGATCAGCAACAAGCTGGATGTTCTTTCTCTGTGGAAATTACATTGCCCTGTACAAAAGCTTGCTGTACTCTCTCTCAGCATGTTCACACAGTGTTCAAGAAGCACAACTTGGAAAAAGGTGAAACTGCGCTTAAGGAGGGATTAAGAGCTCTGACTCGCAGTGGGCTTTTTTTGTGAGCCAACCTTCCCCCTACTGTGAAATGTTGCAGGAAACATCTACATGCACTCACAGCCACTTTATGATGTTGAAAATGCATAAATTTGAGTCATATTTTGTTGCATGTAGTTAAGGCTAACAGTAATCGATGAACATGCCTTTATGATTTACAATCATTATGAAAAGAAGAAGCTTCAGAGAGGTTTAAAATGTCCTTTTTAAGCAGCCGCAGTAATCACACAATGAATTCATATTGAAAAAATTTGCACAAACTCAGTCAAAAGACTCATTTAAAAGAGCTATAAGCAATGATAACTATATTGCGAACCTACACCAGACTTGGCCAAGGAGTGGAGATTTAGCTGCCATGCTGGTAGATACTGTAGCTACACCATCTGGACCCAAAAAGCATATTTTTTTCCCCACTGACGGCTATTTAAAAGTTGCCATGTGCTCTGACAGTTTTTCCAAGCAGAATATAAATTGCAAATATTTCATTACATTATAGAAGATATTTTGACAGTGACAAAATTTTCTGCTGGTTTGCACGTCACAGCTTTCGCTAGATGCGCTAGCAACTAATTGAGATGAATGGGAATGCTAACGGATGGCTTCATAGGTGTTGCTAGACCTTACTTAAGGGAATTTAATCCAATAAGCTCTCTCTCATCCAAACACTCTCCCTTCCAGTGAAATCACAGAATAAAATGCAACCAAATTTATTCACAAATAGATGCAATTTCTGTATTGTTCTTGTTTCATATTGTCAGTCAAGCAAGATTCAAACTAATGACCACATCAGCTCAGGCTGAGCCCCTCTAAGACTCGAGTGACTCAAGGATACCTTTATCCAGGTATTACAGACCTCCTAGGACTTAAACACTGAATTAACCCCCCCTTTCTCCAAAATCCCACCCTCTTAAGACATGTAAGCAAAACCGTGTGAAATGACTGTCAGGAAAAGAGCATCTCAAAGACTTCTGACTGGCTGAAAAACAGCAGTCAGGTTGTTTTTGTATGTCAGTGTCTTTAATGTGATGCTTTATGCACTGGTGCAATTTATTTACAACCCTTTTCCCTCCAGAATGTTCATTTTTAGAAGCATAAAAAGGTCAGTGTCAACATGCAGTTATGATACCAGGGCAACCGGGAATGCCAGAAATGGTGACTGGTGGTGACTTACAGTGACAAAGCTGCTGATGGACGTCATAATTAAACCGGTTTGAATAGATAGTTCACCCAAAAATAATAACAAAAGATATTTTAAAAAATGTTGGTTAACAAATGGAAAAATACTATGGAAGTCAATGGCTACTGGCAACTATTTGGTTAATAGGACTGGGTATTGACACATTTCGATTTGATTTTCGATTCACAAGCTTGCGATTCGATTCCGATTGAATTTGATTAGATTCAGTATTGATTATTTTGGATATGTCGTATACAGTATATGGCAAATTTTCTCAAGGAGAAAAAATCTCTTAACTAATGCTGTAAAATATATATGAGAGTCAGTTGTACTACATTACTGTAATATTGAAGGTTAAAATTAACAGCTTTGTATACAAACACTTTAATTGCACTCAGTGAAGTTTTTATAATAATTAAGCAAAATACTAACATAATTAATTAATTGGGGGGAGTCGTGGCCTAATGGTTAGAGAGTCGGACTCGTAATCGAAAGGTTGCGGGTTCGAGTCCCCGGCCGGCAGGGATTGTAGGTGGGGGGAGTGAATGTCCAGCACTCTCTCCACCCTCAATACCACGACTGAGGTGCCCTTGAGCAAGGCACCGAACCCCCAATTGCTCCCCGGGCGCCGCAGCATGGCTGCCCACTGCTCCGGGTGTGTGTTCACGGTGTGTGTGTGTGCATTTGTTCACTACTCACTGCTGTGTGTGTGCACTTGGATGGGTTAAACGCAGAGCACCAATTTCGAGTATGGGTCACCATACTTGACAATACATCACGACTTTATAGTTTTATTCCAGTTAGTTTTTTGAAATATAAACATTTAAATGGTGGCTGTCATATTCTAAATACTGAAAAACAGTAAAAAATTATAAAGACTATGTTATATGGTGCATATTTATCAAAATGAGTTCATTTTTCTAGCTGATGGTCATCGAATATGTTTTTCTTTTTTTCTCTTGAGTAAATGTGCTGTTACGAGACATTGTGTACAAGCTGTTATATGGACATCTTTTATGCGGTTGAAACACTGTTTGAGCGATTACATGAGACAGGATACAGATTTTTAAATTTGAGATTTTATTTGGATGGGAAGCGTGCTACAATGTTCCGTTCATTAATTGAAACCAGGCTATACTAATCGATTCTTGGGATTTAAGAATCAATATTGTTTCGTACAAATGAGAATCGTTTAAAATAGAGAAGTCAGAGTTTTTTTTTTTTTTTTTTTACCCAGCTCTATTGGTTACCTACATTTTTCAAAATATCTTCTTTTGTGTTCAGCAGATGAAAGAAACTCATACAGGATTGGAACAAGTGGAGAGTGAGTAAATGAGTACAATGCCAACTTTTGAAAATGGGTTTTAATTTGTAAGTTTTTGAGAACAATACCATTATCCGTCTCTGTGTAAACTACAAAACCACAAAGCGATGACAATGCATATGTGTATTCGGTCTCTAGGTATGTGCTCTGAAGTGTAGTGTTTTCTTTACAAGTGACGTCGCCTACTACTGGCCTGGCATGCATAGTGCAGCATTCTTAGTCATTTTCTTGGATTTGTGTGAACGGAGATCATTTGGACAATGTTGTCGTCTGTATGCAAAACCTTTCAAAAATGCAAAGAATTTTTTTTTTTCACTTTTTGGTACATTGCTGTCATGTAAATGTACCCTAATGTCACAATTAATTGCTGTCCCTTCTGAGTCCTGGAGTATGTGAGTACTCATTCCCATTTCTTCTAGTGACTTCGTGACAAAGTTGCTGATGGTGTAACCTGGGCTCAAGGCACTCTGTGATTTCATGGAAGAGGAATATCTGACACTGCTGTTCACATTTGCTGTTCCTGCGGTGTTTTTTTTTTAATTGGACAGAGCTGAGAATCCAATGTGTACAGCTCAGTGTTCGAGGAAGAATGTGGTGTTGTTTTTGTGTGTGAAGGCATTTAGAAGGTAAGGTTATGATGATGACTGTGGTTTTAGTGAATAGACTGGGTGAGGTCTGAATCCACAGTGCCTTTGTCCAGCTGGTCCACTTATTAAAAGAACAGCAGTATCAGGTTGTCTTCGAAAGATTTAGTTTATGAAAATTGAATATAGCTGATTCTCTGCACCGGCCTCTGTCCTGCCGCTGCTGTCTGCCGACACAAGCAGCTGGTTGAAGGGCTGGAATTAGATTAGAGAGGAGTGGGTGGCAGTGGGCAGACGAGTATGTGTGTGTGTGTGTGTGTTTATCTCTGCTGGTGTCAGAATCACGCACACGGCTGATGTCACGACTGGCTGGCTGTAATCCGGCACCATGAGTTGTGCGGCCCATACTGCTGATTGAAGGTGTGTGATAACATCCATTACTCTTGATCTCTTCCTCTCTCCTTTATAGTTTTTTCTCATTCTTTCAGTACATATGGCGATTTTTGGGACATTGCTTTGTTTTTATTATTTTCTGTAAGGAAACACACGCTGGGGAAAGATGATTTGATTTCTAAATGGCTAATGTACTTCATGACTCGGGCCAAATGGAATCTGCAGATTCACATTTCACATTTCCATGTTTAAGTTTTTTTCTTTTTAATCCAATACCAAGTACTATCAGTAACGGTGTCTATAAAATATATATTTTAATAAATAACTAAATATATAGTAATTTTAGTTTTTTTAATTAAATAATAAATAAAAGAAAACAATGAGATGGAATACAAAAAGAATAGAGAAGGTAGTGTTAGTTTTTTTTTTTTTTAAGAATATAATTAAAATAGAGCGTGCTAGAGTTAGTGTAAAATAAAGAGATGTGTTTTTAGCCGATTCTTGAAAATGGCTGTTATATCAGTTATATTAATTATATTATAAATAATTATTTATTATTTATATAATTTTTTTGCTAACATGGCTAATAGCATAGTTTTTGTCCACTTTTATGTTCACAATATGCATTCATTTTCACACGAAATAAATCAAAAAAGGAAAAAAAAATTGATACTGATATTACATGAGTATTGAAAAAAGATCTGATAATTCATGTTTATAAGTAATATGTATGTGCTCAGATCATTTTGAATGATACAAGATGCATTAGTGTTTGCTCTCGAATTCTTTGGCTTTCCATCCTGTCATATTGTTGTGATTTCAGTGGGTGTTTGTGTTTCTCTCTTTCTCTCTCTTTTGATGTGTTACTGAGACATTTTGGGTAGCTGAGAGGGCGAAGCAAGGAACGGGAAAACGTTGAAGAGTTATTTTTAAAACTGCCAGGCAAAAATTGCTCTATTACGAAGAGTAAATTTTCAATGAAATGAATTCCCATTATTTGAACCAGCATTCCTCAGTAATGATGGCACAGAGCATGATGAAATACAGATTAGCTAGTTTATATGATGCATTACTTGGAGAAGCTTTTGTTTCCAGTAAACAGAGACCTAAGCGCCATCATTCATAAGAGGATATTGTGTACCACCCAAAATATCTCTCAGTGAGTTCTTGAAATCAGTGTGAAAGTGAATGGGCAAACACATTGAGGATTATATAGGCACACATGTGTCTCAGCGTGCACACGTCAATGTTGCATTTGGATTGTTTTGTTTCTGTCGAGTCTCCAGCTGGTTTTCACGTGGCATGGCTATTTGATATTCCATCCATTATTGATTTATCACAGCTTTACATAATACCAGCATTGTCTATGCTTCTTCATCAAAGATTAAATACATTTTACAAGATTAAATTTCTTCTTAAAATCAAAGATGCTGGCAACAGATTGAGCAGGCAGAAAAAAATCCTTGTCTGGATTTACCTTTAGTCCTCTAATCTAATTTAGAATCTAAAAAAAACGTTCTTTTGCAGTGACGTGAATGGTATCAGGTTCTTTTTTCTGAGTCACTGGAGCACTGAATGGCCCTTCAGCTGAATTTCCTATGGAAAAGCTTGTGCTGTAGTCCATGGCCTTGGTCTGTGCGAGAGATACGAGGGCCAGATGAGCATTGACAAAACCTTTAGAGATCGTGAGGCAGTAGAGGGGCACTGCAGCACTCCTTACTCAGCACTATGTCCTCTCTCTGTCTCAGCTTCCACCCTTCTGTAGCTTTCCAGCGTCTGCTGCTGTTCTGATCCTTCCCCGGACTCCCGTGTGTCCGATCTAATAATGACGAGACTGCACAACCTCCCTCTATAGAAAACAAACAGCGCTCACCTTAAATTCCTTCGCTGCTCTACTGATGTTCACATGTTTGTATGATCCCATGCTGTATTAGTGGCCGTTCATGGTTTTAATGGACAAGATTTGTCTTGTTTTTTTAAGACATGCAATGTCCTAAACATAGAATGGCTCAACTCATATACACTACACCTTTAAAACATTTGGATTAATCTTTTAATGTTTTCCAAAAAAAGTCTCTTATGCTCACCAAGGCTGCATTTACTTGATCATAAATTTTGTAAAAATAGTAATATTGTGAAACATGTGACCATGGACCACGAGTCATAAGGGTCAATTTTTTTTTTTAAATTGAGATTTATAGATCTAAAAAGCTGAATAAATAAGCTTTCCATTCATGTATGGATTTGTTGTCCAAATGTAGTTCAATGCATATTACTAATCAAAAATTAAGTTTTGATATATTTATGGTAGGAAATTTACAAAATATCTTCATGGAACATGATCTTTTCTTAATATCCTAATGATTTTTGGCATAAAAGAATTTTTTTTAATTTTGAACATTTTGTACAACTTATTGTTCGCTATTGCTACAAATATATATTTGTCATATATTATTACAAAAATAACTTAAAATAACTTTTCTATTTTAATATATTTTAAAATGTCATATTTCCTTTGACGACAGCTAAATTTTCAGCAGCCATTACTCCAGTCTTCAGTGTCACGTGATCATAAATAATTCTAATGTGCTGATTTGGTGCTCAGAAACAGTTGTGGTGTTTTATATTTTTTCAGAAACCATGATTCCAATTTAATATTTTTGCAGAATCATTTTTCAGGATTCTTTGCTGAATAGAAATCTCAAATAAACAGCATTTATTTAAAAATAAAAAATAAAACTTTTAGAACATTATAAATGTCTTTACTGTTACTTTAGCTAAATCGTATACTACTTTTTCTGAATAAAAGTATCCATTTCATTGCAAAAAAAAAAAAAAACTTACTGAACTCAAACCTTCAAACCTAGGTAATGTGTAGAGTGCACAATAACTGTTCACTAAATATGCAAAACCAAAAATCACATTGTTATGGGGATAAAAAAAATTATATAAATAATAAAAATGATGCAAAATACAATTTGATGGCTGGTACCAAATATTTTCAGAAAGCAGAAAGGGCAGAAAGGCAATTTTGGGCTTTGTGTACCAAAAGTGTGTTTGTGTGTGTGTGCACTTATGTGTTTCCTCCCTCTCTCATTAAGCTGTTCTGGGTGCCGTCCCATAGCTTGGCCTCTTTCTCAAAGCAGAGCTGCTATGTAAGGATGTTTTAGTGAAGAGACGCTCCTTGTTTCCGGCTTTTAACATACTAACAAACCTATTCATCTCCCTCCTCAAAGGAGGCCAGCCTCTCCCACGCTGGCCTTGTTGGTAAACAAAAGGGCCTGTGCAAAAGCCACCACACCTCCAACCTGCTTAGCCCCATTGGGGCCTGTTTCCTCAAAATAAACCTCGGTGTGTGGCGATGGGGAATGTTCCTTTGGTGGTTTGGGACTGTCCTGCTTTCCTGTAGGAGAACTTGAGTTAAAGAGTTTGTGATCTTTTGTTTTTTCCCCAACAATCAGATGTTCCAAGAGAAGCAGGGATGGATTCCTTGTGAATTGTTGAAGGGTTTTCACTCGGTTGGACCCTTTTGTTTCTTTAAGTCACAACGGCCTCTGCAAGGTGGAGCTTCTGATTCTGTGTGGTCTTCCAGGTCCATTCATACCGTAACTTCCTCTTCCTCTCTCAAGATCCTGTCTGATGTTCTCTCCAGCTCTATATAAATCAGTGGTTCTTATCAGGGTCACAACTTAAAATGAGGGTAACACTTTAGCATAGGGACCAGTTCTCACTATTTACTAGTTGCTTATTAGTATTCATATTATTAACATATTAGCTGTTTATTAGTACATATAAAGCACAAATTCTGCATGGTCATATTCTACATTCCTAATCCTACCCAATACCTAAACTTAACAACTATCTTACTAACCATTAATAAGCTGCAAATTAAGAGTTTATTGAGACAAAAGTCATAGTTCATGGTTTGTTAATGCTGAAAATTGGACCTTAAAATAAAGTGTGACCAAAAATGGGTTGCAGGTCTGTTCTGTTATGGACAGCAGACATAAAAATATATGGTTATTTAAAAAAAACAAAAAAAACATTTATTATTATTTTAAGACGAAAATATGCAGAGAAAAAATTCTAAATGTAAATAATATTTCATTTTTTTTTCTTTTTAATACAGCTAACCATATTGATAATTATCTGATTGCAAATTAAATGGGTTTATTGGCTCATAAAGTATGGAGAAACTGTGCCCTGTGTTGAAACCACTAAACTCTCAAAACCAAAATTATTATTAATATTATTATTAGTAGTAGTAGTAGTAGTAGTAGTAGTAGTAGTATTGGTATTAGTATTTTTGTTTTTGTTTGAATTTTTACTGAAGCTCATGTCATTAATTACATTTTTGTTGAACAATACTGTTTTGGTTTGTCATAAGATGTCCAAAATAAAATCATGAAGCAAGTTTTGAGTTTTGTTTTGAGAGATACGTGCTGATTCTGCGACTGCTGGTGGCAGAACGGCATGATGGGAGTGCCATCAAAGATAAGTAGCATCCAAGGTGAAGAGTTTGTGTTGAAAGAGACACACTGAACATAAATAGCACCTGCATTCAGCAGTATAATGGTATTCTCGCGTCTGGCTGATGAGAGCGCTTCACCGCGCTGATGTCTGGAGTTTTAGCTTCACTGATGTCTACAGATCGTCTCAGGGATGTTACTATGATCGTTTGCTAGATCTTTGTTCTGTTTTGCAGCGTTTGGTTCTGTGTTGTTCTGCAATTTCATGCTGAAGTGGAATACGAGTGTTGTAGTAAGTGAAGTTGACTCTGTTGGCTGTAGATTTGGGAACTGATGCACCCACATGCTGTTGTATGTGATTCATGGCTCGGGACTCGTTTGGAATGATAATGCAGGCTTTGGTGTTTGCTCACAGATAAATGAAGCTGTGAAAGTCGGCGGTTGGCTCTGTGAGGAGTGCCGTCTGAACGGAATGCCAAATGTCCACGTGAAAAGCGAAGGCTGGCTCTGTGCTTGAGTAGTATCTCAACCAGCTCTCAGTGGGATTTATGTTCCTCTATTAGATGTTTCTGAACATGGTCACCTTTAAACCTAGAATGCCTTAGAAAAACCTACGGGTCAAAAGGACTTGCATTTAGTTGCTAAATCCATTTTATCTTTATTTTCATTGAATTTCTCAATTTCATTATATACAATTTTTTTTTAAGTCACCATAAAACGATACCTTTTTTCTTCCCTGGTGAGATGTGTGTGTGTGTGTGCATATATATATATATATATATATATATATATATATATATATAATATACATCTGAGTGAAAATCTGTGAAAAAATTAATTTTATTTAATTTTGCCCATCAGGAAATGATTGGAATTGTTGTATCATTGGTGTTTGCTAATTTAATGTTTTAAAAAATAATGTGCACGGATAAATTATTTATAAAAATATTGCATGGAAAATTAGAATTGTCCTTGTTGATTTCATGGTCACCTTATAGCCTACTCTGCCCTCCAAAAGTTTGGAAACACCCCTGGCAAAGTGTGGTTTTGGATGATATCAGCATAAATCCTTATCATTTTTTGGTGCAAATACATTAAAGTAACTTGACATTATCATTGAAGACCAGCAATAAAACATAATAATGGCAATATATACATATCAAAGTCAGACATGCCCCTTTGCCAGCTGTGATGCCTGGTTACTGGTTTAAACTTGGCCCAGGTTTTTAAAAGATTTTTGGGTCAGCACACCTTAACACTGTAGCTTCAACAATTGATTGCCAATTCAAAGTCAATGTTTGAATAAACTGACAGCTCGGATGCCCAGATTATGCAGAGCTGTAATAGCTGCTAATGGTGGATATTTTGATGAATCGAAAAGTTTCGTTTTTTCTATGTATAAACTGTTTATGTAATAAAATATATTTTCGTAGTTTGTGTTGTCCCTTATCAGTGCAAAATGATCACAAATTAAAAAGGATTCATGCCAATATTGTCTAAAACCCCACTTTTCTAGGGCGTTTCCAAACTTTTGGAGGGCAGTGTATGTTTCAGTCATTTTAATTTCATGTGCATAAAATTGAAATGAATGTCATTTATTTCCTTTTTTTTTATTTACAAGCTAAATTATATTTACAGAAATAATTATTTGTTTTGATTTATTTGAATACTACTACTACTACTACTAAATCATATTAAATAATTTTGTTTCAGTAATTTTAATTTCTAGTTCTTGTACATAAATGAATTTAACTAACTTTTTTCTAATGTATACATTTACATAAACTAAATTATATTTGCAAAAATAATTATTTGGATTTTTTAAAATAATAATAATAATAAGTTATATTGAGTAATAAAAAATCATTTTAAAGTTATTTTTAAAAAATATAATAATTTGTGTGTGTGTGTGTGTGTATGTATGTGTATATATATAGAGAGAGAGAGAGGGCCCAATCATGATGAATTCACTGTTAACTACTTGCTAAACTCAGCTCATGATTTATGTTATACTTTCTATCAAACACACAGCGAGTATTCAGCCCGGTTAAGAGATGCTGTGTGAATTTTCAAGAAGTCAGAGAGCGGAGGTACAGGATCATCGCGGCTGTGTCTGGATGGAGAGTGAACTCTTTCCACTTTGAGCATTTCTTTAGGAATTGTTCAACAAATGTTCTTTGTGGGTTGGGGTTTTTGTTTTTTTTATTAATCTGTGTATAAGACACAATAGGGTGAGTTCAAAGGGAAAGAGATGAACATAAAACAGACAAGATCAGTCATTAGTGTATTTAGTATTTTCTACACTTGATGAGGAGGATCAACTAATCCTTTGCCATCCAATAATGTTTATGACAAAGCTGAGGATGTCAAATGCTCAAATTATGATTGACTTTGAAATTAATTTAAATAATTTCTTATTCCTTCTTAAAGAGGCTGTTTGATTTAGTTTACCCATAAATGTTAATTCATGCATTAACTATCAAACATGTACTAACATGTAGTTAAGGCTGCCGTTATTCATGCATGGATCTGTATGACTCCAGTCATAGTTAAGGATAACTCTTCATTACTTCGGAATTATTTAACTCCCTTAATAATCATTAGTATATGTTGAATTAAGTATTAATTTAGGCATTAGTACATGATTATTCATGTACCCTTATTGTAAAGTGTTACCAAAAAAATCTTGTGTAATATAAGTTTTGTTTTTTGATGGTTTTTATTGTATTTGTTATACTTGTATTTTTTTATTATTGTTTTTGCCATGAAAATAGACTAAGATGCTGACATGGCATTAAATAAAAATATACTACTACTAATTTGCTTAATAATAAAGTACATTTATTTGTATATTTTCAATAAAGAAGTATATATTTGTTGTTAGAAAGTATGTTGTAGTTGCTAACTATTTGCAAGCTTATCACCGAGGAGTCTTCTCATACCAAAACCAGGTGCACCTTCTCGCACACTGCCAGTAGAGATCTTGACTTCTAGCATATCCTGTGAGACGCCCACTCCTGTCAGGGATCTGGACCTGTGCCAGTGAAGCAAAACCTCCATCTCACACCCAGGAAATATAGACCTAGAGCCACTGGTTATCCTCTTAATTGTTTCTGTAAGCTTTTCAAAGTAGATGCCTTTCGTTCTGTTGATGGATCTGTAAGTCTCATCGTCTTAACTCAAAGTGCATGCAACGTATGGAGGAACCAGCCGACTGTAAAAGTGATTTCTACACCATCTACACATTCATCACATGAACTGTGCCCTGCGTTGAACGTTCTAGGGAGGGAAGACATGATAAATATGCCTGTTTTACATCTCATTTGTGTCTTTATCAGTCGGAGGAAACAAAATTGTGAAAAAACTAAACAAAATGGAGCAATGTAAATTTGAGTTTTGCTGTTAGGTTGTGTACCAGACATAACGCTGACGGAGGTAATAATGTGGTTATTGCTTCATTAAAGTGCTGAGCCCTAAGCTGCGAGTTTGTACCAGGGTTTTCTCATTACTTGGATGTCCACGTCGTCGGGAGGAACTTGCCATAAAATGACAAACTGTAGCCCTGTGAGCCTGTGAAGTTCCAACATCTGCTGTTTTCTGTAGTGTTATGATGATTCATTAACACAATATAAGGGAAGGAACACTGTGAACTCAACACACAAACACTCATCATTCACTCTCTGCATTTATGCAGCCTACTGCAAATGTCCTTACAATCACAGTCCAGTGTGTTAGCTAGAGACCGGCGTCTGCAGTAGACTGCACTGCTCAATACCAGGCCTTTGAAATGCCCTTTGACCCCTAACAACACCCCTTTGGTCATCTTTGAAAAATGATACTATGCTAGATATTGGAAATTTGTAATGAATAGGGTACAAAATAAGGCCGCCTTGCTTTTTATTTTTTCATTTTCAACAAACTGTTGATCAAGAGGTCACACATAATATTATATATATGTGGTTTGCTATTTTTGCAAATAGAAATTAAGGACATGTGATTTGTGTAGTTTTAAAATAAAGAAGAATGAGCAACAAGGTTGCACATTTAGCCCAAAATATACTGGCAATGAGTTTGGAAATATTGTAATAATTGATTGCAAACATGAAGAATATTTAATATATTATAATATTATATAAAAAAGTTTTATTTAAAACGAATTAAATATTAATTAATTATATATATATATATATATATATATATATATATATATATATATATATATATATATATATATATATATATATATATATATATATATATATATATAATGATTAAATGTTTTTATAATCAATTTAAAATGTAATATAAATACTAATTTAAAATAAAAAATGTTCTAAATAGAAAAAAAATCAAATCCTTTTTTTTTTCCTTAGAATAATTTGGTAACAATGTTGAATGGTTGAGTTTGATGAACACACAGTGAACAAAATATTTGTTTATATATAATATAATATGACACTATTATATATAACGAAATATTATATTATAGTTATTTACTTTTCTCATCTTGATAGAAATTATGTGTACTAATGTATTTATTTATTTTTTGCATGTCTATATGGTTTGGTTGGTATCCTACACATACTGTCTTAATAAAAAAAAAAAAAAAAGAAAACTTCTAATCCTCATTGCATAAGTCTTAGGCCCCGTTTACACTGGCGTTTCCGAAACAATCTCCGTTTACACTACACGACCGAAAACGCAGGTCACATGACCATTCATGCAGCTACAACCATAGACACGTGTAGGTAGATCGTCTATTATTTAGATCGCGGACGCGTCTGCGTGCTAGGAGCGGTCGAATGGAGAATCAACTGTTATTGTTACACGGTCGTCAAGGATACGCAGAGCAAATGTGGGCAGCCACGCCATCGTTTTCAAAAGTCTCCGTTAGTCCGTTTACACTGAAACACAACCCCGGAGTTTTCAAACTAAAACGGGGTCTGCAGCGTTTTCAAAAGTCTCTGTTTTCGACCTCGAAAACGCCGGAGTAGAGTAAACGATAGGCGTAACCGTAGCAAAAGTTATGCGTTTTAAAACGAAAACACACTAGTGTAAACGGGGCATTAGTTTATGTCACAAAACCCCCCGCTGGTATGTTACCATTATTATTTGCATAAAATAATGTTTTTCTCATCTTGGTAATAAAACAATTAAAAAAATGCATTCACGAGTTTACTGTCGACTGATTTGTGATGGCTGCTGTTTTGTCTTGCCCAGGCATCACCCCCACTGATAACCTGCAGCAGCTGGAGGACAAGGGCAGCTCGGACAGCAGCTCAGAGCCCGTTAAAACCTGAGCCACACACAGGTTCGGTACGTTTTTGATATTTAGTAAGTCCATCCAGTATAACTTATAGACTACTAGTTGCAAACAGCCGCCAACCTTCTGTCAATACACCAACAAACATTTCATATGATATCATGTGATATTCACAGTACTGAGGGCAGAGAGTACATCTTTTTCCTTTTCCAGGTCGTTTTAGTTTGTCGTGTTTGTTATTGTGCATTAGCAGATGTTCCTTCACAGAAAAACACGAGTTACCTGAGGGAGCAGCTTTTAGAGCGGGATAAGTTTTTCCCATGTCATTTCCTCTTAAGCTTATGGGGTGTACAAGCCGACATGTTCCTTTGATCGTTCCCAACCCTTCAGAAGTGCAGATCTCAGTTCGGTCATCTGGGTAAAGGCGATGATGAAGTCGAGGTGTTCCAGATTTGCTAAAAAGCTGTTAAAATGTAATTATGTGATGTTCTGGATGCCATTTTTCACTGTCCACAATCAGTTAATACAATTGATGAAAAAGAGAATGAGAAATGATGTTCACGTCTGTGATGTTTCTCACACGGTTTATTTTTTAATTAACTTGAGATGATTTTTCTAGACAGATCTGAAAGTTGGAGGTGTATTTGTGTTACAAAACGATCCTGAAATGGTCTCCACTTGCAGTATGGTTAGGAACAGCTGTCCAAGGCTGCCAAACCATCTAATTTACAGTTACATTACCTTGGCTAAAAAATAAATATTTTATTATTTTATTTTGTTTGTTTTGGTGTGTTTTGTTTTGTTTGCTTAGTTTAACTACAAATGCAAAGCAACATCTTTGATCATTGCTTAATGCTTTTTTTATTATTATTCTTTTGTTTAGATTACATACAAATACAGACCACTGTCTTTGGTCATTGTTAAGTGTTTTCCCCCCACTGTGAACCATGTTAACACACATGCTGATGCCATCCTAAATTCTCCGTCACTGCTGTCCTCGCGCTGCTCCTTGAGTAGCACTAACGGGATTATTTGTCCTGTATCCGGGACGGAAGTGGATGAGAGCCTAGGGTTTTCAGTCTACTGAGGGTTCCTCATTGTGTACGGTGAAACTGTATGCATACGCTCATTACTCATTCACTATTCTACTAGTGATCAAAGCCCCTAAACTTTGGGAGTGATGAGGGCAAGAGTAAGGTCACGAGTGATGAGATTTGTTCCATGAGCTTTAGTACAGGATAATCTGGGTCATCATGTCTTGGCACTAAAGGAACCTCAGTCTGGGTTAATGCAGCATCCGTTTACATCAACTAGATTAACATCATTCTCATTAACTCACAGATTAGGTTAGGAATTGCCTACTGCACAAACACCCATAAGTAAACTTTGCTAATTGTTTTTACACCCTAGCTTTTTGTATGTACTCTACAATTAAAATAATTGCCATCAGGAAGATGTTTGTTTCTAATCAGAAAATTAGCAACTGTATGATTTCAATGATGTTATCAAATCTAAAGAGATTCCACTGCACTTTTATGGTTCTTAATGTGAATTCAAGCCAGTCTCCAAAATTAACAGTTAAATGCTTCTCTGTTAGCATGACCTTTGAAAGTGGTTTAAAGGTCATTCCTAAAGGGTGTCCCATAGGGAAGCGAGCACATTTAAATGTGCTAAAAGCCGAAGTCGCTCTCTAAAGAATTCAGAAAATTGTGCTTATGCTTTGAAAAGCTCACTATAGAAGGCCAAATTCTGGTTGTGTGCAGTTGTAATTTAGTGTTTTGCAGACCTCCCCAGAATAGATGCACTGTTGCTACCTGTGCCTGCCAGGTATCCTGTGTTTGGTCTGGATGTCAGAATGATGCCTTTTAATAGGTTCACCATTTACCTTAGGCTTTATTTTCAGAGCCTTTCCTCTTTCACAGAGCACCTATGATTTACAGGGGAGGAATTGAGATCACAAATATCCTTGAGAATGTTGTGGGCCCTTCAGTGCTAGCATCACAAATAAAATTAAAGTGTCTGACAAATATGTCTTCTGTCTGGATATTTTGGCAATGTCAGATGGTGAACTGGAAGTGATGCCAGAGTCTGATTTATGGCTCTTGATGTCTGACGCATATTGACATTTCTTCCAAATTCTTTCAGTTTCTGGGATTTTTGGGATGTCTTGTTTTTTTGTTTTTTTGGTGCTCTTTAAATGCATGATGGCTTTTGAATTTGAGCTTATATTTGTTTTTGCATGAATGGTAGACTCTAAAGGCCTGACCAACAAGAATTACATTCGCATGAATGTTTAAAATAAAATGCATATTCACTCTTTGACAGTTGGCGGGGCTTATGGAAAACCAGAATGCCCCTTTACCACGGTTACCCTGGTAAATACAGCAACTGTCTGTCACAGAGAACAAGGGAAGTCCATTTGGATTGGATTGCTCTCTATAATGCATCCATAGGCAAGCTGTTGCATCGTGGAACAGACATTGCGTGACACTGCGACTGGTTTTGTAGCTTCTATACATCGTTATTATGTAACAAGGGCTCACATTCACACACACACCTGCTGTGAGGGTGGGCCCGTGTCTGGATGAGTGACAGGAGGAAAGAGCCAATGAGCTGCTCTGCCCTGAGGGACGGGGCTCATCTGCTGGCTCTAGTTACTAGCCCAGCCCACTGCACACAGCACACAGCACACAACCAGCTCTAATGTCACAGCCTCGTGCTGCTGCTGCTGCTGGTGTGAGCAGATAACAGATGGACACCAGAATCTGTTGCTTATGTATCAGTTTATCAACACACTGACACTCTCAATATTACTGCTCGTTCTTTTTAGCTCTGTGCCATCACGGCTAGCTGTGGTGTAATCTTATGAAACTATGGAAACATATGAATATACAGTTGGGCCAAAAGTCTTGCTTCCTCTACGATCAAGATGCTTTACAGATAATCTCAAATCAACCTGGTTTGCATATGTATGACAATGATAAAGGATATTTTTCTTTACAAAAAGACATTTAAAGGGATGGCTCAACCAAAAATTAAAATTCTGTCATCAATTACCCTCATGTCGTTCTAAACCTGTAACACCTTTGTTCATTTTTGGAACACAATTTAAGATATTTTTGATTAAATCTGAGAGCTTTCTGGCCCTGCATAGACAGCAATGCAACGGATACGTTCAAGGCCCAGAAAGGTAGTAAGGACATTGTTAAAATAGTCCATGTGAAACATTAATTTTATGATTATCATGTCTATCGCACTGAAGTCATACGTTTAAACCATATTAGTTTTTTTTTTTTTTCACGTTTTCTGGGTTGGTAAATGCACTGGGGACCCGATTATAGCGCTTAAACGGAAAAGGTCAGATTTTCATTATATATCTCCTTTAAAAGATATTTAATATATAATTATTTATAAATAATATTGTTTTTATTTATAAATATTATTGTATATATACATGTGACTTATTTATAAAAATATTATTTATTATTTAGAAATAATGTTAACACACAATTTTGGACATTATATAAAATATTTTTTAAAATAAAAATTCATTTGTTTTGACACCACCAGCAGGATCATACTGTAGCTCTCCTCCCAAGAGAAATGTTACTAGAGGACGAGCCTTTAAGCAAATGTGATAAAAGGATTTTAGCTGAAATCCAATCTTCTCTTTGTTTTATACACTACTTTGTAACCCAATACACCCAGAGGGACATTAGCGCTTAATATTATCTCAGAGTTGATAAATGCAACAGACCTGCATGAATCTAGTAGTAGCGTAATGTGGACATTTATATTGTTTTTTGAAGTCATGTGGCCTCAAAGCAGCATTTTCTTTTTTTTTTGTCAGTTTCTGTTTTAAATTGTTCGCGTGATCATCATGTGTTTGGAGTTTAAAAAAAAAAAAAAAGTTTGGCCACTCAGACAACAAGATGGATTTAATGACTTTGTTGCTACATTGCCAAACGGCTCAGCTGATGTGGTGTATTTTCTGCGTTTCTGTGATTTTTATGACCCGAGGCGCAGTGAGAGCACATTCACATGGGAAACACACTCGTTTATGTGCTTTATGGTGCGTTAGCTGTACATAGGAAATGGTAAAAACCTCATGAAATGACGAACAGTTTTACATATTTATTTAATGACATATTCATGTATGAATGTATTAATGTACATTTTTGAATTAATACTAGGGTGTTTACTGCTAAAAGCCACAGAACTCATTGTGGTCTTTTAAGGGTAGAAAGGATCATTTGTACACACTGGAGTACACATGACGGGTATGTTTCTGATAAGCAGATGATCACATACAGAGGTCTCCATATGTATAGAGGCCTGAATACTGAGTTACTGATCCTGGAGCAAGTCGTTCGAATACCCATTTTACAAATCGCAGTTTCATTTCAGCAGGCCAACTCGCAGGGATGGTGTGATGAGGTAAAGTGTTATTCTTACATGCACAATAAGGGTGAGCGGGTGCGTTGAGAGAGCTGTGGGGATTGCCTTTGGGGATAATTCAGAAGGGCTTTGGAGGGAGATGAAATGATGTGAGATGGCTCTTGGCTGGAGTCCCACAGCTGGGCTTACTCTGTTTTGGGGGAAGGGGCTACAGCACTCAGCACAGAGGATTAAAGGAGACAGGGGGTTTTTTTCTTTGCGGGGGCGTTTAGGGAGATCGTTACAATTATTACTCTTTGCACGACCCATGTTTTAGACTCCTCTGTGCTCTGTAATTGTTTAAAGAGAAAGGCCCATTGCTCATATGCTGTTTAGACTTATAATCACTGACCCCTTCTTGAAACATATAAACAGTCATTGTTGATAGCGTTATTAAAGAACTGAAAACACAGTTTTCATCACAGTCTGCTCATATTATGTCTAGCTAAATCCCAGGTGGCTGCAAAGTTGTTTACAGTGTATGCTTGTTTTTGACAAAATGGGTTAGTTTAGAGCATTGGTCTCAACTCCATTCCTGGAGGGCCACGGCTCTGCACAGTTTAGCTCCAACCCTAATCAAACACACCTGATCCAGCTAATCAAGCTCTTCAGGATCACTAGAAACTTTCAAGGCGGTATGATTTGGAGCAGGTTGGAGCTAAACTGTGCAGAGCTGCGGCCCTCCAGGAATTGAGTTTGAGACCAATGGTTTAGAGTGTAAAATTTCTTAAGAATTAAAATTTCACCCTTTCTTACTCGAGGGCAGTGCTTTTATGCTATCACTCTCTGATTGGAACATATAAGCCGCATATATTTACTAGTAGAAGTTGTTTTATATGTTTGTTTGTTTTTGCACCAGCAATATTCTTAAGTCTTAAACACACGTTAAGATTTATTAATCTTTGGCATGCTGTCGATTGGAACTAAAAATACATTTGCCTTAAAAATGCAGATTGTTTTTACATTACAGATTGCCCTTAGAATTTTATTATAATCAAATAAGCTTAAGTGTGGTTTTCTAAATTCTTTTCTGTGTGAATCAACAGTATGCCACAGATGAAGTGTAATTTAAGCAGAATTGTTCTTTTAAAGGCCATCTTATTCTGTTTTCTGTAATACATTTATAATACTTTGCAAAGCCTGCATGGCCCTATCTATCCCAAAAGTGACTCTGGGGATGTTTCAAATGCTTGGGCGGGGAAAAAAAACAGTGCTTTTGGGTCCAGTGAGGTTCACTTGCTAATGGGAGTTCTTGTAATTAAATATGATATTTCTGCAAAACTGTTCGGTTTACAACAATAAAATCCCTAGTGAGCTTGCAATCACTGGATTTGAATGGCTTGAGGTCAAGATGTACAAAAATTATGAAAAACTAAGTCCGATATGGGTTTCATTTTAAGATTATGTTTCACACAGGTTTGACATTAACTAATGACATAGACTGTTATGTCATGATAACATTCTGGACTGCCTGACAAAAATTGTCCAAGAACCTCTGTAATTACTTTTATTTATGAGACCAGGAAAGTTTCCCACCACTTTGTTTCCTTCTCTCTTCGATGTATTTTTTTCTTGTCCCCCTGCAAACAGCCTCAGGGTTTTGGCAGGAACATGAGCCCTGATCATACATCTGTATTTCTCTGGCTGCAAAAAGAGAACTTGCACACTCACACACAAATTGCTGAATCATTGTTTCTTTGCATTTGTATGAAAATAATTTGCCTGTTTTCACTTATATGAGGATATATAAGTGACATTTTGATATGAAATAATTATAAGCAATAAATAAGAAAGCTGGGTCATCAAATTCGCTTTTGCTTTATTGGATGATTATTCAGATTAAAATACGGTAATATGTCAAATAAAGGATTTTCATCAAAGGATAACCGCTAGGTAAATTGCAGTAAGTTATACATATGGGACCACAGTGCACTAGGCTACATAAGTATTCCTAGATTAAAGTCTAAGATTGTCTCACCCACACTCACTACCACCAACCAAATTATAATAATTCCACTGATATTGAGGTGTGCATGTGTTTCCATTAGTTGTTTTCTAGTGCTTCATCAGCCAACAGCACGCCAGAGTCGTAGCTCTTCCTGTTGTTGCTAGGAATGTGATGTCACCTGCTCCCTTTAACAGGGTTGGTCCTTGTGTGTTTCAGATTCTCAGCCTTGGCCAGGAACAAAGGAGCAGGGACAAGGCTTTTCCCCACAATCCTCTGGTGCTCCCTCCCAGCTGGCCAAGCCTGACGGGTGTGCTGACACTGACTGGAGCTGAGTGCTCTTTTTACCGCCGTGCGGGGCCTGGCTGCGTGGAGGAAGCGGGGGCTAATTAATGAGCTGTGAGTATGAGGCCTCACTGCTGACAGCCAGTGGAGACAGGATTAATAGTCCGGTCATCTGGCTTGATGTGTGTGCCTCCAGGCTGCCCCTTGACGAGAGTCCACTGCGGAATCCACCACGGCGGCCGCCGAGAGACCAGCAGAGATGCCCACCGAGACGCTACAGGCAGATAGCAAGCCCGCCGGTCAGGGTGGGGCCTTTGCCTCGGCTGTCCCGCTCCGCATCCTCAACAAGGGGCCCGACTACTTTCGCCGACAGACAGAGCCTAACCCAAAGCGCTTGAGTGCCGTGGAGCGGCTTGAGGCCGACAAGGCCAAGTACGTGAAGAGCCAGGAGGTCATTAACGCTAAGCAGGAACCCATCAAGCCACAGGTACTTGCCAAGCCCCCCGTCTGCCCGGTTCCTGTCAAGAGAAGTGGCGGTGTGGGATCAGGCTTGAAAGCCTCCAACAACAATGCCAAATCAGACACTTGCGCAACCACCACCAAACGGGAGAATCTCAACCTGGAGATCCTGAAGAACATCTTGAACAGCTCCTCCTCATCCGAGGGGCCCGCCAAGGGGATGTCGCACAAAGTCGGGGCACGTAGCTGGGCTCCGCATCGCTCGTCTGAGCTGTCGGAACCTGGATGTCGTTCCTTTGCCGACTCGCTCAAGGTACCACCTTCCACGCAAGGTCGACACAGTCCACAGGGAGGCAACTTGAACCTGAGTCGCAGGCTGCTGGAGGAGAGGTCGTGCGAGGCCGATGGCGAGCGCTGGTCTCTGCATGCCTCCCACAGCTCTTCAGACATTCGCCGCATGTGCAATGGCAAGCCACTGAGAGCGGCCCGCAGCAGCAGCTCTTCTGCACCACCACTGCCACCCAAGCCTAGCGCCAAGGCCTTGGCTGCATGTGACAATGCTCCCTGCACCTCTGAAAGAGAGACACTATCTAGCACTGCTACGGAGCTGGAGTTGGGCAGTTCTGTGGCCCGCAGGCCCTCTCTGCACCGTTCTAAATCAGACCTGAGCGACCGCTACGCTCGGGCCGGTGCAGACGTGGAACGCTTCTTCAACTATTGTGGGCTGGATCCCGAGGAGCTGGAGAGCGTAGGTGTGGAAAGCTTCGCCCGAGCGAACTCTGATATTGTGTCGCTAAACTTCCGTAGTGCCAGCATGATCAGCTCGGACTGTGAGCAGTCACGGCATAGCAACGACGACTTGACTGACGAAGAAGACGATGCTGGGGAGCGCGTTCCCTACGGTATTTCCGCCGTTGAACGGAATGCCCGGGTCATTAAGTGGCTCTACAGCATCAAGCAGGCGCGGGAGTCTCAGAAAGTCTCCCATGTCTAAAAGAGGGAGCAGACCTCCCCAACCTGGTTTGGACTTCGTACCTGCTTATTTTTGCAATCCATGCACAGTCTTTGAAATCTTGAAAATTTACATGGCAAAGCATTTTGAGTTGACGGCACTTTTTATTCGCTTTTTGCATTCAGTGTTCGCTGTCTTCTGAATCTGCATGACTCCTTAGACACTCTTTGCGGCCTCAAGGTAATGCAGCTTATGTAGGAGCCTCTTTAAAGATGGCTGCGTCAATGCCATCTCTGTGCAGAGAACAACTCATATTTCCTTTTTTCTTTTGTTCTTTCTGCCTCTGTCTGTCAGATGTTTTGATGCCAGCACCTTTCAGGTGCGTCTTATTTCACTTGGGCACACTGAGCCAGGAAGCCATATCGGTATGAATGCAGAGCTGCAGTGTGTTTAGACTTCTTTTGATCCTCTCTTTCTTTCTTTTTTTTTTGACGTGTCCTTATGATGGATACGAGCTGTATGTATATAAACTTCTGTGAATGGACGCAGCAGAAGCATGTTTTAGTCTATTCTCGAGATCTCCCCCGCTCGACTTCTCTCGGTCAGCCTTGCACTGGTCATATTGTTCCAGCAGTATCATGACACCATTCAGCTTCATGTGGTTTGTTTTCACTTTGTCTGTCGTCCATAAAGTTCCTGTTTGGCGGTTGATTATTTTTGTGGTACTATTGTTTCGAAAGGTGTAAATGCTGTAAGAATATGTATGTAATTTTCAGAGTTGTCGGAAAAGCATTGTGTGACGACGAGTATGCTATGTTCCTCCATAGCTCCTTGTCTGTTTGTTCAACTCTCTGGGCTTGCATCGTGAGGCTGTGTGAGACATTGTCCATGAACAAATCTGTATGACACTGTTGTTGCAATGACATTATATGTTCGGTATATTGAAGTTTGAGCTGTTACTTAAAAATGTCATCAAGATGTTTGTTCACATTTATTTCTTTTTCATTTCAATAAATGGCTGATTTTGCCAACTTTTGCCACCAACCTCAAATGTTTGAATGCATTTTTCTGTTATTTATATATTTGATGCATGCATATGATTTTTTTTCTTAAAAAGAAACAACAAAATATCATTTCTTTTGTGTGTTTTCCTCAGAAAAAAAAGAAGTCAAACTGTTTTGAAATGATATTAGAGTAAATGATGACAAAATAAAAAAAATTCCACACACTTTCCTTTTAAGCAGTCATAGAGTAATTTTTAAACCAGCTCACACAGTGGGTAGATAGTGGTGAAAGAATCACAAAGGCCAGTCATGTGATTCTCCTATTGCTGACCCTGAGAAAACAGCTGTCAAGTCTTATATGCTCACAATTTGCGCATAGGCAAGATCTTCCCTGTTTTGAAACCCTATTTCGCTCTCTCATTGTAGCTCTTCTCTTTACAGAGCATGGCTGTCCGCAGGAGGGTGAGTATCTTTAATTTAGTCATCTGTGCTGCCTGCTTTCTCAGGGCAAGAGGAAATGATCTAATTCATCACAAATGTTTAGAAAGGCCAGACCACTGCACTAGAGGCCCCCTCGCTCCCTAGAGCACCTAACTCACTCCCATAAACAAGCTCAAGGGATCTACGGTCACAAGCTGGAACACTTACATGAAACCTTATGTTTTCACCCACTTTTCTCTGCATTTTAGAAAAAAGACCTTCAGCTTGATGCTTTTGAAAACACTAAATTGGGCTTTGTGATGCTTGCTAAGGCAAGCCTCAGTAAAACTACATGCTCATTAAACTTTGGTGCTTAACTAGTCAATTGTTTATTTGTGAATGATACCTCAAATCACGTGGCTTAAAGGATTAGTTAACTTCCAGAATAAAAATGTACTGAATTTACTCAGCTCCATGTTCATATCTTTCTTCAGTCGAAAAGAAATTAAGGTTTTTGAGGAAAACATTCAAGGATTTTTCTCGATATAGTGGAGTTTAATGAGGATCAATGGGTTGAGGGTCCAAATTGCAGTTTCATTGGAGCTTCAAAGGGCTCTACATGATCCCAGCTGAGGAATAAGGGTCTTATCTAGTGAAACAATGTCATTTTCTAATTTATAATATTAACCCATTGGTCCCCATTGAAGTCCACTATATGGAGACAAATCCTAGATGTTTTTTCCTCAAAAACCTTAATTTCTTTTCAACTGAAGAAAGAAAGACATCTTGGATGACATGGGGGGTGCGTAAATTATCAGGAAATTTTTATTCTGGAAGTGAACTAATCCTTTAATGAAAGGTTTTGCTTTTATGTTTCTAAGCAATTTTAGCCTGGTGGACAATGTAATGGGCAGAAAAAAGACTTTAAAAGGAGAGACCCGAGTCATATCTAGTGACCAGAATATCGTGGACTCTCTTGACTTTTTCTTGAATTTGCCATTTTCCACACAGAAACACCCTAGAGACAACATAGAACTGCACTAAAATACACATTACACAGCTTATACTGTTATACTGAACAGCTATTATGTGACTCTTCACTTTAGTAACTAGAATAAGGCATGTGTTATTTAAGCCACAAAATGGCTGCCTCTTGTTGTTTTGAAATTGAATGTTGTTTTAGGGTAATTATGAATGACTTGTTATAGCATTTGAGTGCCTGTTAATCAATATTTACACAATGCATGCCTTCTTCACTACTCCCCTTCCCCCCAGAAAAAGTGTGTAATGTAGGATTAGCGAATCCTCCCTCTGGCTTTGCATGACATGAAGATAATTTCTCAGTAGATCTAATGACTAATGGGGGTTTATCTGTTCATGTGAGGAAAACACAAGACTGTTGAGTTGTGACAGAAAAAAAAAAGCCTTACTTTCCCTGTCAGGACCTGGATTGAAACAAAATGGCACCCCGGGCAAAACCAAGACTCAATAAAAATGAGGTAAATTTAATTTTCCATTTTGTTTCCTAAAGTTACACTAATAACATCAGACCCCCTCATGAACACCTTCATTAATTTCCATCTAGCATGCCTGACAAAAGAAGCATTGATGAATGCCCTTTCTATAGCCTCTCTCTCTCGGAGCAGAACATTAAGCAATGAAAGCAAGCCATGTTTGAGCGGTCTCTCTCTCTCCGCTGGAGGGATGCTGCGACATGGTTGTTAGGGTTCATTGGCTGTCATCATTCCCCCTGCACGCCTCGCTCAGCAACACAAAGGCTGCAAGTTTCTTCATCCCTTTGACTCATGCTTTTCTAATGCAGCAGTTTAAGCCCAGCGCTTACAGCTGTGAGCTAACATGACATTTACCACCGATTCCCGCTCAGCGGCTCTCAGGCCAGAGGCTCACAGTGATCATGTGGTATCATAACAGGCTTAGTGTGGCCGTGTTGTCCCTCTTTGTTTTGTCTGTGACGCTGCAGCATTAATAAACAGAGATTCCTTCAACTCTACATCTTATATCAATATTGAAATGAAGAGCACATGTCCCTCAGATTTTCAAACCAAGTGATTTTTCAAGGTAGCTTTCAAAAAAGGTTAAAAAATTTAAATGCATGCTGATCTGTTAAGTTCAGTTTCAGTTTTGCTTTGTTCACCTAGAAAAATAGTAATATATTTAAAATACATTTATTACATAGTTCAGATCGATTAACATATTTACTGACAAATCGCTTGAGACTTACTGATATAAAAATTGTATTAAACTTTATTTGGAGTAGTACTTGTACTATACAATGCACATTTCATAATATTAAGCCTAAAATATGTTTTAATGTTAATATTTATGAGGATTTTATGATCTTTTGAATAATATAATGCAAGGTATTTCAAGTGTACCTGTAGTACACTTGCAATAGTTCCACTTCAGCACAATCACATACTTCAGTATATCTTTAGTTGGACTTCATCACTACTTCTGTGCAATTCAAGTGCATTAAGCACAAAATTAGTTGTTCCAATTCAGCAGACTTTAGTTTACTAAAAGTACAATTGCAGGGTATTTTTATCAAATACATGTGTAAATGTATTTGTAGTATACTTAGCATGAAATAAATGTATTTCATATACATTTTAGTATATTTATATTAAGTATATTTTTTCACTAGGGCAGTACATACAAAAAAAACATTCTTATTGTACCAAGCATATAACAATATAATATAAAAGACACATGTAATACTGTAATTCTGCTAAATGGCCTTATGTTTATGCAGTCTCTTATGTTTTGTGTGTACATTATCACAAAGATCATGAAAATAACAGGACCAAAACCCAGTGATAAGGTAAGAATGCTGGAAATAAATGTGATACTATAACACATCGTAATGTTTTTAAATGAATGAGTGCCAAATGTACAATTAGTACTCTATTTATTACCATAATTTTTGCACATTTATTCAGATATCTTAGAATGAATCTTGATCCGTTTTAAATGTTTGTGTTTAAATGTCACTTCATAGTGGTTCAGGGCTTAATTTTGTAGGACTTCATGTTTCTGCTACTTTTGTTTTTAGTCAGGTTTATACCTTCAAGTATTTGAACAATACGAGCAACCCGTCAGAGCGAAATATCCTTAGAACGCAGGACCCATCGTTAAAATTCCAGTAGGTTGGTAAAAGCTTTGTCAACAACCTGCATTCACTTGTGTTTAGTCAGGAGTGTAAGAGGACTCTGTGTGCAATGAATGCTCCTGAAATTGAAATTCAAATGGTAGCCCACAGCTAACCAGCATCAGCTGCTCTAACATTCCTCTCTAGCCTCACGTTAGGTAAAAACCTAAATTATGAAACATAAATTAGGCCGTGTAGATTATTACATCTTTTAAATCAGTGCATTATAAGTATAATTTATAATGTGTTTGATTTATGGAAGCATGACTTCTAACATCTATAGTAGATTGTTCGAATACCTTTCCCTCAACTACACATATGACCAACAATCAGAATCATCTGACTGAAGTGTTTTCCATTTCTGAAAATCTTTAATGGGTATTTTATATTGAGATGACATGCAGATGTTGCTACAGTATTTGTGTGTAGCATGTGGTGTCTGCATATGAAATTGAGATTAAGGAAAGCTTTTAGGCCTACTTGGGCCGTGTGTCAAGGACAGTGTGTATAACCCATCTTATCTGGGCCGACATTATTTTATTGATTTAATCAGTGTTAAGCAGCACTTTTTATTTTTCAGCATTGCTGATAAATGTTTCCTGAATTCTGAAGGCTCATGTGACACTGCAATGGCTGCTCAAAATTAAACTTTGTCATCACACGGATGAATTACGTTTGAAAAATGTTTAATTGTAAATAAATACAGCCTTGGTGAGCATCGAAGATTTCTTTCATAAAACTGAATGATGATAAACTATATGCATGTTTACATATTTAAGCATGAATACTTTTTTGGACAGTTTCATAGTAAATAGTCTTTTCCTGCTTATGTCTAGCAGTATGACTGGTAGCCTGTTGTCCAGTGAGAAAAAAACAGATCTATCAAGGGACACAATGCACAAGTGTGTTTGTGGTCACGGCACTGAGGATGGAAGGTCAGTCACGCAGGTCTATAATTGACCTAGAAAGCTTTCATTTCAGTTCTCAGTTCTATATCCAACTCTTCGCATGCAAGGAACAGAAATCCCATCTGGATCCTTATCGGTTTGTAGTGAAGGTAAGCCATGGTGATATTCAAATATTCCTCACATTCAGATTTATTTGACTGTAAATAGTGCATGTGTGGTGCTAAAATGATATTATCTTATACAATTTTTCAAAAACTAAATATTCAGTGGTTCATTCCAGGTGCTCGACGTCAGATGACAACAGTCATTCCAGAACAGCCTAAAATAACTTCCTCATGACAAGCAGAGACTGTCCCCTAGTGGTGAGTTACGCTTTCTACATTGGTAAGAATATACAAATTAACACTTTTATAATCTAATTTCACTTTACTAAATGCCAGTGTTTTTATACTGTGCTTAATATGTTAAAATGTGCTCAATTCTGAACTAGAACAAAATGCCAAACTAGTTCAACAGTTTGACAGTCCATTCAAATCTCTACATACTGGGCCTAAAGGGGGCCGTGTGTACATACAGAAGATCTTAATGTAAAGGCACAAGATGTAGATGTTTTGGCTGTTCACAGCTTATTGGAAACATAAAGCATACACAAAGTATGTAAAACAGAGTGAGTTATAATAATAAAATCATTTTTGTAAATAAAGTTGATTGGAGTATGTTTTACAAGACAATACTATTCATACTAATATATATATATATATATATATATATATATATATAATGTATGTATGTACAGTAGTAACAACAAATAATATGTTATTGATGATTAATGTTTTTAAATATGATGGTTTCATTCTAAACATGGTGATTATCTCTAATATGGACACCCAACATAATTATATTTACCATCTGAATCTAACCATGTCATGTCAACAAATGGAAAAGTCAGCGATCTATTAATTATAATGTTAATTACTGTGCGCCTTTAGCCCCAACAATAGGGGCGCTTTTTACCCCAAATACCATACTTTTACATATTCTTTCGTTATTTAAAAACTGTTGCTTTAATTATCTTAAACAAAACTGAAAATCATAAGAAGACCGTTGTCTCAAAATATATGTATTAATTTTAAGGATTCTCATTTGCTACTTAAATCTACAACATTTTAAAAACAACAATATATTAGATCAAGTAAGCACAGAATCAACTTTGCGCTGCTGCGCGCGATCGCGTCGAAGATCAGATAAATAGGTGCATCTTGAAAAGCGGATGTTCTTAAAAGTGCTAAGCCACAAGATCCAGGGGGCGTGGTTGGATCCAGATCCAACTCCTCCCACCTTACATATACCTAAACAAGGGCTGTCCAAACTCGGTCCTGGAGGGCCGGTGTTCTGCAGACTTTAGCTCCAACCCAAATAAACACACCTGAAGCAGCTAATCAAGCTCTTACTAGGCATACTAGAAGCTTCCATGCAGGTGTGTTGAGGCAAGTTGGAGCTAAACTCTGCAGGACACCGGCCCTCCAGGACCGAGTTTGGACAGCCCTGACCTAAACCCACCCCTAGATGTGGATCCAACCACGTCCCCTGGATCTTGTGGGCTGCAGCGACCCCTACTTGGGTTTTTGTGCCATCTAGTGACTAATATAAACAGCATCGCCCAGATATGATAAGTGAATAACTGACGACGGGCAGTTGAATTATTAGAGAAATAATGCACAGCCGAGGTGGTGATGCACAGATGCATTATTTTTCTAATAAGTCAATTATTCCGCTTATACTACGGTTGCCACGCCTCAAAACATTGATCAGATGATATATTTCAAGGCATTCGTCTGGTTTTTCCTACTTAAATCGCTATTGTTGAGTAGGCTAGTTCTCCTAGCAACAGAGGCTTGAGCCGTTGATAGCAGACTAATGCAGTTAATACAGTTCATAACTAAGTTATGAAAGGAGAGAGAGAGAGAGAGAGAGAGAGAGAGAGCGATGACCTCTGGGAGTCTGTGCGTCTATCAAAAGTGTTCGGCAGCAATGTCTCAATTTGTGGTGAAACTTAAAGTTAATTTTCTTCACGAACAGCGTCGTCGTTGTTACCTCGCTTGTAAGAAACCATGTACTTTTTAATTTTTTAAACTGTTACTGATAAAATCGTCAGAGTAGCGCTAACAAAATTAGCGCGTATGTTATTGTGTGCAAACTGTCTGTGAGGGAGAGATAGAGTATGCGCTTTCTGTACACAATAAAGCGTAATTTTGTGGCAAAAACATTAATATTATCTGTCGTTTGTATCCTTTTTGTTTACTATATTTATTTGTTTGGCCATTGTCGTTTTGGGGGTTTGTTCTTTTGCTGTTTTAGGCAGTAAGGACATTTGAAATAACGCAAATCATTTGGCGAAGTGACATGTACAATACATGTAATGCGTTTCCCTGAAAATAATTGCATACCTTAGAACAGAGGTGCCCAACCCTGTTCCCGGAGATCTACCTTCCTGCAGAGTTCAGTTCCAACCCTGATCAAGCACACCTGTCTTTAATGATCCGGGAACAGGTTTGGGCACCCCTGCCTTAGAACGTTCATCAGCCAATCAGATTCAAGTATTCAATGGCCCCGTAGTATAATGACAATGAAAGTGGTATTGCTTTTATCTGCCTTTCAATAAAATGTAAAACTTTGTCAGAGGACAGAGTTTTTCACTTTGTAACTGTTGATATCATTGTCAACCTGAGTTCATAAACTGCACTGAACAAAACTTGAGATCTGCACAACAAAACTGTATTTCTCTTCTGAACTTGTTTTCTTCGCTTTCGATTTTCCTCATTCTGTGATGTGCAATTCAGAGATTGCACAATTCTCTAAAATGTGCAGTCTACAGGATTAAATGATGTAGATGAATGTGAACCAATCATGTAACTGTCATTTCCAGCATGGGAATTTAACGAGAAGACTTAAAATGTTGAAATGAAGTATTATTTTATGTGTTGAGCAAGATTAAAAGAGGGGGAGACTATGGTATTCGATGTTTAATTCGAGTTTGGAAGCTTTTCAGCTACACCTGAGCTTTTGCTTAGGCTGAGGGTGGAAACAGAGAAACGTTTTGTTGTTTTCCCAGGTAGCGTTTATTATTTACCATGCTAATTTAATATTTAAAATGCTATTGCTTGCTAACAGTTTGTTTGCTTGTAAATCCTGTCAGGGAACCATAAAAAAGTCAATTCAGGTTGCCTTTATTTTTATAGTACAATATATATTGTTTCAAAGCAGTAATCAGATTATTAAACAATAAAGTAACAGAATCAATGGTGCAAAGTAAAAAAAAAAAAAAGGCTAAAAATAGTGTCATTTATTCAGCTCCAGCCAGTTCAGTGTTGGTTCAAGTTCAGTTCAGTTCAATAAGTGTGTAAAGTTCATTATTATGAAACAGGTTCTGTTCAGCTCTAAGCAGCTCTACTGAAGACAGCACTGTCATTATTCAGTTCAATGTTCATTCAGCCCAGAATCACCACTTCATTCACATATTTCACAAAATCATTGTTCAAATTACATGAATTTGATTAACATGGAATCCACTAAAGTTAGCACAGACTGTTCTGCTTAGTGTTATGATTACGGTTCAAATTGGACTAATTTCCTAGAGATTTCAAACTATTCCATTCTATCAGTCTACCAATCCAAAACCATAAACATCTGCCTAGCAACCATCTAGCAAAGTCTAAATGCCGTCAAACTTTTGCTTATGTCTGCATATGGCCCAAATATTCACAATACACAATGCTTATAACCTTCAAAATTGACCTCTCTTTGCAAACTTCCAAAGTATTTTAAGTACAGACAGTCGTACAGGTTTTGTCAAGACAACATTCAAAGTTATTGACAGACTTTCTTTTCTTGTTTATCTTCAAGATTGTTCTGCTAGGAGCAGGTAAAATGGCACATTGTTCCCACATTAAGCAAATCCACTCCTACAAGAGCACACACTGACACATATCATCCATTTAGCATTGAGTGCTAGAGCAGACGTTGTGTTCTCCTGAGGGACTTGGCTTTCGTGAAAAGCAGGGTTTGAAAATACATGAGGGACAGGTGGATGACACTGTGTGGACAGATTGAGGAGACTGAAACTAATTACACTGAAAAGGAAGTCATTAAGAGACTCTTGTGCATCATAAACCCAGGTGAGTTGACAGTAGCCAAGCATAGAAAAGTCACATCAGAATGACTTTTCTGGAAAGCAGCACTATGCATCAGACACCTTATCAATTACCATATATAGATCAACGAGTGAAATACAGGGCTGCAAAAGGTCTGGTTTCTTTTTTGTTTTAGTTTCAGGTAGGGATGTGGTTCATGCTCTAGTTTAAGTGTGCAGGTGACCAAAATCAAATCAAAGCCATTTTCCAATATCACATATAACAAAATAATTTTCTTTTTCATAGTAATTTTTTACTTTGGTCTAACTCAATCTGAACTAATGACATCATTATCACATGGAACAGCTGATTGGTTTTCTTCTGTATCAGTAGCCAATGAGCTCACTGCTCAATATTCAAATACCTGGCTTTTGTTTACTGTAGCAGGTAGCATCGGACTTCAGAAACCCTCCACCATCCCCAGCTCCACCTGTATAGATTTTATTTTTGCAAGCTATTTACCCATTAATACTAGTTGAAAATAAGTCTTTTATTATCTTCAATTCATTATTTTTTCTGACTCGTGTCATAACTTGCATTGTCTAATATTAATATGGCTTGTTTGATAAACTTATATTTCTTTATTTTTTAAGATAAGGCAGAGATGATAAACATGCAAGCAAAAGCAGAGAGGGAAACAGGACTGAGACACAGACAAAACTCAAACCCAGGTTTTCATATCAGGAGCAGTATGCTACCACTGTGCCACAACTCTGACAAACTCAACTGATTCTGACTTCCTTCACCTTTCTCTTTTATATCAAATGGAGCCCCAACTGTGGATTAGTTATGTAACATAACACAAACACTAAATTAATTCTACTGGATTCTACAGCACTAATGGAATTGTTGAGGATATCCTTAGAAACATTTCTATCCTTTCCACCATTGTAGTAGCAGTCCTGCTGAAATGAAAGAGGATGTTAGCATGAAACTATGTATAAACATCCAGAATGTGTAGATAATGCATGCACAATTTATTAGGTCCTAGCCTTGACCTAAAGTGACATTCTGTTGACTGATAATACAGTTGCTATAGGTAGCAATAAAAAATAATATAAAACAGAGCAGCGATTAAGCTGATAAAACAGTGATCACCACTGTGAAGCATGACATACATTTTTCTTTTTTTAAATTACACAATTTCATTCTAATACTCCTCTATTCAGTGCTCAAAAATGCATTTTGTGATGATCTTGCCAATAGTTTGAGAAACTACTATCATGAGTGTCTGAGAAAATGATACTGATAAATCAGAAACCTGCACCTGACATGCACTTTAACTCTGATCTGCACACTCACTGGAGTCAGATTTCAGCTGGAGATTATGGTAACGTGTGTCATCAGGGGTTAATTAAAGGATCATGTAACTTGACAGTATTTCTGATATGCTTCTGTATGACTGAGTCTCAGCAACCATTGCATGAATGCAGATGTCAGTAGGGTCATCCAAGTTATTATCACTCATGTTCCAGCTTGATTTAACCCACAGATGAGTCAAGAAACTTACAAAAGAAAAAACTTACAAAAGAAACAAACAATCTGATAATTGCTGGTATGGCATGGGAAACACCAAAAATCTTGGAATGTATACCAATTGTTGGAATAGGACAAGAAAGCTCTACATTTTGAGCTTTGAAGTTGAATTATTTTATTTTTTTTGAAGAGATCAGGGTTTCCCTTCACCTATCTGCCTCATTTCATAGTCCAAATAGATAACAGTAGCCTGGCATATTTACTGAATCGTGAATTCAACATACAACACTGGCCAGGAAAAATCAATGCTTGGGCAGAAACTCAACTGTCACTGAGATAGACTAGCATGTCACAAAGTGCACTGAAATGCAAACTGACCTTCAACAGCTACACATGATATGGAGTGTGCTGGTAAAGAGAATTGTTTTTGAGGTTAAGTTTGTGTTGACTATACATTCTAATTTTTTCGAAGCTGCTGCGTGCTCCGAGAGCAATACGGACAAGCAAAGTATTCAATGGGTTTCTGACGGTGCACGGCTAAATGGTCAAAAACACAAAAAATATGTTAATATGCCCTTGTTGGTAAATATTCATGGAAACACAATTGTTTGAACGTAAACAGTTGGATGTGTATCAGTATATTGGGTTCATACAAGAGTCTTAAAGTGACAGCGTTCTAATTTACCTGAAGTTGTCTGTGTCCTGCTAATGTCTGTCAATTGAGAAATTGAGATTGTGAAGATTTTTGTCATATCAACCACCACTAATCATGTTAAATATATGTGATTTCAGTATCTCAAAATAATAGAGATTATGATTTGAGCAGCCCTAAATTAATTTGACTATGGTTTTGGGGTTGAAAATGCACTTTTCAAAATGTACAAGCCCCCAACTCCCTGGGCTGCCAAAGAAATTCTAGTTTGCTGACATATTAGCATGAAGAACAATAAGACTATTGATGTTGGAAGTATATTTTGGCTGATTTCGGTGGAGTGTTTTAATAGGCTACAGTAAACCGTTGTCCTTTTATCTCTACATTACCAGTCCAGCTTCAAGGTCAGTTATAGTTTTGCTTTAATCTCATTAAGTTTTTTTTCCTTTTATGGCACTGTGAGGGTCATAGTGCATGTGGTTGTATGCTGACACACACAAATGCCGTATGTTAATCCAAAATATGCTATTATCCAAATTGATATTGATATTCAAGTAAGGAACAGTGGAAGCAATATATCATAAGAGCCAGTGCAAGTTTAAAGTATAAGATAGGTTACACAAATTAGAAGAGAAGTTAAAAGTAGAAAAGAAGAGAGAGAGAATTGTTTGCAGTTATTTCTTATATATCTATAGTTATATTTTTATAGTTATCATAATAACTGCCTTTATGGTTTATGTTTGAGGTCTAGTTATTTTTTGCATTAAAGTATAGCCTAGCATCGGCAAGATCATAGGTTTATGATTGCCTAGATTTGCATGAATTGAGACATAAAATATATGCAATTTAATGCAATTTAAAAGCATCTGCCAAATGTGAACAATGCACAGTATTATGTACAGTACAAATATTTTGACAAAATATTCTAAAATGTCTTTCCTATTCATTTGCTACAACTTGTATTACTGTTTACTATTCTTCTCTTCTTTTCTTTTCACTCTTGGTAGTTTGGAGGTGCAAGAAATGCTAATCATTCAAACTTCTTCTTGTGCTTGGCTTATGATATTTTCAGATTTGCAGCTCATTATCCATGGATCAAAAGCATTCTCTTGTTCATTTCCCAACCCGCCCTGGCAGTCATCCATTCAAAGTGACTGTTGAACGCAATGCAGAGTTTGACTGGCTGTCTCTCATCAAACAACCGTTTGACAGGACACACATATACAAGCCGGTGAACCAAATGCAGGGTAAAACTATTGTAGATAGGATGTTTATACATGATACTAAAGATTTTGCTCTTTAGAAATATATTTGACATAATTTCTTGCCCTATAGATAGCCATACATTCCATAAAGAACTGGATGAGTAGGATGTGTTGCATCATGTATCATGCTGTTGCAAAGTTTTATGCTTGTACCAGCTTGCATCAACTTTTGATGTTTAAACCAGTGGAATGTGCTTTTCTATACAAATGCAAAAGAAGTCTCTTATGTATTATTTTGAACAATGTGATTCCAGCACTATAGTTTCAAGTCATTGGTGGATGTTGATAGACATAGACGTCATGTTTGGACTTGTATTACAAGATACAATTATTTAATAAATGTTTTATTACAGGGAAAGTCTTTATTTTCAAATAATTTTGCAACTTGCACAACCGTGACAGTGGTGTTAATATTTTATAGGGATTTCACCCTTGTAGCTAATTTCTTGGTTAAAACAATATTCAAGTCAAGTTTATACTATTGTAACCCCTAATTTGACAGGTCACTTCTGGTTAAATGGTCATTGATCGCTGGTAACTGGTGCTCAAAACCTCAAAGCATCAGAGAGTTACAACTCATCTTGTGTTATAATGCTCTTCAGTCTCTGATACATGGTCCCACGTTGTATAATCTTTGTGTATCCAGCCAAACTGCTTCGGATAGTTGTGTTATGACCCTCCTCCCTGCCTGATCAGCTATGAGATTTTGAACCTTATTTTTATTATGTAGGTAAAAAGTATATAGATGTTATATAACAAAATTAAACAGGGAAGTAATAGAATCAATGATGCAAACTTGATGCAAAAATAAAACAGTAGTGTCATTATTCATCTCAAGTCAGTTCAATAACAGTGTTGATGTTGCAAAATTAATCTGTTATGAAAAAAATTTAATTCAGCTCTACTACAAGAGTCTTATTCAGCTCAATTCAAGTTTTGTTCTCATCCGAATATTCCGAATATTACTCATTATTAAGTGTCATTTAAACCCCAACTAAGACAGCCAATAGTGGAAAGGAACCCAATCTCCATCAGATAACAGAAATGCTCACATAATTGGTTAAACCATTTTTTTTTTTTTTTTTTTTAAACATTCCCTTATTTAATACGTTTAGTTCAGGCCTTGAGTCTCTGCTAAGCTTCTCAGCCAAGAATTTTCTAATTTATCCTGGATTTTTTTTAATAGCCATGCTGTTGGGTGGTTAATATATTAAACATCATCTTTCCCTTTCTTAAATAAAAAGTCTCCAGTCTTCTCCCTTATACCATGCTATATGTTTAGGAAGAGTAAGGTTTTAAAGGTTTCTTTATTATGACCTTTTTATAAATCATTCTTTATCCACATGAGATGGAATATTCATTCATTCTTTCCAATAATGATTTTTTTGGACAATGCAACACAAACTTAATCAAATATGGTATTTTCAAGTCTTCAGATTTGGAGTAACAGCAAATGTTTAAAAACAAACTATAAGGAGCTGTTTTCAGTTAAATGTATTCTTTGAATGCACGTGAAAAGTTACAGCAGTCATAAAAATTTACGAATACCTTTATGCTATATGTGAACCCCCCTCACACTTTTTATTGGTATGCTACATTTCACTTCTCAAACATTTTGTAACTGGTTTTGAGGTGAATATACTATGTGGAAAGAGGCTTTTTGGATACAGTATAGATCTGATTTGACTGCAGTAGACAGTTTGTTTTATCTGTAGTTTCAAGGTCAAATGAATGCTTGGCCATCACAGTGTTAATTATTAAAGTTGATGAACATGGCCTTCATCTGGACCTTATCAATGGAGTTAACTCATTTCAGTAAGACACGTCACGCACATTGAGATTCAAACACTGCTTTTGATAAGATCTGCAATAGATTGGTACTTAAAGCTGCTTATCGATCCATTAAGTTGCCAGTAGAATCCAAGAATAATGTTTAATTAATTTGAAATCCAATTACACTGCATGCAAATGTAATAGATTAAATGCCCAAAGACAATGTTAGTAATGATCCATTCCTAAAATCATGTCTACACTCATTATTTGCATGATGTGTGTACTGATGTTAAACTAGTCACTTTATGTATTTTTAATATTTTATTAATGTTACTTGCTAGCTCATGTCAGTTGCCAGTGTGTCTGAACTGACTGAACTCTCTGATGCTTTGAGGTTTTGAGCACCAGTTACCAGCGATCAATGACCATTTAACCAGAAGTGACCTGTCAAATTATTCATACAGCTTTTGAACCTCTCCTCATCACCTTGTGAGGGAAATACTTAGAAAAGCTCTGCTGAAAATATGACTAATGATTTGCTACACTTGCTCATATGACACAACAAAACAGGGTTTTCAATACAAAATAATATTTTATTATAAATTCTTTTAAATACCATAAGTGTGGAATATTTTTGTTTAATATTCAAATGATGGATGTCACTGTTGTTGTTTTTTTGTGACAATAGAAAATATTTCCTGGAATTCTTTTTTTGACACTGAAGCAACCTCAACCTTTTAGTCATCAAGAGGTTTTGTGTCACAGTCAAAACATAAAATTGTTTGTATGGGGTGTGCAGTCATTGTTAAAAACTAGTTTTGTTTTGAGAAGTCTGAAAGACCTATAGTGGGGGGAAAATTTCCACATGTACGCAACACATCCATAGAAATTAATTTGCCTGATAAGTACATAGTATGACTTCAGCATAAAAATCTACAGATAAAGGTTAGGTCGTTGTTTTTTTTTTTTTTTTTTTTTTTTTTTTTTTATAAATAAACATACTTAAATCTTTTCAATGACTTTCAGAGAGTTTAACCCCCCCAAAAAATCACACATATCAAAGACCTTGAAGCTGTTTCCCAACTTTTCAATACTATCAAAGTGCAGTCTACTGGCCGTCAGGTGGAGGTGTCCATGGACTCCGTTCAAGGACACACACTCGCACACACAGGCTTACACTTATCCAGTTTTTTTTTCTTAAAGGCATCTGGCACATTTTCAGGAAAAAGCGTGGGGGCAGTCATTAGTTGTGGAGTTATGTCAAGGGCTGTGGCTTGTGGTGAATCATATAAAAACAGCGCTAAGAGCATACGAGTGCATCTTCAGGGATTAAAAGCCACGCTCTAGTTCCACCAGTTATTGTCTCCCCAGCAGTCATGATACTAAGCATTGCCCTCATTTGGGCAATAGTTGTTGGGCTCTGTTGTTGTCTTTGGCTTATCACAGGAATACGCAGAAGGTAAATACCCACAGATTTGGGACTAAAAACATCACATGGATGATGGGATTCACATCTGTTTGACAATTAATGTTACATAATGTTACAATCTCTAATGCTAAAAAACTAATTTGCAGGGTACTTCTTTGAATTATAGATCATCTTAAATGATTATGTTTTTAGTTAGTTAGTTTTCCAAACAATTTTTTGCTTTGTATAGCACTGAATTGAATCAGCTACATGACAGAACTTGTGTCTTGTTCTTAAACCCTGCTTTTATGGGCTGTTTTGTAACTGGCGCTGTGATTGTTTCAGACAGCCTGGGGAGCCTCCAGTAGAAAATGGCTGGATCCCTTACCTTGGTTGTGCTCTTCAGTTTGGGGCCAACCCTTTAGAGTTTCTTCGCAGCAGACAGAAGAAACATGGTCACATTTTTACATGCAAGATCGCTGGGCAGTATGTCCATTTCCTTTGTGATCCATTCTCCTACCACGCCGTCATTCGCCAAGGAAGGCATCTAGATTGGAAGAAATTTCACTTCGATGCATCTGCAAAGGTAAACTAAATAAAATTTTGCTTATTGCTTACAACTAAATTAACCACTTAAACTGACATGTGATGACATGTATGTATTCTTGCAGGCATTTGGTCATGAGAGCATGGATCCCAGTCAAGGTTACACCACTGAAAACCTGCATCAGACCTTCCTGAAGACCATGCAAGGGGAGGCCTTGTCTTCTCTCATTGAGACCATGATGGAAAACCTACAGAGCACCTTGCTGCAGTCAGGCATGCTGAAGGCCAAACCCTCAGAGTGGCAGAGCGATGGCATTTTTGCGTTCTGCTACAAGATCATGTTTGAAGCAGGCTACCTGACCCTCTTTGGAAACGAATTGGACGGAGACCAGAGTATTGCACGTCAGCAGGCCCAAAAAGCTCTGGTGCTCAATGCATTGGAGAACTTTAAAGAGTTTGATAAGATCTTTCCTGCTCTGATTGCTGGTCTCCCCATTCACGTTTTCAAAAGTGCCTACAGCGCTCGTGAAAATCTCGCCAAGACAATGCTCCACGAGAACCTCAGCAAGCGTGCCAATGTGTCTGACCTCATATGCTTACGCATGCTCTTGAATGACACATTATCTACCTTCAACGAACTGAGCAAAGCCAGGACCCATGTGGCCATGCTGTGGGCTTCACAAGCCAACACTTTGCCTGCAACCTTCTGGACCCTGTTCCATATGATCAGGTACAACTCATATTTAGCAAGAGTAAAACTGCACAGTAGTCACTCCTTAGGGTTATCAGCCAGCACAGATAAATGTGTTAATTGTAGTGTTGGAGATAAGCATTTCTTCAGAGTGTTCTTGGAAAAGACTATACTGTACTTGCATTTAGAAGCATTAAGCCGTGGAACTGATCTACGATATTGAAGAATGTTCTTAACTAACATGAAATTATTGTTTCCTCTGATGTATAGGAGAACAAAAATTGGTGTAGAAACTTTTAGAATTTTAAAATGCATTAGAAAGAGCAAGTAATATACTGAATTAAGTGTAGAAAGACTGAAACAATATTTTATAGTAATCTGTATTGTTAACCTCAAAAAAAATAGTTTTTTCATTGTATTTTTTAAGTTGATGATACAACATCTGCTTGTTTACAGGTGCCCTGCGGCTATGAAAGCAGCTAGCGAGGAGGTGAGGCGAACATTTGAAAGTTCTTATCAGAAAGTCGATCACATGAATTCTCGACTTGTATTAACAAGGGAACAGTTGGACAACATGCCAATTCTAGGTGGGAACACTTTGAAAATATTTAAACGTTCATGTACTCAATATGATTAACATTCCAAAATGTCACTTGGACTAAAGCTTCCCTGTAATTTCAGACAGCATCATTAAAGAGGCGATGAGGCTGTCCAGCGCATCCCTGAATGTGAGAATGGCCAAGAGCGATTTCCTTCTTCACCTGGACAACAACGAGTCTTACCACATCCGCAAAGATGATGTAATAGCCCTGTACCCCCCAATGATTCACTTTGATCCTGAGATCTATGAAGATCCTCTGGTGAGATAAATTGCAGCTTTCACCTAAAAAAAATCTGAATCAACTTGTAATTTATGTAAGAATTAATCTCTTCATGAATGTTTTTGCATCTTGCCACAAACAGACATATAAGTATGATCGATACCTTGATGAGAACGGACAGGAGAAGAGCAGCTTTTACCGAAACGGACGCAAACTTCGTTACTACTACATGCCCTTCGGCTCTGGGGTGACCAAGTGTCCTGGCCGCTTCTTTGCTGTGCATGAGATCAAGCAGTTCCTGTCTCTTCTGCTATCATACTTTGAAATGGAGCTTTTAGTCCCTGATGTGAAAGAACCGCCATTGGACCAGTCTCGTGCCGGACTGGGTGTTTTGCAGCCCACCTATGATGTTGACTTTCGATACAGACTCAAATTTCACTAGGAATCTCACACTTATTTATGGACTGTTGACTTAAGCTGTAAATAATGTACATTTTGCATCATGTCCAAGCAGACAAATGTGAATAGGTTTCAATTGTGTTTTCTTTCTATTCAAGTTGATTTGAGAGAGATTTTACTAAGTTTGAAAGAAACTTCAGAGATCTCCTTTTAAACAATTCAGTAACATTTACTGCACTTATCCTATGTTTATTCATATGCTTCTCAATTCTTAAAATATCTGACAGTATTCAATGGGCTATATGATACTGAACATTTGTTAGAAATTGTAATCACTCACCCTATGTCATTAGTGGTTTATCGTTTTTGTAAAATGATATGTGCTTTGTAATTGCAAGTGAATTTTACGTTTTAAACAAAAGGTTCTTAAAGGTGCTGTAAGCTATTTTATATGGAATTAAATACAGAAAACGATCAAATATCAATTGTCCTGATGAAGTATCACGCCGAACTCTGTAACAGGCTTTTTAAACAATAGGGGGAAAAGTTATATTTCCAGAATCTTGATTTAGCCAATCAGAGGGTTTTTGAGAAGGTTTTTTTTTTTTCTTGCTGTTGCACGTTCACTCCATATTTGGGAACCCGGAAACTGAAAGCAGGAAAGATGAATTTGGATCGCGTTTTCGTAAATTTGGAGGATGTAAAAAGTTTGTGGTTTATAATAACGCGATTTCTGGTAATAACGGTACTTCTGGTAATAACGGTACACAACCAAACATTTTTATAGTGAATATACACCTTTAAATGAAGAGAGCAAAACTCGATATGCACAAAAAATAAGCAAAACAAGGTCACCGCTATTCGCTAAAATACGAAGGTTACATTTAAACTGCAGTTTTGAAGAAAAAGGGGCATGTTTAATTTTTGGGAAGTTTTGCAGATAAAATAATTAAGCACCAAAAAAAAAAAAAATCCTAAACCAGCATAAGCTCGTGTGCTGGTTTGAGTTGTTCTCCCAACCATCTCAGGTTGGTCTGTTGGCTGGTTTTAGACTGTTTTGGGAGTCCAGCTATCTTGACCAGTGTAGGAGACAGACTATCTTAAACTGGATAAAGCCAGCAAAGCAGCTTTTTTTCCCAGGCTGTTTTTTTTTTTTTTTTTTTTTTGAGAGAGAGAGACATCAAAGGATATAATAATAAAACATAACAACAACAACATTTATAATAATGACATAATCTAGGCAATAGATTATACATAATATTCAATTTCAAAGCCCAGAATTCTTTCAGCAAATGAATGTTTGTTACCCCCGTTTACCTTTTCCTTAACATGTGTTCATCACTATCATTATCTAAGGATGCCAAATGGTCAAACGTAATCCTGACATAGACCTAAATCTAGTTGATAAACACATAGATTGTGTCAAGGACACATGCTTAGCAACCACCTTTTCTGTTGATAAGCCTGAGCATAAGGCATGCAAATATTAAAGTGACTCTTAGTAAACCCGGCTGTCTTCAGGGTAGGCTGCAACGTGAAAGAGTGTACTCGTGTGCACTGCTGTACACTTTGACCTTGACCTGATTATGTAACTAACCTGCCAACTCGAACTACAAAAGATCACTTTGCATTAGGACAAAAAGTTAAGCTTGAAACTTTATTGAAATAACGAAATATCTTTTCAATACAATGAGACACTTTCTCATAATTCTGAGTTGATCTATGCATGTGCAAAGAAGGAAGTGATGGCACATTAGCAACATCTTTGTTTGTGTAAATGCATGAACACAGCAAACAAGTCAGTATTTCATTAGTATGAGAAGATTATTGTGAGATAAGATTGTTATGAGAAGTCACAATAGTCACAATCTCATTATTATCACAGTCATCATTCTGAAAAATGTTCTCAAAATGAAATACTCATTATTCCCATTATTATGACTTCCAGAATCTTATTTTCACTCAGCTGTGGTGGGAACGGGCTTCCATACAGATCATATTTTACGATAACGTTGCCGTAAAATGTTGACTCACTGATCTGTCATTATTTGTCATATTTCAGATGATATTGGTCTCATAGGTGAGGAACAATAGTTAAAAATTTGTTCAATTATAGTTCTGAAGAATATTTGAGTTATATGCAATTTAGTAAGGAATAGATGAGAGAGGTTATTTTTTGCCTTTTCCACAGAACCTGGGGACAGTTAGCAGACAGATGTTGTTTGCCAGTGTAAATAATACATCTGAATTAGTTGTTTGCTTGTGATCTTTTACAGGGTTAGAGTTGTTTGTGCAAGAGAATAAAAGGGAAATATTTGTCACGATACTGGAGGTTATTATCAGTCATGGTGTAACTTTGTATATTGCATGTCAGCTTTAGGCATTTTAGGCTATAGCCATTTGGATAGAGTATCATTAATAGATAGAAAACGTATACGGCGGGTGTAATTGAAAAGTGAAGTAGTTCATTGTTTTATATTATCTTAACTGCCTCATAAAGATTATCTCAAGGCCATTGTAATATAGGATAATACTTCAAATATGGAGTTCAGATATGGAAATGGACTATCTAGAAGCAAAGTTTCTGCTCTAGCCAAAGGCTGGCAATTTTTAGTGTTTAATGGATTTACTCCTCTGACTTTTTTTAATAGGCCTACCTGAAGAGACAGATAAATCATTTAAAATGCAAATGAGACTGTGTGAAGTAAAATGTGGTTGCAAAAAGGGATTTAAACGTTTGAGGAGAAAAATCAGTCTCTCCTGGCACAGACTGTGTTGTCCATATGTTTTCATTTGCCACAGCCATGTACTGCTACGATTTAACACAAACAGGGATTTAAATTAGAATTCCTGAAGACAATGTTTTAATGACAATAGTGGGTTAGAAAATGTCGATTATTTGAATAATGTTATACTGACTATTATGGTCCATATTGTCTGCTGTTTTATAGTATAACAAAAGTAAAAACATTTTTGGTCTTGTAACATCTGGAACTTGTTTGAAAATCTGATTTTGATTTAGTGCTTACATAAAGTCACGGGACAATATTTAATAGATCTAGATTTAAGATTGGTTTGAGATGGAGTTTAACCCTACCACAAAAAAAAAAAGAAAAAACATTTTTTTTAGCTATTCTACTGCTGTTCAAAAAATTATGGTTGGTAATATTGTAATTAAAAATAATAATAATTGTGCAATATTTTTATAATGTAAAATAACTATTTTCCATTATATTATTATTCATTACTGTGATGGCTGAAAGCTTTTGGCTGAATTTTACTTCAGTGTCACATGATCCTTCAGAAATCATTCTAATGTGCTGATCTGATGCTCAAGAAACATTTATTTTTGATATCAATGTTGAACACTTCTACTTGTTGTGTTCCATACATTTATCAGGATTCTTTGATGAACAGAAATGTATTTGAAATGAAATGCTGTTCATACTGTATAACGCTCAACACAGCGTTTTTCACTATATCATATGAACGGATTGTTTTCATGTTTAGTTTGCTATTTTTAATATTAAAATGGGGTTTGTATCAAAACCCTAGGTTTCCATATGCAGGCTTTTTAAAATGTTCCATCTGTTATCTTTAATGATTGATAGGCAATGTCAGATTTATATTTAGTAAGAAAGTAAACAGCAAGCTGTCATTTAGCAGATGCTTCATCTAAAGTGATTTTCAGTACACTAATTACAGTGACAGGCCCCCTGGAGCAACCCGAGGTTAGGTACACACACACACACTAAATAACATGCAAACATTGACCAAACAAGTAATTTAAGAATATACACCTGATTGTATCCCGCACATGCAGTCTGGGGGGGTAAAATAAGTGTTTGAGTGTACAAAATGTGCCATCACATTTATCTCTAGCCCATGTGGTTTATGTACTCATTCAGATGAGAGAATTCAGTGTTGCTTCTGATGAAAAGAAAATCTTATATTGTGCTAGTGCATATGGAGAAGTTGAAGAAAAGTGATTTATCTCTAATAGCGGAAGTTGGTGCACATGCTCTGCTGAAACAAGATATAAATGACTTGACATGCAGCTGCAAGCTCTCCGTTTTCACTTTCCAGTGAAGTGACAACAGTATTAATTGGTGAGGACAACAGGATCACACAATGGGCAAGCTCAAACAGGTTGGCATCAACAGTCACCTTTTGCAAAGCCAGTCAAATAAAGGTCAGAGCAGTGCCTTTAGGTCTGTTTTTGTTGTTGTTGTAAAAGTAAAACTGACCAATTATTTTCAATAAGAGATGGACTGTGGTTGAATTGGTAGCCTATCTTTTATGTCCTACCTAGTTGTGTTTCTGTTGCTGGAGTCACCCAGCACTTCCAGAAACTCTGCTGGCAAGTATCATGGCTTTGGCATTTCCGTTACATTCATGGTTGAAGGTATGACAAAATTTTAGTAATGACCTTAATGAGGAAGTATCATCTTAGCACACTTATGTAAACCTGTAACTGATTATTTTTTCCTCAGAACTGCAAAACCGAGCTTGAAGAGGCAGATAGAAATGTAAACAAACTTTTAAATTGAATAAAAATTGGTGAAGAGTGTAAGACAAATGAAAGTTTGTTTTGAAGTAGGGGACAAAGGCAAATTATGCATTTTCTTAAAAAGAAAGAATTATACTAATGATTATGGTTAGTGAGAACAGGATTTTAATCAATAAATGCTAAATTAGCTAGACTAGTGTTCAGAAGGTTGGGGTGAGTAAGATGTTTTAATGGATGCTTTTATTCAATAAAGATGCATTTCATTGGTCAAAACTCAAAAGTGACAAGTAATGTTACGATAACTTTTTGTTTCAAATAAATGCTGTTCTTTTGATCTTTCAATTAATCAAATAAATCCTCAAAAAAAATCACGGTTTCTACAAGAAGAATATGCATTGATATTGATAAGAAATATTTCTTTAGCAGCAAATCAGCATAGACATATTAGAATGATTTCTGAAGGATCATGTGACACAAGACTGGAGTAATGATGCTGAAAATTCAGCTTTGCATCACAGGTATAGATTACATTGAAACTATATTAAAAATACAAAACAGTTATTTTACATTGTAATAATATTTTTACAACATTACTGTTTTTATTATTGTGATCAATTAAATGCAGCCTTGGTAAGGACATGGAAAAAACATGAAAACATTTTACGGACCTCAAACTTTTGAACAATAGAGTATATATATTTGTTTAGGACCTGATTAGATGTTTCCTGTGAATTATATCAGTAGTAAGTAATGCAGACACATACAGAGCCTCCTTTGAAGCACACAAGATTGGGATTAGTATGTCCAAAGTCACAATATGGTAAAAAATGTATGTCATAGCTGTCACGGTGCACACACGATGAGGATACAGGAACACGCAGATGAGGAGTAAACACAATAACAGCCTTTACTGAATCCAAACAAGGCAAGGCTGACACAGACAGGAACACCGGGGAGTAACGAGTAGACCAGACGAAATCTAACAGAACAGACAGGACTTAAATACAAGGGATAATCATAGATAATGAGACAAACACGGCTGGACAAGAATAAACTAATCATCACATTAAACAAGGACAGGAAACAAACCAAATATGGACGCAAGAGGCAGGAATACATGACACACACACAGGACTGACAATAGCTGCATGGTTGCCATACAATTGTTTTATTATTATTATTATTATTATTTTATTTATTTATTTATTTTTGTGTGTGTGTGTGTGTGTGTGTGTGTTTTCATGCTTTAGAGCTAATAACAATAAATTGCCTAAATTGCCTTAAATGGTCTCGTTATCATACATACTGAAATTTCCGTATGTGCAGTTTGTAATTAGTGGACGTAATCAGGATTCAGCCCTTCTAACTCGTAAGCCTGGCAGATTTGGCTTCTCTATTCTTCAACTTGTTGATTATATGAAGAGACAGGGAAACATGAGTCAGCATTGAATACATAACTCAAAAATGAAAATTCTGTCATTATTTACTCACTCTCAAGTTCTTCCAAACCTGTATGAATTTCTGTCTTTTGTTGAACGTAAAAGATGACGCTTTGAAGAATACAGCTCATGTTCCCCATTAACTTCCATTACATGAAGTCATAGAAGTAAATGGGGACCATCAACTGTTTGTCTTTGTGTTCAGCAGAAAAAATAAATTCTTACAAGTTTGGAACAAATGGAGGGTGAGTAAATGATGACAGAATTTTCATTTTTGGGTAAACTATTCCTTTAACAGTGTTCCCACTTTATATTAAGTGGCATTAACTACTATGTACTTACATTTAAATGAATAATTTGGTACACTGCACTTATTGTGCATACATATATTTATATTGTATTTTATTTTATTTTTTTTTAATTCCTGCATGTAATTACATCTGTAATTCATTTTTGCAATTAGTTTTTTAAATTATTACACCGTTGAGCCATTCCTTACACTTTACCCCACCATTAAACCTACCCACCTGGCCCTAACCTTACCCGTATCCCATAAGTTGCCGCAAAAGTGTTTTGCAATACAATATGAACAAAATGAGTACACTGAACTCATTTTTTGATGTAAGTACATGGTAGTTAAGGCCACTTAATATAAAGTGGGACCCAGCTGATTGCTCTTTTCTTTTCTTTTTTGTTGCTTATACATTTTATGAACTGTTTTTGGACAGTGAGCAAATAGGAAAGGGTGTGGTTTCAGGGGAGGATTTCAGTTTTTTTCTTTCCTTCATTCTTTGTTTTGGATGAGGTGATAAGGATCAGTACAGTGTAACATTAGTCACTTATTGCACCATCTGTTAGCTCCACGTAGTCACCTTGGTAAATCACATTGTTACTCATTCTGGACATTTACCTGTCTTTTAAACAGGTTTACCTGAAATATGAATCATAATTTAAGGGGGGGATTATTGGATTATTAGTAGCAGAATTGCTATTCTGCCTTTGGCCACTAGATGGAAGTATTTTGCCATCACTAAAAACGACCTCCATTACAAGGAGCTGGAGTTCTCAAAAACAACACGGCAGTCAGAATAGAAATAGTCTATTAATCTGTTTTCGCTTCTAGTGAAACTCCTGTACAAAGTCCATTAAGGCTGGACGTTGTCCAAATAGGGTTTTAGGTCAAAAGGAAGTTGATTTCTGTTTACAGAACCTAACTTTGACCTTGCTTTACCTCAAACTACAACTAATAAAACACTCTCAGCTGTACATAATTGTTTTATGATTTGCCCTTTCAAAATCCAGAATCTTTTAACAAGGTTAAATAATTAAGCTACTATTTTAGATCTGTTAATTTTGAGTGGTGGATGATATTGTCAGGGGAGATATTCATTCTTTTCATTATTCTCCTACAGTTTGCTTTAGGTTGAGTATGTAGTATGCAGCAGTAATGTTATGTAGTTTCAGGAACATTGACAGAAATAGGAAAAAATTCAAATGTACTGTACCATTAGATTACTGTTTTTTCTTTGCATAATGTAGAAAAACAGTGACTTAAATGACACTAAGGAAGCATTAAGTGGGAGATCAATATGTAAAAACTTTAGGTGAATTGGTCTGTGGCAGCTGTATGGCAGGGCAGGAATGTGCTCTTGACATTGCAAGGTTTATTTGTGCATTCATAGTTGGAAAATGGATTATTATTATTGCGCTCTGTATCAACAACACTGTGACCCAGTTATGAGATATGAGCGAGGAAGAGAATTAGTGTTCATTATACATAAACTTAAGCTTGACCTTTTTCTGCCAGAGGAATTATGAGGTTCTAAATGTTTCAAATAATATTCATAGAAATATTTTGCCCTGAATTCCTCGCAATGAAACACTCGTGACACTTGTTGATGAATTACTGCACAAAAATGCAGGTTTGCCTTTATTTATTTTCAAACACAATAAAAACTAAATAAGAATTATTCACATTGTTGCCTGGATCAATTCTGTCAAAACAAATGAACAGAAACACATCCCTGGAACTCTAACATAATTACTCAAAAAACACCTACAGTTATTTTTTTTTTCCTTCATAAATAGGCGCAAACAAGTACCATAAAAAGATCTCATATAGACACAGTGTAGAGGAATAGTAAATGATCAGCCATATGCCAGGGTTATACAGCAACTCTCCAATCTGCCACTGTTTCTTCTAATTAACACCATATAAGCATCTGACAGTTTCATACACATAGTTTGGATGACATTAATCAATATGCCAGAAGTGATACAAAAGAAGTATTTTGCGTAATACAAAATAAACTTTTCTTTAGTACTTTCCTTAATGAATCATTTCATGCTACCTCGATGGTTGATGCCATCAACCTTTACGTTTTTAAACTTGGGAAAAGAATACTTCTTTAGTCTCTTTTGTCGGTCTAATCAACAGCGACATCCGCTGCCAAGAAATTACCCCTTTTGGCTAATTATCCCTTTTCGAATTTTAAACGAACTGGTGTGGTCCAATTCGAAATCACATTGTTACTAGAAAAAAAGTTGAATTCTTATACTCTAGGAGTAACACAGATTCTATTTACAGCTTGAAACGAGGGCTGCTTGAAACAACCCGTCCGGCCGTTCATAACCTTCCTATGAGCGACTGTTTTATACTTACAACAGAACTCGCTTTCTAAGGCAGTTGACTAGAAAAGATCATTACAGAGAGGAAGAATGATACGACGAGAAAGAGGAGCGGGGCGAGACGCAGGAGTCATATTATCTGCATTCTTTTTTTTGTGGCTTTTTGTTTCTTTTCTGTTTTCGGATTGCGATTTTCCTCTTTGTACAAAAAAGAAGTTCTGTTTTGGCTTTCGTTCCGCCGTTTGTCAGCGAGAGCTTGGAGTCTCCGACACGCAGCGGTAAGTGCTTACAAACCGATGGATTGACACAACCTTCCTGCGAGGCAAATTGACCTACGCAAGGTCTTAAAAACCTTGAGCAATCTCCAATAAAACACACGTCTACAGGGGGTTTCCATACACGGCCTCTTATTAGGACACGGAACAATAGGAGGGCGTTAAAAGTCAATATCATTAGAGAGGTGATTGCATTGAAACAAATTTTAGCATACAATTTACATGTTCATGCTTGCGATGATTTAAACTCTATTTTAAAGATCCGAAATGTCTGAATGTCAGAAGCTAGAAGGAGATACAAATTCCAAAGCCACCACGGTAGGGTGCACTAAAGTGTGAGCCATGAGAAAGAAAACATTCAAACGTTGGTTTGCTGATGCGTGGATTGTGTCTAGTCTAAAGTAAGGCCTGAACAATCAGGCCCTGAGTAGCTGTACTGGGATGAGGAACTGCCTTGGTCCTGTGAGCGTGAAGGAGCGTGGGGTTGGGCATGTCGATCAGGTCAGGTACAGGGCTTTGTCCCTCTGCAGGGCTCTGTGGAGGGAGATTCAAACAAGTCAACATGGCTGCCGCAGATATTTTGCGTATATTCCTGATTGATCTCGCTAGTGTCCACTCACCCGTTGCCGCAGTAGTCAGGGGTCCAGTCCAGGCCCTGGGTCGGTCCGTTCCTGCAGCCCGTGCGGTAGTCCATTGAAGGGGACAGGCCAGGTCCAGCGGAGGATGTGACATTTACCATGCTCTGATACTCTGCCTGAAGGGGGAAACCCTGAGAGGAGAGCAGCAGATTACATATTAGATCTTACATGCTGCAGGTCCTATAGAGTATGAGAGCAAATGGGATCTGTTATATAATGATAATCATTTATATGCCAGTATTGCAGCACAATGTTAAAGGAATAGTTCTGGTCAAAATGAAAATTCATGCATTATTTATTTATTCACGATCATGCTGTTTTATGTCATGCTGTTATCAGTAAAACACAAAAGTAGACATTTTTAAGTAACGGTTACGCAGCTCTTCTCATAGTGACCAGGGGAAGCCATACAATGGCTTTATGTGAGGAACTGAAGTTATGTAAGTAGCTGAAAATAGTATAAGGGTTGTGCAAGTAATATTGTCATTGGCTACACATATGCTTGGGATCAGGACGATTTTGGAAAAGTTTTTGAAAGAAGTCTCTTATGCACACCTAGGCTGCATTTATTTGATCAAAAATACAGCAAGACAGTAATATTGTGAAAGATTATTACAATTTAAAATAATTCTGTTTGAATGTGATCGTTCAGAAACCATTCTAATACACTGATTTTGCGCACATTATTACTAATGTTGAAAACAGTGCTGTTTAATATTTTTGTGAAATCCGTGATTTCATGATACATTTTTAGTTCAGGATTTATTTTCAGCATTTATTTGAAATAAAAGCTGTCATAATCAATTTAATGCATATTTGCTGAATAATAATAAAAAAAAAACTTGACCTGCAAACTTGTGAACGGTAGAGGATGATTATCAGTGAATAATGACTTAAATTTGGGTCTGTTCACACAAATTGTATGGACTAATTTTATTTATTTATTTGTCCTTTTTGGAGCTTGACATATTAAAGCTATAATGACAAGACTTCTGTCATGACTTCTCGGAGATGTTTACTTTTGAGTTCCACACAGCAAATGGGTCTGGAATGGCATAATTTTCATTTTTGAGTGAACTGTCCAACTAAATAAATATTTTAACAGTGAGTTGTATTAAAGCCTGGCATCAGAATGCTGAACTAGCTTTCCTGTTTTTCTTTTTTGCGAGAGAAACCAGAGCAAAGCAGCTCGTCCAATCTAATTCCAGCAAACATCCTACAGGATCTGAAGTGGACATGATGACAGTGTAATGCAAGCAGCTTCAAATGAGCATTAATGAGGAACTGCATTCGGTGGTCGGGGAGACCGGTGGGGGTAGACGAAAAATAAACGAAGCAGATATTCTAATTTGAAGACTTCTTCTCTGTTCTTAGCCTAAGAAAGACTGCATGTGAAAAGGAAGTTAATCTCAGTGGTACACAAGAGAATCTGCCTGAAAGAGCAAGACAGCAGGTGGCTGCGTTTTTTTCCCCCTCCAGAGATTCTACCTATTCATGAATTGTTCCTCAAATTCTTCTCCTTCATTCGATCACAAAGGCTCCATCTGCCCCTTTGTGTCCCTCCCCCTCCAACATCGCCACACCTCCCCCCAGCTCGGCTCGGCTAACCGAAAAAGTTGAACTGAGCGTTTTTGTTTGCTCTCCACAAATATGCAAAAATGAACGAGGATTATTACTCCCCTTTGGATTTAAAAACTCTCCCATAAAGGCAGGATCTGCGGAACAGGCTTAAGAACTCCCCAAACGGAGGAGAGAAAAGCCAAGTTTAAGCATTCGTACTCTCCTCCAAAAGATTGACACAGCCATACAAGGAGCCCTGTGGTAATCTAAAATTGGACTTCAGACAAATTCACACTATAATCTGCATGAAAATTAGACACTTTTTTTGCCTCACGACGATGATCATCCACGGCAATAGTTAATTTTCCTGCTGAGGAGTGATAAAAAAGAAGCACATGAAATTCAATCAAGTAGTTGCTCTTTTAAATACGTTTCCCAGAATTCCCAGCGGGCACAGGAAGAGAAACTTCCAACAATAGGCCTTTCATATTCAGATGTGAATGGCGAACTTTTTCGCAGTAACAGTTTGAACTGGAAATATGTTTTTCGCTTTCGTCCTTGATGGAATCTATACATTACCATGTATTTCCTTACCGAAAAACACAATTCAAACACAAACAGCTCGTCACTCAACACCGGCCCGGCGCATCCCTTGGTGAAAGATCAAACCTCTGTCATTGGATAGCGTGTCACCTGTTCTCCTGACCACCTGATTAATCTCTCTTTATGAAGCTAATCCCTGTTTACCCCAAGACAATGTGATTCTCCTCCCTCTCCTTCTCTCCAGCACCAGTCAGCCCTGCCTCCCAGCTGATGCTCATCTCTTAAAGAGCTTCCAGACACAAGGGTGCTATTCATTAGGACCTCATTACAACCTCATCTCAATCCCACTGAAGTTCCAGCGCAACTCAAGGCTATTAAGACATGAAACGGATCAACACGGAACTCACTGTGAGTGCTTAAGGAGACTTGGGCTTCAAACCTCTCCTTAACCACCTCTGCTTGAGATCTCTATTAGAGGAACGAGGGTTTAATTAGCACCGATGCTAATAGTGAGGCTGCGTGTTAACGTAGAGCTGCAGTCGAAGCACCCTCTTCCTCCTCTCACATAAACACAGTGGAAGTTATTTCAAAAGAGGTCTTTTTCTCTTTAATTAGATTTTTTGGGGGTTTGTGTGCGAACGGGTAGAGCCTTTATTTGCTTTCTCTGCTTTGCTGTTGTCTACGTCCTCCAAAACCAGCCTTCTCCTCCTATACACTTTAGCAGAGAACTAATTTCATTTCCTTCGGCCCGGTCTGAAAAACTGTTTTCATCAGATAGCTGAGGCGTTTTGTCTTCCACACTGATGTATTCATCAATCTCAATGGGAGTTTTTTTGTGCAACCTTAAGTCACATCCAAATCCTAATGCATCTGTTTATTACAGAGAGAAAATTGAAAATCTGTCTGTGTGATATGCTGGGATTTTTTTGCACAGTGTGGACATAAAACAAGCTGGCAGATATTAATGGTTCCTCTCTTGACCTCATTCTCCGGCACGAGAGATAGGCTGAAAGGGCCGGAAATGATGAAAAATGAAATGGTGCTGCATCTGCTGCATAAACAGCACTTCCTCCACTCTCACATTCATACACACACATACGCTTCACTATCTGCTCCACGATAATGTATAATGGAAATTGGAGAAGAATCAGACAAGGTGGGTTCTCGAAGAAGTATATGGAAAATAGATTGGAGTGGGGAGCAGATCCTTTAATTGGCCCGGCTTGGTGTCTGTCTTTCCTCTTTTTGGTCTTGCTTTAATAACAGTGAAAAGGCTGCTAATGTCTTTCTTGATTAAAGTCAACATGAAATAGAGTTTACAGCCTATTTTACTTCCAGAATGGGATATATTTCACATTACAAGAAAAAAAAAAAGGGCTTGATGCTATCCATTGGGAATTGATTAGATGGTGAAAAGTTCTCTCTATAAGTGGTCTTTGGTTGGGGTCAATCGTTCACATGAAGTGCAAGAGAGCATATTAAACAATTAAATTTAGGTCAATTTAGATTAATTAAATTAAAAGAATTCAATTTCATGCTGATTTTAAGTTTGTTTGAAAGTATGAATTTCAATATTTATGTATGTGGATGGTGGGGACTAGTGATATGGCACCAAATATTATGTTCAGTCATAAAAAGTTAAATGAATATATTACATAAATGTATTTTTGGTGCCATGGAATAAATATAAACTGTCTCCAAACTTCTGAAAATTATGCTTATGCTCACCCACTCATGCACTAATTTGATAAAAAATACAGTAAAAACAGTAATATTGTGAAATAATATTAGAATTTAAAATAATTGTTTCCTATTTTCTTTTATATCTTTTTATATCTTTTATAACATTATAAATGTCTTTACCGTCACTTTTTATTGCATCTTTGTTTAATTAAATTATGAATTTCTTTCTTTTTTTTCTTTCTTTTGAAAGGTATCACATATAGGAACTTATTTTAAATATACATGTTGACTCAAAATTCAAAAGTATCTAAAAAGCAAAAAGTGCATTATTCATAGTGAAAATGATCAATAGATGTCTCACCTGGGCCATGGATGGGGAGTGCAGGGGCATCGGGTGGCTGCTGAGCTGCTGTTGTTGCTGGTGGAGACTGTGGTGCTGGTGTAAGGGGGGGCTGATCTGCAGCGGAGGCGGGGACGAGCCCGCCATGCTGCCCATGTTCACTGCTCCTGGCATGGGTGCGCTGGGCCGGGATGCACCGCCTCGGGCTAGGCCTTGCTGCATCGGGGGCAGGTGGGCACTGAGTCCTGGCTGATGGTGGTACGGAGGAGCCATGTAGAGACCTGGGTGAGACTGGCCTGCCCCGGAGAACACTGGTGGCTTAGGTCCGAGCATCTGAGAGGCCTGTGATACCTTCACATCTCCTGGGTCATTGTAGCTCTAGAGAAAGTAAAAAAAAAAGTGGTTTAGTTGTTGGTTGTATAAATGCTAAACAGGTTTCTTCGGGTTAATCATTCTCAGCTTTTAAATGCCTGTTGAATGTTGCATGACCTAAACGTTTCTTTTAAATATATGTGTATATACTATTTACTAAATACTAAATATATAGTATATACTAAATACCGACTACGTAACATGTATACACTGCTGCTCAAAAGTTTGGGATCAGTAAGATTTTTAATGTTTTTTAAGGGAGTCTCTTCTGCTCATTTTTATTTTTAGGCTATATTTATTCGAACATGTGATGGTTTTTCTTTGATTCTTTGATGAATACAAAGTTAAAGAGCAGCATTTGTTCAAAATGTAAATCTTTTCTAACAATATAAGTCTTTACTATGACTTTTATTCATTTAATAATAATTGAATAAAAGTGTTAATTTCTTTAAAAAAAAGAAAGAAAAAATGTACTGATCCCAAACTTTTGAATAACTTTGTATATTGTAACACAAAATGTATTTTTTAAATAAATGCTATTCTTTTTATGTTTTTATTAATCATAGAACAAAAAAAAAAAAAAAAAAAAGTCACAGGTCCCCAAAGAAATCTGAAGCAGCACAACGGTTTCCAACATTGATTATAAATCATTATTTTAGATTGATTTCTGAAGGATCATGTGACACTGAAGACTGGAGTAATGATGCTGAAAATTCAGCTTTGATCACAGTAATAAATTATATTTTAAAGCATATTAAAATGGAAAACTGTTTATTTTAAATTGCAATAATATTTCACAAAATAACAGTTTTTTTCTCTGTATGTTTGATCAAATAGACAGCCTTGATGAGCAGAAGGAACTTCTTTAAAAAACATAAAAAATACTGATCCCAAAATCTTGAGCGGCAGTGTATATATATGTACTGTATAAATGTATGTATACATTTGAAATGTTTAAATTATTATATTTATATATGTTTATTTAAAAATGTATTAAAAATCTAATGCCGTCAAATGATTAATCACGATTAATCGTTTTTGTTTACACAATATGTGTGTACTGTATATATTTATTATGTATATATAAATACAAACACAAACACATGCATGCATATATTTAAGAAAAATGTTATGTTTATATAATAAATGTATTTATATATAATATAAATTATGAATATAAATATATACATGTAAATATATACTCTGTGTGTGTACTTATTAGTGCTGTCAAATGATTAATTGCGATTAATTGCATCCAAAATAGTTTTTGTTCACATAATATATGTGTACTGTGTATATTTATTATGAATATATAAATATACACACGCATGTATATATTTAAGAAAAATATGTTACATTTATATATTTAATATATTTATATATGATGTAAATATATACATGTAAATACATGTAAATATTCTCAAAATATATGCTTTATGTGTGTGTATTTATATATACATAATAAATATATACAATATACACACATATATTGTGTAAACAAAAACTTTTATTTTGGATGTGATTAATTGCGATTAATCGTTTGACAGCACTAGTATTTATATATACATAATAAATATACACAGTACACACACATATGTGACCCTGGATCACAAAACCAGTGATAAGTAGCATAGGTATAATAGCCAACAATCCATTGAATGGGTCAAAATTATTGATTTTTATATATATATATATAAATATGATACAAATATATATTTTAATATTGGTTTTCTCTGTATATTCCACTCCATCCTGCTCACAATATTTCCATTCAGGTTGCACGCCTTAAATTTTGCTATACATTATATATATTAAATATTGGCTTTCTTGTAAACAATGATAGTGTGAGATTTGTTTCACGCTCTCTTCGTAATATTTCCATATAGGCGTGTGATTGGAAGTCTATTTATTACTCAATCTGTCTCAAAAAATATCTCTAAACTGCCAAACAGGAACATCTCCTGATGTCACTTCTCAAACGTCACAGTTTTAAAGCATGTATGCATATCAATAGCCCAGAGTCATTTACCTGAGACACGAGGCTCGCTCTGTACGCAGCCAGCTGTTTGAGGTACTCCTTCTTTGCGGTTTCTGTTTTTTTCTTGTACATCTGCCATGTTAAAACAAACAAACAAAGAAAAAATATATATTAAGAGGCCAAAGCTGTTCTTCATGTTCCAGTGCACAATTATTCTTAGAAATGGGATCTAATGGCAGTCCATTTATGAGCCATAATGCGTAATTGTTGTTGGAGCACTGAAATGGTGCTTGAGTGCAGCCCACTTTATCCATCGCTTGTTCTTCTGCCTTTATGGACTGTCCATATTTCCCCTTTCAGTTGGGGCATATGTGTAATTATTTGCCCATCAATACATCTGTGCTGTTATTACCTCAACCAATAGACCTCTACTAAAAAGACAAGAGCACAGGAGAGATAGAGAAAGAAAAAAAACAGCAGCAGAGAGACATGATGTTCTTTTATCAGACAAACATCCTCTCCCGAGTAAAAGTACTTTTAAGTGTTTTCATCAGCTTCAAGAGCACAAAATAAACGACTACAAAAAATAAAACTGCTTTTTATGACTGTAGATGCTGTCTGGTGGGTTTGGTGAGAGAAATGGGTACTTTCACTTGTGTTTATTCTGAAATCAGAAGCAGCTCTCGTTTTTGTTTTTTTTTTGCCCATGCAGTTCCAATGTTGTCTTGCACTCCAATGACTTTCATTATATAGATAAAAACAGCTGAAATGTTCTTCAAAATATCTTCCTTTGTATTTTGTCATTTCGGGATAAATTGTGCGTTTTTTTAAATGTTTGGTTACACTTTTTAAGATTTTACAAGTCCTTGTTACAGTGTAATAATACATTTAAGTACTGAGTAAACTATATTGTTAGGGTTACTTGCATGTAATTATGCATCATTTATTGTTATTATAATAGTAAGTAGGCTACATGTTTTAAGCACTATGAGAGGAACCAATAATTTAAAATAGTCTTAAGTAGTTTGAAAATCAACTTTGGGGAGTAACTAGTTACATGTGACAGAATTACATAATTTAATTACAAAATAAATGTAACTGTAATTTAAAAAAATGTAATCGAAAAAATGTGTAATTAAATTACAGTTACTTATGAAAAGGTTAAAGATTACAAAGGGAGTTACATCTGAATAATTTCCACACACAAACAGATTTGACTGATTTCTTTCCAAAACCGCATTGACTGTTCTAAAATTTGAGACACCAATATTTCAGGAGTTTAGGACACATGCTTATTTGATAACTATTTTATTTCCTATTTGGGTTTGTATTTATGCTTTATTTTTTAAGGTTAACAGTTGTTTTTTTCAAAAGCATTGTTAGATGCCAGTATTTACTGTCATATCTATGTAAAGATTTGATTTCAAAAAGATTTGCTTAGATATTAAACGATATCTTATGATTAAATCGGTATTTAACCACAGAACAATCTCAAAGTAAAAATAGGTGCTAAAGTATGATTTTGTGGTGGATATGCTTTAAAATTAAAGTATTATATTCTTTTGAAGTCTTCATTTTGAAAGTCTGACAGCAATTACACTGTAAAAAAACAAAAACAACAAAAAAAGTTGAGCCAACTGAGCCTAATTTTAAGGCAACCAGCTTTTTGCAGATTTTTGAGTTCTATCAAATTATTTTTGTATAAACTTAAAACATCAAGTTGAGGAAACTCAAAAAATCTGCTGAAGCTGGTTGTCTTAAAATTTTAAGTTGGCTCAACTTAGTTTTTTTTTTTTTCAAAGTGTAGTGTTGAGTACTACTTTAAGGTTAACCCTGCTGCTTTAAATGTTTGAAAATGATTAACATTTGAAAACATTTATTAAAAATGTAGAAAGGTAATCAAATGTAATCAGTTACATTACTTTAATAAAGTAACTGAAATAGTTACATTACTTATTGCATTTTAAATAGGGTAACTTGCAATCTGTAACCTGTTTAATTTCCAAAATAACCTTTCCAACACTTTTAAACCTGTTCAGAATGCAATCAAATAAAAAAATGCTGTTGCTTACTACACTACAGACTGTATTCATGTCAAATGTCTACCGAAACTTGAGAAAGCGATTAGCAGACCCCACAAAACCTTTGTTTGTTATGTTCCAATAAAAAAATTTCTCACATGTTGCATGTGTTTTCACACCTGACTTTAAGACTTCCCCTACCATGCACAACCAAGCTGATGTTAGACCACAGCACCACTGCGGAGACAATGTTATTCTCTGATTGCACAAGCGGAAATCAACAAATGTTCTGACCAACATGTGCGTCATCGCATCTGCTGTCATAACAAATCGTTATGTGGATATACTATTGTATATACTGTAGATAATACCTTATATAATAAACAAAACATGTGCTGTGTGTATAGAAACACACAGTAATCTAATTCCTCCTACATTACCTCAGTCTTTATGAGTCAGCCACAAGATCGCAGCAAGATAAAGGAACTTTTCATGTTTGCACGAGCAAGGTTTACTAAAGAGAAAAAATCACCTGTTTCTGTTCCTCGCCCAGGCCGTCCCACATGGAGGCCACTATTTTAGAAACCTCCCCAAATGTGGCATTAGGGTTTTGGCCTTTGATAGCTGCCTGCGTGTCTCTGAAGAATAGAGCGTAGGCTGACACTGGCTTCTGAGGCTCATTGGGGTCTTTCTTCTTCTTCTTCTTGGGGGTTTTGGGCTTCTTGGCCATGTCTGTGGCTGCTCTCTTCTCTGCCCCATTGATCTGAAAAGAGAGGGGCTCATTATTGTAAACAATAGATATCCAATTAGATTAAGCCATAATAACAGCTTCGTGAATGAATCATCTTCCTAAAGATAGTTAGTGAGCCTTGTCTCCAAAGCCTGGAGCTACTTTTTAAATTTTAATGACTATTGTGCATTATTCGTACTGTATGTACCAGGTTCCCACGCATTTTTACCAATAATTTTCCATGACAACTTTCCAGTTGTTTGTGATAACTATTTCTATAAAGACTGCAGCTGCAAAGAACAATTTCTAGAAAATGAAATATTAATTTTAATATACCGCATCTATAGGGTGTTGTGATTATTACATAATTGCCTTTTTACGGTTACAGATCTGTTCACTTTAAAGGGCAATCAATTGCATGTAGAAATACCATAAAATGCCAATTTGTTTTAATTTTTAGTATAGCAAAGAGTCATTTTTGCATTAAAAATGACAAGATAAATAATTTATTATAGATATATATATATATATATATATATATATATATAAACTATGATATGTATCATTCAAATAGTTTAAATATCTAAGTATTTATAAGCCTTAAAATAAAACAAAACATAAGTTTCCTTAAAATAACATAAAATTTGTTTCCAAGTTCAGTGTGAAAAAATATTTTTTTATGGTGTATGTGTGTTGAGTTACCCTTTAACACTGTAACTGTTAAATGATCTAAAAAGACAATTAATTTAATTACTTGTATGACAATTAGTCACCAGCCTAAAGCTTTATAATCATAACAGTCCTAACTATAAATCTTTCCACGACATTTTAATTTAAGTGCATGAAATATCAGAGTGTGACACTTTATATAAACACGAGCAGCTCATAATCGTGTATGTTTACAGCTCTTGACTTGCTGAACCGTGTCTTCTGTGTTAGGAAACAAGACGCAAAAATATCTTAGCAGAGCATATAAACGACCACACTTTCCAGAGGATCAGTACTGATGTGAGTTTTGGAGAAAATGTACTGTAATGTATTGGCTGTGAAGAAGAGACTTGAGGCAGATCAGTGTCTTAGCAAATCTATGTTTAAGGAAACATGGCAGTACAACTTGCTGAAAGGTCAGCAGTGACTCATTCCTTTTAATACATATTTTGCCACAGTGCATAAAATAGTCTATGTGACCGTGTGTGTGTGTGTGTGTGAGGAAGATAAGCTTTTATATTCATGAGATCACAGAATGGGTAAAACACACTCTCTCTCACCTTGGCAGCATCTTCTGCATCGTCCTCATGCACAGAGCTGGAGGGGGAGGGTGTGGCTGACTTGCTCTCTGGTGGAGATGGGGAACCATGGGTGCCATTGTTGTTATTCAGACCCAGCTGAGTATTGAGTTGTGATTGGTTGATAGTGGTCAGCTGACCTTGAGGAACCATGCCAGGTTGGACCCTGGGTCTGAGCGTGTCCACCTGAGGATGGCCGCCGTAACGGGAGTCTGAGTTGACCATTTGCTGCATCTGGAAGATTAAAAATAAAACTTAATTTCATAAAACAAAAATACCTAGACTTCCAAATGCATCTTTCAAATAAATGGATCGTCAAGGCGTTCTGTTGGTTGCTGGTTAAAGGAATGAAAGTTTTAAGCATAATGTTGTAGCAAAATCAACTTCAAAAATCAAAATCAAAAATGAAATGAGGCACTAATAATATAAGGGAATGGGGCCACTTTTATAAAATCACAAATGTAAAGCATATAATTTGATATAATATTATAAAGTTTATAATATATATAGAGAGATCAAAATCACTTACACTTAGTGCATTGTTTGAGCTGTAAATCTGTTAAAATCATAATGATCATTTTAAGGGTTTAGGGTTTAAGAAATTGTATTGTCATGGCGATGAAGTTGTAAAATTATAACTTTTCATTGAAAGGTTAGTGAATTCTTCACATTAAGATCATGCTGTTTATTCCTTGTGCCAGTACCACTGAAACATTGAATATTTTTTCAGCATATGCGAATTGGCCCAATACACAAATTTATTTGTTGTAATCAACATTATGCCACAAAAAATTGTTGATTAAGCTTAACTTGTACTGAATCTGAAATATGCAGTCACACTTTATTTTAAGGACCAATTCTCGCTATAACACACTATTGACTATGACTTTTGCCTCAATAAACTCCTAATTTGGTGCTGTTATTAATAGTTAGTAAGGTGGTTGTTAAGTTTAGGTATTGGGTAGGATTAGGGATATAGAATATGGTCATGCAGAATATGTGCTTTATAAGTACTAATAAACAGCCACTATGTTAATAATATGCATAATAAGCAACTTAATAGTGAGAATTGTTCCCTATACTAAAGTGTTATCAAATATTCATTTAAAAAGTAAAAGTTGCAAGAATTATTAAAACTAACTAGCACTAATATCTCCATCCATACCTAATGACAGGTTTAGGTTTTTTCACTATCCTACTGCTGTGAATACTAGTCAGTAGCAGGGTGTAGAAACATTGCTTTTGTACACTGTATCTGGGGGATAAATCACTTCCGACAAGGACAAGCTCTGTAGCTGTAGTCCGTCACCTGACACCGTCTGAAGCAACAGGTGACCTGAAATGTACCCCACGCCCACCATTGTATGCAACACAAAGCCCCCGACAGGTGGAGCTTTGGGGTTAGAGGCTACGGGCATTTCTCTGAAGGACAGGTGACTCTGTGCCTCCCTCCCCCCATAAACACTTCAGACACACTGGACCCTCATTACTCAAAACATACTGAAATTGCTTTCTAACATCTCTTATTTCAAAGAGCACTGAATAATGCTAATGCAAATATTTCACATATTTCATACTGTCAGAAGCTGACAGCCACACAGGGAAAAGTAGTGTATAATATTTAAAAAAGCAGCATGTAATGCATTTTTGAGTGGTGCTGTGATACTTGGGTGTTATGGATGATTGCCAGGGCTTTTATAATTTTTCATTTAAATTAAGTGATAAATATGTTTTAAATTTACAGTTTAATTTTATAGACAACAATAAGACCCTCATGTGTTTACCTTGATTAATTAATTCATGAAAGTGTTTTTTATGTTTTATGTGTCATGGAACATCGGAAAGACTATTAATTTCCGAGAAATCGGCATGTATCCGAAAGCAGTTGACTGGACGGATTAATGACAAGACAACATTACACAGCAATACGGAGGAAATTCTTCAATCCGTGCGGTTTTAGCGGTTAACTGACTAATCATAAACTGACACGGGTGAAAATGTCAAGTTCTCAGTGAGGTGGCTGGAAAAAAGATTGCAGTGGAAAACTGTTCAACTTTTTTAGGGGGTTTAACCATTACAATGTTAATGGATAGGAGAAAGTTTCATTTTTCAGCGAAATGCATTCACCTATACGCACCTCATTAATACGCTCTGTGTTTCCAGTATTATACCCTTCCCACTCAATTTCTTGTGAAACATCTGTATTTTCTTGGGGGGACTTTTTCTGCTTTTTAACCAGACAATACCCACCTTGTGTGGGTAATTAGACGATGTGGTCAGTCTTGGGTAGAAAACACATTTCAACTTAAAACCACACGCGCTGATAAAGGTCACTTTCTATTTCTTGCTAAAACAAAACCTAGAGGCAGGACAAGCTCTCTGGTAGTAACTAAGAGTGAAATTAAAGACAGATTGTTTAATCATATCGCAACAACTAGCGAAATTTCCCAAGTTAACGTCGAGCAGATCAACATGGCTGCTGAAAAAAACTCAAATCGTGTTTGTCAGAGCGAGGTTGTGATGGTATTTATCATCTGAGCTCACCATTAATCTCCACTACACAGAGGACAAAGGCTTGCCAGGCATGAATAGAGGTCACGTGACAAGGTCACAGACAAAAGCCCTAAAGGTTGCCTGTTCTGCACTTTTTAAGTTTTAAATAACAAATGGCTGCCTGGGCTGTTTTTTCATCAGATCCACTGACCCATTCTGCAAAGGAGGTCACACTCATTTGATATCAATTTCCTTTAAATCACAGGGCAAATTGTAATCACACATACAGTAGGAGACTATTTGCATGCTTATCTTCCTATAGTGCGCGACAGAGACATATGAAAGAAACGAGAGAACCCCAGCTTTCTATGGAGTCCAATGACATTTTAAAGGGAGGAAAATAATGTCTACTTTACTCCGGCTGTCACTTCAGGGGCACTTTCATGTCCTTCTGTTTCCATTAAAAAGGTATAAATAGCTTAAGTGCTGGACTAGATCAGAGCCAGTTGTTTGCTCAGGGTAATAAAACCACAGCCCAATGATAAGGACTTTTTCAGGCAGAGTAATGAGGGTGTATTTCATGTCCCTGCATTACTGTAGATCTTTATAAGCTAAAAGACACGCTGGCTTTTTGTTTACCCTTTTGATCATTTGAAATATATTCTGGCATAATCTTAGCGATTAATTTATTTTGCTCTCGAGTTAATCCCCTTCAAAATCGTATTTTATTTGATTTATTTTTGGGTAATAATAGCTTGTCACAGTCCACACGAAGGAAAACACACAATATTTATGACATGCAGGAGTACATATGAGAAGTGAGGTAATTTGGAGTATAAAAGCTTAAAGCCGTATTACACCATCTGTCATTTGGACATGCCAGTTTAATTGCTCGAGCTCGAATTTTACACAAGCGCACGCAAATACCTGTCTCTTATTAAACGTCACTGTAAATGATCTATGCGAAAGCAGCCTAATAGAAGTGGCATTTTCAAGGTCTCAAATGTGTCCGTTTTGCAGCGCACAGCAAAATACTGCAAACTGTAGGCTTTGCTGCAAATTTACAATAAATGGAGATTTATGTCCATTACTGTTCCTTTTTTTTATTTAGGCCACCGCTGGATGAGGATTTAGTGGCTTTTGCGCTGATGATGGACGATCTCGCTGCTTTTTGCCGCTCACGCCCTCTCTCTCTCCTCCGCTGTCAGCTCTGTTTAGATTTGCACATTTTACACACATCAACTTGTGCTTATTTAAGCGGACATGTGGCTTTCTGGAAAGCAAACCTTACCTGAGCGTTTCCAATAAATTCGTCGCGTTTTATGCGAATCACCGAGCTCATCAGAATGGCCCGATGAGATCTCATCTCCTACATTATACGTTTAAAAAGCAGTCTTTCCCGTTTCTCAGAACTAGGGGGATCCATTTAGCCATTCGCCGACATTTACTTTCATTCTTTTTAATGGAACGAGCAGAGACGGTGAAACCTTATGAGATAATTTTCCTTTTAATCTAATACTTTTTAAGGTGAAGCACATTTCACTCAACTATCTCTGCTGGCTAAACAATGCAAGCTCTGAGACCTATAAAATGAATGCAAAATGTAAGAGGCCCATAAATGCACTCTCTGTTCCACCAGAGAAGGCAGCTCCAACAGGCTAATGCCGAGAGAAAATTAATTCCATCAGCTAGCTCTTTCATTCTCCACTGCAGCTACAAGCTCTCTGTCCCGTTGCCTGGCAACCATAATTCATAGCCGCTCTAAATGGATGTTCTCCAAGCACTGAGAACATTAAGGTGAAAAGAACAAATGCCTTTGTGAATCTCAATATCTTTCAGTGTGCATGTCACTCTGTGTGTGTGTGTTTTTTTTTAGCCACCCATGTGTATGTTATTCTTTAAAAATCTTTTTGATGGAAGTTTAAGAGGGGCACTATGAAGGTGCATTTTCCCAAAAGAGCAACAAAAAAATCTAAAATATTGTTCGTACCATTACGACTGTCATTGTTGCGTCTTCGTGCGCTCATTTCCGATAAAAATATAAATAATCTGTGCTTTTATAATTGAACAAAGGTCGATTTAAAAAAAGGTTATTATTAACGGGGTTTATCACACACAAAAATAACGCTCAATATTTAGGTTTGCCCCCAAACATGGAGCATGTGGAAAACAATAGGTGAGAGATGAAGAGGAGAAGTTTCAGTTTGACTCGAGCGTCAGATTAGCAGCACATCTTCAACCACAGTTAGTCATAGCTCACCAGCACTTCATATGTGTCATAATCACATTATGAGGTTTCTTACACTTGACCAACAATTTAAGGTTTGAGTTTCATTTCTCCAGAAGTAGCAGCGATTTGTAGATATTTGTGATCAATATCGAAATGTTATAAGGATAAGAGAAGGATAAAGTAACAAATTAAATTACTAAGTAAAAAAATAAGTTAGCAAGCCAAATAAAATCATTTTGATGTGTAATATATCGATTTATATAAAATATTAATTTGAATATATACACATACACACATCTATTTATACTACGTATATGTAATATGTACTAATACAATATATGTAGTTTAAATAATGTATTTTTATAATAATTAGCTAAATATTATATGTAACATTTCTTTCTTAACCATAACTTTTTTTAAAGATTCAGTTTTACTTAACCGTATTCTTCTGATTTATAAATTTTTTTCTAAGTTTCAAAAGTTTTTAAAATGTATCTGCAATTGCTGAATGTACTGTACAGCGATCTAGTACAGCTACATGGCAAGCAGAATGCATTAGGAGGAGTGCCTCGATGCTAAATTATATTTAATTAACTTAATCCAATGGGGAATTTGGCATTGTTTCACTGTGCGTTAAATCACATTAGCTCTCATTTGCTGGGTGCTATCTCAATCATTCTATATGCCGCTCCAACCTCTTATAATCTCTGTTGAGGTGTTTCATTTGTGTCAATTAAATCATTGTTTGGGCACTGAAACGACTTTGGTGTTGCGTAATTCTGTCATGCGAAATGCATTAGTGACATCTCAAAGGAGAGCATGTGCATCTTACAATGAAGTTTCCTCCACATAGAAAGAAACTGTGTTTTTGGTAATTTCCCATACTAGATTACATGAAAGCACATGTCTGCTTCAGAGTTAAAAATATAAATAAGGTAACTGTCGTTTTTTTTTCTCTCACAATGTGACTCTTTCACGAATTGCAAATTTATATTTATAAATTACAATGTGATCTATCTCAAAATCTCAAAAGGTGACTTCATATCTCTCAACTGCATCCATATTATCTACGTACTGTATAATTGCTGTTTTATATCTCACAATGTCACTTTATAACTCATAATGCGACTATATGCCAAAATACGATTTTTAACTCGCACAATTGCAACTTTATTTCTCATAATTGTGACTTTATATCTCACGCTTATTTTAAACTTTTAGTTAAAATATTAGTTGGAAATGGGCTTCCATCAGCCCCAGCGCCAGTACTCACCACTGAGAGGGAGTTGGTGAGCAGGCCACCATCTTGGCCCAACATGTTGGGGACCGACATGCCTGACAGGTCCATTCCTTGCAGGTGAAAGGGGTGCAGTCCATTCTGGGAGACAGGGGGGCACAGCTGATGGTATGTTCCGGACTCGGACTCGGGCAAGTGTGCCAGCATGTGTTCGGGGAGGGTGGGGGGAGTGATGGGCGGGATGTTGAAGTCTTCGTCCCCAAGACTGGGCACTGGGTAGGACTGCTGGGAAGAACAGAGACAAGAGGTTACTTGACCCGTCGGAACACAGATTACATAAGTGTGGCTGCTTGACATCGTTTTTCAAAAGATGATTAATTTATGACTGACTAGTCATTAGTGATGATGAATGCGATGCATTTTTTCATCTATTATCAGAGGTAAATACAATAGAATCTAATACAAATGGTATCACATCGAAAAAAAAGCACATTTCAACTTTAAAATGAAAAAGCGAGTGAATAGATAGTGAAATGCAATGAGCATTCTTGTCGGAGTGTCTTCAAAGGCAGCATGTAAAGGCTTTCCAAACAGTTAGTCTGAAATACTGCACAATGGGGGGTGAACCGTAGGCTAGTACAAGGACAGACTGTCCATTTGATACTTATAAATAAGAGAATGAAATGGGTTACGGCACGAACAGAACAATCTTGTTGAAAACCAACATTCTTTGATGTTCTATATTCTGCCACCGAAGCGGTCCCGCAACGCCGATGATTCACGCTGTATCAATAACAGAAAAAAGACTAATCACAACTATATACGCAGCAAATGAAATGCTGAATAAAGTACATCAAAGTGCGCTGCACATTACAGTGATTCATTCCTACTATTTGAGCCTTTGAGGAAGTAAAATTATATGCAAATGGTCAATCAATCTCATTAGACTATAACAAAAGGCTGCTTTTATGAGGCTGAACAGTCACTTGCGCTTGGCTGTGAAGTTTGCTTTGGCTGCTTTAAAACAGGCTGTCCTGCGCTTTGCCTCCTCCAGCCCCAGTCAGTTTAGACCGTGATGAAAAAGATGTAAAGCAGATAAGGAGATGAAAGGCTGTACAAATCCAAGCAAAATCATAAATCATTCTGTAAACACTCCCTTGGAGTAAAATACTGTAGAAAAATATATACAGTTATCAGAAGGCAGAGAGTTTATTATCTGTGCACGTCGTGCCGAACGCTTCACGAAATGCGGCTCAGCCTCTGATTCGACTCGAAATGACTCGAACGATCCCTCTCTTTTTTACCTTCAAAGGGGCTCCTCTTTTCTGCTGCTTTATTATCTCTAATACATAGCTTTTATTTGCAGCAAACTAAATGAACCTGTCAGACAGCCAACTACAGGCAATTAGGTATGAAATTGGTTCCAAATTCAAACTCAACTCAAATAACGGTCCAACTGTTACTTTTAAGGATTGCAATAATCGTTTTAATGAGCTTCCTACTTCTGCCTCTAAAAGCCAATGTATCATGCTCATTTGCATATTTGATTGTGTTGTGCCTCACAGATGTCTGCGTTTGTTTGCGGGAAATATGCTGGCATAATTCATACAGTAAGGCCCTTAGAGGAATGATTTTACTGCCAAATTAAAAAAAATAAATCACATAAAACAAGACGACTGTTTGCAGTGGCTTACATTGCTGTTGATACATGCGAGTAATGTACTTCTTGTCAAAGAAAGGGAAATTATTATATTCAGGTGAAAATTAGACAAATAAATAAAAGCAGGAACCGATGGCCATTTTGAAGTGCAATTATGTTTGTGTGTTGTAACGGTTATATACGTGATGTGTCTTTCTTTTTTTACACTTTCCTTTTTTTGTGACACTGAAATACGTAAACAGGCAGCCAAGAAAGAGAACACAGGAAATAAATAACCCTGTGCTGTGGTGTGTGGCTATGAAAAAAAAAGTGAAATGCACAAAAATTAAGAGCATTGCAAACATTTCCTACATCTGTGTGTTTTCGTTGTGAAAAAGAAGACTTTAGATTAGGCCGTGGATACAAACATATCAAAACATGGTGTCATCTGATCCAATCTACTTATTTAACTAGAAACTGCGAAAAAGCGTTCCAGCTAATCTGAATAAATACATTATCTGAAGGGATATGTGCTATGAGTCAGATCGTTTTTCCAATTCCAGCCTCTAAAATGATACATATTAAAAAACTGGAGTCATGTCGTTGGTAATCAAAATATTTTTGCATCATTTTATGAAACTGAATAAAACCTCCAGGGTCAGAAAGTTCTGATCTGAATCACATAATATGAAATGAAGTAAATTAACTTTTTATATACTGAGTCAGGGCTGTGGGAAATTACCCACACAATATCTGTACATTCAGTTCAGTGTTTACTATTCATAATCCAGTTACATTCAGATTGTGTAATTTTAACATAATTTAGGTGTGCGGTTTTCCTCTAAAAGCCTAGCTTTTCATTTGACAGTAAACGAAACATCGAAGAAAAACTACAATTTCTGTGTAAATCAGGACTTTGGATGACACATAGTTTCCCAACAACCCTCATTCGCATTGCATGCAAAGGAGGGGAAAGGAAAAAAAACGACAAGTTTTGAGATCCACGACGTGCAAGTCCTTGCCCATTTCATGTGACATAATTTCGACTGGAAAACAAATCTCTCAGGGAGGTGATTGCCTGTCAAATAGCACAAGGGTAATGGCACTGGTGGGAGATGAATGGCAAATGAGCAGGAGAGTCATTTAAATCTACTATCAATTACTGATGATGGTCATGATGGCTGTATGGAATCATTGTCTATGGGCGACTTCACAGTCAGCAGTCAATCAAAGCTTCGCAGCGGAGGGGGAGAGAGGAATAAACTGGGGGAATAGTCATGTATCTGATGTGGTTTACACTGACAATAAGGAAAAAATAAGAGAGAGAGAGAGAGTGGAAAGATATGAGGAGAGCACTTGTGTTTTGAACATAGTGTAGTGAGCGAGTGGCAGAAATGCTTCACCAGCAGAAATTACGCATTAAATTACTGCAGCCTCACAATGGAGATGTAGATTGTTTATAAACCTTCCATCTTGACAGGCGTAAATCAGCTCGTCATTATGAAAGAAGTGCACACATGCTGAGATATGAGGTAGATGAGAAAACCTGCATTTCGAGATAAGAGATATGCCCCATCATTACGCCACCAAATGCATTAAAACAAATTTAGGAGATGCTTTCTGATAGAAATACAATTTAGACGGATGAGTGAAACTCAGGCTAGTTGTCACATGGGGAAGCTGTATCTCAGCAACTCTTTTGATCTCTAGCTGTGGATTTGTATGAACCCTCTTCAGTATTTAATAATCATCTTTTAATAACTGTAGTAATAAAATACATTTTTAAACATGATACATGATAAAGAAAAGAAAATAGTTTTACAGTACTTTTTACAGAAAATAATTTTTACAGTTATATTACAATTACAACTGTTGAGTCGTAGCATTGTTTTGTGTTTCATAATTGTTTCACTGTTCAAATTTTGCTGAAAGCCTATAATTGACGGTGAAATGGCATTTTTGTTGTGACAATTTACCCCATAGAGTGTGACAATATTCAGTACTGGGGCAAAAATGTCAATGAGTGTTAAACGAGCCGTGTCTTTTTTTTCTTAGGCATTAGCAGTGCAACTCTTCAAAAGGTTTTTTTTCTAAACAACACTTTAAGGTATTTGCCTTTGCAGAAATTGACTTTCAGAAATAAACCTACTCTATTTAAATGATCACTCCAGGATTGGCTGTGGATCATTACCCAGAGCTCCATGCGGCACAAGGAGCGCTCCAACATGTTGTCATGCCCTTCCACCAATTAAATTGCCAAAGAACAGCAAACGGAAGCGTAAACAACAGTAACCTGCGCCCACAGATGAAGCAGCTTTTTCATAATGTAATTTTGAATAATGAAGATGTCAGGTTAAATGCTACAGTAGTTAAACTTAATAAGGTGCCCTATTTTTTTTTTTTTCAGCCGGCTTTTCATTTGCAATCTAGGCTGGGATTGTGTAAGAGAGGCAACGAAAGCAATTCAGCCTGTAATGAATACCTCTGGGACCCAGGGGCGGTGATCATTTGAATGCAACATTCTTTGGCCGGGCCCCCAAAACAACCTCGGACCCACTGAGCTGCCGATTACTGTTGAGAGCTTCTGGATAAATGCAGAAGGGCTTGTCTGTCTTGTGCTAGCATCAAGGTCAAGCATTCTGAAGGAGGTTTTTACTTTGTCTAATGGAGGGGACACAAGGGCGTGTGAAACCTCGTCTGACCCGAGCCGCCGCATCACACCCGGCGCGTCTAATAAACCGAACGGGATCAAAGCATACTGGCACGGTCCACGAGTGACCACTCCCTGTCCGGCACGCTGCATCTATGCCTTTGAGCAGCTTAAGGCTCATGCATGCATGAATATGCAATTCATGAATATCTGAATAATGCATATTATGAGAAAAACAATGCTAGAAATAGTATTTTAAGATCTGCTGAAATGTTCAACAAACATGGTGTATATGAACATGGGTTTGGCTCAAGAGAACTTTTTTTTTTTGCATCTGAAATACAGTAAAAAACACATGTAAGAACGGGCCTCTTCAGTCCCAGTAGAGAGCACAAGGTTAGTTTATGCATGTTTAAAATGCACAGCTTTCTCCTGGTCCCACAAGAGCTCTGCAACATCTGGGGGGAGGGGGTGTGGGATAGATACGAGCACCTATATAAACCCACACAGAAATCTGACAACCCCCCTCATCAGAGACTATATACATGTCAAACCATCACGGTGGGCAAATATGTTTCTGTGCAAGAAATAAACAAATAACACATTGTATCTGTGCTGCTCTTATAGTTAGTATAGTAATAATATCACATAATCTTCCTGTATGCTGCTTTGCATCTTCTATGACACAGATTCAACCGAGCTAATGTGGTGTTAAAAATCTTATCAGGTTTGAACAAAAACCAGCAGTTGTTGAACATTGCTCGCTCTGTGAGTCAAAGCGGGCACTTTCACAAGTAGTGTCTTTGAGCGTAGTCCAGAAATATGAGAAGAGTGTATATTTTTAGTGTTCGGTGAGTGTATGCCTGTAGTCGGCTTTATCTAGCATCGCTGGCACAGACTACTTCATCTTGCTGCTGCATTAAAATAAATAAACGTTGATACAGAGCGCTTGTGGGCTGACATGCGCTCAGCACTCCGCCATTTTGGGTTAATAAATGTGGCTTTTATTTAATGGCCAAGAAACACATGGTTTGGGTTGGAAGAAGAGGGAATGAGAGGAGATGGTAAGATAGGAGAGAACCTGTGTGCAGACAGACAGTGCTGGCAGATGAATCCTCTGTGTATTTGCTCTGTCTCATTGATTCAGTCTTTTTTTTTTTTGTAGGCTGTTATTATTGTTATGTCTTTTAGAGAGGAACAGATCTCCACATCCAGAGATGCACAGATGGATAACAGTATCACATTTTGTCACTTCAAGCAGCTACGAGGCTTTCAAAAGTGTTGTCAGTCAGTGGGAATGTTTTGAAGGCGAAAAGTCATGCAGATTTCAACCAAGAGATTAACGGCAGTTTTTAAATGTCATTTTAACACATGCCTGTTTCCTTTATAAAAAAGTCCCTCTCATCACCAGCTCAGTTAAATTTCCCTTACATTCAAATAATTTCTGTAAATTCTGTCTTCCAAACTGAGAGTAAAGATGTATACACAATAAAACCACTGTCAAGCATTCTAACAAGATTTAACTATATGCTGAAGATTTTAATAGAACATTTTTACTTTGTTCTTAGGCCAAGGGTATTTTCCATAAGTGATATGTTGGGGCAAGTTGTCACATAATTAAAATAATTAAAATTAATATTTAAAATAATTATTATTATTTCCTTTTAGTTTTATGTACATCTGGCAAAGGGACTACCAATGAAAATAAGCCTTCAGGCTAACTTGGGTACATTTACATTCATGAATGTTGATTAATGTACACTATCCCTTTCATGCATAGATACATAAAAATTCTTCTTTTTTTTTGGTTTATATTTTGGAATGTTACCTTCTACATTTTTGCTGTTTCAAATGTGTCATAACTTTTTTACTGTTTCTGCTTTGATGAACAGCCTGTACTGTATTTGGCTATTTAATGGCACATTCCATTGTGACAACTTACCCCATGTTTTGTCTCCACTATGGCACAATGAACTATATCTTTTTTGGGCAATATCAAACTGATATTTTTAATTTTTTGTATTTATTTATTTATTTTTGTAACTGAGACTTTAATTTATGTGTCAAAGCTGGCTTATTAATGACAACTAGTCCCTTATAGCCTAATATTTACATGTTCTTTTTCAGATCTATCAAGTACTCAGGAGTAAAATTGGGCTTGAATGGTGTTTCACTGCATTTGAAATAAAAAAAAAAAGAAAAAGAGTTAAACATTTTATTTGTCTATCCATTCTATTTTGTATGTTTAATCCAATCTAGTTTTGGCCTGATACACTACACCCATTTTGGCTCCATTTAGTAAGAGAAAAATACAAAAGCTTACGGGTCCCCCACCTCCAAAATCCCAATTTAAAAAATACCCTCCATGATGCTTTGCTCTTTCATCTGCAACCATCTGAAGAGCCACCTCTAGTTTCAGTATCTCTGCACATAAATTACATTTGTAACGGTACACTCAACACCATTGATCTCACCAATCACTCTGAGGACTGCTTATGAAAGAAACAGTGTCGTCCACACCGGTGCACAGACCATGGCAGCTTTTAGATTTTCAGATCAAATCAAAAGTACTTCTCTAACCATTCATATAATAGCCATGATCCTAACACTTGGCCTTGGCCGCTCTCCAGGTTGCCTTTGGTTTGTATTATAGCGCAGATTAAAAGACACTATTGCAGTACATGTTTTGCCTTTAGCGCTGAGGCTGCGGACGCTTTTCAGCTTCAGTTTTAGCTTCCTGAGTGTGAAGTTTAAAATAGGCACAGGGGTACGCTTCTCTTTAATTCGGTTAATGTGTGTTTAAAAGCAGGAGAAAGCTTTGTGGCTACGTACTACACACTGAGGTCAAGGTGAATTCAACTGTTGTTGCCAATAAAAGTAATTACCTGTTCCCAACAGAGGGAAAGAGAGAAGTCGCGAAAGAAAGAGAGAGAGAAAGAGAGAGAGAGAGATGCAAGGAAGCACGAAAACAGCAGAAAATAAAGACTGCAGCTCATAAGCAAGAGGAAGTATATCTACAAAGAGAGTTTTAAGATTCAAAGGGAAACATAAAAGTAGTGCTAGACTCAAAGCAGCTCTAAGATTACAGCAATCCTATTCATACATGAGAAATCAATGTGGAGCTCAGTGGCAAATAAAAATGTGATCTACACAACAATAGTGTGCAGGATGCAGGGACAGACATCGTCTAAAGACTGTAGACAGAAAAATGGACCCTTTTCACAGACTTTGATGTATTTTTCACTTTTCACTAGCTGGTTAGTTATTTTCTCTCTCTCTTAATGTACATAATTGAATGAATGTTTAAATAAGTGCCCTTGTTATATTACCTTGGAATTAATAATAAAATGTTTTAATAAAAAATCTAGCTAAGTAGTCAGTACTGCTGCAAAGGAGTTCGCTACACAACATTCTCTAAATTAGAATTAGCAACCATGATAACATTTTCATTGTAAAACAGATGGATATATTCATGTACAAGGGACTTCTCTTCAGTTAGCTGGCTAGCTAGTTTGTTTCATATTCATGTTGTGTAAATGTTGATATGCTAATATGCTATGTTATAAAATGGTATTGTCACATAAAGTTTCAAATACAGGAAATTAAAGTAAATTGTTGTAATCTATCTCGCTATTAATCTTTTAATATTAATTTTACCTTTATTAAATCTTTTAAAAATTCAAGTAACTTAAATTTTTTAATAAATATTTATTTAGCATTTAAAGCAAAAGGGTTATAGGTCCTATAGGTTTTTTGAATTGAAATTTTCCACCATAGGTCGATAACTGATATTTACTTATGCTATTTATGTATTTATGTTATTTTTAGTAAAAAATAAATTTACTAAAATGTAATTGAAATATATTTATTTCATGCTAAATATACTACAAATACATTTAAACACTATGCACTTAAAAATACCCTGCAATTGACGTTTTAGTAAACTAAGCTGATATACTTAAAGTCTGCTAAACAGGAACAACTAATTTTGTGCTTAATGCACTTTAATTGTGCAGAAGTAGTGCTGGAGTCCAACTAAAGATATACTGAAGTATATTTGATTGTGCTAAAGTGGAACTATTGCAAGTATACTTTAATACACTTTACACGTTTTTTTATTGTGTACATTGTAATGCTGCTATTGCCTTGTAGCATTTTGATTTCTTAAACAATTTAGACAAATGGTGTTAATGTAAAAATAGTGTAAATGTAAAAAGGGTCCATATGGATGAGACACACATAGCACGTAGCACACAAATAATGTAGGTTGCTGTTATTTTGCACTGATGGACGTCTGCTCGGTGTTGGTGTGGGGTTATTTACCCATGTCAGACGGGGGCCTTCCGTGTGTGTAGGGGTGTCTCTTTTCCAGTGGCCGCCGGCCTGTTTGTTGCTGTGCTGCGTCTGGCTGGGACTGGCAGGCACGCGGAACTACAGTGGGATGCAAGGCCAAGGGGTCAACCGACACAGCAGGGTAACAAGAAACAATAGCACATGCAAGACTCCATTCAACTTTCATCACTCTTCAATCCTTTTTTTGGCTCTGTGCTACTTTAGATTCTCAATGCATCTTTCACCTCTACCGGCATTAAAGCTGCAGCAAACATGCAGCGTTTAAGGTGCTAACGCTGCATGTTTGCTGCAGCTTGCACATTGTACATGCACATTGTAAATCAATTTCAGGCTGTGTAATGGGTGGCACAATAGGACCGTATGCAGCTTTTCCTGTTTAAAGAGGTTTAAACTCTATGAAACAAACAAGTGACCTGTAATTTAGTGCACTTTCCTTTACATTCTCCTGAATGCATTTGCTATAGCGCGCTGAATAATACATGAGTCAAATATAATTTATTTATTTTTCCTCTTGCTATTGAGAGCCATAACACCAATGGGTTTACTCTCTATAGCCTACAGGTTAGACTCTAGTTCTCACTAATTCTCTATATCACATGCACTGTGAATGCTTATTGATTATGTATATGTATTGTGTTTATATGTATTTCAAGCACATAAGCCTGAGCGAATCATGTGACTTCAACATGACATCATAATTACGCATGTGCATTTATAACTGTGACTAGTCAGTGAATGGCAAGTAACAGCTCTGAGATACAGTCAGCTGTTTACAAATAAGGTTAGACTGAATATTTTCTTTTATATATATATATATTTTATTTTATTTGACTGACTAGTTTCATTATTTAATCAGTAAATACTCTGATTGGCTAGTAGTAGTGTTAAATTATATTTATAATAATAATAATAATAATAACATTGTTGCTTATATTATATTATATTGTATGTAGTTTGACTAATTGACCTCATTAGTTAATTGACTGACTAATATGACCCATGTTTGATGTCTATTGTCTAACAAACTTAAAGATTGTTCTGTCAGTGCAACTACACTGACAAACAACTACAACTTTGTGAAACCACAAGTGAATGTGTTCATGATTAAGTTTAAATATACAATTTTCGATATGCGTGAGAAAGGTGTGAATTGCACCTTCACACGTTTCAGCAGAACGGAGACCTGTTAAACGTTACTTATGTCAAACCAAAAGACAGGAGATGTTTTGAGCAGGCTGCCAAACCATATGGACAGTTTTTTCTTAAAACGTGTTTCATTATTAAATTTACTTTTGTAAATGGAATAATTATTCATGACACTTTTGTAACTTGTAATATGAAAAATATAAGTGAGACGGGGAGGGAGGGGGTTGTTTTAGAGCGGGAGCTATTGCACATTACACTCTACATGTCTTACATTAAAGGCCAAACTCGGTGATCCACAAACAGATTGAATTCGGTGCTTTCATTGTGTTTACTGCATCAAGGCACTTTGCAGAAAAGTTGTTTTTAACCTTGAGTAATATTCCAGCATCCCATTGTGTATAGCGTTCGAAGTTTGAAATGTCAAAATGTAGCTCGCTTAAATTTCATGGAATGCAAGCACATAGTTCAGATCAATGCGTCTATAAAAACAGGCCAAACCCAAACAGCTCATGACAAAAGCAGGAAGGAAATGTTTTAATAGAGCAGCAACATCACATATAGCCTGCTGCAGGCTGATAAAACTAGCAGGGAGAAATACTGCGGGAAAAAATCCTAGTTACAATTTTGCACATGCACACATGATCAGTCTGGCTACGGTGCACGAGGGCCGCCTGTCACATTCATTTCCATACAGCAGAATGTGGCAGGTGTCCTGAGGGCCGCTAATTAACCTGTAGACTTAATTCATTAGCCAAACGTGTAAAAGGTCCCCTAAGATAACCTGCTCTCCTCAAGCAGGCATGTTCACCCTTGACCTTAATGCACCGAACTGCATGCTTTAGTTAAAAAATTTTATCAAGCTGTGCTTTTTATAGCAAGATGCGCTCAACTATCCAGCTTGAGTCACTGATGAAACAGCCTTTTATCTTGGATGTTCGAAACAAGCACAAGTATCCTGAAATAAACTTTGCTCAGAAATTTGCTCAGAAATGCTGCAGTCTGCCTTTTATAGACCCGTGGCCTTGTTTGCAGCCCGTACTGTGTGTAGATTTTAATGAAAGTGTAAATGGAGGAAATGAAAGCCTGCGACAATATGCATTAAAGCTTCATTTCATTAAGCTGAGACAAAGCTTTAAATGCTTTGTTTACATGTTATAATAGCCCCTGATTATGGTGGCGACTGATAGCGGCTCTAATTTGTGATGCGCCGGCTTAAATTTGTTTAATTACGACTTAAAACAAAAGGAGTGAGCAGTAATTAACCCACCTGGTTCCCTGGCACAAAGTCCTGGCTGGGCTCTGGCATACTCATGAACATGTTTTCACTGTCGTACTGCAAACAGACAGAGAGAGGAGAAAAAACAATAAATAAACAGTCAGAAATGTTCACTTGACACACAATACGAGCCACAGAATGAGACAGAATGAAGCACAGAACATGCGGTTGGTATTTCTGTGCAGTGCTTTCTTCCCAAAATGCAGGGCTCAGAGACAATTAGTCTTTGAAGTCCCTGCCGTATCAGATGGAGATGTCAGTGATTTGATGTAATTAGTAGAGTGGTAATTAAAGTTGCTGGTTGAGGGGGATGAATGAATGCTTTCATGTGCACAGTGGAATAAAACAGAGGGAGTCATGTGAGTTTGACGAGCCCACACAAGGATAGACCCAGGTGTCTCACCCCAGAAAGAAACTCACAAAAACCTGTTCATTTAACTTATTTTACCATCAATGGACCATTCTATCAGTATGAAATGTACACACTGTGCTTGCAGTATTGGCTGACAATTACATACAATTTTTTTAGACTCTCAGAAAAAAGGTACAAAACTGTCACTGGGGCGGTACAATAAGCTACAAAAGCTAAATCTCTGTAACTTACTTACCCCTAAATGGTATATTAGTACTTTAAATACTAATATGTCACCCTGGATTATAAAAACCAGCCATAAGTAGCACGGGCATATTTGAATGCAAAAGTCAACAGTGCATTGAACGGGTAAAAATTATAGATTTATCTTTTATGGCAAAAATCATAAGGATATTAAGTAAAGATCATGTTCCATGAAGATATATTGTATTGTATTTTTGGATTTTTTTTCGCAATATTTAGATATTTTTTGCACCCTCAGATTCCAGATTTTCAAATATTTGTACATATTGTCCCATCCTAACAAACCATACATCAATGGAAAGCTTATTTATTCAGCTTTCAGATGATGTATAAATCTCAATTAAAAAAATTCACCCTTATGGTTTTGTGGTCCATGGTCACATATATACTTTTAATGAACTAAAATGTACTTTTAGAGTCTAAATATTAGTAACTTTTGAAAGTGTACCACCACAGTGGCAGTTTTGTACCTTTTTTCAGAGAACAAAATATTTTATCATTGGCTAACCACAATCAGGGTAAAATGAAGTGTGTCATTTTCTGTACCACTAGCAGCATCACACAGACTCGTTATTTTTGTAATTCTGATGCTGCTGCTGCCACAGAAAATACCTACATGCTTCACCTTTGAAGTCAACATGGAATAAAAATGGACAATATTTACTTGATTCATTAAACTTCCTGGTCTTATTGTACATAATTTATTGCTGCATATGATTCAAAACAGAAGAAAACGTGTTAAAGTTTTTATTATAGTTTTTTTTTTAAATATCACATTTGTTTAGTACTTACTTTATTTAGTAAAACTTAAAAATATCAATATAACAATATATAATATAATTAATAATATATAACTAAATATATTTACATTTAAATATAAATTTAACAAAGTGTTCCACTTCTGAAACAACTTGCCTTTTTCCTTCCAGCAATCTGGCTCTATTCTGGCATGTAACCTGCATGTAAATGAATTCCAGATGAATAAAATCAAGCCTTTTTTCTCATTGAATATCCTGTTTCACTCTGAAATATGTCAGATTACAGAAGTAAAATGGGTTGCACGTGGTATTTCATGTTGACTTTAAAGTTCTTCTTGAGTTTTAATAAAAAAACATTTATGAAACAAGAAATGTTAATCCATCTACTCGACCTACATGACAAACAGAAATCAATCAAATCAGAGCTAGTGTGTCTTTTATAGTAAACCTGCAGCTTGTGCTTTCACCTGCTGAAGATGCTCAAAACAGCTTCAGCTGAGTCAGTGCAGGTTAACTGTGTGATGAAGGAGAATGAGCCTGTGACCCAGCTGTGCAGCACACCTGGGAAATTACAGCAGCCATCACTGGCTGCCTGCTACAGTCCACTCAGCAACACACACACACACACACACACAGATTCTGCTGACACGCCTGCCTGACAAATACCCACCAATTTACATCTGCTCCACTTCCTTAAAAACCCATGAAAAATGACTGATTAATATCAAGAGCAGAAATCAGATATGTTGTAAATGGCTGTGAGGGAATGGCTTTCTCAGCAATCGGTCCTTGACAGGGTTGTCATTAACACACATCCATGACACTTATTTGAGTGTTACGAAAGAATGAGAGAGGGTGTCACGAAGGAGAAGAGACCGAGTGAGAGAGGAAACTTGTGGCTGATGCCTGTCACTGGCTGAAAGTTTGTATTTCTGTTCATCCGAGCAGCACATCTCATTTCATTATGCCTGCTCGAGATAATTCTATGGAAATGAAATGGCAATAATCCTAATGAAAGCCTATCACATTGCGACCTTTTAAGTGTGCGAGTTGATGGGCCGATCTGATTGGTTTTTGCACACGGATGACAGTTCATTTCATGCTAGCTTATTGATTGTGATTAATGTGATCAGGCTTATCTAAGATGTGGCTATTCTTTAACTATGAAATGTGCTGTTTTCTACAACCTAGTCATAAGCCTCTATTCATAACAAGGAGAAAATGTTGAAAAATGTTGAAAAAGCATATAATTTTTCAGCTATGCTGCAGTTATTGGTTTTAGACTGGGTAAGTCCTGCCTACTAAATTAAAGAGTGAAATGCCAGTTGAAATCCCATAGAAAGAGTCACTGTCCTAAGACTTGTACTTTGCACTGCATACACATATTGGCAGGACCGACCTGAAATATGCTTTTTGAGCATAAAAAAAATAACATTTATTGGACAGTTCGTGTTAGATTTTATAAGCAGTTATTCTCATTACTCTAATAAGCATAAAATACAGTAAAAATACAGGTATAGGTACTTTTGGTATTGCATAAATTATGAATGATTTTATTCGTTTTTTGGCAATGCATTATGGAATTGCATTTTCCAAGCAGTGGGCCTGCCTGTTTCCTTAGATTTGGGCCAAAAAAGATGTAAAATTTATTTTTAGATTAATCTTTATGTCAGTATAGCGTTCCAAAGGCGTCTTGAAATGCTGCCTAAGTAGGGAGCTCACTAGGTTTTAGAACAGAAACAACATCTCACAGCATTACAACAAGAAAACAAAAAGCTTTGTCAGTAAATACAACACCACAAAAGTGCTAGTGTCTGGTTCTACTCCTGGTTATGCTGATTAATAAAACGTCATTCCTCATTTCAACACCACTTGTCTCCCACTCACATGGCGGCCAGTTATTTATAACAGAAGGTTCGAGACACAGTCGTTCACACCATATTCATTTTTATAAAGATTCTCTCTAGTTTCTCACTGCAGTGACCTTTCACATGTCTCTCTCAGTGTCCGTGCGCTGTTCTATCTGCTTAACTCTTACCCTCTATCAGACACTATTTGCATATGAATGTGCCAGTGGAAAGTGTGAGGCGGCCTTTGCAGAAAAAGTGAAACCTCAGAGCTAAACCCATCAAACTGACACCAAATCCATCCAGCAACAGTTGGCCAACACCCTCCCTCACCTACACGTCGAATGCACTTTCGGAGCAAACCCCGGCAAATGTGCGAACTCCATTTTGCAAACTGTACGGGCCGATTGTGACTGAGGTTTTCCTTTATTCATCTGAACTAGCGTTTCTCAATCTTGTGGCAAGCTGGGAGCCATTTTGTGTCACTGCTGCTTTTCTTTCAGAGCCTGAGGTTCCATTACATGACCAATAAAACCACAGCCACTGCTTTTCTACAATCTGACAACTCGACTGCATATGCTACTTACACAAATTATTGTATTATTATCAAAAAAACGCCACAAGAGTCCATCATCTAACTACAAGGCCGCAGGCATCAGCTACATCCTAAACTAAACAACAGTTTTAGTGTGAAAAGCAAGAAAGTATCTGTGCAAGCAGGTCAACAAACGACTACAACGTGCGTTCGGCAGCTGTCGCGCTGATGCAAATGAGCTATCAAATAACAAAAATAACAAAAACAAAACAGGGCCTAATGGCTGCGGGACTGTAAATCGATCCTTTCCACACTCCGCCCCGAGCGTCTGGCAGCTTCATAGGAAGCTTAGGTAAAAGAAATTGATCCCAACTGACATGACCACATGCTAACAAATTCCTCATTATGATTAATAGGAAGTGTTCCTCAGGGGGAGGGGGGTAATGACATGCTAGTATTCTCCCAGAATAATATTAGAAAGTCTGTGGCAACACTTATTAGCTATGTAATTAAACTGTTCATCCTTAAATGACTCCCCTGGTTCAGAACGACGAGGCCTACGGGCCAAAGTGTGTGTGCGGGGACTGCACTGTGGCCAGGGATGTGTTCGTTTCGCTAATACCCGTATTTATCTTACAAGGGGTTTTTCTGTTAATTTATTCTAATTAGTGTCACTGGAGGGTCTCGGTGTCAACGCTCGATCAGAACGAGGTGTTTAAGAGAGCTGCGTCTGATTCTCAATCAATTAACGTGTGTGAATTATGCCAACTCGATCGCAAGGGAAAACGTAGGCATTTTACGAGGTGTCGATTTCACATGAATTTATATGATGTGAAATTATGAAGGTCCATCCCTAGCTCAGACTTAAACATGTGGAGTAAGCAAATTGTATGGAAACATACAATTGAGAGTGTATGAATTCATACTTATTAACTACCAATTTGCCAAAATGTAACATAATTATGAATTGACCCTTCGCTGGGAGTTTGACTGACAGGCGATCGATCATTATGATCGTTGAATCTGCCATTTTTGTTCAACAAACAAACAAGACTGGACAGTAGATTAACGGTGGTGGATTTGAACTTGAAAAATGGTGTCATATTGACATCTTTCTGCAGTTTAAACAAGACATCTTCTGATGTTCATTAATGTTTATTTTGCGCTATAACTAGTAAAGATGACGAGATGATTGGTTCACGTGCCGCTTGAACTGAGGTGCTACAGCGATCTGTCACAACACATTAAAGAGCCACAAAATGATATTTATAGTTTGAATTTCTTTAAAAAATTACAAAATTTGATTCATACCTAAAGTAACCTGTCGGCGCGTTGTTAGACGTAGCTACAGTAACGAAGGAGGGCAGGTCTTCGCAAAGGGTCATTTGCCATGAGATTGTGTTAATTGGGCTGTTTCAGGATTAATGCAATGTTGGGAATCTCATTCAGAACTGATTTAAATCTTATAAAATACCAGAACTAAGTGCCAGAACTTCAGTGGTTCTTCTGTTAGAGGACAGGTCACAGTAATAAAATACTCAGTTGGTGTATCTCAATCAGCTCCATAGCTCTTGAATCAATATCTCGTTATAACCAAGACTTGGTAAAGGACTTGGCAGTCCTTAAAATGGCTGACTTCCTAGTGATTACTGAACTAGAGAGCTGATAGAGACTGAATCTACATAAAAATATGCTAAATTATGCTTAAGCTGAGCTGAATTGAATAATAATAAAGCAAAATAATACAATGATGAATGTCAAAGTGGCCCAAATTAATTATATTTAATAAATGTCAAAATGGCTCAAATGAATCACAAACTCAAAATGACTCATCAAAAACTAAACCAAGAACTGTTACTACCGTTTATGTACCTATGAGACTTAAATCATTTATGCATCGTTTGTTCATATGACAAAGTGTAGGTAAGAATACACTTTAAGTTTTATATAAACGAAATGACAATGTAATTAGGATCAATTATCTGGCGCTTCCTCAACGGTATTAAAAAACCGGAATCATTAAGCGAAATCGGATCCAGAATCGTTAAATCCTGAGATTCCCATCCGTAATCAAGAGAGTAATAGCTTTCAGCACCTGCAGTCTGAGAGCAGCTCATATCAGTGCATTGCTCTCTGAGCTCTCCAGAGGTCAGCAGGATTTCTGCAGAGCCCCCCTGCCTGGCTTCATCATCCCACTGTGTACCCAGATAAAATGGAAGCGTTCTGGCTAAACCTATATAACCCCCACTCCCTAGCTCCCCCCTCCTTTTCCTGGCATACACTATTATATAAGAGTACCAGCTATTGAAGAGGAAGGTACCAGGGCACCCTGCCAACCCCAACCATGCTCTGAACAACTCTCTATTAAAATATATGAGGAACTTCTGTTCCTCTAATCTTAAGTGTTTGCCACTTAGCTGGGCCAGGACGGACTTCTGAAAGGTTCTGGGATGAAAACAAGCTGTGAAGCTGGGATGATGTTAAACCCTTATGTTTTATGTTAGGACCAGTCTGTGCCCTTGAGCGAAGCACTTGGCCACTCCAGCTAATTATATTGTACTGCATTCACAAAAAAACTCCTCAAACATCCCCAAACAAGAATTATGGGCTGTAATATCAACATGATACGCTATTGATTTACAATTTGAAAAACAGACACAAATGAAGGCCTTTCAGAACACAGCAAAATATTGCATTCGGTATGTTTCCATACTGCGCATAACATAAAAGCTATGAAATGTTGCATTTGTTATATGAGCAAAATATATCTTTGGTGAGGATTTGTAAGTGAGCGTATTATGCAAAAGAAGGTGCAAAGTATATGCATGTGTGGATTTATGGAACATTTTGAAAGCGCTAATGATGATAAAGGTCTTCCTGAAAAGTCATTCTGACTGAAATGTGTCTAAAATTTCCAGCTATTAAAATCTGATTTTAAGGTGTTGAATTCCAACTTAAGTATCATAAATTTCACATTCGAGCCAATTTTATGTAACTCAAAGCTAATCTTTCTCAGCATAAATGAACCCAATAAATCAAATGGTGTAAGAAACGCTCCCTCTCCCTCAACGAGAGCCATAATTTTATGCAAATGTTATACAATAATCTGTATTCTATATCTGAGCATGGTAATGAGATTGGTTGCTCTACATTATTCATATTGTACAGATCCAATATAAACAGATATCATAAGAAGGGGGGAAGGGAGCCAAGGAAAGACACATGATGCCGCAGACATATTGGTGACAGAACAGATTACAAACAAAGGACGTTTCGAGGCCTTTTTGGTGAAGCTACACAGATTGTTGTGCATTTCCTGTGGAACCGGAGGCTGATGGCGCTCTCTTGTTTCAATACTATTCTCTCTGCTCTAGAAGGACCCAATCAAAATGGCTGCCATTCAGGAAGAAAGGTAATGAGATATGAGTGCAATGGAACGCTTTGCGCCGAACATAATCATGCAACTTGCGTGCAATCAATGAGCCCCACATCTCTCGTGATTGCCTGTTGTACGGACGCGGCTAATGTTTCACCATAGACGCGGCATACTTTTCACAGCCATGCATCACCTTTGACTTCTACGACTTTGTAAATGGCAAGAATATAAAATGATCCAAGAAACAAATAAGAAAAGAGGAGCCAATTGAATATATTTGTTGAACAGTGGGGCCATTATTTTGATGTTTATAGCTCTTGGCAGATCTTGTAGATTTCTTTTTTATTGGATGCTGTATATTGACCCCTTTGTCAAATTGGCTTTATGCATTTGCTTCTCTGGTACTGGATGATATGTCTAGAAGTGACATCTCTCCTGCTCAGTGATACATACTGTAATCAAATAGAACGAATCCTATTTCTGGCGTTGCACCTGTGCTCAGGCTTTATTGCTGTGCTGTACTCATCATTTCATGTGACGCAGATGTGAATGGCATCGTGGTTTTTTTCACAAATGTTTTAGTGTGGTACAGCTTTTAGTCATTAAATGCAGTTGTTTGGCAGGAATGCGGAATAGGCCTTGATAGTTGGTACGACAGTTTTTCGCATTGTCTGAAAGTAAGGAACCATTTTTGCTACACTGACTAGGACATTTGGAGTGTGTGTGTGTGTTTGTTTGTGTGTGTTTGTGTGTGTTTCTCCCTCTCTTTCAGATGTCCAGATGTGAATCAGAGCTTTTTTTCACGAGACTGGAACCAATTTCATTCCTCATCAGTTTCTTATGGAAGGTCAGAGTATGGGAAAATCAAACTGCGAGTGTGTATTCTTTCCACACCCTGTGGTTTAAATGCACTCACTACTCAGCACCATGCTCATTTTCGTCCCCTTTTATGTTGGACTCAGAGCCGTTGGAATATATGGGCCCCCTAAAATATCTATTATAAAACCTCTTGAACTGACAGAACTGGATATGATGCATTTTTCAATGCTAATGTACTTCTTAAACGTGAAATACTTCACGGCTGTGTTTTATCTCCAGCTTTATTTTGAATATCTAAAAGGTTCAGATGAAGTGTTTATTAAAACAATAAGTAAATAATTAAAATCAAATAAATTAATTAATGGTAGATTCTTTAATAAAATGCAATAAATTTATATTTCTGTTATATTTTGGACAAACTGCAATGCAGGTAAATGTGAAATAAGAAAAAAAAGAAAAAATTTTTTACAATTTGTTTGAGTAACAACTTTTTTTGTTTAAAAACAGGCAGGGCAGAGAAAAATGCTAATGTATAAGAAAAAAAAAAGATCCTTTTGTTTTGAGCCCAGTCATGGTCATAGCATATATAGTTTTTTCTGTGCTAAAACCAACATGAAACTGCTCTTTCCCCACCCATTTTCAAAACATTCATGAGATGATATATTATATAAATACATTTTGCTCCATCTGTATATACATGACTGCCTAAGAGACTGTTGGCAGATTGAGGGAAATAATTAATCCCGTCATCTTGTTATCAGCCACTCCGTATCAACTCGAAGGTACATCTGGCCTTTCAGACCTTCTGCCGACCTCCCTATGTCAACATGTGTGGACCCTTAAAAGCAGCAGTATGTCAGGTAATAAAATATATTCCTCTGCCTTCTCGCAAGATGCTAATGCTGTCTTGGAGACGTGCCAGAAATGCTCTCCGTTTCATTTCTGATCAGCAGATGCTCGAGTGACGAATAGTATCAACATCCAAATGAACACCTTTGGTTTCCCCAGTGTAATTAGTCACCGGTGAAACTTCACTTTCTAAACATGTCAACGTTTATAAAACACAGAGAGGGCAAGAAAAGTGTGAGCATAATGGCACGCAGCGGAGAGGAGGACGTTTGGGTGAAAAGGAGAGGTTTCCTCGTGGTTTAATTTCAGCTGAAATCTAAAGGTCAAACGCTGTTACTAAAAGCAGTAGTTCTGCACGAGGTGCGCACTCAAACGCTTCCCGTGCAGAAAATTACAGCTTATTCCCCAGATATGAGTACATTATGATTTCTTTTATATTAAAATAAAGAAATAAAAATTACTCGATACGAGCTGCTGTCGATAGCAACCACTTCTCGGAGAGGAACACACAGGGGTTTGTTGTCAAACCAAATTACACACATTCTTTCCATGGATAAACCGTAGCCTGAATAATAAGCAGCCACAAAAGTGGGTCAGGGTCGTCATGGAGAGAAATAGAGGCAAAGGGAGAGAGAGAGAGAGAGAAGGGGGGAGTGTTTCTCTCTTTGCTCCCTAGCATTCAATATCAAGAGTGGCAGTCATCTTTGACTTCAAATCATTCCTCTGATGAATAACCTTTGTCTGTACTGCATTACGGCACAAAGTGATTTCTTTTTCCACCCCCCCTCCTCAAAATGGCAATTTTCTGAGAGCCTGAAGCTGAACTGAAAGCGTCTTCATTCATGTTCCACCACTGTAATTTATTACAGTGAGCTAGAGTGACTTTCATGACTACCTATAGAGGCACTCTGATATTAGGCCCAGAGATGAGGATGAAGTATAAATCACTGCCTGGCTCTTATTGAATTGGTACGATTTCATGTTGAGCTGACAAACCATGTTGGGCTTTTCCCCCTGTGCTTTGCCTCCAAGCTGTCGTGCCGATTTATTTCCGAATACATCGCGACGTAATGCACGTATTCATTTCTATCAGTTGATTGTGAAAGCCCCACGCTGAGAAATAAACCAGCCTCCTATGTTACAATTATCTTCACAATGGGCCGACTTAGATATGCGAAGAATGGCAATTTGTGTTAGGGGAATAACGCGATGATGCAGCTCTCCCGTCGCAGTCCGGTCTGTAAAGAGACAGCCGAGCTTCAGGGAAACATTTTGACTTTATTGGTTTAACGATTCATGAATGATGACATATTGCTTTTCTCCTAGCCATATTGTTGGCGTGAAGCGCTTTATCGGTTCCTGCGGCTCGTGGTTTTTTGTCACTGGTGTCAGCGCAATTAGCTTAAATTAAACCATTAGCGAACTTTAATGTCTGTTTCCCCTAACCGAGTCCTTAGATATGCTTCAGCACTGACTGAATGTCATCTAAAACAGAGCTGACCTGAAAAAAGACGGGGAACGGGGGATAAAAATAATTAAGTTTCAGAGTGAGCAGCCAGTGGCTTGTTAAATATCCTTTCAGAGTGAGACAAAATTACAGTGTATCATAATTTACTGCCTCAGGAATCCCAATGGAGGTAAATGAAGGCATATTTCACTGGAGACCAATAGATGGTGACATGACCACTTAATTGCTTTATTTTACGATTGGTTGAGGGGAAAATTTGGTTTGATAAGGCTGTTTGAACAAGTGTTTTCCAGCTCCGAAAGCCCAAAGACAACATTTATTCTCCTTGTTTGTCTTCGGTGTCTGTTTCGTTTCTGTATTTTGATAAATGGTGCAGATTTTGGTGCAGCTGTGCGGGGTCAACGGTGTTTAACTCGTGTGGGAGAGTGTTTAAGTGTATCTGCTCACTTGAGGATGTTTGCAGCTGAAAGGTAGGTCACGTTATTTTTATCTCAACAGGAGTGGGGTGTGTGTGTGTGTGTATGTGTGTGCTACTTTTGGTGTCTGGGATGCAGTCCGACATATGTCTACACCAATGTCCCACAATGCACTTCAACCACAGAACAGCTAGTTGAAGACATGAAACCTTCCACATGACATGGTGACCCCTTACAAACAACCACATGAGACCACTGTCACCAGAATAGAGCGTTACACAACACATTCACAGTGTTGTAGCACAACTTCCTCATCATTATACTGAGAATTTATATATATGCATAATTGAACAAGTAAGTCAAACTTATGTTCACAGAATTAGATACAAAATATCAAAACAGGCTCTAATTCATTATTTTAACAATAGACGTTCCACAAAGTTTCACAAGTCCAAGACTTTTTGGCATTTTAAACAATATATCTATTGTTTCAGATTTGAAACCTGATTTTGTGAATGATTACTTATTTATATTATTTATACTTAGTTAAATTAAATGCCACTTGTCTTGATATTTTATTAATGATGCAAATACATGAATACATTTTTAATTGTAGCTTAAGTGTAAAAATATTTTGGCATATATATATATATATATATATATATATATATATATATATACACACACACACACACACACACACACTACCATTCAAAGGTTTGGGATTTTTGAAAAAGTCAATAATATATAATATTTTGAAATATTACTACAATTTCAAATCACTGTTTTCCATTATAATATATTTATAATTTATTCCTGTGATGCAGAGCTGAATTTTCAGCATCATTACTCCAGTCGTAAGTGTCGCATGATCCTTCAAAAACCATTCTAATATGCTGATTTGGTGCTCAAGAAACATGTATTATTATTATCAATGTTGGAAACTGTTGTATTGATTAATCTTTTTTGTGAAATCCATGATACTTTAGGATTCTTTGATCAAAAGAACAGCTTTATGAAATAGAAATCTTTTGTAACATTTACAGTATTTACTTTTGATCAAATTAATGCATCCAATAAAAGTATTATTTATTATTATTTAAATTTTGAACATATACATATAAACAAATACATATTTACACATTTTTAATTGTGACTGAAGTGGCCAAATCTTGTTTGTGGCCACTACACATATACAGTATATTAATAGTACTACCTTAAAATGTGTCATATTTCTGATTTTTTTTACTGTTGAATTTATCACATCAACATTTGAACAGGCAAATGGCTGATGTATTCCAGTGCTGGCAGCCGGTCCCTGAGCCCATGAGAGAAGAGCATGAGTAATTTATGTAGGGTAGTGTTTCTGAGACAAGGACCCTTAAGAAATCTAATCACTCTCAACAGACTCGAAGAATTTGTCCTGGTGCATCAGGAAAATGGACACAACCCCCCCCCCCCCAGAACTCTCTGGCCGTCCTTGTTGCAGGGAGGTAAGCTACACTAAATCACGCTAATCGCAAAACCGATAGACCCCAAAAATGTCAACAGGTGCGACGCACTGAAAGGATTAACATTTTTCTGCCTGTATCTTTATACAGAGGGGGGAAAAAAGAGACAACAAGAAGCAGGAGCCAGGATGACCTGGGTGGACGGCTGCCAGCAGCCAGCTGAAAGGGCTGCAATTTCAGCTATTGTGCGGGAAAAAAAAACTGTGCCAAGTCCCATTACGTGAAATTGAATTTAACCTCCAATGCGATTAATTCAGATGTTGGGTTTTTTTTTTTTTTTACCTCATGGCTGAATGCCACGCACGGTGGCTTATTAAAATATGAATCCGCCTTCTTTTAAATTAGGAAGTGCCCTCATCACACCTGATTGACATGGAGAAGGTAACTCAGTGCATTTGGGCACAAATAACCAGCTATTTTTATCAACTGCAAGAGCTAGTAAATGAAAATTTAATGAACTCTGCTGTTTACATTAATTTAAGTCCACCTTACAGTTGTAATCAATAGCAGAGCTCTTGCCATCTGGTATAAACACAGAAAGCCACACAGAGAGTAGTGTTCAGTCATTTTCCTGCTAATTTGCAAAACACTAAAGATAATTAAGCAGAATATCTGGGAAAATCAATCTGCTAATCCATCATTTAACCTGACACCATGTCGACAGAGGGGTGACGTGCGGCTCGTTGTGGGCACTGATAGCAAATCAAAAGGGCCATGTTCTTTACGACAGGCCCCTCCCCGAATCTCCCACAGAAACAAACATATTTAGGGGAAAAAGGCGACACCCTCGAGCAGACTACTCCGCTTGACAAAAGCTCCCAGCAGGAGCCGACCGAACTTACACATCAGGCTCTGTATCTGAACGCAGTACAATGGGCCACTGTGTTCTCATCCTCAGCTCAGCTTCAGCCAACAGCACAGCAGAGCTACACATCGCCAGTGCTGCCCGGCCTACTACAGCGACACGACACCAGAGAATGGGAACGCTATCAGCACTGGACATACATAGGGAAAAAAAATCCCAAGCATTCCCTCCACATTTGTTCCATTCAATCTGCAACTCAGGCTTTGAATTCATACCACTGCACTGTTGTATTCTGTTTGTGTGTGTCAATAAAACAATACGCCACAAAAGAAAAGTGTGTTACAGGGATTTTACCAGGACTGACAGGTAGAGATTGACCAATATATCCTAATGAAATAAAGCAACCTAATTATTGTTTTATTTCAGTTGTTACCACCACCTATTTAAAAAAATAAAACAATAATAATAACAACAACAGATTTATATTTAATATATTATTTGAATATTAATTACTATTATTATTATAATTAATGTCAATAATAATAAAAGATTGCTATTGTAATATATTATTTTAATATAAATTATTATTATAATTGACATTAATAACAGTAATGTATATTCATATATTAAATATTCATCAGGAATTTCATTATTATTAGTAGTAGTACAAATAATAATAATTATTATTATTATTATCGTTATTATTATAGATTGAAATGTAATATATGTTTTGAATATAAATTATTATTGTTATCAATCAGTAATAATAATAGATTGATATTTATCATATATTAATTGAATATAAATGATTATTATAATTGACATCAATAACATTAATTTATATTCATATAATATATTAAATATTAATCAATATTGTAATTATTATTGTCATTCCTACCACTATTATCAGTGGCTGGAGCAATAAAAATTGAGTGATACATAACACATTAAATTAATTAAAGATGTAATTTTTGGGTGCTATTCTATTAAAAAAACACCAAATGTTGTTATTTACTGTTATTAAAATACATATAATCAATTAAGCTTGTCTGAATATTGGTATATTATATGTCACTAATTTTCTGCAGTGTTTTTTTTTTTTATGAAACAGTGGCAACATCAATATAATACAAGTAGGGCTGCACGATTATGACAAAAATAATAATTGTCGATTATTCCCTTGAAATTGTAATTGCGATTATTAATTACGATCATCACAATTTACATTTAATGATGTTTATACCATTGTTTGCAGCAACTGCATGCCATATTTTTAGATGAAAATAAACAAGCTGAAAACACTTCTATATTAAGCCTCAAATATGAACTATACATTGGATTGGTTTCTTTAAATAAAAAAGTAAAAATATGCATGGTATTATAATGCTATACTAAAACTAAAATTCAAACAATGCAAAAACCCTTAAGAAAACATCTTAAGCACACGGAGTAACATAAGTGGATTCTGAACGATTAATTGCTGCTTTGAACGATTACGTAATTGTGACATTCGTAATTGTAATTGCGATTAGAAATTCGATTAATTGTGCAGCCCTAAATACGAGACATCAATGCTCTAGAAAGAATCACGTTTATTGTTAATCATAAACTATTTTTCTGCCAAGTAACATATTTCACTATACTAACTTGCCACATTAATATATAATCTGCAGTCATTTACAGTTATTTTACAACAAGCTTTGAACATGAATTCAGAATTTAAAATCAGAAATACCCATTTTACAACTATGAGTGAAAATGCTTGAAACGAGTGAATTCACAGCCCTGTTTTGTGCAGAGCTGAACCTGAGACATTTTTTGTAAGCTTCAGAGTGAATTCTACTCTCTTGGGCTGTTGCTATGGCGCTATGTACTTCCTCCGCAGCTGCCGCCCTGGTGTGGTGGGTGATAAGCATCAGGGATGCTGGGACACAAGCTCTCTTATCTGGACGCATGACCACAATCACTTCCTGTTCATTACCTCTCCTGCTAGGAAAACACATAGGAATTAATGCTGCCTGACCAATGAGCCGCTGCTAAAAACATACACGGAAAAACAAGCTCGGACACTACCGGGCACAAACATCCCATTATGTGTCAATCATCGAAGCCGCTTGTCTGCTTTGATACATTAACAGCCAAATGTATGGGTTAGCTAAAGCTAGTTAGACTGCAGCCTTTATACCTACGACGCAATAACAGCCCCTCCATTAGAATGCAGGTCTCGCTCCCTGTCAGGAAATAAAGATTGCTTTATTGATATATGCTGTTGCCATGACAAGCATCCACCAGATCCGTTCGGCGCAAGATTTCGGCATCCTGAACATTTGCACAAATCTGGCCTGGCTAATGAGTTTCAGCCTGATCAGCATCACATGTGTCTCCATGGCATTCTCAGATGTGCCTAGTGCCTGCATTGCTATTAGCCACGCGAATGCAGCTTGTCACTATTGTAGTTTTGTTTTTGCATAAAACTATTGATTAAGGACTAAACCTGAGAACATAACCTGCCTTTCTTTCTCATTCTTCTCTTGTACTTGGATAATGGTGCCTTGGAAGTTATCTCTCCAACTGTAGTCGCCAGCAAATTTGCTAAGAGGACAAAAATATCTCTATCATATTACCGTATTGATTGTGGGAGAACCTGAGCTGCAAATTTACTTTGAAGTTTCCTTAGGAAAACATGACGTGTAATGATATTAATCAAATAGAGTGATGCTACACATGGACTTATGAGGGTACATAGACTAAAAATAACTTGATGATATGATATTCCTACTTGCTGCAATCACAATCACATCCATAATGAAGACAAAAGTCATTTCATGAGAGCACTTTCATCTGTCACTTTCAGTTCGCCAAAAAAGCAAAATCCTGTCATTGTTTTCCCCTCCTCATGTTGTTTCAAACTGATATTTTTTCAGTCAAACAAAAACAAAAATCGACTTTCATAAAACTAGTCCATATGATATGTGCTGTAAAACTTTGATTCTGGTCTGTTTCGAACATAAATTTCACGTATGGGTTCAAAAGACATATATAAAACAAGTCATAAAAATTACTTTTACGGTGCTTTTATGATGTTTTTTTTCCCCTTTTTGAAACTTGACAGATGTGGTAACTATGAACTGGAAAATTTCCACTGGAAAAAAAAAAAATGGCGTACATGTTTGGAACAATATGAGAAAATGATTAAAAACATATTCTTTTTGGAAACCTATCTCTTTCATCTCCTTTATATTTAATAATCAGTAAACTACAAACAACGCAATTTACAACTAAGTGTAAATTATTTTATTGCCATTTTTCTTGTATAATGTTCATTAAAACATCATATTAGTGTGATAATGTTTTAAAATAATATTTGGCTTAATCTCACTACAGCTGAGCACCATGAGTTTCCACGCAGTGAAACGTGTCAGATGTGAGGGTGGTTGCCTGATCTCCGTTAACAGCACTAAAAGCATTAACTTCCTATTTGACAAATTTAAAGGATGCTTCATTTGTCTTCCAAGAAGCAATTTTGTGTTTTAACCACCTGCAGGAAGCTTTGTGACTCTCTCTCTCTCTCTCTCTCTCTCTCTCTCTCTCTCTCTCTCTCTCTCTCCTCTCTCTCTCTCTCCTTAATGTGCCTCAGGACCTGCGGCTGTGAGGTTCATTTGTTTGTGTAGTTTTCTTTGCCCATGTTTAATTACAATGGTGCAGCTGTTCCTCATTTACACTGGGGTCATATATGTGAATGTGTGTGTGTGTGTGTGTGTGCATATCTCTCTCACTCTCTCTTTATCTCTCTCTCTTCAGGACCTTGTTTGCAGAGAGCAAAAACACAGAGTGTCCAACGCTATCAGACTCAGAGGTACTGAAACAGGGATGATTTTGTGGTTCGACTTATAAGCCTCAACCGTTCGAATTGCAAGGTTGAAAAAAAAATCTCGTTATTAAAATGACAAAGGAAATATTTCCATCTTTTAAAACACACATAACACCTGTGTAATACTGATTTGCATTTACACAAACAGGGAAGGCATGAAACCGAATGCCCAGGGGCTTCGAAAATTCATGAATTGTTTTATAGATCAGGTATAATATTTGTGATGACAGACTCATTTGCACTCTTATCCAGAATAGGCTAGAAAACTTGCCCTTCCGGACAGATTTTAATATACTGCGCCTTTCGTCTTGTACAGTGAGAATCGTATTTTACTAAATCAGGACCGCAAGCCGCTGTTTCAATTGAAAGCTATGCGGAAATGAATGTTTTAAATGACGTTAAAGCTCACATTTTAATGTTTAGTGTTTAAAATAATGGTAGTGGATGAAAGGCTGTTTTAAAGGCAGACAGTCTAATATCCCATCTAATCTAATGCTAAGCCCCAACCACAAAACTTTTCAAAGTGTTTCTATAAAACAAATGGGTTTGGAACCAATTTTTACTCCATTTTCTATCCTTTCAGCGGGAAACTGCGAAGAAGGTATGACTAATACAAAACAAAACTGAGTATGACTTTCTGCTGGTTTCCTGTTGAAATAAGCTCCTTGTTTTCTCTGTCCACCGCCTTTCATTTCCATTTCACTTGTAGCTGTCCTGATAAGATTTAAGTCTCTTTGAATTACCTTCTCTTTTGCTTATGAACGGCATACACACTTGCCACGCTAAAATTAATTGCTCTCTTGTGCGCCGCAGTCAGAGTAAGGCATATTTTCATGCCTAATTTTAGGCTCATGAGTCGAGTTGAGTTGGCTGAGTGTGTCCTCTAAAAGCCTGAATGTGTAAACACCCAAAATATGGAACATCGATCAGCCTCAACCCCTCAAATAATAACTTGGGTAAATGACTTGCTTCAAAGCTTTTCACCAGACCATGAACAAGCACTGAGGGGAGTTTCTCTGAAAGTCAAGCATGCAATTATAACTTTAAGTCTGTTATTTTGAGTCGATTTTGACCTCAAACACAGCTGCTCGTAGTGAGGACAAAAAATAAAAAATAAAAGGGGTGTTTGTTGAAAACATCTCTTTTTTTCTTGCTCTTAAATTTTGCATGTAGAGGAAACGTCTAAAAGACTTTAAAGTACAGTATACACATAAAGCCATAAAACCAACGTTTTAGGAAAAGTCCTAAGCAGGAATATCTATCTATCTATCTATCTATCTATCTATCTATCTATCTATCTATCTATCTATCTATCTATCTATCTATCTATCTATCTATCTATCTATCTATCTATCTATCTATCTATCTATCTATCTATCTATCTATTTATCTATCTATCTATCAAATCTTGCTTGTTTAGTTAGTTAAAAGATTAATTAATTACATAATTTAACTGAATTTAAAAGTCATTCTCAATTCAATGAAGAATGTTTTCAATTTTAAAAATTCTGTTAAAGCACTATTAAAATTATTTTTACAGCTGATTCTAATTTACAAAACAATATACTTCACATTATAGTAAGCAAATGAAAGACTCCATATTTGTTAAGAATTTGTTTAAAAATTTTCCAATTAGATACATTACCATTCAAAATGTTTGGGGTTAGTAAGACATTTCTGTGTTTTTGAATGGAGTCTCTAATGCTCACCAAGGCAGTATTTATTTGATAAAATGTATTTATTTGATCAAATTTATTTTCAATTTTAACATGCATTTTTTTTCCAGTGATGCAGCGCTGAATTTTCAGCATCATTACTCCAGTCTTCAGTGTCACTTGATCCTTCAGAAATCATTCTAATATGCTGATTTGCTGCTCAAGAAACATTTCTTATTATTATCAATGTCGAAAATTATGCTGCTTAATATTTTTGTGGACAATGTGACATTATCTCCAGGATTCTTCGATTCAGAAGAACAGCTTCAGAAGAAAGTTCAGAAGAACAGCTTCATCCCTGTTAAACAAAAGTATTAGTATATTCCAAAAAAAAAAAATATATATATATATATATATATATATACTGTATATACTGATTCCAAATATATGAACGGTTGTGTTCATCAATGCTATTTAATAACATAAACCAAGGTATCAGAACGCTCCCATCACGCTAAAACAACATCACGATTCGTGCAGTATTGATGTTTTGCACACCACCCTACTTTTTGCGCTTATAGGTTTTGATTACAGCTAATGATAAGCCTCAGAGCGTGGAGTCCATTTTGATGATTATGTTCCAGAGGAGAAAGGTGTGGGGCCCACCTCTTCTAGTGGCGCTGAAACATGATCTCAGACTTGTCACAGGACAGCGATCGGGAACTCGCAACATGTCCTTCCTGATCGCAGGAGAACAGAGGACCAGGCATCAAAAGGCTGACAGGTGCCACTTAAACACCAAAGGCTGAGCTGAATGAGGGGAAACGCAACAGGCCATTAGTTCACCTACAGATGGGCCCACAAAGGCCAGTGTGTGCTCCTTCACAAAGCTGCTGTGTGCGTGAAGTCCCTCCATGCAACAGCACCACACAATGGAGAGGCTGGCACTATTATTGTGGTCAGAATAACACCAAGAATGCAAACAAACATACAAATGTGTGTTTAACAGATGCTGGACTGAAACCGCGCACATGCCGTAAAATAAAACGGAAAACTTTGTGAATTAAATAAGCAGTGAATTACGCGCCTTGTGTGTTGATGACACACGCACTCAAAAACTACAAACAACGGAAAATGAATTATTATGGTGAGAGTCCTTTGAAGATATTAGCAATTAGACCGATGGCAAAAGAGGATGTTTGGGATATTTTCACGGTGCTCCAAAAATCCTGGATCTGCACCATAACTTTCATTACATTCTGTGAAAAAAAAAAAAAAGCCTTTATGTGAAAATGATTGCAATATGTTTCATAGTGAGATTAAACCAAACAATTAAGCTATTCTGGATTGGTTTTCACAGAGCCATCTGTTTGGATGTTTCCTCAAACTGGGAGCCTAATCAGCTATTCATATGTAGACTGTCATTGGGCAAAGCAGACCCAAAAAATGAGATGCCTCCAATGAATCGCAATCACAGATTTGTGCCAGAGTTTTCTCGACGCGCATGGCGGCCCGGGAAAAAAAAAAAAAAAAAAACATTCCCCCAGCCAAAATAAAGCGAACACATGTCCAGATTTTATGATCATTATGTTCAGCTACTTAATGAGTTGATCTTTTGGCATTTTCTGCATCACACTGCACTGGCAGATATGCAAGCAGAGAAGGAAGCTAATTATATTGAGAAAAATAATCTTATTCTGTAACAAACATTGCTGCAACACTATGTCACATTTGTTTGAATTACACGCGAGGCAGACTCAAAGATTGGAGAGGGCTGAACTGGGACTGACGACCAGCATCGTAAACACAGACACAGACGACGTAAACATGTCACTAAAATTCAAGGCCGTAAAATGCAACTGAACGCTGTCTTTCTCACAGGAATGCTCGTGTTTACGGCCTTGCATTTTCCACAGTGACAAAGACAGAAATGGAACATACCAAGCAAGCAAAATTCCCTCTTTTTATGCCCACACACAAAGTGATGGCTTAGCACTTCAGCACAGGTCTCTTCTCACTGACTACGACAAGCTCTTTTAGCTTCTTTACAACATACACCACTTTTGCAGATCTTTCTTTGTCATTTTCGCATTTAAATGCATCACTGATAGATTTCCCAAACCACCTAGGCTGATTATTACATTATTTTTCCTCAAATCTGTTTTGCAGGTTTGGCCCTCTGGGTCTGTGGAACGGGCAGTGACAACAATAATCATTCTTCCAGCATAATTAACAACACTTCTGTGGGCTTGGAGATCATGACCGGCAATCATTCTGGACTAGAGGTGTGCTCATTACACTTTTTCTTTCCAGATCCAGTGCCACTGTGGTGAACTGACGAGGGCTACACAAGCCTGCAACTACATTAAATAAGAAAAAGAAATGTGTAAGAAAGAATCCTGCAACATAAACAAACAAACAAATCAACCAGGGGTTTTCAAACTTTTTAATACCAAAGACCCCAGGTTTTGTTTTGGAACCCCATAGGCAGCTATACATATAATGTAGTTTGAAATGCGATATTAAAAAATTGGTGTTTAATTTGTCATTGTACTAAAAGCAAAAGGAATTCTTAAAATATGGCACAAAAATACAAATTTAAATGTGTTTAACACAAATTGACAAATTCTTTGTACAGCACTGATCCTTTTTATTTATTTGTATTTTTTTTTTCTGTAGATCACCTTGCATCCCTGAATTAAACTACTGGATTACGCAGCATTAACAGTAACAGTGAAAATCCAGTGGAAAATCCTCAGTCCAGCAATAGTTTTTTTGAATATAAATGTAACCCGTTTATTGGAAACCTGGTTAAATTCATAGCCAAATGTGACACACTGATTTGAATATGCAGAATGAAGAGGAACGAATGTTTTTTCTGTGAAGAACAACTACACTTTTAGTCTGTTCCTCACAAAGCTATCAGATGACTGTGAATATCGCATAGAAGTCATATGACTGCATTAATGATACTTTTATGGTGTTTATTTAAAAAAAAAATTTAAGGAGCAGGATCGGTCACGTCTGGTATCCAGCTATTGGATGGCAAAAGAAATGTGGCGTTTTGTGTGATAAAGAATGATAGAGAATCATTGATAGACAGCATCATTTATGGTCTGCAAATAAATTGGTCCTGTGCTACAGTTCCTGTGTGAGTGTTTGGACAGTATATTATGTATTTAATATCCACATACGGGAAAATTATACGTGGACATGTCCATAAAGTCAAAGCAGATTTTCTACCAAATAATGGAAGGAAGTGAGATGAAACAGCCCACATGTAAAATGGTCTTATATAATGAATGTGTGTTTGTGTTTATCATTTGTGTAGTTGAGTTGTACGTTGACCTGTAGAGTGGTAATGAACAGTAGCCTGAGCCACAGAGCCTGTCTCTTTAGATATGCACACATGATATGCAATTAAAAACTCTATTCACATTCCAGTGAGGCTGTCAATCAGAAGCAAATCCTTTTTGACAGTAGCCAGTGAACCGTGCCAGCTAGCCACTGAACAGGAACTCAAACAGTAATGGCTTTTGTTACCAGCAAAACCAAATTTGGATGCAATTAAGTTGACCATAAATGAGAATATATGGATATTGTGGAGACGAGACAATAATTGGATATCTCTGTGTTAATTTTTTCTTTCAGCAAGTGTACATTTTAGTTTATTAACTGACAATTGGTTTAGCACCTGCGGCCAAGATAACAGTAAGAAGCAGACTTAACATACACATTAAAAAAGGTCAATCTGAAAGGTCAAAGATATCTGCCAAGTGTGGCTGGTATGAGGAAAACAATATCACATCAGTGATGTGCAGCACTTCTTTGTGCTGTTGTGCTTGGAGCTTGACCTAGGCACAACATGAGCAAAGATCACAGCCTGTCAGCATCTCACATTTATGACAATCCACCCATGTGTGGCCGGCCGGTGTAATGTTGACATATGCTGTTGACATAGGAAAAACTCCCAGATATCCATCAGTGGAAGGACATCTCTGTTTAAAGCAGGAGAGCGAGCCATTTTGGGAGTTACAGTATGTTTCAAAACTATTCAAACATGAAGGTGTTAAAGCCCTAAATGCTACACTTAACACCTGTCTAGGGTGACATCCCACATAACTTTTAATAATGCATATAATTCAGCAAAACACAAACCAGGAATCCAGTTTTTGGCTTTCATGTTTTAAAACTTTATATTTCATAACAATACATGGCACTTTCGTAAACTGTGTCTGAAACTCTATGGTTTGATCAGTGAAAGGATCCGCTTAACTTTCAGAAAATTATATTTTAAATTAAATTAAATATTGTATGAACATTTTACTTTATTAATGTAATATTGAAATATAATTTTGAAAGAGGTTTGTGATTTTTCAAATCGCATTATTTCAAATCTATTTTGGGTGATATAGCAATAAAGCAGTGAAAATGAAATATTTTAAAGAAGAAACAAATAAATGAATAAAAATAAATTAATTTAAGACATTCAATGGGGGAATGCAGAGTTTGATGTGTTTAAAGCTACTTTTCATGCTAAGTTAATTTTATGACAGTTTACCAAACATAGCTAATAGTTCTGTCTCTAATGGTTAAAAATCTGTGCATTTTAAAGTTGAAAAAAGGCAGCTGTTGCCAGGTAACAGTAAAAACGATGTGTTTAATTAAGTCATATAATGTTCATACCGACCTAGTTTGGTATTTAAAATCTGTTTTATACCTTTATAATATACTGACAACCAAAGTTTATCACAAGCTTTTTGCATCCAGGTACCATCCAATACCATCCAGGTAACATTATTCGTGGACTATATACTTCAGTTTGATCCGAGAACAATAAAAATGTCAGATTTTTGTGCACCAAACCACTTACCATTATGACATCACATGAACGATACAACATCAAATACAAACAGACTGCTGCACGCATTGATTTCCTCTCACATTTAGGAGTGTGGTTTGATCAGTGCTCTAAAGGCTGAGGCTGGAGGGGGGCACGGATGAAATGCCCACTCAGTCTCACCCTGTCATCACATCACTCTTTCTGAGAAGCAGTGACCTGGTAAACAGTGATTACCAGTGCAAGCTCCTCTCTCCTTCTCTCTGAGTCAAATCAGCTTCTACATTCAGTGCTCATATGATAAGTCTGTTAGCTCCTTTGTTTAAAATGCACATGCGTGTAATGATCATTGCAGCTGTAGTTGTAGAAGGACTTTGTGTGTGTGTGTGTGTGTGTGTGTGTGGGGGGGTGGTAGTCAGTTTTAGAGTGGGGTTTGAGTACTGGTCTTGACTAACAAACACAAAAGGCAGCGTATTATGTCAGGGTCGACATCCTGGGACCCTCTGACATCCAGGACCACCAAAGATCTCAGTCATTTCTGCTTAATTGAAAATGCCTGTGGCTAAGACACACACACAGCAGACTTTATATTACAGAGCATGGCCCATGACAGCAATACATATTTGAGATATCTAATTTCTCATCTGTTTTTAATGTAATCTCCTTAAGAGCAGGAATGTACTAACATTTTTACAAAGACATCAAAACAGACAGAAGATTCAGGAGACTCTTACCCATAATTGTAATCAAAAGAGCCTGAATTTAATTTTGCAGGTTTTCCACTGACAAATGTTTATAGGTGTCTGTCTTGAGACTCAATGTAAAAACTAAAGCCATATGTTCGCTGGGTATAAAAATGTACGTCAATAAAAATTCATAGGCCTGCTCTGCTCACCAACTCTATTTTTTACCATTGCTTTAAATGCATAGGCAATTCAATTCTCTTGTACCAGCCAAATTCATTCATACACTGAAACAAAAAAAATGGTGTAGAATTTACTTTGAAAAAAGAAATGTCAGCTAACAATGAACTAAACTAAACTAAACATTTAAAGCAATAAAACTGAAATAGTATTTCTTTGTAGAATGTACTTCATTTATAACCGTTTTCTACACTGTAAACATCATTCAAACCTTAGGTACTAAACCCAATTAGTTACATCAGACCTCTGCTATCCCAAGACTTGACAGTGCACAAGATTGTAGACTGTAAACAAGCAAACCCTGTGAAATCTGGGAACATACAAGCTCCCACCATTCCTTAAAACCACATCAACGACGGACTTACAAGACAATGAGTCATGCGTAGTGTTAACAGCTTGCTTGCATTATCTCATTGGCTGTAATAACTTCGAGCCTGCAAACTCCATTAAAGCAGCGACTTGAGCACCAGCTGAAAGTCATTAGGCATGAAATAAATCATTGACTTTGATATAGGTCGGCTTCAGCAGAGTAGTTTTGTTGGCCATTAATGGTCAGGGGCTGCATCTTTTCCGGTTTTCATAATCCCAAACAGACTGTAATCCAATCCTACCCATGATGCCACACTCTCTCTCTCTCTCTAGAGTACCCCTCAAGACCACTCTTGACTTCCTTAGCAGCGCTCGTGTATTAAAGCACACATCTGAGGTGCAGATTCAGATTCAAAGAGTCCTCTATGGGGTCTTCAAATTCAAATTTAATTGCTTTTGCATTTATTTGCTTGCCAAACACTTTCTTAGCAAACCGACACAGTGTCTTGTGACAAAAATGCCAGAGGAGGTAGAGCGATAAGCACAGGGCGATAAGAACCAAACTGTATGGCGCAGGAAGTGTGGAGCATTAGTGTGTTCAAAGTTGCTCCGTTTTTTTCTCCTCACAGCAATAACTTCAGACTCGAAACGTGTACCTTTCACGGCACAAAAAGCATCGTGCTAGACAAACATAGACTTTCCTACATTTACACATTTTGCTGAACTGCAGAAAATCCACAACAAAGTGCACTGCAACTGAACGCTTTTAAACCAGCACATGTCCCCGAGGCTCGGAACTAAAATCCATAGCGTATGAATAAAGATACAGTGCTTGTTTTTATGTCTATCTGTCCACATCAAACAGAAAGTCTTCTGGGATCTGAGGAGAGCAGGTAAGCAGATGGGGGGCTTTGTGCACAGACTGAATCAGTCCCACTGGCAGCGTGACCCCTGTTTAGCCACATACCATCAATTTCTGTCTATTTGTTCTGTAGATACCACACACCACTGTCACAATCTCACTTGTTTGCTCTGCTGTGTACCCCCCCCCCCCCCCCCCCCCATCTCTCTCTTACTCTCTTTCTCACTCCTCCAACTCCAGCCCCCTCCTCCCCTCTTTCTGAATTGCTAAAATGAAAAATCTCGAGTGGAGTTGATATAGGCTGACTTGCCTCTGCAGTAAAACTACACCATATAGATTATATCTGAAAGCCCTTCCCCTCCTTCCCTCCCTCTTCCTTTCCTCCCTACCCCGCAAACCTTTTTTCTCTCCTCTCTGGTTTTATAAACTCAGCAAAGATATTAACAATTTACTGCTGCACATCAAAATTACATCTAACAAATGAATCACTGAAACAATACAATGAAATTGTGCTTTCAAGGATTTTTTTTTTTTTGGTCTGTCACTAAAAATGTGATTCATCCATAAAACATTTCACTGTGTATGTGACTGCACTTAGACATGGATATGAGACCTATGGCAGTGAATCAAGAAGCATTGAAAGAAATAATACAACCCCAACCCCCACTATATCACCCCACAGTAACCCTACCCCCTCCTCATTCACACACACACACACACACACACACACTCCCTCTCTCTTCCCCATCTCTCTTTATCCTGCGCACATGCACTGCACACACACAGTAACAGCACCATCATTAGGAGAAATAGAGGAATACAAACCCCACATATCTCCGTTGTTCCTCAGGTTCTTGGAGGTAAATTAATGCCGTTGGTATAAAGTATAAAACACAAATATGATGTTTTTAATGAACATACACACTACACACACTATTTGTTGTTTGCGCATGTTGTGTAAAGGACAGATTGTTGATGTCCATGAGTTTGAGGCTGTGATGAAGAGCAGGTGTATTTAAGTAAGAGCGCGCTACTTTTTGTTACCAACTTAGATAGTGCGTTTTATTATAATTTGCATATTCATATTTGCATATTAATTACAATCCGATTGGCAACCCGAAACAGCGTTTTTAAGTTCGCTACATAAAAGGCACGTGAAAACGCTGATGTGCGCGTTTGAGAGTTAAACATATAAACATTTATAGTGAAGAAAAAATAAACAGATAATAAAGTCACCCGGTTTGAATACATTTGTGGTATCGCGCTTAATCGCTCCGACTCTCTGTGACAGTCGAGTTAAGTGCAAACTTTGGACAAGTCCTCAACAGTCTTCATTCAAGTTCAGCAAGGCGAAACTCAAACAAAACACGTTCATGAAGATCCACATCATAAAAGATCATGCATCATAAAATGAAACTTTACCTTATTGCAATACGGAGAGTCCGAATAGTGTGACTGTCCCAGTCGGGAAGGATCTGTTGCTGATGGTGGTGGAGGTTGTGGATAAAATCTCACGTCCATTTCAGTAAAAACATCAACCGGTCCCTATTGCCTTTCCACTAGAAAATGTGTTCCTCGCTTACTCAGAATTCGCAACGCAAATAACAGAAGAAGGTGCAAAGTTAAGACTGAAAGAGGCTCTCTATTGCGCCTCACATCCGTTCCGCGGTTTTCGCCAAAACTTTTATATGAACCTCTACCTCAGTCGTCTTACAATAGAGAGATACCACGGAAACAAGCGCTCAGGTTTGGAGAGAACAAGAGCATCTGGTGAGTCTGTGTTGACTGCTGTGAGTAGAGATGTGTATCTTCTTGGTGCAGCTGTGGCTCAGTGTAACTGCTCTATGGAGAGAAGCGAGCGCTTTGCCAATGTTCACACAAAAGAGTCGCAAGCCACGCGGCGCTACCGCTGAGCGGCCACAGGGGGCGCTGCGATGTGCGCTCCTGCTTCAGGATTTGCATCACTTTGCGTATGATACTGTCTAAACATATGGTGACGGAAGATTCCGTTTAGCGGTGCCAGTATCGCTCTTCAATGCGAACATACTTCTAACAGGATTCTTAGGAATGTATCAAAAATGTAATGATAAACGAGAGTCTACAGCAGTGGTTCAAACCTGTAGGACTGGGTCCATTAGGTGGCCTCAGCAAACTTCCCCAAGCCAAGATGAACTCAATAATTTAAAACAATCTTTTAATCTTTTAATATTGATTAACCTCACATTCAGTTTACAAGTTCAACTTTACAAGTTAAACTACCCGCTAAAAATCAAGAAGTAAAGCTTGTAAACTGGCATCATATTTTCAATTTGTTTTCATGGAAGAACATGCAGCTCATAAAAGTTATGGAATCATCAAATTAATCACAGTTAATTGTTTTAATGTAACAGAACACTATAAGGACAGTCGAAAGGTAGTCTGAAAACCACTCGTCTACAGCTGTGGCAATCCTAAAGAAAGAAAACTGAAAACTGGAAGTGTGTATGTTTAAGAAAGCCTTTATGAAAGGAATATGTTGAAGTTGAGCCCTCCATACTGTCATAAACTTCCACTCCTGGTTTTTCATTTCTCCCTCCCCATTTGCTGCTCCTCCACTCTGCACCTCTCACAAGAAAAATATTTGACCGCATATGTTTTGAAAAGTGCATTCTTACAGATTAGGATAGTGATTTTACTTTTAATTCTAATTTGTATTCAGTATAGCCATATTTCAGAAGTAACCTACCCAACACTGACCAAAAATATGATATTTACTGCTTGTCGAGGCATCTATTTTCTTTGAGACATTGTGCGCTGGGTGTTGCAAAATTACACCAGATGAAAAGGCTATTTAGAGGAATTCAGGGGGAAAATATGATATTCTATCTATCTATCTATCTATCTATCTATCTATCTATCTATCTATCTATCTATCTATCTATCTATCTATCTATCTATCTATCTATCTATCTATCTATCTATCTATCTATCTATCTATCTATCTATCTATCTTCCCTCTCTCTTTTTCATTTGTTTGGGTACTTATCAAAGCTTGAGAGAAACACAAAAACAATGCCATCCATGACAGAGCATTATGTTTTCGGCGGGAAACGAGTAGGCCATGTTTTCCTCAGACAAATGGAAATGAAGGAGGTGCAGGTGGTCCTATTTCTTGTCAATTACATTGGAGAAACTGGCATTATTCATCATTTCTCAACGATGATTATGATGATGATGGTGAGGTTGATGATGATAGAGATACACAGTGCTGCCGTTGGCATAATGTTTTTGGCGATGAATGTACCAAATCAGAATGTATCATTACAGTGGTCTTTCTGCATCAAAAGCCACAGTAAAAGAAAGTCTGCTCTGGTTCTGTTTGGATACGGCCCGTTGAACATTGAATGCTAGTGCACACAACAGCTCGCTTTTTTTGTGGTCAAAGTCATGTCAGCATTTTTTTCAAAGGCTGTTAATCTCTGAACAATGTGTGACTGGCAGCCAAAAAAAAAAAAAAAAATCTAGCTTCATGACATTCTCAGCCATAAAATCTAACTTTATTCTTTTATTATTGAAAAGATGGACCAAACAATACCCTAACAACTGCTTCCAAGTGACGAAAGTTGAGTTTAACTACAACAAGACATGGCCTGTATCAATCTGATATAAAGTTCACAGGTAACAGGTAGCCTGATGAAAGTGGCAGACAAATTCAGAGCTGAAGAAATTTTATAAATCATTAACATTTGAGTTACGCTGACAATTTGTTAAAGAACAATATGGTGCCCACATCGGGTGAATAAATGTACAATGAGGTTTCTATTCCATTAACCTTTGAGCATCAGCTGGCATTTGAAGCATTGTGTTGGCAGACTAGCACTCAGCTACCACATCATAAATAGACTTATTTCAATTGGCTGACACAGTGTTCATTTATCAAATGTAGAACAAGAGGTGAGCAATGCAGGACGACTAGGATATTAGTTGAAGAATTTGTTCAATTTTACTCCCCAAATGCAGCCGAACTATTTGTGGATGAGGCTTTCGGTTGGGAAGGGTGTTTGGTTGGAGGTTGTGTCCATGGGGAAGTTCCATTTTAGTCGATATGTTATTTCAACGGATGTACACAGAACCAAAAATCAATGGGATTTCACAATGTGAAACATCTGATAGCTACAAATGTAACCAGCAGTGCTAAACCAACTTCCTCACAGCTGAAGTTCATCAGAGTTCAGCGATTTAGGTGATTTTTTTAAAGCGCACATTAATCAAGAGTCCCGTGTGCTAGAGTTTGAACATGGTTGAACAAAGATTCAGATTCTTTTTTATAGTTGCAAATTAGTGTATATCCAGTTTGTTCACAGGTAGTTGTGTATGTCAGGCGGATTTTTTTTTCTAATTGTATGAGCAACGGTTACTCTGATTGCCTATTGTTTTGTCTCTTGTGTATTGGAGAGAGAGTGAGTACATGCCAGTGCTGGATACTTGGAATCATAACTTTACCTCAGAAACAGGCATCTCCTGAATGTCAACTTCCCATCCCCCACCGTATTACCTATTAAGTACATTCAAACAACCCCCTCACACACACACCCTTCCCCCACAGAAATGTACAACCTTCCCCCATGCACTGTGCAGTTTGATTTGTGTGAATATATGTATATAGTCACAAATCTATATCTATAGCACATAGGCTACTGCACACATACACTCAAGGTGCATTTGTGCAGTTTTTACCTTAAATAGTTATTTTTACTTGATCGAATCCTTAAAAATGACTTTCAGTGTACCGTGAAGTATTCAGGCTGATTCAGTCATATTAAGTAATATTTTTGGCTCAAATGAAACCAAATGTTACTGCGTGAGGCACATTTTTTAGGTTACCTTACAAAACATTTTTACAGTGTACCTGTGGTCTTAAAGTGTACATATAATATATTCAAGATATAGCCAGATGATGTTTCATAAGCTCGTTCACTCACACACTCACTTTTTTTTCTCACATTTTTTTTAATACATTACAAACATTCACACACAATGCATATCTAATCGGTTTTCAAGAAGCAGCAGATTTTCAACTAATGCTTTTTATGAAATCTTATTTTTTAAATAGTGAAAAGCAGAGGAAGGTATTAAAAATTCATTGGTGCTGCCTGGAAAAAGACAGAAAACCCCTAGAAAGATAAAAATTGTAAAATAAATGATTTCAGGAGTCTTGTATCTGTTCTCTATAAGTGTTTTTTTTTTTATTATACAGATAGATATCATGAATGCTAGTATAAATCGCTATCAGTAATAAATCACTAAAAAATAAATCAGTAATTTTAATTGAATTTAGGCATCACAACATCACATACAATAAACTATTAAGAGATATACAGCTATATCTCCATGCTTTATACATTCCAAAGGCATTTAAAGTGTGCATTAAGCATTGCTAATGAATTCTTCCAGTCTTTGAGGAGAAAAAACATTATAATTTGGTGTGTCTATATATATATATATATATATATACACGCACACATACACGCACCTAATTGTAATATTATTTTTTTATTAATATTTATTATTAATATTATATTGTATTGTAGAGAGTATTCATATGATTAATTAATCATAATTTTATGCATTGCTTATCTTGACCATTATACCAGGGCAAAAAATATAATAATAAACATAATAGACTATTCAGATTAGCAGTCAATCAATATGTATTTTTAACGACTTCTTAAAATTGAAAAAAGTTACATTTAGTTATCCCCCCAGTAATGAATATTTGATCCATGCTTTATACACTCCACAGACTTTTAAAGTGAGCATTAAGCATTGCTTATGAATTCTTCCAGTGTCTTTGAGCAGAATTAGCAGGATCAGCATTTTAGCACTCAATCACTGACAGCTAAAATTTCACTGTGAAATCACAGAATGCCTGCATGCTGCCGCAGAGACATTATGTAGGGTCATGTTTTCCCACTGACAGCATCTTAATCCAGTGAAACGTTGTATGCATCTCACCTGCAGGCTGTGGGTGAGGTATCATCGCTGCATCAGGCTGAATACATCATATCATACATTCAAATTTATTCTCTCCTTCCTTTTTCTTCTGTTTCACCCTCTTCCTATTTTTGATGATCTCTGTTACATAAAAAAATGTATCTAACACCAAATGTAATCATCCCCCACTGCTCAACCACCCACACATAAAAACACACTTTCTCTCTCACACACACACTTGCATGGTGATCTGTCTGTCTTTCAATAGATGAATGTCAAGTAGTGTACACTGAATACATTTGCACTTTCATTGCTCAGGGGCCACTCTGCATTCAGGGTTTCTTCCATTTTCCTTCTCCATAAATCTCATCATTATTTAATGCATTTGTTGCCAGTACATTTTCAGGGATGCATTTACATCATATTGGTCTAAGCTTGATTTGGTCCATTTCCTGAACGCTTTCGTTAACTTGCTGAATATCCTGTTAGTGCTACACCAATTCTCTCATTCAGAGCTGCTAAATGCATATGAGCCTTGTATTGTGTTTGAGGCCGTGGGAGAAATTCCTGACAAAATTATGTATTATTTTTTTTGTGACGATTAATTTTTGTTTCCAAGCTGTGACATCAACATCAGTGTATCACCTTTGCTGTATAGCCCATGTGTTCTACATGTGTGTATGTTTGTTTGTGTGTGTGTGTGTGTGTGTGCAGTGTGTCAGATAAAAACTGATTGTGCCAGGAATGACAGCCTGTCCAGTTCTCTGTTGATATCAACCCTTTCTGACTCCCCTGCTTCTGATTTTCACATCCGTCACCAAGACAACCAGATTATTTTGAATCTATCAGATCAAATTCAATTTTGCTTTTGATTTTGGATCGGGAAGTCTCTTGCCTGTCACATAGTGTAGACTGGAGATATTGCCTGGAGACTTAAGAATTTGACAAGGCTGCTGTTTTACACTAGAGTGGGAAGTTCATTTCTGGGGTCCTCTTGTTTTTCCAAAACCTGAGGCCTGCAACACGGAGTAATATATAAGGAGTTAATGGTTTTCTGAAATAATTCAAAACAGCAGGAAGGAAGCGGAATGTGAAGAGTTTGACTGCAGCTATTTAATATGCCATATGTTTGCAATACTTTTGTGATTACTGCTAGGTTCCACTGCATTCCTGTTGTCGTGTTTGACTTTATATTAATAGATGTTGCTCAGATGTCACTTTAAAGCTCATGAGACTAACTTTGTGCCATGGCATTATGTCACTGGCAGTTTTTGGTGACTGACTTATGTGTGCACAGCTGTCTGCACAAACTGCATTGTCTGTGTAAGTGAGTGGTTGTGCATACATATCTGTCTGTGTGTATTTTTGAGTGTGGTGTGTGTATATACCACTCAACTCATCTTTGTTCATCATCCCATTCATCAGAAATATATACAATTTGATATGACTGCAAATTAAATTATATTTATGTAACATAATATAATATAATATAATATAATAATTTCTATATTTATTTTATTTTATTTTATTTTATATGAACCTTTTTGACAGACTGTGATGATGTTTGCACAGTTACTGATAACGTAAATCTGTCCAAGTATTTTCATTTTTTAAAGTGTTATTTATATTTATAACACAGTTTACTATTACACTATTACTACTATTTACTATACACTATATACAGACGTGGTCAAAATTGTTGGTACTCTTGGTAAATACGATCAAAGAAGGCTGAAAATAAACCTGCATTATTAATCCTTTTGATCTTTTATTTTAAAAAATTACAAAAACCTAACCTTTCATTGAACTAAAACAATTGAAAATTGGGAGAAATCTCATTATGAAATAAATGTTTTTCTCAAATACACGTTGGACACAATTATTGGAAGCCCTAGAAATTCTTATGAGTAAAATATCTCTGAAGTACATTCCCATTCATATTTACAATTTTCAGCAAACTAGCGTGATTATTAACATGAAATTATACAGCCATGGCTTCCTGTTTCACAGAAATATAAATAGGAGGAAAAACAAAGTCCGAATTACCCTTAATCATCCATCACAATGAGAAAAGCCAAAGAATATATTTCTGAAAAAAAAGATAATTGATAATTGAGCTTCACAAATTAGTGAAGTGGCTTTAAGAAAAGAGCTAGAGCAGTGAAAATTCCCATTTCCACCATCAGGGCAATAATTAAGAATTTCCAATCAACATTAAATGTTACGAATCTGCCTGGAAGAGGACGTGTGTCTATATCGTCCTAATGCACAGTGAGGAGGAGAGTTTGAGTGGCTAAAGACTCTTCAAAGACCACAGCTGTAGAATTGCAGAAAATAGTTGAGTCTCGGGGTCAGAAATCCTTTAAAAAATGGTCAAACAGCCCCTACATCACCACATATTGTTTGGGAGGGTTTTCAAGAAAAATTCTCCTAGCTCACCCAAAAACAAACTCCAGCATATTCAGTTGTTAGACACGACTGGATCTTCAAATGGCATTGGCTTCTATGGTCAGATGAAACTAAAAAATGAGCTTTTTTAACAGCAAATACTCAAGATGGGTTTGGTGAACACGGGGATAAAGTACCCCATGTGTACAATGAAATATACTGCTGTATTTTTTATGTTGTGGGCCTATATTTCTACTAGAGGTCATGGATAGAGGTTTAGATACATGACATCATGGATTCTATCAAATACCAACAGATAAAAAATTTATCAAGTGACTGACTCTGTTAGAAATCTTAATGGGCCATGTTTGGATCTTCGTACAATAATCCAAACACAAACCTCAAAAGCAACAAAAAAAAAAATGGGTCACTGGACACAAAACCCAACTTCTGCTATGGCCATTTCAGTCCTCTGACCTGCACCCTATAGAAAATGAGTGTTGTGGACTGAAGAGGAGAAGCACCAACATGGAGCTGTGAATCTGAATGATCTGGAGTGATTCTGGATGAAGGAATGGTCTCTGATCTCTTGTCAGGTGTTCTCTAACCTCATCAGGCATTATAGGAGAAAATTTAGAGCTGTTAAACTGGCAAATGTTAAACTGTTTCAAAAAGTAGGTGAATAAAGTAAAAGGAGGAGCAAACGACAGACACAGTGGGTGTGGCGTCAAGCCTCCGAGAGGTTTTTATTAAACAATAAAAGGTCAAATAAAGTGTCCAAAGGGGGAAAGTGTCCAAATAAACGGGGAATCTGGTGTCCTCGTTGTGCTGCGGGGCTTGTGCAGGAGGGTAGTGTTCAGAAGGGAAGGGTCCAGGGAAGGGGCGGAGTTCGGTGGCCGCACGCGCTTCCCTCTCGGGGCCGGGAGCGAGTGGCGGCGGCGTCTCTTGCGCGGCTTCTTCCAACTCCTGGGTTTCCGGCGCTTCTGGGGGATTCGACGGCCCGGCATCCTGGCCCGTCAGCCATCTCACGGGTGCGGCAGTCCTCCTTCTCGATGCACCCTTCCTGGACCCACGAGGCCACCAGCGTGCATGCACGGGGAAGAGACCGGTCTCCCGAGGAGAGGCACGCTCGGCATTTAAGCAGCGGCGGTGATGAGGCTCCATTCACATCAGGTGCGCCTCATCACACGCCGCCAGCTATGGCTATTCAGCGCCCCCCCTCTCTCGCATACCCACTCCCGTCGGGAGCCTGGCGAAGGGCGGCGAATACGGGACGGGGTGGTGATGATAATAAGGGGGGAGGCATCCGACTCGTCACAATATATACAGGTCCTTTTCAAAAAATTAGCATATTGTGATAAAGTTCATTATTTTCTGTAATGTACTGATAAACATTAGACTTTCATATATTTTAGATTCATTACAACACAACTGAAGTAGTTCAAGCCTTTTATTGTTTTAATATTGATGATTTTGGCATACAGCTCAAATCTAAAAAAATTAGCATATTTCATCCGACCAATAAAAGAAAAGAGTTTTTAATACAAAAAAAAAGTCAACCTTCAAATAATTATGTTCAGTTATGCACTCAATACTTGGTCGGGAATCCTTTTGCAGAAATGACTGCTTCAATGCGGCGTGGCATGGAGGCAATCAGCCTGTGGCACTGCTGAGGTGTTATGGAGGCCCAGGATGCTTCGATAGCGGCCTTAAGCTCATCCAGAGTGTTGGGTCTTGCGTCTCTCAACTTTCTCTTCACAATATCCCACAGATTCTCTATGGGGTTCAGGTCAGGAGAGTTGGCAGGCCAATTGAGCACAGTAATACCATGGTCAGTAAACCATTTACCAGTGGTTTTGGCACTGTGAGCAGGTGCCAGGTCGTGCTGAAAAATGAAATCTTCATCTCCATAAAGCTTTTCAGCAGATGGAAGCATGAAGTGCTCCAAAATCTCCTGATAACTAGCTGCATTGACCCTGCCCATGATAAAACACAGTGGACCAACACCAGCATCACTGACTGTGGGTACTTGACTTCAGGCATTTTGGCATTTCCCTCTCCCCAGTCTTCCTCCAGACTCTGGCACCTTGATTTCCGAATGACATGCAAAATTTGCTTTCATCCGAAAAAAGTACTTTGGACCACTGAGCAACAGTCCGGTGCTGCTTCTCTGTAGCCCAGGTCAGGCGCTTCTGCCGCTGTTTCTGGTTCAAAAGTGGCTTGACCTGGGGAATGCGGCACCTGTAGCCCATTTCCTGCACACGCCTGTACACGGTGGCTCTGGATGTTTCTACTCCAGACTCAGTCCACTGCTTCCGCAGGTCCCCCAAGGTCTGGAATCGGTCCTTCTCCACAATCTTCCTCAGGGTCCGGTCACCTCTTCTCGTTGTGCTGCGTTTTCTGCCACACTTTTCCCTTCCCACAGACTTCCCACTGAGGTGCCTTGATACAGCACTCTGGGAACAGCCTATTCGTTCAGAAATGTCTTTCTGTGTCTTACCCTCTTGCTTGAGGGTGTCAATGATGGCCTTCTGGACAGCAGTCAGGTCGGCAGTCTTACCCATGATTGCGGTTTTGAGTAATGAACCAGGCTGGGAGTTTTTAAAAGCCTCAGGAATCTTTTGCAGGTGTTTAGAGTTAATTAGTTGATTCAGATGATTAGGTTAATAGCTCGTTTAGAGAACCTTTTCATGATATGCTAATTTTTTGAGATAGGAATTTGGGGTTTTCATGAGCTGTATGCCAAAATCATCAATATTAAAACAATAAAAGGCTTGAACTACTTCAGTTGTGTTGTAATGAATCTAAAATATATGAAAGTCTAATGTTTATCAGTACATTACAGAAAATAATGAACTTTATCACAATATGCAAATTTTTTTAAAAGGACCTGTATATATAACGACGATCGTATTACATATACATATTATATATATATATATATATATATATACTGTGTATATATATAATATGTTCTGGTAATATAATTTATTACCTTGGCATTAAATCACAGAAAACTAGCTAATGTTTTTGTGTGACTGTTTGTAATAAAACGGCAAATTTGACATCTTTCTCTCTTCTACCACTGTAATCAATCTCTCAATATTGCCTTGTTTGTAAAGTCATAGTAATGCTACTTTGGAATTTTTTTTTTTTTTTTTGGCTATTGAAGCAAATATTATAGTTTCCATTCACAAATACTGGCGTCCACCCATTTATGATGATTTCCGCTCCTTAAAACCCTAGAAATGTAAAAAATGTGTATATTATTTACATTTACATTCATGCATTTAGCAGACGCTTTTATCCAAAGCGACTTACATTTCATTCAAGTTACAGTTTTTACATTTTATCAGCTCTTGCTTTCCCTGGGAAATTAATAATATAATTATAATAATTATATTATTATATAATTATAATAATTATATATTATTATATAATAATAATAATTATAATAATATTATATTATATATTCAAATTTTCAAAGTAAAACTAAGAAGTATTTTAATATATATTATATAATCCAGAACATATTACACTAAAAATCACACATTATTATAAATATTGCTATATTCACCTTATTAAGTGGATGCAGCCATTTGTAATTTCAATGCGCAAGGCTTTCCGGTGACATTAGCATCCAGTTATTTTAAGCTGTACAAAACAGCTTGTTATGCTTCTTGATATTGCAAACACATATTTCTTATCATATTATTTGAATGTATTGTCAGAATTGCAAACACATTCGTTTTACCATAGACTTCACTTTCTCTTCTTCTAGAAGTCCTATAGCAGGTTATGAATCAGAAGTCTTGCACATTTCCAGAAAACAGCTGCGTTGCACAATAAGGTGGATAAAGGCTTGTGGTCTTATATAGCAACACTGTGAATAGTACAGCAGCTTCACACATTAATACCAAAACCCAGCAGAGCACCCTGTGCTTTCTAACTAGAGCTGAAGTTTGTCATTGGTTCATTAGTTCTTATTAGAGAGAGCGCATTATCAGCCATCGCTCTCCCTGGTAGGTCCTTACTCATATGTATTCATAAAAGCCCTGAATATGTCGACATAACTAAGCTAATTTCGTATTCTTGATGTGATTTATCTTTTTTTCTAAAGATATCTCACAATGAAAAGACAATGAAAGTATGCATGAGGTGTGGGGTTTAGCAAGTATTGATGTATTATAGCCAGTGTTTGAGTTATATGGTGCAGGGGAATGGGGAGGGGGAGCGCGGCCTCATCAGCAGTTTGTTCCACTGGGTTTCATTCCATTCTCTACAGACTGATTTGACCCCATTGTCACACACACACACATACACACACAATAAAATTAACATAACACACACAAACCCACATTTGCACCACAAACATCAGGCTGCACCTCATATAGTCATACATGCGCAAACAAACACACACACGCGGGGTAAAATTATTGTACTACACACATGTAGACACACAAATAAATGAACATGGTACACACCACACCACAAACACACACTCAACGCTTGAGCGCTCTAACACAATGACACAATGAGATTGATTCAGGCTCTTAAAGCGGGCACATCATCATTAAATTAAATAATGTCACAGGGACTCATGGAAAATAGATTCTCTCTGGCATCCTCTCTTCATCATTCACAGTCTCAAACCAAATGCATTCCAGTCCTCTCGGTGGGCTCCTCCTCATCTTCAACTGGAAAACCTTCCCAGTGAAGCACAAAATTCAGTGTAATGTGAAGTCAGATTCAGAAAGGGGTTGTTTTTTTCTTTAATAAACAGATTTTTGTAAAATTTGAAATGTTCTATCAGACAAATAAAGCATTTCTATACGGCACTGAGCTGTCTCAAGCTAAATTTACACATTTGAATATATGCGGGGATGTAATTGTGCCTCCATAAGGTTATAGGGTTGATGGGATGAGGGTTGAAACTTTTACAGTTTAATGTGATATTACTAGCCTTGTACTTAATGTCATAAAACTACAATGTGTTACAGAGAATTTAATGCAATTTTTTTTTTTACAAATATCTATTTTTCAATTATCACTTATTTACTTTGTTAACAGTGTTATAGTGCATTTTAAGATCCCCACCTACTTAAAATGATGAAAATATGATAACAGGCTTGACGCACAATATTTTCTAATTTTCACTCAAATATGTAATAAAAAAAGTTAAATCTTTAGTCTATAATGTTTTTAATATATTGTATGTTGACACAGTGTTGGATCAGATTACTTTTTTCGAGTAACTTGTGAAGTAATACATTGCTTTTTATTTGACAAGAAACATTGTATTCAATAGTTACGTTTTCAAAAAAGTTGCTTTGTTTACAGTTCCTTTGTTTTCCCATTGGCTGACTGACAGCTCTGCTGTCCCCATGTTAAGAGAAATCATGAGTAAGTGTAGAGGTGTTGTGTGCGCTGTGTAAACATGATGGTTACTGACTAGCCTAAATGTCAACATGTGCTCATAAACTCATCTCATCTCATGTGCACAAAAACAGATTCAGTATTCCTCAGAATAAATACAAACTGTATAAAACTCAGAATATGGCACAAACCACCAATAATTAAATGTTAAATAACACAAACATCATTTATGTAATTAAAGGGATAGTTCACCCAAAAATTTAAATTCTGTAATTATTACTCACTGTCATGTTATTCCAAACCTGTAAGACCTTTGTTCATCCTTCGGAACACAAATTATGTGAGACAAAAGATATTTTTGATGAAATCCGAGAGTTTTCCTCCATAGACAGCTACCACATTCAAGGCCCAGAAAGGTGGCAAAGACATCAAATATAAAATAGTCCACGTGACATCTGTGGTTCAGCCGTAATTTTATGAAGCTATGAGAATACCTTTTGTGCACAAAAAATAAAAATAACTTTATTCAACAGATTCAACAGCTTCTTCCGCTTAAGTCTTCGACACACATTCATGAGAGTACCACGACACATGCAATCCAAGAATGGCCTTTTACTATACAGACATTAATTTACATTTACTTCAGCCTGAGGTGTATTTATTTCACTTTAGGTGTGAAAGGGCATAGATTTGATAAAAAATATATTTTTTTATATTACAACCCAAATTCCGGAGATGTTTTTTTTTTTATTTTTTTTTTTTAAATTTGAATAAAATTAAAATTAAAAGATCTCTGTGCGTAAGGGGCAAGGCTGAAGATCTTTGTTGGATGCCCGTTGTCTTCGGGCCCTCAGACGACACTGCATTACTCACTGGAATGATTCTGTCATTGACATTACTAAATGGTAAACACTGTCGGTAAACACAATTCGCCGTGCCATCTGCAGATGCCAACTAAAGCTATATCATGCAAAAAGGAAGCCATATGTGAACATGGTCCAGAAGCGCCATCATGTCCTGTGGGCCAAGGCTCATTTACAATGGACTGTTTCAAAGTGGAAAAGTGTTCTATGGTCAGATGAGTCCAAATTTTTGTTGGAAATCACTGACGCCGTGTCCTAAAGAGGAGGGAAACCTTGCAGCGTGTTATCAGCATTCAGTTCAAAAGCCAGCATCTCTGATGGTATGGGGGTGTATAAGTGTATAATATGGGGGTGGTGATGGCGCAGTGGATAAGACACATGCCTTTGGTGTGAGAGACCCGGGTTCGAATCCACTGTGAGACACCAATGTGTCCCTGAGCAAGACACTTAACCCCTAGTTGCTCCAGAGGCGTGCGACCTCTGACATATATAGCAATTGTAAGTCGCTTTGGATAAAAGCGTCAGCTAAATGAATAAATGTAAAGTGCATATGGTATGGGCAGCTTGCATGTTTTGAAAGGCACTATGAATTCTGAAAGGTATATAAAGGTTTTAGAGCAACATATGCTGCCGACGACATGTATTTCAGCAGGACAATGCAAAAATCACCTACTGCAGCTATTACAACAGCATGGCTTCGTAGTAGAAGAGTCTGGGTGCTGAATTGGCCTGCCTGCAGTTCAGATCTTTCACCTATAGAGAACATTTGGCGCATCATTAAACGAAAATTACGTCAAAGATGACCACGAACTCTTCAGCAGCTGGAAATCTATATCAGGCAAGAATGGGACCAAATTCCAACACCAAAACTCCAGAAACTCATAACCTCAATGCCCAGACGTCTTCAAACTGTTTTAAAAAGAAGAGGAGATGCTACACCATGGTAAACATGCCTCCGTCCCAACTATTTTGAGTCCTCTAGCAGGCATAAGTTTGAAATTAGCTCATTTTGTGCATAAAATTAAAAATTTCCCAGTTTAAAGTGCATATTGCAGGTTCAAACATTTTTTCAAATGAATATATAACCTTGTATGAAAATACCACATGAACCGTTAATGCAGGATTTGAAAATGTTTTACAAGACGCGAGGGCACAAATTTAGATAAAAAAGTGAGGCTTTCCTTGACAGAGTTCTCAAAAACCGCTTTTTTTCAACATTGCGTCATATTACGTCACATAAGGGAGTCGTGTGCCGCACTCTGCTTTGAGCGCGCGCGAGTCAGTGTGTTTTCGGTAGTTATTTTTATTTCAATTTATCATTGTCATGGTAAATTATTGTGTTTGTGGAGGTTGCACAAACTCCAGCCTGTCAGGACATCGAGTCCGCAGGTTTCCTAACAAGAAATAGGACGGTATCTTCCGGGCCTCGGTGCGTTAGTGCAGGTGAAGAGACTGGACTTCACTAATGCATCTGCTTCAAACACCGCGGTGGTGTGTAATATAACAGATGTGATGGAGACCAAGTGGAAAAGCATGGTCAGCAGTGAATGTGATCTAAACTTGTGATTGCTTCTCCCAGCATATGCCGTCTGAGAGAGGAATACTGCAGGTCACCACAGGCTCCACAAGAACACAGCACTATCATGTCCACTACACCTGCTCCTCTCTCCAGATCCCTCCAGTCAGAGGATCAACATGATGAGGCTGTTAGTGTATATCTAGCACAGCCTTCACCATTTAACACACTTTAATATTAACACCACTTTTATATTAACATATATATATATTAAAAGTTTAAATGTTGTGTTTTGAGTTGGGTATTAACAGTGCTATGAAATAACATGTATGATTTAGTGCTGTATAAATAAAACTGAATTGAATTAACCATAAATGCAGATCTGCTTGATTGTGATTTATTTTTTATTGATTGTCAACAAAATGGGGCCATTCAAAACCTTTATAAAGTCCTCCTTCCTCTGTAAACTATCTTCTAATGGCTGACACAACACATGCACCATAGGCCCAGCAGACAACTTGTCTGTATGCTATCATTATTGATTGTGTTATACCAATGGCATCAAAAAGTGTTACTTATAGGTAGTCATGACCTAAATAGAGTTAACTTGTAATTGAGAATGAAAATTATTCAGACTGTTTTAATATTAAAATCTTTAACTATGTATTTATACATGTATAGAAGTATTTAGCTTAGAGTAATAAATAATTTCTGCCCTAAAACATGTGTCTGCTGGCCTCGAGAGGTCTATGCTTTCCTCGCATTTCCCACACAAGCACCTATGAATCAAAAACGTGTTTATCTCTTTCTGCTGCGGTGATAAGAAACCACTATCACGTATCGTTAGTGTCGGATATTAATGACACGCCTGATCAACGCTTATTAATTTCTATTACTGGTAGTATCAATACTAGCATTGCTATTGCCTGATTACATTAGCTAACATTTGTATATCTGTAAGCTAACACTGATCTCTCACCAAACACCTGCCCTGTTCTCCTCACATCAACTCAATTTGTCTTCTCTGACCGTTGTTCTGTCTAATCCTGGCCTTTCCTGCTCTCTTGGCTGCATTGCAGGCTCATCATTTTATCTGTGGTCCGTCGTACAAGTATAAATACGGAAGTACGCGTTTCAGATGCGGAAGTAAAATTCTCTCACAAAAACGACTCCAGAAGCCTTAATATTTTAAAGAAAATCTAGTTCCTACAGTATTTTTCTATACATCGACTCACTGGAGTCTCTAACCTGCAATATGCCCTTTAAGCACTTGTTATGTTATCTATGTTCTATTGTAAATAAAATATTGACTCATGTTATTTGAAATTCTTTTAGCTTTCATTTTATTCAAATTTAAAAAATCTCCCAACATTTTCGGAATTCGGGTTGTAAAAACAAACAAGCAAGCCCAGTCCAGATGAGAAAAGGTAAAGCTAAAGTAATGTAATGCATTACTTTCCATTACTTTCCACAATATTGTAATGCATTATTTCCCCAGTACTGTTGACAAATAGTATAATCGGCATCATTATTCATTGTTTACAATTTTGACATTCATATATGTGCTCCTGGACCTGTCGACACCAATAGCCTCGTGGTTAGTGCATCAACATACAGCGCAACTGTGCTCACGGTGACCTGAGTCAAACTCCTCTGCCGATCCTGCTCTCCTCTCTCCACCCAATGCTTTCCTGCCACGTTTATTCTGCCCAACTGAGGAAAAAAGCATTACAATAGGCCTAAATCGTGCTACCAATGGTGATTAAATCTAACGATCGGTTAGCTCATATCACATCAAACCGTGCAAATTATTATTATTGTTATACTTTATTCTCAAATTATTAATGTTAACAACATCAGCATTGAGTGACTATGAGTAGGCTATAGTGTGTATTAGCATGTAGATTTAAATTTCTGTAGTCTAATCTAATTGCCATGCCATTCGAATTTCATATCAAGAAATTATTTTAACCCAAAAAGCAAACTATGCTCCCTCCGGTTTTCTTCTAAATACAAATCTTGTGGAATCCCAGGCTATCTGTAATCAGAGGCATATTTAAAACTGGAATATTTTAATTTGCATGTGTTTCATAAACACATAATCCTTTATGGATCACAATCCGCCATCAAAATGATACATTTAATTATTCTAGCTGCTGTGAGAAAAGGCTAAACGATCCGTCACCTGCAGGTGCAGGATCCTCACATGCGATAGCCTAGAAGCCGGGACAACTTCTTTATGTTTACAGACGTGACATAATGACGCAGTGCTCGATTGCTCCTGTCTGCCGTTCTGCTGAGAGGTTTGCAATTGTAGCTTCGTGTAGCTTGGCTTTTCTGCTGAAACTGCTGAAAATCTTACTATCACTCTCTGTTGTTTAAAGTGATAAAATATATATAATAATTCCCTCCATATTTCTGATATTACCTGTCAAACTAATCTGACTAATTTGATCGTTTGCTTTTAATCTAAAACCGCGAGTGTAGCGCGTGTGCCATGCGTTAGCATTCGTTAGCCGGTTAGCTTTTCATTCGCGTTTCCACTTACATTTCTATTCGCGCCTATTATTGTTTTCTTTTTTCTCACTCTGTTTCATCTCTCTCTCGCTCCGTTTGAACTCACGAGTTCATCAGACAACAGTGGTAAGTGAATCATTCATCAATCAAGGTGAGTAATGGCTTCTTCTCTTCTTATTATTTGCACTTCATGTCACATACAGTTTATCTATCTCTATCGGCGATGAGGAATTCACATATGATAAATGCAGGGAAATAGTTAGGCTGACAGAGAAGATTTTAGAACTAGAGACACGCATCCAAACTTTAGTTGAGGACAGTAAGAATGTGAGGGCTGTAGATACGGCTTTGGATGCAACTAGTTCAGAGAGTCATGTACATTATTCGGTTCCGGTTACAGGGCCTGTACAGCAGGGCAACTGGGTGACTGTGATGCGGCCTAGTCGCGGGTCAAAACACCGCTCTTCTGTTCCGATCAGAACATCAAACAGGTTCTCCCCACTCAGTGACGCAACCACTGAGAAACCTGATGAAAGTGCTCTAGTAATTGGCGATTCTATTGTACGGAACATGAAAATAGAGACACCAGCTACCATACTCCAATTTACCAGGAGCCAGAGTGCCTGACATCTTGGCAAATTTGAAAGTGCCGGCTAATGCTAAACGTAAATTCAGTAAGATTGTTATTCACATCGGCGCTAATGATGTTCGACTTCGCCAGTTGGAGATCACTAAAAATAACATTAAAGAGGTGTATGAACTTGCAAGTACGATGTCAGACACTGTAATATGCTCTGGCAAGTCTGCTATGAATCTCATCACCCCGGTAAGCAAGGAGCGGTCCTTGCTTACCGGGGTGATGAGATTCATAGCAGACTGTCGTCACTCAATGGCTGGATGTCTAAGTGGTGCCTGCAGAATAACATGGGTTTCATAGACAATTGGACAAGTTTTTGGGGCTGACCTGACCTGTTAAAAAGAGATGGTCTTCAGCCCTCCTGGGGTGGTGCCGCTCTTCTCTCTAGAAAAATGGCACATAGTCTTAGAGTTTGTACTTGACTAACTGGGGCCCAGGTCAGGAAGCAGACAAACTGGCTAAACCGACCGTCTGCTAGTCGCCTCACGTCAAGTCAAGCCACCTTTATTTATATAGCGCTTTTAACAATACAGATTGTGTCAAAGCACTTATCAAATTGGAGGATAGAGTGTCAGTAATGTATAATAATAAGATTAAACATTCAATTTTCAGTTAAAGGCATTTCATTATTGAATTCAGAGATGTCATTGTCTAGCTCAGTTTAGTTTAAATAGTATCTGTGAAATCAAATTGACGATAATCGCTAGAAATTAAGTGTCCCCAACTGAGCAAGCCAGAGGCGACAGCGGCAAGGAACCAAAACTCCCACTGTGACAGAATGGAGAAAAAAAAAACCTTGGGAGAAACCAGGCTCAGTCGGAGGGCCAGTTCTCTTCCGGCCAGGATATTATTGTTTACTTACTGTTTTAATTAAAATTTTAAATGTATAAATGTATTATATTTCTATTTTTATATTGTTGCAATTTCTAACAATAATAGTATTATGTAGTTCGGTATTTTATTATATTTTAGTTATTTGTTTTATTTTAAGTTTTATTGTATTTTTAGTTGAGGTCTTCACTGGGGATATGTCCCCGGGGCTCATCCAGGTGTCCGGCCTCCGCCGACGATCAGGGCCACATACATCATCTCCCGGCGCCGATCCACAATCTGATCTGGACACGGACTGAGAAATAGACAAATATTAGCGTAGATGGCATTCTTCTTATGATGTAACGAGTACACCATGTGTTATGGGGAGTGTCCCCGGTTCTGGTTGATCTAATTAATGCAGCCTAACAATCCTTTAACGGATTTGAATAATAGAAGTGTATTAGTGTGTTATGTGTAAGCCAGGTTAAAGAAATGTGTCTTTAATCTAGATTTAAACTGACAGAGTGTGTCTGCCTCCCGAACAGCGTTAGGTAGATTGTTCCAGAGTTTGAGTGCTAAATAGGAAAAGGATCTGCCGCCCGCAGTCGATTTTGATATTCTAGGTATTATCAAATGGCCAGAGTTTTGAGAACGCAGCAGACGTGGAGGACTATAATGTGATAAGAGCTTGCTCAAGTACTGAGGAGCTAAGCCATTCAGGGCTTTATAAGTAATTAACAAGATTTTAAAATCTATACAATCTATACAATACTGCTGCATTTTGGACCAACTGTAGTTTGTTGATCAAGCGTGCAGAACAACCACCCAATAAAGCATTACAATACTCTAACATTGAGGTCATAAACGCATGAATTAGTATTTCTGCATTTGACGTTGAGAGCATAGGTCACAATTTAGATATGTTTTTGAGATGGAAAAATGCAGTTTTACAGATGCTAGAAACATGGCTTTCAAATGAAAAATTGCTATCAAACAACACACCTAGGTTCCTAACTGATGAAGAAGAATTGACAGAGCAGCCGTCAAGTGTTAGATGGTGTTCTAGGTTATTGCATGTGGGGTTTTTAGGTCTGATAATTAACACCTCTGTTTTTTCAGAATTTAGCAGTAAGAAGTTACTCGTCATCCAGTTTTTTATATCGACTAGGCATTCCGTTAGTTTCTCAATTTGGTGTGTTTCACTGGGCCGCGAAGAAATATAGAGCTGAGTATCATCAGCATAACAGTGAAAGCTAACACCATGTCTCCTGATAATATCTCCCAAGGGTAACATGTAAAGCGTGAAAAGTAACGGCCCTAGTACTGAGCCTTGAGGTACTCCATACTGCACTTGTGATCGATATGATACCTCTTCATTCACTGCTACGAACTGATGGCGGTCAGATAAGTACAATTTGAACCATGCTAATGCATTTCCACTAATGCCAACAAAGTGTTCTAGTCTATTTAAAATAATGTTATGGTCGATAGTGTCGAACGCAGCACTAAGATCCAGTAGAACTAATAAAGAGATACAACCACGATCAGATGATAGAAGCAGGTCATTTGTAACTAATGAGAGCAGTCTCAGTACTATGATACGGTCTAAATCCTGACTGGAATTCCTCACAAATACTATTTTTCTCTAAGAAGGAATATAATTGCGAGGATACTACCTTTTCTAGTATCTTTGACAGAAAAGGGAGATTTGAGATCAGTCTGTAATTAACTAGATCTTTGGGGTCAAGTTGTGGTTTTTTAATGAGAGGCTTAATAACAGCCAATTTGAAGTTTTTGGCGACATATCCTAATGACAGTGATGAATTAATAATAGCCAAAAGAGGATCTATGCCTTCTGGAAGCAGCTCTTTTAGTTGTTTAGATGGAATAGGGTCTAACATACATGTTGTTGGTTTAGATGATTTAATCTCCTATAGTAGAGAATGAGTGGAATTGTTCCTCAGGGGATCTATAGTGCACTATCTGATGCGATACTGTACCTGACGGCTGCATGGTTACAATTTTATATCTGATAGAATCGATCTTGGAAGTAAAATAGTGCATAAAGACATTACTGCTGTGCTCTTGGGAAATGCCAACACCTGTTGATGCTTTATTTTTCGTTAATTTAGTGACTGTATTGAATAAATACCGGGGGTTATGTTTGTTTTCTTCTAAAAGAGATGAAAAGTAATCAGATCTAACAGTTTTTAATGCTTTTCTGTAGGATATGGTATTTTCCCGGCAGGCTATATGAAATACCTCTAGTTTTGTTTTCCTCCAGCTGTGCTTCATTTTCCATGCTGCTCTCTTTAGGGTGCAAGTGTGCTCATTATACCACGGAGTCGGACTGTTTTCTTTGATCTTCCTTAAGCGTAAAGGAGCAACTGTATCTAAAGTGCTAGAAAAGAGAGAGCCCATAGTTTCTGTTACATCATCAAGTTTTTCTGCGCTGTTGGATATGCTGAGGAATTGAGATAAATCAGGAAGATTACTTACAAAGCAGTCTTTTGTGGTAGAGGTGATGGTTCTACCATATTTGTAACAAGGAGTAGAATTGACAGTTTTAGCTATATGGAGTTTACACAAGACTAGATAATGATCTTAGATATCATCGCTTTGCTGCAGAATTTCAACACCACTAACATCAATTCCATGTGACAGGATTAAATCTATAGTATGATTTTGACAATGAGTAGGTCCGGAAACGTGTTGTCTAACCCAAATAGAGTTCAGAATGTCTATGAATGCTGATCCTAATGCATCTTTTTCATTATCGACATGGATATTAAAATCGCCAACAATTAAGACTTTATCTGCAGCCAGTACTAACTCAGTACTAAATCAGCAAATTCTTTAATAAAGTCTATGTGGTGCCCTGGTGGCCTGTATACAGTAGCCAGTACAAACATCACAGGGGATTAATCACTAACACTTGTTTCTCTAGATAATGTCATATTTACTGAGAAACTTCTGTTCGTAAGATAAGACTGAAACCAATTTAAGGCTGAGCCTCTAATGCCCACTACCTGTTCTAAGCGGGACAGGAGAACCACTTTTTCTATCATTTTTGCTAAAAATGGAAGGTTAGAAATGGGTCTAAAATTAGATGCATCAGAGGTATCTAAATTAGACCTCTTAAGTCTGGGTTGTACCGAGGCATGTTTTAAATAGTCCAGAACAACTCCTAACTCGAGGCATTTATTGATCAGGTTTAAAAGTGTCGGACCCATAACACTGACCAATTGTTTAAATAAGCGTGGGGGAACTATATGTAAGGGTGAACCAGTTGGTTTGAGTTGATTAACAATGTCATTTAACATGGAGAGCGAAATAGGTGTAAACTGACTAAAGACACCTATATATTTTAAATGACTTGCAGGATCGCCAGCATCTGGTTTAATGGTATGTCTGATCTCAGATACCTTATTAATAAAATACTGGCAGAACTGCTCGCACATAGACTGACTCTGTAGGATACACACAGACAACAGGGTTTAATACATTAATGATATTAAAAAGGGTTCTAGGATTATTATGATTTTTATCTATGAGAGTTGAAAAATAGGCTGATTTAGCCACTCCCACCGCCTTCTGATACTTAATAAGTGAATCCTTTAACATTTCATACGAAATCTGTAATTTGTCCTTTTTCCATTTCCTCTCGGCCCTTTTACAGGCCTGTCTCATAGTCTGAGTAGTATTATTCAACCATAGCTCGGGAGTTAACTTGTGATGTTTAGTCCTCAGTGGAGCCATGGAATCCAAGATAGTAGTACAGACAGAATTAAAACTAAAAAGCAATTCATCAGGACTAAGCTCAGATGAAGCGAGAGCAGTAGAATGGGAAATCTCTTCAAACAGTGAAGAAAAAGAGGCCGAGGTAGCAGCAGTAATCCTCTGTGTCCGATGGACTGATACCTGAGATTTCACAGCATTCAATGACAATAATATGTTGAATAAAATAGGATTGTGATCAGAAAAGCAGAGATCACATAGCTCAATATCACACATAGAGCACCCATGAGACATAATAAGATTGAGAGTGTGTCCGTGAATATGTGTAGGTCCTTTAACATGCTGCACCAAATCAAAGGCTTCTGTTAGGCTAATAAAGTCTTTTGCAAATGAGTTTTGGGGGCAGCATATATGGATGTTAAAATCCCCAATAATTAAAAACCTATCAAAATTGGGGATGATTCCCCCCAAGAAATCTGAAAAATCTGTTAAGAAGTCTTTGTGGCTTGGGAGGCCTGTAGACCACAGCAACAGCTAAAGGAGTGTCCGAGTCCAACACTAGCATCTGCAATTCAAAACTGCTATATGTAGTTCTATGCAAGATCCGACATTGAAAACAATCTTTAAAAATTGAGACCAGACCGCCACTCCTTCTCCCAGAGCGGGGGGAATTAAAAAAAATTACACTTGGGCTCAGAGAGAGGAGCTAGATCTCCATTGGGAAACCACGTTTCCGTGATAAATAGAAAGTCCAGGGCTCGTGACGTGAAGAAGTCTTTAAGAATAAAAGTCTTATTTACCGCAGACCTCGCGTTGACCAGCGCCATCTTTATCTGCACAAAGTCTTCAGGCAGCTGCGTTGTTCTGCACAGCGGGTGAAGATGATGCATGGAAACACCATGACGGCGGATGCGTGGTGAGCGGTATAAAGGCCATTGATCCCGCGAGCTCGGTAGAATGGGTACGTTCCAGGAGTAAACCCCCACTAATGAACGCCAGCTGATGGAGCGGTTGCCATCACCTTCCCTCGTAGGCAGATCCAGAAGAATGTTACACTCACGGCTTGTCCGAAGCAGAAGTTTGAGCTTGACGACCGCACCGCTCAGCTTACCCTGTCTTTTCCGGCGTTTTTTCACAGGAAGATGATATGGTGACCGTTGCAGATAAGCCGTCAGGGATCCTAAGAAGGGAGGAGGTGAGTGCCGCGGTCCTTTCTGAATTTGATTAAGTAGCACTTCAGATGAGATTCGAAGATCTAAGAGCGTTTGCCGTTCGTAGACAAAAAGAGGCGATACAACTTGTAAAAAGAGAAGCCAAAAACACGTAGACATAAACAAACTAAAAAACACAGACGGCAGGCCACACACAACGGCGCCATCTTGGATACATGATGTTAGACTCTTTTCCATCTAAACTACTAAAAGAGCTGCTGCCAGAAGTCATAGATCCTCTTTTGGCTATTCTTAATTCATCATTGTCATTAGGATATGTACCCAAAAATTTAAAATTGGCTGTTATTAAGCCTCTCATTAAAAAAAGGGAAGTCGTGGCCCAATGGTTAGAGAGTCGGACTCGCAAACCAAAGGTTGCAGGTTCGAGTCTCGGGCCGGCAGGGATTATAGGTGGGGGGAGTGAATGTCCAGCGCTCTCTCCTCCCTCAATACCATGACCATGTTCACTGCTGTGTGTGTGCACGTTGGATGGGTTAAATGCAGAGCACGAATTCCGAGTATGGGTCACCATACTTGGCAGTATGTCACTTCACTTCACTTCAAAAACACAACTTGGCCCCAAACATCTAGTTTAATTATAGACCGATCTCAAATCTCCCTTTTCTGTCAAAGATACTAGAAAAGGTAGTATCCTCACAATTATATTCCTTCTTAGAGAAAAATGGTATCTGTGAGGATTTCCAGGCAGGATTTACACCATTCCGTAGTACTGAGACTGCTCTCATTAGAGTTATAAATGACCTGCTTCTATCATCTGATCGTGGTTGTATCTCTTTATTAGTTCTACTGGATCTTAGCGCTGCGTTCGACACTATCGACCACAACATTCTTTTGAATAGACTAGAAAACTTTGTTTGGCATTAGTGGAAGTGCCTTAGCATGGTTCAAATTGTACTTATCTGACCGCCATCGGTTCATAGCAGTGAATGAAGAGGTATCATATCGATCACAAGTGCAGTATGGAGTACCTCAAGGTTCAGTACTAGGGCCGTTACTTTTCACGCTTTACATGTTACCATTAGAAGATATTATCAGGAGACATGGTGTTATCTTTCACTGTTATGCTGATAATACTCAGCTCTATATTTTTTCGCGGGTGAAACACACCAAATTGAGAATCAAACGGAATGTATACTCTATATTAAAAACTGGATGACGATTAATTTCTTACTGCTAAATTCTGAAAAAACAGAGGTGTTAATTATCAGACCTAAAAACCCCACATGTAATAACCTAGAACACCATCTAACACTTGACAGCTGCTCTGTCAATTCTTCTTCATCAGTTAGGAATCTAGGTGTGCTGTTTGATAGCAATCTTTAATTTGAAAGCCATGTTTCTACCATCTGTAAAACTGCATTTTTCCATCTCAAAAACATATCTAAATTGCGACCTATGCTCTCAACATCAAATGCAGAAATGCTAATTCATGCGTTTATGACCTCAAGGTTAGTGTATTGTAATGCTTTATTGGGTGGTTGTTCTGCACGCTTGATCAACAAACTACAGTTGGTCCAAAATGCAGCAGCTAGAGTCCTTACTAGAACCAGGAAGTATGACCATATTAGCCCGGTTCTGTCAACACTGCACTGGCTCCCTATCAAACATCGGATAGCTTTTAAAATCTTGTTAATTACTTATAAAGCCCTGAATGGCTTAGCTCCTCAGTACTTGAGCGAGCTCTTATCACATTATAGTCCTCCATGTCCACTGCATTCTCAAAACTCTGGCCGTTTGATAATACCTAGAATATCAAAATCGACTGCGGGCGGCAGATCCTTTTCCTATTTAGCACCCAAACTCTGGAACAATCTACCTAACACTGTTCGGGAGGCAGACACACTCCGCTAGTTTAAATCTAGATTAGAGACACATCTCTTTAACCTGGCTTACACATAACACACTAATATGCTTCTATTATTCAAATCCTTTAAAGGATTGTTAGGCTGCATTAATTAGATCAACCGGAACCGGGAACACTCCCCATAACACACAATGTACTCGTTACATCGTAAGAAGAATGGCATCTACGCTAATATTTGTCTGTTTCTTTCTTATTCTGTTTCTCAGTCCGTATCTGATCAGATGGTGGATCAGCACCAAGAGATGATGTCTATAGCCCTGATCGTCAGTGGAGACCAGGACACCTAGATTAGCGGTTGGAATTGAACTGCGGGTTTTGTCTGACCAGAGGAGAAATGGACCCCCAACTGAGCCTGGTTTCTCCCAAGGTTTTTTTCTCCATTCTGTCACAGAGGGAGTTTTGGTTCCTTGCCGCTGTCGCCTCTGGCTTGTTCAGTTGGGGACACTTAATTTCTAGCGATTATCGTCGATTTGATTGCACAAATACTATTTAAACTAAACTGAGCTAGACAATGACATCTCTGAATTCAATAATGGAATGTCTTTAACTGAAAATTGAGTGTTTAATCTTATCATTATACATTACTGACACTCTATCCTCTAATTTGATACTGTTAAGTGCTTTGACACTTTTAAAAGTGCTATATAAATAAAAGTGACTTGACTTTACTTGACAGTGCCATGCTCGAATTTCCCGCAAAAACCTACCCATACCACTCAAATTAGAAAACATTATTATAAGCTAACCATTGTCAGTCGGGTTAAAGTGTGGCAATAGTTTTGAACACTGGATGGGTATGTACTTGCTCTAATATTGTTTTTGGATCATTTTTAACCAAAAAAGTTACGGGCTGCAGCTTTAAGTAAAGATCATGTTCCATGAAGATATTTTGTAAATTTCCTACCGTAAATATTTTAAAACTTAAGTTTTGATTAGCAATATGCATTGCTAAGAACTTAATTTGGACAAATTTAAAGGTGATTTTCTCAATATATTGATTTTGTTGCACCCTCAGATTCCAGATTTTCAAATAGTTGTATCTCAGCCAAATATTGTCCTATCCTAAAAAAACATACATCAATGGAAAGCTTAATTATTCAGCTTTCAGATTATGTATAAATTGACATTTTGATAAATTGACCTTTATGACTGGTTTTGTGGTCCCGGGTCACATATGGCACATATCACACACAGGTGACACTGATTTTGCAGAATTACCCAAATAATGCTAGATCATTGCGTGCATCTTAATCATTTGTGATATGGCTGCTGTAGCCTGGATGGGAGACCTCCTTGGACAAACTAGGTTGCTGCTGGAAGAGGTGTTAGTGAGGCCAGCAGGGGGTGCTCACCCTGTGGTCTGTGTGGGTCCGAACACCCCAGTATAGTGATGGGGACACTGTACTGTAAAAAGCACATCCTTCGGATGAGACGTTAAACCGAGGTCCTGACTCTCTGTGGTCATTAAAAATCCCAGGATGTCCTTCAGAAAAGAGTAGGGGTGTTACCCCGGCATCCTAGCCAAATTTGCCCATTGGCCTCTGACCATCATGGCCTTCTAATCATCCCCATACACTGATTGGCTTCATCACTCTGTCTCCTCTCCACCAATAAGCTGGTGTGTGGTGGGTGTTCTGGTGCATTATGGCTGCCATCGCATCATCCAGGTGGATGCTGCACACTTGTGGTGGTTGAGGAGATTCCCCCTTGTATGTAAAGCGATTTTGAGTGCCTTGAAAAGCGCTATATAAATGTAACAAATTATTATTATTAATTATTATTTGTGACCCTGGACCACAAAACCAATCATAAGGGTCAATTTTTCGAAACTTTGAGATTTCTACATCATCTGAAAGCTGAATAGATAAACTTTCCATTCATGTATGGTTTGTTATGGTAGGACAATATTTGGTCGAGATACAACTATTTGAAAATCTGGAATCTGAGGGTGCAAAAAAATACTGTGAAAATCGCCTTAAAATTGTCTAAATGAAGTTCTTAGCTATGCATATTACTGATCAAAAATTAAGTTTTGATATATTTACGGTAAGAAATTCAATAAATATCTTCATGGAACATAATCTTTACTTAATATCCTAATTATTTTTGGCATAAAAGAAAAATGGATAATTTTGACCCATACAATGCTATTGCTACAAATATACCCCAGCGACTTAAGACTTGTTTTGTGGTCCAGGGTTTATTTTAAATAAATAAAGACTCCAGAAGACCTTATGCAGAGGTCTAAAATAGATAGATGTTAGATGGAGAAAGCGACCATGTGAGGTCATTCTACAATAAAATATGAAAGGGTAAATGTTTAGAGAGAGAAAAAAAGTACAGTCTAGTTAAAACTTTAAACTCTGTCCATTGTCTATGGAAAATCTGATATGCTATTGAAGATAAGGCAATTCAATAGTTTATGTGAGCACCAAGCTGTGATAACTGATGGTGTGATCATGCACAGGCAAAAAAATAAACAAATAAAAATGTTATTTGTTTATCGATGTTTCCACACATCCATCTGGTCTTGAAACAATTACAATATGCTTTCCGGATTCCACTGTTTTTAAAACCCTTCTATATAATCTAAATACCATGAACTGACAGGTAATAAGTCCAATTACAATCAAAGTAGAGTTAATCTAACTACAATGTACAGAAACACAATTCAGGAAAGAAGAATAGCAAATAATAAGCATATGGACATGGAATTAAATTCAACAGAGTTGAGGATGCACACATGCAAGGTTTCACAGAGAACAAGAAGGCAACTAATTAAACATAACAAACAACATCTGTAACCAATACCTGAAACCATCAAACCGTACAGCTCACGGGCTTAACGACCTCTGAAGACACATTTGAATTTACCCCAGGGCCGGCTCCAGAAGCCAATCCCTCGCCATAACAAGACCTGCCTCTAGGCCAAAGACAGTCTGGGTGGTCGTGATGGATGCTGTTAAAAGAGTCTAGGATGTCTGGGTCACGTGATCTTTACTACTGTGGTCAGCTTGATGTGACATTTTCTTGTGAATGGACAGAAATCCAGGGCCATTGACAATCCAGCTAATCTCCATCCAAACTTTGCCACTAAAATTCAAGTCCAATGTCACTGGCTGGTGCATTTATGCATTTCAGAAAGTCAGAGTGCACAGTTCTGCTGGGAAACAAAATTGTGTTTACCAGGTACCAGGCTGCTACAATGATCTTAATAGGAAGAACTTATTTGGTTTAGGTTCAAAGAGTTATGTCTGAGGCACTTATTCGTTTAGACCAATATCCTTAACTCCATGATGCCAAAAAAGATCAGAAACACAAATCAAGGCAAAAAAGTTGAGAAATAAATGTAATGTAGAATATAAATAGCCTACACAAAGATGCGATTTAAACAGGAAAAGGCTCAGTGATGCAGCAATAAAACATAAGATTAACAGCATGAAGACTAAAGTAATAAAGCGTAACAAGAAACAGGTGTGGCTAGTACCAGAAGTAATGACAACATATAACCAATTTCAATTTATTTGCTTTCCACTCACCAAAAATATGCGTGTAATTATAAAGTAAAAAATATCAGATTTAATTCAACCACATGGAATCATATTTTAACAGATTAGCCACTCTAATCTTAGTGGTTTCTAAATCTTTGTGCTAAAACATTATATTAGTTAAATTCTGAACAATAACATTTTAGTCATAATCCACATAAAGTCTTCATCAAGGTCAACTCGTGTTCCTTAAAGAAGTTGTTAGTTTGAGAATTACATTTGGAGTATTACTGTAAATATAAAAAACTTTACACTTGATTTTTTCTTTTACAGTTAGTTTTTATGTATGTCATTTTTGTAAAGGAGACTCTTTATAGTTTCTCAAATCCATATTAGAAATGCTTTTTATTTCTCAATGCATGTCTCGTCTTTTTTTTTTCATGCATTGTGTCATGAATGTTTAAAGAACTCAGCTTTAAACTTAGCTTCTGCATTCTCTGCATATGATCCATATAGAGCTGAAAAAAACAATTGCCTCATGTCTTTGGAATGCACAAATGTGCTCTATGGCTCCATCACCAATGCAAAGAAAATATGCCATGAAAATTACATCAACAAAGCACTGCATTTTCTGAATTGCATATAAATATAATATATAAATAGAATGTAAAACACATCCAGGTGTTGATTTGCTCAGAAGAATCTTATTTTGATCTACTCTTTCAACTGTACATTTGTGTAAGAAAACAGACAAGTGAACTTTATCAAACTATCACACTGTGCCTTCAAACCGTTGGTGCTATATGTAACTCATCACTCAAAAATGGAAATTCCTTAATTTTTTACATGCATTTACATGCCATTGACTCTCACATGCCACATGACCAAGCCTGTGTCTTTCTGAATGCAGCACTATATTGCTTTATATCTCATGGCTATTCTTTTTTTTCCCCAATTACCAATAGTTCTCTGTCTCATGTGTTGCAAAATTTCACTTCAACCCAGATTGAATCATGTTTCACAACTAAATTAACCATATTTACATTTTTTCTCATAACATTTTACATTAATAATATATTACATACAGTCGGCACCGATAGCTTCGTGGGCATGTAGTGCTGTTGTGCTTCGGGTGTCCTGATTTCGAGTCCCGGCTTGGCTTATATTCCATTGACTTTTGTGTATCACATGACAAATTGTCACATATCAAGCTTGAATTTATCGTTTTGAATGAAACCAATTCTGTACTGCTCTATGTTTCCTGAATATTTGTTTTATTACTATAGGTTCTTTATGTATGTTTTTGTAGTATGCAGTAGTATGTTTTTTTTAATGAAACAAAGAGCAATTTTTAGTGAATAACAACCGCAGTTTCGCTCTGTTCTTCACAAAAAAACAAATTTATCATTTGGTTTAAGAAGATTTGGGATGTGCCATATGGGCCATACTTTATGGTGGCTGTTATGTTTTTTAATTGGTATACCATATGCTCAATGCTCAAGTTTGTGTTGCATTATGCTTTAGATATGAAATTCATACCTAACCCAAACTGAAGACAGACAGAAGTCTTTCACTTGGGCCCTGCTTCTGCTTCATACGAGGTGAGTCTTGCTCCTGAAACCAAGATGATATATAATAATGTTGGTATAATACTGAAAGAACCATCTGTTCTTTTATATCTCAGCTCCCACACTTCACACAACAAATACATTTCTAATTACTGTACGACTTGCAAAGTTACAGCGGCGCACATACGAATAACTAATTCTAGCACGTATTCATGTGTAAACCTATTTCAAGTTGATCAGATTTTCATTACGGAGAGGAATGGAGTTTTATTTGATAAGAATAAGCGGCTGCTGAATTATTGTCAGAGTAATTGGGTGTCACACTTTTAACATCGTTCATGAACAAATAGTGGCAACTCATTCTGTCTGTTATTTTCGTTTCTGCCCAAAAGCCCTATCTCACTGACATTTATGTGTGACCTGGATGCTAATAGACAGCAAAATTGTTTACCCAGGATGCAACTGGAAAATGTGTTTGAGAAAGATGAATCCATTGATGTTTGTTTTATACCCAAAGAGTATGTAAACAGAAAATGTGGCATGTTATTAAGCAGGAGAACTTGGTTATTTCCTTTGCAACAACATCTCATAAACTATTCTGACAGACTAATAAACTATATGAAGCTGCTGTGGAGAAGAAAAAAAGCGAAAAAAACACAGGCTTTGAATCTTGCAGCCATACAAAGGGGAAAACGCAAAAGAAAACATCAATCATGGGGATTATTATTTCAGTTGCCATGGAAACATCCCTCCAAACCCAATATCTCCATGTCTCCACTGCTTATTATCATCTGGTTTGATTGTACATCATCGAAACTATAGTGATTACACTCTTAGGATGAAAAAATGCACGCTGTCATGGCAACACAGTACAATGTTCTTAATCATTTCACCTCCTCAATCTGAAATGTAATAGGCTGTCAGCCATAATGGCTTGTGAAGGATGCTTCTGTGAAATGGTTATCTTCTTAACTATCTTGCAAAATTATTCCTCCTGTCCTGAAGACAGCGAAGACACTACAGGGCAGCTTTTATATCTGCAGTACTGCTCTATATCTCCAGACTATTCATTTTATTACTAATAGTTCTTTATGGCTCATGTGTTGCAATCGCACTTTTCATCCCAGTTTGTGTATGACCATGTTTCACTATAAACTAAACCATATTTACACATTTTTTAACACATTGTACACAAAAATGTACAGAGTAACATGTTTTAAATGATTAAAATGATGTGCACTTATAATAATAAAATACAAAATAAGAAAAGAAATATCCATACCAAGTACAGTACAAGATGACATCCATATCAACCAGCACAAAATAAACTAAAAATGTTTATATTTTAGCAATAGGAAGTGAGCAGCTGTGATGCTATATGCGAAGCATATAAAAATACCAATAATGAAAATATGCTACATTTTAATTATTTATCCAAGCAGGTTTGTGTTACTAGATAAATAAAATGCACATATATTTTTAATAATATTATACTTTGGGAGCTGTTACTATATAATGAATTTTAGCACTGGAACACTGTATTGAGTAAATGGCAACCAGAACCAGAAATATCCATTTAAAAAAATAAATAAATAAACAGAAACCAAGCTTTAGCAAATGTCAACACATGCAAGGAGCTGCAGTCATACAGTCGCTGGTAACAGAACAACTCGACATTAATAGCCAATATGATGAATTGCAGTAGAGGTGTGCTGAGAACTATTTTCTCATCAATAGGGCAGCCACATGCTCTCGCTTTTATTGACCATCTAAACAAACACACAGGTTCATGTGATGCACTTAGTTTTTATTGTGAGAGGTCGATATTTATTTATATTTCTCATAACAAAAACAGGCAATTCTACTTGTATAAATTGTCTAGATTCAGGCTTCTGTATCACTGCAGATGTATTGCATAAATTAGATAGGAGGAAGAGAAGAGAAGAGAAGAGAAGAGAAGAGAAGAGAAGAGAAGAGAAGAGAAGAGAAGAGAAGAGAAGAGAAGAGAAGAGAAGAGAAGAGAAGAGACTGACATTCATTTTTGTCTATTCATTATGACAGACATAAATTGCCAGTGGCAAGAATGTCCTCATAAGTCAGGAGTTCTGTCTTTAAAAACATGAAATAAACTACAAGCACTCCCACAATATCAAGCGCTAGAAGTGCTAGAAAGTCATTACTAAGCCACAGAAACACTCAAATTACCATATCACCATTTCGTGGAGGAGTGTAAAAACAGAAATGCATAAGTTCAGGAATTATATTTTACATCATTAACAGATCTAGTGAGAATTTTTTTCCTCAGGATATGCAACAGCTTTTGTGTTTACTTTGTGAAATGAGTTCACAATATCATCCTTCTCCAAACCAGTTTCCACTGTAACAATCACAGAGAGGTTTTAATAACAAACTGGTGGTGGTGTAGCGGTGGGGATTTTTAAGTGATTATTTTTCTGCAGGTTATCATTATGCCAGTAGGTGGCAATAAGTCTTTATGAGTCGTTGAATCATTTTATTAACTGATTCGTTCAGCCTCACGAACTGGTTCAGGATTTAAACACAATCGTGGGGTGAGTGGTGATTTTCTATAGTTCGGTCAAACAAATGTTTGTGTTTCAATTGTGACTTTGTGTACTGATTTGGGCTAAAATAGCTATTGAGGTAGCCTACCTCAATAACTATTTTAGTCCAAATCAGTACACAAGAGAAGGTAGGACACTATGAATGTAAATCACATAGTAGAGTTATAAGTAGTAAAATAGAATCAATAGCCTATACTGAATTAAGGTAGGCAATGAGTTGAATATGTAAAAAGACTATTAAATGTGAATAAATAAGAAGTGAGGTGGGAAAATATCGTACCACAGTCAGAGAGTCCAGAGACTGGATTAAGATTTGTGAAACCAGGTAGGTACAGTATTTTTAATCAAGGTTATGTAAAGAAAACTATATCACACTCAAACTGCTGTAATTAGGCCTATCTGCGGTACTCGGTTGGTGGCCTCCTACATGTATTACTTAATGTGTTTTGATATGGTTATGTCTTCATTACTAAATGTATGTTATTAAATATATAACACATAAATATAGCATTTTAACCCAGTAATATAGCCATAAAACACAGGCGGTATTAAAAGGAACACATCAAAGACAGGAGGGGGAAACAAAATGGTGACTTCATGTGAATGTAATATGTTTAAAGAGGAAAAAGTACATCATCAGTATAATCAATAGCACATGAATGAAGCTTCCCCATAATCCAAATGGCAATCATCCACTTTCCCTCTTCAAAACTCGACCACAAAATTGGATTTGAGAAATTCACGAATGGTCGCTTCATTACTTCAACAGGATTTATTTTGGCAATGTATTTTGCTTTTTAATTGATTTCTGTCTTGATGATGTGCTGTTTATAACCATGAAATGGCTTTTTTTCTCAATTTAAATTCTTCCGGTAAACATCAATGAGTTATTTTCAATTTTCTGAGCTCTTGAAAAAGCTACAATGCCTGGGATACTGCATGTTTTGCAGTTATGAATGTTAAAGGGACTTGTCCTTGATAGTATCAGTCATATTTTGGTAGGCTACTTAATTCTGTTCTCAATTTAGACAAAAATTGGGAACTACCATAACATTTACTTTACCATCTACATCCAAAAAGGGCTGAATTTGCTATTAACCGTTTGCAGTTTTGTGTTTTGATGTGTCCTAATTGATTGTGGTTTAACATGCATATAAATAATGTTTATGAAACAGTAGTTTATTAATGCTATTCACTGTTGTTGCTTTATTCTGGATCATCTGCAGTATTAAAAGATGAGAAAGAGAGGCTAGGATGAACTGTGAAAGTCATCCTCCTCTCAATCTATTCCATCTGTCAGTACCAATGAATTGTAGTTTGAATTTTCTTGTTGGCAGCAGTCATGTCATTACAGAGAGCTCTGAATTGTCGAACGCCCTGGGCGAAATTTCATGGCTGTTAAAACTAGTCTGCGTATTAACCCTCATTTACTGAAGTCACCACTTTCAACTTACACATCTCACTACAGTAAATCTTCAAAGAATTAAGAGTGATATTCGAATGCGGAGATTTCAGACTGATTGCTGCTTAGATTCAGAGCGAAGGAGAACAATAAAAAAGAGAAGGAGCCGAGTAGATCTGTGCATCTAGTCGACAGGCTAATTTCGGTTTCTCATTCTTTCTTTTTTTTCTCGTTCTTCCCTCTCAGACAACACATTTAGATAAAAAAATTGAGATAGATGTTTCCTGTGCGGGGTGTCGGTGCGCTTGAACCCCAGACAGGGATGTTATTTGAACGATCCACCTTCATCAGTGCATATATATTGTTTGCTGAGTCTTGGGTTAAGATGGGCTCCTCAGTTTGTTGTGTCGTGTTTTTTGGAGAGGAACGGCTGTAATGCAGTCCTTGTCCCTGAAATAGGATACACTGGCTGTACGTGTCAGAGATTTCACATTCACGAATCGGTTTGTTCTTTGATCAATGACGCTAACCTCCCTGTGCAGCCTCCAGGTGTGTTCAAATGAGGTGCATTCCACCCCGGTTCTCTGAATAAAAAAGCAATCCTCCCTGTCACTCTTTTTCATTAGAGTGCATTGTGGCACTAAAAGAGAATATTCTGAGTCTGGTGGAAGATGTAAGGAAAAAAGATGACTACATTGCAAAGAGTTGATGTTTTATTAATACAGCCCTCTCAATATGATAAAAATTCTGCTTTTTTCTCTCGAAAAGGAAGGGCCATGTGAAGTTAGAATTTGCATTGATAAATAATTAATTGCATTTAGAGGTAATGAGGATGCACACTTACTTCTGCTTTGCCTCTTCCTGTACTGTAACTCCTCATTCGAAGGGTTAAACTGCCAGCACATTGAACCTGCACATGCTACTGCCAGTCATTGTGCAGATTAGCTCTTTAAGCCCATACGAACACAGCTTAACATTAATGTTGTGAAAGCAGTTTTTAGCAACATCTGTTGCGACGCCAATGAAGGATGCAACTGCAGTGTCTAGAAAGCTGTTTATATATGCCAGTGTTTTGAAACAAATCAAGGAAAATGGTAATGTTATTATTTAAATGTTATTACTTCAGAAGAACCAGCATTTTCTTTGCATGTCTCTGATAAAAAAAAGCATATATGAATAGTAAATTGTAATTTATTTTTATTTTTTTGTTGTTCTTAATTTTCTGCAAAATATCCTGTATTATGAACAATTTTGGTAACACTTTACTTACAGCCTTCTTGTAATGCATTATAAAGGTATTTATAAGATCCATTATAATGCATTATAGCTTTTCATAAATAATTGTAACCAAAGTTGAAATGCATTATCATATTTCTTGTTGTATCTGAAATTGCTTGTTCGTCATGTGTTTTACTGCATTATATAATATTATGAGATCATACAATGCATTATAAGGTGTGTTACAGGCCTAATTAATGCATTAAAATACTTTTATAATGCATTATATATGAAGACTTCAAGTAAAGTGTTACCCCAAAAGTATAGATCATTCATGATGAACGAATGAATGGATGAATAAATAAATATTTATATAAATAACATTTTTCTTTTTTTTTTGTTAAAATCTTAACTTTCATCTTAGAAATTTGTTTTTTTTTTTTGTCTGAGTGAACAGTTTTAAAGCAGCGTTTTTTTTTTTTTTTCTTCAAGAGTCATAACCCAATTTGTCTTTTTACAAACAGTCAAAGCACTAGAGTAGTAGCACAGGAGAAGAGAAAACATAGCTGCCCAAACATATTCTAAACGATCATTGTGAAATATCTGAGGTCTGTATTTATGTTGAAAGGCCTTCACAGTTTTTCAAGTACCTTATACCTTTCCAATCAGAGAGTTGTAATCCTAATTCTTTCTCTTTTGAAAACAGACAGAAAGAGAAACTGTGTGGTTTCACATTCCTCCAGGATTTCTAATAGCAGAGTGCACTGCCAAAACCAAAATTGGTGCTTTACTTACATGCCATTGGGTTCAGCTCAAATGATGTCCAAAGGCTGTCCTATATACCTCACTGTATCCTGCAATTACCAAAGATTAATATATGACTTCATTTTCCTCTTTTCTTTCTCAGTAATTCTGGGACCGGAGCCAGCAGCACAGTTTCCTTTTGACTCAAAGACATCATTCAGTCTCTGTTTACACTTGTTTTATAAGGGGAAAAAAAACCTTCTCAAAGCAACCATCTCTCTCTGCATTTTTCCCTGCTCTCTAACATAATTAATAGAAAATTGCCTCTATCTATCATTTAAATGTAATCACATTGTGAAGGAATTTTTATGAAGATAAATACAGAAATAATTCAGAGTTGATCCCAAGGTCAGTCAAAATGACTTGGAGGAAACTTTGTAGGCAGGTGAAATTGTCCTTAATTTGCTGTTGTGCTTTGAGAGCTTTGTCTCATGGTCATTTTCAGTAGCCACACGTGTGATATTATTACAGTAGACAGAAACATTATGGCCATGGAGACTTGTAATTGTATACGGCAGGGTGTGTTTGTAACACAAGCTTACTTTGCATTAGCTGGAATCAAAGCAGACAGCTAAAGGTGACTCATTTGCAACCAGTGAGACACAGACTGTCACTGACTACTGAATCTGCCACATTTTTACACAATAATTGGATGCATGTGAAAAGATCACAGTTTTTTCCAATGTTAATAATGTCCCTGTATACATGATTACAGAACACATCGGCTATCAGCTGTCTGCATATGCAAAAGTGCAAGACAAAGTGATGCTATAGCCTCAACAATAAACTCATTTTAGTGTTGAACACTGTAAACTGTGGATCATGTTAACCAGTTTTTATAAAAATACTATGATTGCTACAATTATCTTTACTACTGTAAAACCATAATAAATGGTAATGGGATCTCCCTCAAGATACTGTCTTTTTTTCAAACTGCACACCTAAATTAAAATAAAAACTAATATATTTTTTAGGGTTGTCTACTAAAAACTGCTATGTACCTATATTGTGAAAGGCACTACACACATGCATTATGAATGGAACGGAAAATATTTATCTTAGTGGGTAGTAGGTAGAAAAAGGATATATGGAATGAAGAATATATGCATAATGTTGTCTAAAATCCCACCTGTTGTCACACATTATGGACTTTTGTACATGAAAAATGTAAAGCTGCCTTTATATTTTAGGAAATAATGTAATGGCTGCATCCCCACCTGTACTTCAAAATCTATTGCGTGGCTTAAGAAATCAAGTCAGTTAGATTAGCAGGTTTCAGTGTGTGTTTTATTTCATCAATAGTTCATCAAGATCAGCAAAAACACTCAAAGGCTCAATCTGATCAAACTTCTAAAGACAAAAGCTGGGATTTTGAGTCATTGTTTCTTTGGGGGTAAAATTAGCTCTAGGACAAGAATAAAAGGCTCTCTGTATGGACTAATTTCATAATGTGTGCTCTGCTTGCAATGGGCAGAATGTATAGTTAAGCAGTTTTTGAATAAGGCGCAGAGAGTGAAAGGTCACGTGCACGTCACTGATTCATTTCAAAACGCCTATTTTATTTGCCAGCTCTTTTGTGGTCTTTTATTAACTGATCATATAGGAAATGATTTAAAATGATATGCAAATTTAAAAACAGAGCTGGTGCATTTCTTTGTTGATACACCAATCTAATATCCGTTATTCTTGATTTCCCTCTACACAGAACTAAATGCAGTTTTATTTAAAAGCACATGTTAGTGTACTCAGACTATGACTCAGTCTTCTGTTTGTTGTTCAGTGAAACATTAATGGGTTCAGACTGTAACTAAAAAATAGTTTTAACATCACAATAAAATAATTCAGAGCAGGCATTCAGACAGCTGTTATTGTGCTGTCAAAGGTCTTATTTTTACTCTCCTCACTTATATATTCTCTCTAACTCCATCTCTCTACTCTCAAAAAAACTACTGCACACTGATGCACCGTACATGCATATATCATCTCTGCCTTTGAATAGGCTTAGTCAGAAATGGAAATGAGTGAGTCAGCATTGTGCAAGAAGCTGTTTTCTGCCAAAGCTTTTTGAATATCAGTGAAGAGCGATATAAAGAACATGAGCATGTTGAAGGAACTTTGCATCTTGTCTGAACAGACTGTCTCTGTTGAAAACAGAGAAGGACAAACTGAAATGCGGCTAGGGTTACTGCAGTTTTATAGAGTTCTGTAACTTTTTGAAAATGAATATATTTGTGTTATGATGTAGGGAAGGATCTCTATAAAAAGACAGTACTGTCAGACTTCCAGACGTATGTTCTGGTCAAGCTCTAGGGCGTACATTTTATTAATAATAACTTGATTATGTAAAGATGGCAAGAAAATGAGCAGGATGTCTTTTAGTCTGGAAGCTAAGATGATATAGACAACTAAATTTAGCTATCGTTTCAATGGGGGATTGAGAGATAGTTTACATGGGGATGCCAAGTTGATGTTAATTTTTATATTTTTGTTTGCATATTTAGAATAGGGAACACATATTCACTGTTATTCCCTCAATAAACTGCAAATTTTCTGCTTATTAGTAGTTAGTAAGGTAATTGTTTTGTTTAGGTATGGGGTAGGATTAAGGAATCTAAATTATGGTCATGCAGGAAAAGGCATTAATATGTGCTTTATAAGTATAAATGGCAAGTATGATATGTGCTAATAAGCAGTTACTCTTAAAAATAAAGGTGCTTCAAAAGGTTCTTCAAGAGATGCCATAGAAGAACCATTTTTGGTTCCACAAAGAACCATTCAGTCAAAGGTTCTTTAAAGAACCATCTCTTTCTTACCTTTTTATAATCTGAAGAACCTTCTTTCACCACAAAGAACCTTTTGTGAAACAGAAAGGCTCTTCAGATCTTAAAGGCTCTTTATGGAACCATTTAGACAAAAAGGTTCTTCTATGGCATCGTGAAGCACCTTTATTTTTAAGAGTATAGTGAGAATTGGTCCTTAAAATAAAGTGTTACCATTTTTTTAAGATTCATCTTTGGATATTATAGGCATATTTACTTCTAGAATTACAAAGTGAAAGAGATTAATTAACAGTGAGACCAACCAACTACAACAAAACATCACAGGAACCATAAAATTGGAAAATTTGATGTCATTTCCTATATGATGCCAATGCATACTGGATTTTTTTAAGGAAATGGATTTTTAAAGGAAGAAATTAAATTATTTTAAAACAATCTCTATATTCACCTAATTTTGATTACAAATTACTAATACATTTTACTGTTAAAATTGTGAGTTTAATATTTTAATCATTCTAATACATGCTAATACACTTATCGATGTCAAAAATGGTGCTGCTTAATGTATTTTTTGAATCCTTTAAACTTCTTTCTAAGAATTCTTTGATGAACAGAATGTACAAAACAAGCATTTATTTGAAGTAGAAATCTTTTCTTACATTATAGATGTCTTTACTGTACCTTTTGATGAATTTAATGCATCCTTGCTGAATAAAATTAACTTATATAATAAAAAACTTACCCACCCTAAATTTGAAATGGGGGTGTATATTTTTTACATATTAGGACATGTATGAAAGAAAATTTGTTATTTTTGTAAAACAAATTTGTTTAAAGATACAAAATATTTATTATATGTCAGCATTTTTACTGTTGGCAGAAAGATAGTAGGCCAGAATTGCCTAGAGGAGGTTTGCACATGTTTACAAGTAACAGAAACCTGAGCATATGTACAAAAGTAAACAGTGTAGTTAGTTCAATACGCCTGGTTTCTGTCTGTCAGTAAGGTACTCCGCTCTTGCTATATTGTGAAGTGCAGGTGCTGCTGGGCATCCTTACTGCAGAATTGGCTCGTTAAAATATTCTAGCAATTGGATGATGCATTTATTTTTTATTTTACTAGAAACCATAAATGTTTAGCTAAAGTGAAGTCCAAAAGTCTGAGAACAAATTATTAGCATTTTGAGTGAAAATGTCTTTTGTGTTTGTGCATATTGTGCTCCAATAGACTCAAGAACATCTGACCTTCTGAGTTCACATCAGTTGACGTCAGGGTTACATATTTGCTTAAATTTGCTTAGTGACCTAGAAATAAGAATCTTTTCATTTGACATCATAGCTTTACTTTGTTTCACGTTTTCACTGTCCTAAACTTTCTGTTTATTTCTAGATTTAAATAGGGGGGAAAAAATCCCACAATGTGGTCTCAGACTTTTGGGCCTCGCTGTATATCATTTGTGTAAGTCCATGTCCACGGCGATAGAGTTATATCTCACCACTCGACAGCCATGAAGTGATGAGATCATGCCAAATGACCTATATTGTGTTGCTGCTGTAGTTTGTACCACATTCATTTAGCACACATTTGTCCTCTAAAAGCTCCAGGGAATAAAAGCTACAGCCATTGCGTCTCACCTTGTTAGAGGTGCTGGGTCTGTACTGGAATCTGCTTTAAAAAATGAAGTTGGGAGAGTGCTGCGCTGTCGGCACTGCAAATCTGTAAACACCAATGTAAATCAATTACAACGGGAAAAACACAGTCCCATGTATAATTTGATCTGATTATGCTGTTGACAGCAGCAGCGTAATGATTACTTCCACACAACAGAGGCAAAGCATGTTGCTGGCTCCAAGATGTGAATGTATTGTATTATCAGGCTAGAAAATATTTGATTTGATTTGTCAAGTTGTTAGGGCAGCACTAGAAATTCGATTTGATATTAATTAAAGGGAAATGGAGAAGGGGGGGAAATGAATGTGGTAATAGCCTGTGACGACTTCAGAAAAAGAGTTCAGGTGCGTGTGCTTTTTATGTTCGAGATCAATATTAGTGTGATCGTTTTGATGAGAAGAAACAGTGTGATTTGATCAGTGTAGACCTCAATCTCTTCAGCTCTTTATTGCTTCTAGAGTGATTGCACTCCCACTCCACCTGGGCTCACTCTGCCCATGCATCTGATATCCTCTGTTCGGAATGTTATAGAGCAAACAATGTAAGATGAGTTTTTGGATTTCAATTTTTATCTATTTTTTTTTCTCTGTGTGTGTGTGTGTGTGTGTGTGTGATAGAGGGGGTGGGTGGAGTTGCTGTGCACGGCGTTGTATAATAGAAAATGAGTAACGATCAGACCTACTAAATTTTGATGAAGGAATGATTTGCTGGAACGCTTTGTGCTGTGTTTACACCTAAGGTTTAAACCAGCTGTCGTGAAATAGCATATTTCACTTATCAACAGTGAGTCTATTATATAAAACATTTTACATTTTTTGTCAATTTAATCTTGAGTTCAAGCAGCTCAGCCTAAAAAAAAAGGATAAACAATGCAGTAAGTAACTTCTTTCTCTCTCTCTCTCTCTCTCTCAAAAAACAAACAAAACAGCTGTTTTATTCTACATGAAGTAGATCGCCTCATGGGGGGGACATACTGAAATTCAAGTTTGTTTTAATATAGTTTGTTTAAATAAAGTTTGTTTCAAAATGCATACTGTTTCAAAGCGGCTTTGCAGGAAATGCTTATATCAGTGTTCAAAGCTGTAATTATTCTGTTATCAGTCAGATATGTCAAAGTAATGTCCTTAAGGCAGCTATTTACAGCTAAAATTTAATAAACTGTACTCACTATTGAACTATCTTCAAGTATGAAAACAATGCCAAAACCTGGACATTTTAGGTAATTGAAAAATTCTGGCCAGGACATGTCAGGGAATAAGAGGACATATGGTCACCCTACTTGTGCTTGCCTTGTAAATGACCTTTGTAAAGACCATGCCGCTTTCACGCAACACATCAGTTTCATATGCAGTGAAAAAACACATCACGGAGCAAAGAAGAAACTGACAATGTGCCGACAGACAAGACAGAAGGTTACTTTTGGTAGGAAACAAAGTGTCAGTTTTCAAATTTGTAATTTTGTACGAAATTCAAACAATAATACTGTTTTGTATCTTTAATGTGTCATGACAGATCACTGTAGCACCTTAGTTCAAGCGGCATGTGAAGCGACATCTCTACCTCTTTACTAGTTATAGCGTGAAATAAACATGAATGAACATCAGAAGGTATCTTGTTTCAACCGTGGAAAGATGTAGATAATTCACAGTATTTAAAACAGCGTTTTTCAAATTTAAGTCCACTGACCTTAATCTAATCTCCTGTCTGTTTCGTTTGTCGGATAAAAATTGTGTTATGATAGGTCAGATCGCCTGTCAATTATTACAGTATAAGGATTTAACAGTTTTGCATCTGCAGTCTTCGTTAGTGTTGGCGTCGTATCAAATCTTCGCAAAGGCTGGATCAACTGTAGCTGGAGAAATCACCTCAGGATGGGCATGACCAGCCAAATTCTGTCTATTGTCAGTCACTTTTGCAACAAATCGATCATAGTTTACTCTGAATAGTGTATTTTTTCAATGACATCGATAATAACTGAAGAACTTAACTGCTTCTGCTTTAGTGTCATGATATACCAACATCACTAGATGTCAGAATAAGTTCATGATTTCGCCATATTGGACAGTGGAATATCAACAAAAAATACCAAGCTTCCATTTAAGCTCACTTTCTAAGACAAATATGGGTTGAATTCAGAATAGCATACACTGGCATACAACTATTTCTGACATATGGCAAAAATAGTAAGAGTAGTATTCTCTTTAGCCATGGTCTTGAGGCTTCCAAACCCAGACGTGCCTATATCTGAAACAGCCTTTCAACGGATGGACATCTAATTATGTGTTGTGGTCTTTAAAGTTCTCTCCAATTTTCAGACTAAGAAGGAATATTGTTGAACACACAGTAGTTTGACCAAATTTTTGTAGTTTGAATGGATTTGTTTTCATGAACTTTATGACCTAGATTCTGCCAAATCTCTTTTCTATCTTAAATATTTATCTTCACACAGTGAAACCAGCTTGTTGTATTCACTGAAAACTACATTCTTGCATATCACTCAGTTTTCAAATGCTTTATGTTATTGTTACTGAGATAGCATTGACATTTATAGACTGAGAGAGTGGAGAACAAGCAAACAGTATAATTTTTGATAAATGAGGAACGTCGTATGTAACCGTTTTTAATTATCATTATTTACTAGCGAACAGAGAGCCAAGACTAAATCCAAACTATGATGAATTGCTGATCAATACATTGATGACAAGCCACCAGAGCCAAGGAGTGTAATGGGAGATTGTGTCTGAACTGAATATGTTCAGTCAAGCTGTTGTCTCGCTGTAAATGTTACTATACAATGCATGTTATTTGACTTGGCACAGCGAGCCCAGTGTGGCATGTGGTTTGCAAAACACAAGGAGGGTTTTATAAGGGGCAGCTGTGATTACATTCCTCTCTTCCATTCCTTCTCATTATGAATGTGAAACAGAATACAACCCAAGCATAACTTACAGCACTTACAGGAGGTGTGAAACTCCACTAAGGTACAAACCACACCAAATAAAATATACATAATGCTGGTGGAGATTCATAGTCTGGCTCTCCTGTGTCCAAAGGACTTGTGCTGACTTCTCAAAATGAAAGGAGAGTCTGTTACTGTGAAGCCATGTAAATAAACCTGAACATTTCACAACTTTGACTTTTTAAGAGGCAGAGAGCTCAGTGAAGGACATGACAACCTAGATAGGCCTACATGCGCTCACCATCTATAATACAAAATCATAAAGAGCCTTGTTGTATGGAAGCCCATTTCAACCACATAAGAAAATGAATTAATTATGAAATAAAAAGATGGAAATTATGTTAGAAATTATGAGAAATACAATGACATAAAATGTCAGAAGGGAATTCTCATAATTATAACAATAATTGTAATAGTAACACTTTATAGGGAACAATCCTAACTATTAACTAGTTGCTTATTAGCATGCCTATAATAACAACATATTGGCTGTTTATTAGTACTTATAAAGCACACATTCTGCATAACCATATTCTACATCATTAATCCTACCCTATACCTAAACTTAACAACTGCCTTATTAACTATTAATAAGCAGCAAATTAGGAGTTTATTGAGGCAAAAGTAATAATTAATGGTTTGTTAATACCTTTATAGGTATAATACTATTACTTTTGTCATAACAATGATTTTTATATTCTATTTTTGCCTTTTTCTGTCATAATTTAAATTTTTAATGTTGCAATTATGATTTACCAAAGCATGTTTTTTTCTCTAATCTTGTCGAAATGAGCTTCCAAGAAACTGTCAAATATTTTCATATCTTATTTTCTCAAGATCATTATCATAAAAACACCCGATACAACCAATTACAATTTTTTTCATCAATGTGTCATTAATAGATCATTAATAGTTACTTTTCCATTTTTTAATAGACCTGCATGCCTGTCCAGTGTTATTTTATTAAATGATTTAGATAATGCTCAGTTCCATTAATGAAAAATTCACAAAATTTACAGTGCGACCAAGTGAAGTTAGATTTTTGAACAAATGCCTCCTATATGCACCAGTTCTTTTTGGTTAAATAAAACATATGTCGTAAACACTTATATCTGATTCTTGACCAAATTACTCTTATAGAGAATCAGAAACATAGAGGGTGACCAGTGAAGTCCTATCCCCAACCAAAAGACTCTTATGAACCTATTCTTTTTAATGAATCGCAAGCAGATGAATCAATTTTTATTACAGATCCCAAATATCTCTTCTGGATATATTTGTAAATTGCCAATGAAGTAAATGGTCTGTCACTGATTCATTAATTAAACTGATTAGATACACGTGTGTTGATATGTTAATATGCAGTACTTAATATGAGTACTTTATAATGCACTATGCACTTTTTTTTGCACTTTATAAGAATAAAAGAGGATTGATATAGTATTTGAGCATGTAATCCTTTTATTTGGATACATAGCAATAAAAATTTCAAGAACTGAGGTTTTTTTTTTCATTTTTGGATTCTATGGTGGATTCTACTATAGATTCCAAGTCATTAATTTCTTCATGTCCAGTTACATGAAGTAACTGATACCGTGTTATGTTATACTTGAGACTAATGATACCTAAATCAGTGTAGCTAGTGACTGGTTGTTTATAATGTGTAGTTAAAAATACAAATGATGAGTGTGTCAGTGGTATAAAGGAAAGGATGAAATATGCTATCACGTTAAATTTGTTTTGTTGTTGCTTTAAAGGGATCCCCGGGTATTAAGACATGTATAGCTTAATATAACGTCTCTTATTTAAATATGTAATAGAAAACCCATGAAAATGGATGTTATTTAAAAAAAATTTACATCGTTTTTGGACTATGGGGGCATCAAATGGTTGCACTCGGTGAGCTACTGGTGCTTATTTCTATGGTCTTTGGCTTTTTACCGCAAGAGAACTCAGAATACACAACTCGGAAAATAAAATACTGATACGATACCACATTGTGTGGCTTTTGGTTGTCATTTTTAGTCAAAGGGCAACAAGAGAAGCAATGTAAGACTACTTTCCTAGCGATAATAGGAGGAGAAAAGCATGGGAAGATGCCTGTGGACGAATAAAACTTCATAAAACCCGCTTCTTTTTTCTCTCCACGTTAGCCCTGATGCCTTTGAGTCTTTTAGTAGACCACAGCTACTGAAAGAGCTTACAAACGACTGAGACAAGAAACGCTAGATGCCATCTGTTAAGATGTAAACATGCCGACGCTAATCATGACACGCGGCCGCTAGAGGAGTTCCTCAGCACTGATTTCCCTCAATATCCGGGGCGTTTAGACTCCTTGAGGGGAAAAATCGATGTTACAGCATTTGGTTTAAACCTATACTTATATCCATCGCCACCTGTAAGCTCTTTCAGTAGCTGTGGTCATCATATCAGTATTTTATTTTCTGAGTTGTCTGTTTCGAGATGTTTTGTGGTAAAAATAGCAACAGGTAGCACTAGTAGCTCACCGAGTGCAACCATTTTACGTCATCAGAATAATGGCGCCCCCCATAGTTCAAAATATGCATAAAACGATGTGATTTTTTTTAAATAACTTAAATCTTTGATGGGTTTTCTACTACATATTTCAGTAAGAGACATCATTTACGTTATATTAAGCCATACAAGTCTTAATAAAATGATTGCATAATCTGGGTTCCCCTTCAAGGGAACTCACACTGTTTCTTCTAGTGGACACTATGGGGAATGCCACTAGAGGATGAGTGTCTTGTTCCCTTTCGGGGAACCATGGTCACATGCGTAACCCGAGACGTTCCCCTTCACACTGCATCCTCTAGTGGCATTCTCCATAGTGTACACTAGAGGACGCAGTGGGATACAGTGTCTCGGGCCCTCTCAGGGAACCATGGTTACATGCACAACCCGAGACAATTTCTGTTACATGCCACAAAATTTTTCAAAATCATTAATGGAACAGCTAAAACCGGGCTTACATTACAGGAGTTTTAAAATCCTTACCGATTATGAAATCTGGTTGCAGCACACACATAAGGAGAATCTTAGCAGATTTTCTTACCCTCAAATCTTAAACATGCACACACTATAGGATTTGAAAATCATGGCACATCACACACTACAAGATATTCATATTATTATGTTTGAGGGGAGCAGCGCATGCCTCACACGTTCTGAAAAGTGAAGCTGCGGGCTCTTTGATCGCCCCCTGGTGGCTGGCTGCAGTACAGGTCATAAACCCCGCCCTCTCCATGTAAACGAATGGGACTTGAGTCAAAATAAAAAAATTAATTACACTTCCAATACAATATTGCGAAATATGGTTTTGGTCATTTAAGGTAGTTGTTATCATGCTGATATATCTTAAATTTTTCATTTTTGTGTTAAGTTTCATTTTAGATACTAATTTGATGCTATAAAAACGGGGCATGTCATTATGGTTGATTGGGTCTGTGGGAGTTTGGGCGGGAGTTTGATTCCACGGCTCCACCTCACGACACTACTGCACAGACTCTGGCTCCACCCGAATCTCTACTGCGCAGACTCTGGCTCCAAATGACATCATTTACTCAAGATGGCAGCGGCCATACTGAGATCCTTTGGCTTCACTTTTCTATAGTGGAAGGAAGTGAAGACGAGTCGTCCATCTTTTTTTACAGTCTATGTTGCATATGTTAGCTAGCCTGCTAGCAGCTTTCACTCACCTGGTACGTTGAAAACTGAGGCGATATCACCCCAGCGTTTCTCTTTCCCCTTACGGTTGTGATGCATTTTCGGCACATTATTCTGACAGTCGTGTTATTGCAAAACTTACACAAGCAATTTCTCCATCTCCACTATCCAACGGCTCTGTGCAGAAGCTTGTTTTGCAGTCATTATTTAGCTTACATTAAAATACTTCAATGTTTGTCCCATAAAATGTTATTATTATAGGTATCATTTATTAAAAATGTTGTATCGTCACTGCTTCTCAGTATGGAAACAGTTTTAAAAATAAGTGTTAGACCATGGCATACAAGCTCCTTGCTTTGAAATGCTGCATATACAGGTTCTTCTGGTGACCAAATCCATCAAACCCGCACCTTCAGGGTGGCCCTGATTTGTGTGCGAGCGTATCAGGAGGTGCAAGATTCGATCTGTGAGCACCTCACATTACCAGATAATCTGCGTTGAACATCGGAGCACTACTGAGCATTTGTGGTTTATGTGGATGAATAGATCGTTTTGGGCACAGATCATCAACGACTTGCACTGCAGCATTTGGGTTTAGTACTCTGTTTTTTGTGTCTTGAGTCTTGGTGGTCTGACAGTGGACTCCTGATCAGAGGTTGTTATGAGCTAATCAGTGGGTTCAGTGATGCTTGGTTGGTTCCGGAAGCTCGGCTTCTGGAGAAAGGACACGTAGTTCAGGGACAGTGGAGAATCTTATACCACTTTAATAGTCCTTTGATTCCCCTGTCACAGCCCACTTGAGGGGCAACAGACCTAGTTTGCTCTGATGATCTCTTTCTGCTGGGTCATTGCCTCTGTTAGAGTACGGTTTGCAGTGACCCTCTTTTAGCAGGGTCCTGTCAAGACCCCATAATTTTGTACCTCTATATGTTCAGACATTCGGGTTTGAACTTCATTTTAAATCTTTAATGTACTGTACATCTAGAAACATCAGTTATTCCTGAGTGATGTTTAATCGATGCACTTCTAAAACAGTTGAAAAATCAATATTGATTATCCTCCAGCTGTACTTAAATGACCACTCATTGGGTTTAAATATGCTTGACTCTCTTTCAAATGCTTTTCTTTAATGAGGTATGTTAACAAAACGAGGAGTCCGTTGTGACTGATCTTGTATCATCTATCTGGAAAAGTCTCCATGGGAATGTTAGTTAACATGAAGCCTGCGAACAAAACCTGAGCCTTAAAGTAAGTTTAGAGTGATGAAATTCCAAACTTGGGAGGCTCCATGAAGCAAATTCCATCGTTTCGAGTCTCTCCCTTTCACATTTCATCATCAACACTTGTGTCACATTCGCAAATTGAATGGGACATTGTCCTCTCCTCAGAGCCCAGTCTCAATAACTGCCCATTTTCTGGGTCCCTGCCCTCACACAATCACGTATCAACTCCAATCTGTCCACATAATGCTCTGCTGCCTGCCTGGAATGGCTGCTAAAACCTAGTGCCACTCCATTTGCATCCACTGCTTCTGGCCAGGGTACGATTCCCTGCGATAATAAACACCCCCTGTCGAGAAGGTGCAGGTTTGATGGATTTGGTCACCAGAAGAACCTGTATATGCAGTATTTCAAAGCAAGGAGCTTGTATGCCATGGTCTAACACTTATTTTTAAAACTGTTTCCATACTGAGATGCAGTGAAGATACAACTCGAAACGACTCAAAAAGATTCATTTTTTATAAATGATACCTATAATAATAAAATTGTATGGGACAAACATTGAAGTATTTAATGTAAGCTTGACATCTAAATAATGTTTGTAATTGCACCAGATATGATTATACTCATCAAGTGTGCATAAATCAGCTGCCCGTATCTGAGCACTATTGGCAGCTCAGCATAACATTAATATTCCTCTTAATGGCAGTTTTGTTTTCCACAGGCCTGACACTCTAGACAAGATTGTTGACATGACAAAGAGCCTTCTAAAGTAACTTTAGATTTAAAGATTGATAGTAGATTAGTGGGGATGTCAAGAAAGGAGAAATCTGATCTGCTATTTGCTTAAAAGGGTCTTATACTCGTTGTGGAAAAAATGGTCTGTTTTATACAATGGTCAGTTCTGGTCCTTGAATTTGATTGACAGAGTGTGCGGATATTTAGTCCAGTCTATCAGTCTGTGCAATTTAGTACATTTTTTTAAAATCTTTCTGCAAGCTACATCATTAAACCAGTAGCTGGCGACAAGTTACTGTCTTAATGAAAGAGTGTAATTATCAGTCGATTTGTTCAAAACATTGATCATTCTGGAAATGAGTGAGACAATTCATTAATTCAACCAAGTTTTTTTTTTAAATACCTGATTTATTCAGGAGAAAAACAAGTGACTGTCTTTAAGAGACATACATAATAGAGTAGGCAAAAAACAGTATGTGACAAAAGAAGTATGTCCAAATTTATAGTACTCATAAAAGAGTAGGCAAAAAGTACCTGGATGGCCTACTACTTCCAACATATGATTTACAATTTACCATCCCATCAGGTCATAGTAGAGGATTTGTGAATGGCAGTAAAATGATGCAACTGACACTGGTAAGCCACATGATAATGACAACATGGCAAATGCAGCACGTCCAGATTACATTAATACTATATAGAACTTTTTAACAGCAAAGTAATTACCTACTCAAAATAAGTACCTATATGCAATTTTGGACGCAGCAATAATTGTCTAAGCATTCAAAACCAATTCATTCAAAACAGAAACAAGGGACTGTCATTATGAGAGTCATTTACAGCCAATTTGCTCAAAACATTGATTCATTCAGGAAAGAAACAAGTGTCTTTATGAGTGAATCATTGAATCATTCATTCAATCAATGTGTTCAATAACACTGATTCATTCAGGAACAAAACACTGCACTGTGTGTTGTTCAGAGACGTGCAGTTCATTCTGCTTTGACCTTGTTTGGAATTATTTTCATCAATGGTGCTATATTGTGAACTATTCATTTATTAATTATTAAAGTATTTTGTAAAAGCCGTAGTACTGAACATCAGCACTCTTGCTTGTGTGATACTGCTTAAAAACAGAAGCGTAATGAATCTCTGCAGAGATTCTCTTTCATATCTCAACTACCCAAAACTGTCACGGATGTTATAACAGCCTAATTTGCAAACATATCTGATGGAGTCCGCAACTGTTACATTACAACAGAAAATTGTTGTCTGAAAACATAACACCACTTTGTTTTTATTTTACCACTGCTCGATTCTGACAACTGTGTAAACTGCCCACACAATTTAATTGCAGAGCAAACGGCAAAAAATGATTTGAATATTCTCAAACTGAATGGTGTTCTCTTTTGGAGCCTGTGGGCAGAATTACAAGGCCATGTTCTTGTGCACCCCCAGCCCTGTGTTGTCAAGCATACTCAATTCCATTTGGCAGTGAGTGATCAATATCTCCCTCTCTCTCTCCCCTCCCCCCTTTCTTCTTCCATACTGCACATTTATATCTCCCTCATTGGCATAAAGATATGGACGTTATAGCAACCCACAGCTCATTGGTTAGAAATGGTAGTTATTTTTAGAGCAGCTTAATGGAACAATAGTCATTCCTCTCTTTCTCTCTCCCTCTCTCTCTCTTTCTCTCTCTCTGTGCACATTCTCTCTTTTGGGCACAAAGGTCATGGTGAAATGGATTAGATTTTGTTGTTTGATTTGTATCTGTTATTATTATGTCCCTTTCAGAATCCCATTCCAGTAAAATGCTGATCTGCACCGCATATGAATTTTCTGCTATGCAGAATATTATGTCCACAAACAGAATATATATCTGATTTCTTTCTGTAGCCCACTTTCTCATTAGAACACCTTATCATTAAATTCTTTTTTTCCACAACACTTCTCCATCTGAGTGTCTGTGGAGGTGTAGTAGCCTGGGGCTTTGGGGACCCTTGGGATTTACTACTCCATCCCAGGAATTTTTCTCTCTCTCTCTCTCTTTCTCTCTCTCTCTCTCTCTCTCTCTCTCGCTCGCTCTTTTTTTTTTCTTTTTTTTTAACTATGGTCCTTTTCTATTCACATGCGAAAAAAAAGAAACTAGTGATTTGATATCTGTGCTGAGGGAATGTAAAGGGACCCTCTGTCTCCATCGTGGCATACAGTATATTTTTGTTGCTAAAATGAGTAGTAATGCTGACGGGAAATGCACCAGCTTTACAAGGGTGTTGAGTTGTCCCACAACCCATGAAGCAACCATCTGTTTGGGCTTTAAGCTCTTTTGTATTAAAGCTGTAATAGCAAAAGGTCATTCTAGGAATGACATCAATAAACTTGTGAATTAATGCAAAACAAAAGAGGGAAGCGATACCTCTGTACTCCAGGGTACATCTGGGTCCACCTAATCTTCTGCTATGGAAACAAATCAATTAGAGCCACTGCAATTATGTCTGATGTGAACAATGAACAGTGAACTGAATTTTACACAGACACATTTTAATGAATGAGTGGAACCCATGTAGAGGATGGAACATCCATGTAGCGTATTGCACATCTTAGATTAAAAATCTGAAATGCAAGTCTATGAAATTAGTCCTACTCTTTTCCGGTTCAAAATCCACATGATAAAACTTAATCATCCATGGCTGAAATGCTAGCCCTAGTGCTTTTGGCAAGAAAAACAACAAATAAACTATCCATGTGAATATTGGGAGGAGAATAATAGAAATGTCAACTGGAATAATCCTTTGTCACTGATATTTCCCCCCTGACCGTGAAAGGTCATGGCAGATCACTCAATTAGATGGCCCCTGGCCTGAAACCTTTCTGTCCTACATTCAAGCAGAAATATTCGCATACTCAGAGCTCCCCCTGCTGTTTCTTTGAATCAGCTACAAGTGTGCCATCAGCCCCCTGGTGCCAAGAATCCTTTCAAACTAGACCAGAGGGAATAAATCTGCATTTATTCGAGAGAGAAAAAATCCCATTGTTATCATTTTGCTTTAAGACTATGTTCACTGGTACATCACACTATAAATGACCACTTGAATGTTTTTTTTGCACCATTAAAAAACATACAGTACAATACAATATGGAACTTTGAGTTTTTCAGCTAATTTTCATATCCGCTTTGCATCCATGCTCATGAAATTATTCCAGGTTACACACTTCAGTCATTTCTGTTCCCGCATGGAAGCACAATTTTTGATCAAAACAGGTTTGGTCAGATTTGGGACAGTAACATTCAGGGAGATAGACACTGTCTGATGCATCCTCTTCTGTGTTCGCAATCAGTCTGTTTACTTACAGGTGTGTGCCACATAAAATAACTATTCCTACACATGGTAACTGTAGAAAAGCATATTGAGAATGCATATGTTTATTTAAAGCATGTCTTTGTGAAGTGAATGAAGATTGAATAAGCCTAGGGTTGGTCTAAAAGAACAATGTGGAAGGTGTACTTGTGTGTGCAATTGCAACTATTTCATAATATTAATAAAAAATATAGTCTCTCAGTGATACTAAAATATCCCTGGTATAATGTCAGTTATAGGCTGATATTAGAGATTTAAAAAATATATTGTTCTATCAGGCGCTTTATATTTGGAACCCCTAAAAGGTCTATATAGAACCCACCTATTTTCTAAGCGTGTACATGGTAATTTCCCATATTTTTACAGTATATCAGTGTTATATTCGTTATTGGCTGTTATTAGATATTTCTAAATGGACTGTTAAGATTAAATATAACATTTTACATGCTCATTTTCCCATATTTTTACATTTCGATTACTTTTGTTGTCATCCCTCATTTTAATTGAATCTTTAAAAATACAAATAATTTAATGTTAAATGTAATCTTTAGCTCAAGTATAAAAGCAATAGCAGTGAATGGACAGTCCTCATCATGATAGAAAAACAAACTGTCTGTCTCTCTCTGTCGCTCTGTCTGTCTGTCTGTCTCTGTCTGTCTGTCTCTATCTGTCTGTCTGTCTGTCTGTCTGTCTGTCTCTGTCTGTCTGTCTGTCTGTCTGTCTGTCTGTCTGTGTCTGTGTGTGTGAGTGTGTGTGTGTGTGTGTGTGTGTGTTGCGCAAGTGTGCATGAATCCAGGCTTGTTGCTCATGTTTGTTGTTCCATTTTAGACTGATAGGATTTGTGACTGATTGTTATAATCTGCCTGTTTCAAGCCCAAGGGAGGGCTATTAACATATTAACATCTGTATCTTGTTTATTTTTCATGCTATAATTTCCCTCTAATCAAGTCTTAATAACGACAAGAGGATTGAGGAATTAGCTGTCTGATGGGCATTGTGCGAATCTTCTTGCTGATTACTGGAGTGAAACACTTAATTTAGCGTGACACACTAGGTTGACTACCTCAATTAACCATTCACCATGATGTCAGAGCATGACGATTTACGCATCGAGTGTTTGAAGATGAAAGCCTCTCGTGCACTTCACCCCCAACCAACATAAATGTTCACATCCTCATTAAAGATTTGATGATCCTGCTCTGTGATGAGACACTACTATCAGCTTTCCTTAAGCGATAGAGCGATTTTAATAAATAAGTCTTTATACTGACCCCAGTGCTATCTTTGTGTCCCTCGCAATGCCTTTAAATTGCGCTCATTTGTGGAATGCATCTAATGAGCAATCTGTGATTGCTGTGGTTTCTTTCACAGACAGCTGAGGGCGCTGTAGCACAGCCGTCTTCGGTAGCTAGGAGTAATTTGATGTCAGCCATCTAATAGTCATAAAGTGATATGACAACTACATCTCTTTATACAAAAGTTACTATTGACAAAAATATCAATTAATATCAAAAAAGTCCAATTATATGTCTTTCTTCTGTGGTAGCCTACTACACATGTGGGAAGTCGTGGCCTAATGGTTAGAGAGTCGGACTTGTAATCCAAAGGTTACGGGTTCGAGTCTCCGGCCGGCAGGAATTGTAGGTGGGGGGAGTGAATGTCCAGCGCTCTCTCCACCCTCAATACCACGACTGAGGTGCCCTTGAGCAAGGCACCGAACCCCCAACTGCTCCCCGGGCGCTGCAGCATAAGCTCCAGGTGTATGTTCACGGTGTGTGTGTGTTCACTGCTGTGTGTGTGCACGATGGATGGGTTAAATGCAGAGCACGAATTCCGAGTATGGGTCACCATACTTGGCTGAATGTCACTTCACTTCACTTCACATGTGTGGGACCACAGCAGCGACACTACATTGTAGCAACACGCAAGATAATAAGAGTAGCTACAACTGCTTATGTGACCTTAACAAAAATGGTAGTGTTGGTAAAACCATTGTGCTGCATTATGTACCATGATATTGAATGTGCCATGGTACTTTAGATCTTACCATGGTATTCTTTTCTACTGTTCCTACTACTTCACACAATTGCATGCCTTTTCAATGTAAACAAACAAGATTTTGACTTTTTAGTCATGCTCAGGTGTGGATCCTCTGTATTCAGAAGACAAACAACTTCAATGCTTCAATGTACTGTTTAAGAGGCTTTGAAGCTGCTGGGTGGAGCTGCATATGCTAGTTGCTATGGGGGATGTTAATGTTTCCTTGCGGACCAGTGGAATAGGTCATCAGTATAATAATCAGTAAAACTCAGTAAGTTCGCTTCATGCCAACGCCCTTAATGACAGCATGCTAACATCATAATACAGAGTCATCTTTTTGCTGTTGCTTTGTGTGTAGACTGAGGTGTTGTTCAGTTAAAGCAAATATTCCTTTTATATATTTTCCTTTTATGAAACCAAAGTGTCAGAGATTTAAATAGGTCACTTGATTAAACATCAGTAATTTTATTGTTAAAGCCAAAATAAAATAATAACAATAATAATAATAAACAAAAAAAACTTGACAATTAACTGTAATAAGTGTAGGATAATTACTAAAACTGAAAGAAAACAAACTAAAATGTAAAAAAAAATTAAAACACACTAAAATGAAATTGAAAGCATAAGTTTATTTGAAAGACATAAGAATAAATATATCTGACTTATACATATTGACATAAGTACCCCCCCCACCCCCAAATATCCAGTGAGAATCTCATAGAAATGACACTGTGCTTTCTATTGTAAATGTCAGGTTGTATATGCTTACTCCTTACATGCCAGTCGTTATGATGACAAGGGGATTTTCAAGGTATGTAAGCAGTTCTTTTCACCTGAACGTGGTTTCCCACGAGAACAGCAGAGTCTGTGGCTTTTCAGGTTTCAGAAATAATATCGCACACAATCACATATCTGTCAATGAATCATGTTTCCTTTTTTGCAGGACTACAAAGAGACAGCATTGCTAAAAAAGTTGTGTAAAGCAAGATAATGAAAGACCAATAGACCAGTTATCTATTAAACTGCTGTATGCCACCTGCTGAGCCCTGAATTTGCAGATCTAAGCGATACAGCTATGTATCAAAATAATTTTAAAACAAACATTAAACACAATACACCTATATGGTCCTTCATATTCTGTTCGTTCATCAGGTAAAGAACAAAATGCACCCATCCAGTCTTTTGAGCTTAAATCAGTTCATTCAACAGTATAAATTTATTTCAGAACTAATATTTAAGAGCATTCAATGTACAGACATATAAACCTTCTGATATGACTAAACTGATTCTGATCATGTCAACTGATGTATCAGAATATCAGAAATAATCAAACAGTGTATGGAACGGGTCTGCCTACATTACATGTCAGTCATGTGTATTATACTGTGTAGTATGATATTCCTATAAAGCCACATTTATAGGACTACACACTTGCTACATATTGATAAACTTCTTAATTGCAGTATTCTAACAATATTCATCAAACGTTAATATGCTCCTTCACTTTTCCATACAAGCTTATCACCAGGCTTCTCTTCATGCTCACTGGCTTCCACTTGTTTACATGAAATCCAGTATAATTGTGTTTTTAAATGAACATTAAAAGCTGCTTTTGTGCACATCAGGGCCATACTCAGGACAGTTAACTACAAAACAATGCCCAAGCAACTCTACAGGAAGTGATGAACTTTCACTTTAGCCAGGACATTGTAGAGCCTTCATCTAGTTCTTCATCATTCTAATCTCTGTAAGAGAAAAAAATGTTTAAATCTACATGCATATAAATATATTTATATATATATAGATACATAGATACAGATATATATAGATGATATAGATACACTGTCTATATATAATAGGGCTATACTGTTACTTTCATACTGGGACTTTTTTTATTCATTCTACAGGACTGTGAAAATAAGGATCTGTGGACCCCTAATTCTCATGCCAACCACAAATTGCTGATTTGTGAGGCAGTCATGTGACCATTAGATATCCATTACACCTGAACAATATCTCACTGTGCATCCATCAACTTGTTATGCATGTGTTCTCTGTTACTTAGCACAGAGGAAGTAGTGTGCTCATATGTGTGTGTGTGTGTGTAAGAGGTAAGAGCGATGGGAAATATGTGTACGTGTCATTATATAAATATGTACGTGAGCCAAAAAAAAATAAAAAGAAAAAAATAATACATGCTGAAAAGAAAACAGTCTTGACATTACTAATTTGCTTAGTAGTAGAGGAAAGTCAGAAGATCTTTCAAATGCAGTTAGTGAGGAGACATACAATTGCCTGATCTGTTTACATCAGTTTTACTGGTTAGTAATGATTCAACTAATATACATCCATTCCTGACTTTAGTCTGATTTACTGACAGTTCATGACCATGGTTTGAATATGATGGCAACATACTTGACCTAGTTGGGTATTTTTTATATAAAATGTAGGAAGTGGTTTACTCTGTGTTTGAAGGGTTTTTGTTTATTGTGGTATTTACAGCTCATGGCTTGTATGACTCAATGTAATGGATTAAATCTGAGGTGAATAACATTATTTCATCATCATTTCAAACAAACATGGATAAAACTGCTCATTTGTGCTGAAAAGAGAAGAGTGCTGGAGTAGCTCTGCTAAAAATGATTATTTGTCACTGTAAGTTACAAGACAAGCACTAAGTTCAGCCAAAAAATAAAATAAAATTTGCTGAAAATGTACACATCCTCAAGCCATTTATATCGGAACAGATTCAGAGAAATTTGACATTATTTGCTCATAATGGATCCTCTGCAGTGAATGGGTGCCATCAGAATGAGAGTCCAAACAGCTGATAAAAACAACACAATAATCTTCAAGTAATCCACATGGCTCCAGTCCATCAATTAACATCTTGTGAAGCAAAAGGCTGCATGTTTGTAATAAACAATAATATTGCACTCTCCAGTCATCTAATCTGAATCAGGGGGGAAATATGGGCAGATCAAGCACTATTTGATACTTTATAAACCAAGAGAGTCCAGAACAGTTCCCAAACAAATACGTCAGTGATTTTTGGAGTGAGAGGACAACAGAGGATGGGCTTTTTTCACTGGAGGAAACATTATTATGGATTACGGGCTCATTTCACTTCACAAGATGTTAATTGATTGACAGGATTATTGTGATGTTTTTATCAGCTGTTCAGGCCTGGAGGTGAGTGCATTTTCAGCATATTTTCATGTTGTTTTGAACTATTCCTTTAACGTTCTGTTTTTAACATAAGTGTATTGTATATAAACAGAGTAATACTTCAGCTTACTCTGGTTACATCATCAGACTCTTTTAGTAGCACTGCATCATCATGGCCTAAATTAGCCTGCTCAAAGTCTCATTTCAAAATGAGTAATATGCAGGCAGACCCAGGTGTCCCCCTTGAGAGCTCTAGAAATAGACAGATCTATACACAATGCTGCAGCTAGTCCTAGATCAGAAGGAAGTGGGTTACTCTATTACTCTAACCCTTGCAGCACTCTATTGTATAGTGATGCCAATACTGCTAAGAGAACTTGGCCTATTTCCATTAAGCCAACGCACGCTAAGCAGGAGCTTTTGTATAGTTATTGGTCATATGGAGATGTCATATCAGTTTTGTTTAATTCTGGAAGTACTAACAGGTTTGCATTCGGAAAATCCAGATGGGCTCTTGATGCAACACAGACAATGAGACATTTAATCAGCTAATGTGAGGAGCCTAATCTAACTCCTCCTTTACAAAGAGGAGCCAAAGCCACATAAGCCATCACATTATGCTCAAATGAGGGCGCTCCGCTTGAATAAACAAAGAACAGAATACAATCTCCTGAAAATTTACCCATGGCTGATTAAAATGTATCCTGCAGTGGGGGTTTTACTGGAAGGCTGCTCTGATCACCCTGTCACTCAGGGGCTGGGTGGGTCTGAAGTTGTCCCCCAGCATCCCGTCACTGCCTTCTGGAAGCTCTGCTCCTTTAATATGGGACCTGAGACGACGAAACTCCTCAATCTGGGGCAGAGCAAAGTGTTGAATGTTAGTTGAAAGAAGGCCAGCATTCACCTGTGCACTGCAGTGGGTGGTTTAGATGTGAACAGGGGCTAAAATTAACACTTTCCACAGTGGGCACTGGTGGGCAAATTCACAAAAAATACTGACTGTAAATGTGACCCTGGACCACAAAACCAGTCATAAGTAGCACAGCTATATTTGTTGCAATAGCCAACAATACATTGTATGGGTCAAAATTATTTTTCTTTTGTGCCAAAAATCATTAAAGATCATGTTCCATGAAGATACTTTGTAAATTTCCTACTGTAAATATATCAAAACTTAATTTTTGATTAGTAATATGCACAAAATAAGAACTTAATTTGGACAATTTTAAAGGTGATTTTTTTTTCAATATTTTGATTTTGATTTTTAATTTTTTTTTGCACCGTCAGATTCCAGATTTTCAAATAGTACAAAATGTATCTCGGCCAAATATTGTCGCATTATAACATCATCAATACATACATCAATAGAAAGCTTATTTATTCAGTTTTTCAGATTATGCATAAATCTCAATTTAAAAAAATTGACCCTTATGACTGGTTTTGTGGTCCAGGGTCACAAATATACAGGTCCTTCTCAAAAAATTAGCATATTGTGATAAAGTTCATTATTTTCTGTAATGTACTGATAAACATTAGACTTTCATATATTTTAGATTCATTACAACACAACTGAAGTAGTTCAAGCCTTTTATTGTTTTAATATTGATGATTTTGGCATACAGCTCATGAAAACCCAAAATTCCGATCTCAAAACATTAGCATATTTCATCCGACCAATAAAAGAAAAGAGTTTTTAATACAAAAAAAAAGTCAACCTTCAAATAATTATGTTCAGTTATGCACTCAATACTTGGTCGGGAATCCTTTTGCAGAAATGACTGCTTCAATGCGGCGTGGCATGGAGGCAATCAGCCTGTGGCACTGCTGAGGTGTTATGGAGGCCCAGGATGCTTCGATAGCGGCCTTAAGCTCATCCAGAGTGTTGGGTCTTGCGTCTCTCAACTTTCTCTTCACAATATCCCACAGATTCTCTATGGGGTTCAGGTCAGGAGAGTTGGCAGGCCAATTGAGCACAGTAATACCATGGTCAGTCAACCATTTACCAGTGGTTTTGGCACTGTGAGCAGGTGCCAGGTCGTGCTGAAAAATGAAATCTTCATCTCCATAAAGCTTTTCAGCAGATGGAAGCATGAAGTGCTCCAAAATCTCCTGATAGCTAGCTGCATTGACCCTGCCCTTGATAAAACACAGTGGACCAACACCAGCATCACTGACTGTGGGTACTTGACACTGGACTTCAGGCATTTTGGCATTTCCCTCTCCGCAGTCTTCCTCCAGACTCTGGCACCTTGATTTCCGAATGACATGCAAAATTTGCTTTCATCCGAAAAAAGTACTTTGGACCACTGAGCAACAGTCCGGTGCTGCTTCTCTGTAGCCCAGGTCAGGCGCTTCTGCCGCTGTTTCTGGTTCAAAAGTGGCTTGACCTGGGGAATGCGGCACCTGTAGCCCATTTCCTGCACACGCCTGTACACGGTGGCTCTGGATGTTTCTACTCCAGACTCAGTCCACTGCTTCCGCAGGTCCCCCAAGGTCTGGAATCGGTCCTTCTCCACAATCTTCCTCAGGGTCCGGTCACCTCTTCTCGTTGTGCTGCGTTTTCTGCCACACTTTTTCCTTCCCACAGACTTCCCACTGAGGTGCCTTGATACAGCACTCTGGGAACAGCCTATTCGTTCAGAAATTTCTTTCTGTGTCTTACCCTCTTGCTTGAGGGTGTCAATGATGGCCTTCTGGACAGCAGTCAGGTCGGCAGTCTTACCCATGATTGCAGTTTTGAGTAATGAACCAGGCTGGGAGTTTTTAAAAGCCTCAGGAATCTTTTGCAGGTGTTTAGAGTTAATTAGTTGATTCAGATGATTAGGTTAATAGCTCGTTTAGAGAACCTTTTCATGATATGCTAATTTTTTGAGATAGGAATTTTGGGTTTTCATGAGCTGTATGCCAAAATCATCCATATTAAAACAATAAAAGGCTTGAACTACTTCAGTTGTGTTGTAATGAATCTAAAATATATGAAAGTCTAATGTTTATCAGTACATTACAGGAAATAATTAACTTTATCACAATATGCTAATTTTTTGAGAAGGACCTGTATATTTAATTCATGAACCTGTATTTTGCATTATATTTATGAAACATTTTTGTGCATATGACACATTTAAAATTCAATTACTTTGAAACAAATATAAATATTGTGGCGGGAGGAGCAAACGACAGACACAGTGGGTGTGGCGTCAAGCCTCGGAGAGGTTTTTATTAAACAATAAAATGTACAAAAGTGTCCAAAGGGGGAAAAGTGTCCAAATAAACGGGGAATCTGGTGTCCTCGTTGTGCCGCGGGGCTAGTGAAGGAGGGTAGTGTTCGTCAGGGAAGGGTCCAGGGAAGGGGCGGAGTCCGGTGGCCGCACGCGCTCCCCTCTCGGGGCCGGGAGCGAGCGGCGGCGGCGTCTCTTGCGCGGCTCCTTCCATCTCCTATGGTCCCGGCGCTTCTGGGGGACTCGGCGGCCCGGCATACTGGCCCGTCAGCCGCCTAACGGGTGCGGCAGTCCTCCTCGACGCACCCTTCCTGGACCCACGAGGACACCAGTGTGCATGCACGGGGAAGAGTCCGGTCTCCCGAGGAGAGGCGCGCTCGGCGTTTAAACAGCGGCGGTGATGAGGCTCTATTCACGTCAGGTGCGCCTCATCACACGTCGCCAGCCCTGCGTGTTCAGCGCCCCTCCTCTCTCACACACCCACTCCCGTCGGGAGCCTGGTGAAGGGCGGCGAATACGGGACGGGGTGGTGATGATGGATAGGGGGGAGGCAGCCGACTCGTCACAATATACAAACCCGATTGCAAAAAAGTTGGGACACTGTACAAATTGTGAATAAAAACAGAATGCAATGATGTGGAAGTTTCAAATTTCAATATTTTATTCAGAATACAACATAGATGACATATCAAATGTTTAAACTGAGAAAATTTATCATTTTAAGGGAAAAATAAGATTATTTTAAATTTCATGGCATCAACACATCTCAAAAAAGTTGGGAAAAGGCCATGTTTACCACTGTGTGGCATCCCCTCTTCTTTTTATAACAGTCTGCAAACGTCTGGGGACTGAGGAGACAAGTTGCTCAAGTTTAGGAATAGGAATGTTGTTCCATTCTTGTCTAATACAGGCTTCTAGTTGCTCAACTCTCTTAGGTCTTCTTTGTCGCATCTTCCTCTTTATGATGCGCCAAATGTTTTCTATGGGTGAAAGATCTGGACTGCAGGCTGGCCATTTCAGTACCCGGATCCTCCTTCTACGCAGCCATGATGTTGTAATTGATGCAGTATGTGGTCTGGCATTGTCATGTTGGAAAATGCAAGGTCTTCCCTGAAAGAGACAGCGTCTGGATGGGAGCATATGTTGTTCTAGAACTTGGATATACCTTTCAGCATTGATGGTGCCTTTCTAGATGTGTAAGCTGCCCATGCCACACGCACTCATGCGACCCCATACCATCAGAGATGCAGGCTTCTGAACTGAGCGCTGATAACAACTTGGGTTGTCCTTGTCCTCTTTGGTCCGGATGACATGGCGTCCCAATTTTCCAAAAAGAACTTCAAATTTTGATTCGTCTGACCACAGAACAGTTTTCCACTTTGCCACAGTCCATTTTAAATAAGCCTTGGCCCAGAGAAAACGCCTGCGCTTCTGGATCATCTTTAGATATGGCTTCTTTTTTGACCTATAGAGTTTTAGCCGGCAACGGCGAATGGCACGATGGATTGTGTTCACCGACAATGTTTTCTGGAAGTATTCCTGAGCCCATGTTGTGATTTCCATTACAGTAGCATTCCTGTATGTGATGCAGTGCCGTCTAAGGGCCCGAAGATCACGGGTATCCAGTCTGGTTTTCCGGCCTTGACCCTTAATCATTTGAATCTTTGGATGATATTATGCACTGTAGATGATGATAACTTCAAACTCTTTGCAATTTTTCTCTGAGAAACTCCTTTCTGATATTGCTCCACTATTTTTCGCCGCAGCATTGGGGGAATTGGTGATCCTCTTGCCATCTTGACTTCTGAGAGACACTGCCACTCTGAGAGGCTCTTTTTATACCCAATCATGTTGCCAATTGACCTAATAAGTTGCCAAATTGGTCCTCCAGCTGTTCCTTATATGTACATTTAACTTTTCCGGCCTCTTATTGCTACCTGTCCCAACTTTTTTGGAATGTGTAGCTCTCATGAAATCCAAAATGAGCCAATATTTGGCATGACATTTCAAAATGTCTCACTTTCAACATTTGATATGTTATCTATATTCTATTGTGAATAAAATATAAATTTATGAGATTTGTAAATTATTGCATTCCTTTTTTATTCGTAATTTGTACAGTGTCCCAACTTTTTTGGAATCGGGTTTGTAAAATCAAACAAATTATTCATTAATATTTATATAAATATATGGTTCAGTCATGAAACTCTAGATGGCACAGGCTGACGGGTTGTTAACTTAACTGATGATATTCAGAGAGTTAAACGGCTTGGCACAAGCTGATCAGTTCATGCTGCATATGCAGCCAACGAGTTTACTGCCTTGCATTTTTGTGGCTAGCTAGCATTCACTTGAGATTCTTGCAGCACGTTTTCAGAGTTTCTCTGAAACCCTCCACCTTCCCCAATTCCACCTGTATAGATCTGCTACAGGTTATTTTATATGCTATTTGTGCAGCAGCAGTATGTCTTAAATACTCATGGCACCGTATCACCATGCATTGGCAGTAGCAAGTTCATGTACTTGCTTTCATCAGCAGCAATAATCTACAACTACAGCAATAACCAGCAGCTGCAATGAAGAAGATCGATTCCGCCAAGACCAAATACATTAAAGGGGTCATCGGATGCCCATTTTGCACAGGTTGATATGATTCTTTAGGGTCTTAATTAAAAGTCTATAACATACTTTGGTTAAAATTTCTCAATGGTAGTGTAAAAAACACCTTTTTATCATGTCAAAATCAGCTCTGTTTTCAGCAAGCCGTTTTTTGGTCAATGTTGCTTTAAATGCTAATGAATCTGCTGATCCCACCAGCTCTTCCGTGGAGCGATGAGCAGACTGTAAACTTCAGCCGCGAAACTGTCTAACTAGCACATTATTAGGAAAGGCGATTTGCAAAGATTCATAAAAAATCCATAATTCTGTAGATGCAGCTGGATCATGAATGGTTCGCGCGAACATAGACACATTTAGGCAGATTGGGGATCAGCGTATTTACTTCAAAGCGAAAGTAACAATAAAGGAGTCATTGGATGCAAAGTTCACTTTACAAGTTGCTTGAACATAAATGTGTGTTGGAAGTGTGTGTACACATCCATCCTATAATGATAAAATCCACCCAGTGTTTTTTTTTTTTTAATCCTTGACAAGACCGTCTTACCTTAGACTCGCCCTGAGTGAGCTGAGAGCTGTCCGCCATTGTGTCGACTCCGGTGCAGGGGAAGATAAGAATGTCTCAGATTAAGTGATTGTGGTGTTTTGTTGTTGGATGTAATAATGAATATAGCAGTCGTCGTTTACTCCCAACATCTGAGCCTCTGAAGACACAGAGGATTAACTTTACTTTCGTTTTGAAGGGAATGCGCCAATCCCGATCTGCCTAAATGCGTCTGTGTTCGTGCAAATCATTTGTGATCCAGCTTCATCTACAGAAGAGGTGAGTATAAGGGTTTTTCGCGACTGAAGTTTACAGTCTGCTCGTCACCCCACGGAAGAGAGGGGCGGGATCAGCAGAGCTCATTAGCATTTAAAGCAACATGGACTAAAAAACAGCTTTCTGAAAACAGAGCTGATTTTGACAGGGTAAAAAGGGTGTTTTTTACACTAAAATTTAGAAGTTTTAACAAAAGTATGTTGTAGATTTTTCATTAAGACCCTAAAGAATCATATCAACTTGTGGAAATCCGATGTGGGCATCCGATGACCCCTTTATCCCATATCCATCACCATCCTAAAATGTGACCCTGGACCACAAAACCAGTCATAAGGGTAAATCTTTCGAAATTAAGATTTATACATCATCTGAAAGCTGAATAAATAAGCTTTCCATTGATATATGGACAATATTTGGCCGAGATACAACTATTTGAAAATCTGGAATCTGAGGGTGCAAAAAAATCTAAATACTGAGGAAATTGCCTTTAAACAGTTCAAATGAAGTTCTTAGCAGTGCATATTGCTAATCAAAAAATTCAGTTGTAATATATTTACGGTAGGAAATTTACAAAATATCTTAATGGAACATGATCTTTACTTAATATCCTAATGATTTTTGGCATAAAATAAAAATCAATAATTTTGACCCATACAATGCTTTTTTGGCTATTGCTACAAATATACCCCAGAGACTTAAGTCTGGTTTTGTGGTCCAGGGTCACAAATCTACTATACCAACTTTACCCAGATACAGTACACTCACATTAAGCTGTACTGTGCTTGATTGTTATGTCATAGAAAATGTAATCCACATTATCATCCAACAATATGTTAAAAGCATGTTAATTATACAAAAGTATAAATATATAGTACATCCTACTTTGCCTTCATACATATAGTATAGGCACATAAAGCTATATATACTATATAGAAAATCTCAGTTGTGTGATTGCCTGTATTGTCACAAAAGAGTAAACAGTATTATCACAGTTTTATATACAGTATAGTTATATATCATATCCAACTTTATCTGCATACATACAGGATATAAAGCAATATATACAGTATTGCAAATCTCAACTGCATGTTCTTTATTTCTTCGCAAAATGTAACTATATTATCACCCAACTCTTATGTCCAGCTTTATCTGTATACACACAGTGCATATTCACGTAAAAGCGATGTATAGTAGCAAATCTTAACAGCTTGATTGCTTGTATTGTCATAAAATGTAAACTCTATTATCGACCAGCTCTAATCTGATAAATGCAACTATAACGATATTATAAACACTAACATCTTGACTTTCTGTAAAGCTGCTTTGAAAAAATGTGTGATGTGAAAAGCACTATATAAATAAATTTGAGGATTTAAATGGCAGAACACTGGTGAGTAACTCCATTCTTTTACTTTCTTATGTGAGTGTTGAATGTGGACCCTGGGTGTGAGCTTTTTTGGAAACATGATAAAGCAAAAGTATTTTCTTAGCTTTTCTATTTTTTCCTCTTTTTCGCTATTATATCTCCATTGTAACTTCTAATTACAATAGTCTGAAGTATTTGTTTGAAGTCATAACATTAGCAGGGTCATATACCCTGTTCAAGTACAAAATGGGGATAACATATCAGTGTTGCATGATGACTTAATCCGAAAAGGAAACGATTTATATCAAACACATAATTATAGTCATCAAAAACAGACAAGACCCTGACCTGCTTTCATGTTTGACCTCATAATCAATATATGACTGGCCTTTACTTGAAAGTACCCCTGCTCTGCCAGTCATTGAGATCAAAGATAATGCAGTTGCAGACAAACAGCATATATTGTTCTACAACTTATGATGTATATCACTGTGGTAAACCCCACTCTGTTTAAGTCACGTCAAGTCAGTTTATGATTTCCCCTTTTATGTGTTCATATAAATTAGTGTTCTAAGAGATGATGAGGCATTATGCACTAGTTTAAGTTTGGAGTCAGTGATGGGGACTCGAGTTTGAGACTCGGACTCGAGTGCGACTTAAGTCGCACACACAGTGACTTCAGACTCGACTTGAGACTCGTCCTCGAAAGACTTCAGACTCGACTCGGACTCGAGCTGCGGGACTTGTGAACAATGTTTATTTTTAGGAAACAACTGATGATGAGCTCGCTGTTATTCCCCTCCCTCCGTTACCTATAACCTGCCCATGTAACACGTGACGTACTACGTATCTGCTGCGCGCGGTGCGGCCACACTTTTTTTATTTTTTTTATTTTTTTTATTTTAGGCGCGGCCGCCATACATTAGAGGACAACGAACAAACATGTCGACTGCTGTGCCATTCATCGTTAGCTTTGGATTTAAGGATAGATTATACAGTTGGTACATTAGTAAAACCATTACGCCCATGGAGAGTCCCGTAAACCACATATCCAAGTGAGTGAGTGTGTGTGTGTGTGTGTGTGCGTGCGTGCGTGCGTGTGAGAGAATGTGTGACCAGTGTGGTCAGAGCCGGCGCCAGGGCACCTCCATCAGGGGGGCATTTGAATTTCCAGGGGGGGCACAAATCACGTGTGTGTGTGTTTGTTGGTTGGGGGGGGGGGGGGGGGGGGTGAGTCGCTGACGCTCGCTAAAGCATGCAATCGCTTTCTTATGTGCGCTGTTTTATTGGTTTCACTTTCGCTTTTGAAATCGATCACGTCAGACAGCTTATCAGAATTACTGGCCCGAGTCCAACCCGAGCCCGTCTTTTTTTTCCCCCTTCTCCTAAAACAGTTTATACTACTGTTTCGGCAATTACAATTGTTCAGTTTTGTGTGTAATGGCAAAATTAACATATTTCGTTTTGTTTTTTTATTAAGTTAATTTAGAAAAACGTTTGGAGCATTTTTGTTCGTTAAATAGCCTATAAGTTTTTGTTTTTTTTAAGTAACGACCAAGCGGCCAGCGGCATGAGCTGATCATAGCCTATGTTTGATCAATTTAGCCTTCTCATATCATCACGACGTGCCTAAAATAAAATCTATAGATATACTAAAACAGTTCAAGTATATAACAATGTTTAAACATTAAACCTGCTATAATAATAATGTGCGCTAGCCTATATGTAAGTTTGTGTGGAGAGTGGAAGCTAAAGCGCGCTCTGCAGGACATGGAGGCACCAGCAAACACATGGATTTATTTCAGTGGAAACAAATTAAAATAACCTACGCCGTCATTTATTTATTTATTTATTGATAAAGGTAAGAGTAATACATCATTCGGACCTGTAAAGGGTCTACTTGTATTTGTGTGCACTCACAATACCAACAAAAGGTAGTTCTTTTATAAAACAAAGAAAAGAAACATGATACGCTTTCTGCGTCTTTAACAGGAGCGCTTCCCAAAAATGAACCGAAGCTGAGCGAATACATGCCTCACAGACATGGTACATATATCTATAGAAAGCTTTAAATTATCACTTAATGAAATAAAAAAAAATGAAAACAAAAACTCGTTTATTATAATTTTAATCATAATCAATAAAGATGCATTTCTCTCTAAAGGCGCGTCTAATGAGGAGACGACGAGTCAGGATCAGTAACTTCATCCTTGCGACACAGACTCAGAAAAATTAGTTTAGTAGTAAATAATTCAAATATCTCCTTACTATTTCCCGCAGACACATTCATGGTTATGTTTGCTGGGGTTTTGCAGCAAGCTTTAGCCTATTGCGTGCATTTTAACGCAGAACAGCTGCTGCTGCTGCGAGACACTAAACACCATCGAGCTGCTCTCAGTCGCGGCACGGTCTCGTGTTGTTTCCACCAGCGCGGCAATTTTTTTAATCGCCAATGGATAGATGTCTACAATATAAAATAAGGAGAAACCCAAAACAGGCCCGATGCCCGGCCCGCGTCTGAACTATGACGTGGAAATTGGCCCGAAGCCCGGCTCTAGAGGCGTAAAAAAGTCGGGGACCGTCGGGCCAGGGCCGAAATGCAGGGCTCTACTCGTAACTCCACCCCGCCTCCTTTCAGATTGAGCGCCGCGCACAGCCTGGAGGAAACAGATATCCGCTTTTTCTCAATGCAAGGGTAAATAAATAATAACTGATGTTTGAATAGTACAAAGTTTTCTTTACTCAGCAGGCTCGTCCAGGGCGGGCACTAGTGACTCACAGGGCGGGCCAGGCCCCCCATTGCCCGCCCATGGCGCCGGGACTGAGTGTGGTCATTGAAAATGTGTTCAGATATATATTCTTCACAGAAAATGAGCCAAGGCCAATGAGTCTGAGTTTGAAAAAATAATTAATCGTATATGTTTTCTCTTGATAAAAAACGAAAACGGGTCCTACAGATCCGAACACTATACAAGGGTTAATTGCCAAACTTGTGGTGGTCGATTAACGTAATCATTTACGTGCCGCTGGCTTCCATCACGTTAATTAACATTGTCTGCAAACAGGTTACAGGATTATTGTTGATCATGTAACATTACACTGGTTTGAGAGTTTGGGATGTGTTGACTTACAGTAGTTTATAAACTATGATTAGTTGCATTTGCATTGCCATTTAAGTGAAATTATTGAACTTAAATATACAAGCTTGATAAAAAATAATCATTCTGAAGAAAATTTCAGATGGCTTTTGCATCTGAACTCTTCATATATTTCACATCGTTTGGTTTGTTGCAATAGTGTTTTGCATTTAGCTACGATGTGATGTTTGACCATATTAAGTCTTTCTTAATTTTTGGTCTGTACTGTACTGTGTTCTCATGCTACAAGGCAAAATACAGATAATATTAACTTAAAAGTAAAGCATTCTTGGTGTTTTTGTCATGTTGCAATAGCCTGTTTACACTGATTATATATAAAAATCAAAGCTGATACTGTATGCTAATAGATAAAGGAGTCATAATAACATATCACATGCTTTCAATTCTTTATATATAGCTATGCAGTGTTGGATGGGTCGCTGTACGTGATGCAACACTTATTATAACCAGAGACTTAATATAATAAAGAGACTTGAGACTTGACTTGGACTCTAGCTCAGAGACTTGAGACTTGACTTGGACTCTAGCTCAGAGACTTGAGACTTGACTTGGACTCTAGCTTAAAGACTTGAGACTTGACTTGGACTCTAGCTCAGAGACTTGTGAGCATCTCTGGAGTCAGCAAAATTTTGATATTTGAAAGATATATTTTTACTCAGCAAGGATACATTGAATTGAACTGATGACGTAAAAAGTGATGGCAGTAAAGACATTTATGTTACAAAAAAAATTGTTTTTAAATAAATGCTGTTCTATTCTTTTTAGTGTTAACAAATGTTAAACAGCAGAACTGTTTTCAACACTGATAATAATAATAAATGTTTCTTAAGCACCAAATTAGCATATAAGAAACATTTCTAAAGGAACATTGTGACACTGAAAACGGGAATAAATTCAGCTTTGCCATCACAGGGATAAATTACATTAAAATAGAAAACAGTTATTTGCTCACACTTTATTTTAAGGTCCAATTCTCACTATTAAAAAAACTCTAACTATGGCTTTTGCCTCAATAAATTAATAGTTAGCAAGGTAGTTGTTAAGTTTGGGTATTAGGTAAGATTAGGGATGTGGAATTTGGTCATACAGAATATGTGCTTTATAAGTATGAATAAACAGCCAATATGTTATTAATAGGCATGCTAATAAATTTCACAATATTACTGAAATCCTACAAGTTTATATTAGTAAGAGAAAACCACTAAACTTAGGTATTGATAAAAAATTATTAGGCAAAAAAGGCAAACTACAGCTCACAAAATGCATATTAAAAAACAAGAAGCTCACAGTAAATAAAGTATACATACACTATAAAAAAATGAGAAAACTTAAAAGTTTAAGGCAACCAGCTTCAGCAGATTTTTTAGTTTCTCAACTTATTTTTGTAGGACATGTTTGAGTTTCCTCAACTTTTTGTTGTATAAACTGAATACAACAAGTTCAAACTCAAAAATCTGCTGAAGCTGGTTTAAAAAATTTACAGTGTATGATATAATCAATTATTAATATTTTACTGTTTTTCTCTTGTATTTGATTAGCAGCCATTGTCATGCGCATGCCTCAATAAGCATGTTTCCTTGTGTTATCACAAATGACAGAACTGAAACATGGAGCACATAAACACCCTCCAAGCACAGCTAAGCAATATGCTTAGAAAATTTACATCAACATAACATCATGTTTGAATAGGGCAAAGATATCAATTTTCCTAGGCCAGACACATTTGGCCACTACTATATATGCTGTACTTCATACATATTTAAGTAATAGTAATATTTAATAATAGCTGTGGAGGTGTTACCTGCATCTGAGAGATGGTAAGGGGGTAACGGTAAAGAATCCAGGTGACGTTCTCACTACAGGGAGGTGTGGTTAAAGAGCCCTCATACACCCAGTAATCTCTTAAGAGAGGATCTGAAGGAGGCAGACAAAACAACGGCGACATTGGAGATGTTGTCAGCAAAGATCAAATATCAAAACATGCAAATAAAATGCAAATATCAGTATAATAGTTTATGAATTTACCAGGCAGTAATGTGTTGGGGTTAAAACATGGAATTATTTTTGTCTTTCCCTGTACACACAAAAAATAAATTTTAGGTCACAAGCATATGTCATATTTTTGGCTATAGTCTCTAGTGAGCCAGCTCTTCTGCTCACCTTATACTGCAGGTCCTGCAGGACGTCTGTGATGGCCTTCAGCCCAAGATGTTCCTTCCCAATCTGCAAAGAACAAATTAGTTCACCAATGTCAACAGCCTTTCTCTTGAAAGACTTTCTATATTTACACCACTAATACCATGTTTATTTCCACAACACTATTGTGTAGTTTTGTATCTGTTACGATGACCTCCATGTGGGGAAGTGTAATACCTGCACAAAAAGGGCGATGATAAGAATGCCTTTTTTCTTGCCCATGGCCTCCTCCACGCCATTGAATAATGTAGAGTTCCAGTGGATTAGATGAAGCTGTTAGAGATATTTATTTCTAATTGAGTGATCTGCAATAAACTGAACTCTGAAATTAACATTTACAAAGTATATGTATATTATGAAGGTGATGATGCCAATTCTGTGTTGTGTTAAAAGACTGGTTTGACTTGCAGTTGTGCTAACAACTTGAGAAAATGTGATATGATAACAGGTTGACAAACATGGTAACACGTTAAAAGCAGGTTCTTATCTTTCTACTTGTGTACAGAAGACCAGGAGTAGGAGAGCAGGTGCCAGCAACAGGTGATTTAAATAGATCACTTGATGATAAATCCCTCTTTGGAGCATGTGGTATTGTTGGTTATGACATGGATTGAGCTCCCAGTTTATGGTTTTGTAGCTAAAAAGGCTTCCTTCCTTATACAGTAAGTCAAGTGGATACAGCAGCTGACGTGCTGGTGTAACTTGCATTGCTTCTGCAGAGTGAATACTGTGACCTATTAATATAGGCCCCAAAATAAATATGTGTTGTTTATGTGTGTGGTGTGACGCAGGCTTGTTTTAGTCTGTCCCTCAAACATCAGAAAGGATGAGTAAGTGAGAGAAAATGATGATACGGCCAACACTGGCTGAGTGACACTGACCTCCATAGGAAAAGCCTTGAAGTTGACAGTGTGTTCAGATCCCCGCTGGTTCTCTTTCCCCCAGTGGAAGCGCACTTCACTCAGTTCATACTCATGGTCACTAGGGAGCGGACCCCCAGTCACAACTGAGACATTACAAATTTCACAGGAAAGAGAACAGGATGAAATGACATAAAACAAGCTCACTGTACATATAGGTTTCTCACAGACAGCAGATTTATGTCATTTAACCTCTCTGTGACCTAGAAAAGCAAAACATCTTGTAATGCCACTAATGTGATCTTGGTTAAAGAGATAGTTCAGGCCAAAATGAAAATTCTGTCATTATTTAATCACCCTCATGATGCAGCTAGTGAGTAATCATTAAATCGATAAATGCAAGGCAGATACAATGCCTGATATTTGTCATGTTTTAATTAGAAGAACTTCGGTTTTTGTGAAAACTACTACAAGATTACAGTATCAAGAAATTGCTAACATATAAATCTGATATTTTTACAAGAAAGAAACATGTGGGAAAAAAGCTTCATAAAACTAGCCCATCTGATCAGTGTTTTTCAGTATAATTGAGACACTATTATAGTTATTAATAATTTGAATTAGATCCAAGTCAAAATTAATTAACTTTGTTGTGTTTTGGTCACTCTTATTAGTTTTTGTTGCTTTTAAATGTCTCTATAGTTTTTGTTCATTTTTATTTCAGTTTGTAATTTTAGTACATCAATTTAAAATAAATATAAATTAAACATTCTGCCTATTAAACTAGCTGAAATAAAATAAGTTTACTTTTTTTACATCAGTACACTTTTTTTATTTCAAATAACAATTTTTGGTCACACTTTATTTTAAAGTTCAATCCTCGCTATTAACAAACCATTAACTACAAATTTTGCCTAAATAAACTCCTAATTTGCTGCTTATTAATAGTTAGTAAGGTAGTATTAGGGATATAGAATATGGTCATGCAGAATATGTGCTTTATAAGTACTAATAAACAGCCGATGTGTTTTTAATAGGCATATTAATAAGCAACTAGTTAACAGTGAGAATTTGTCACGGGACGCCGTGAAAAGCACCGTGGAAAGATGAGGTCAGGGTCCAAGTGCAGGTGACAAGTTTAATCAGGAACAAAAAGGCCAACACGGCACAAAAAACAAAACATAAAAGGACTGGGATACAACAACGGCAATGAGGTGCGTGTATCCCAGCCCAGAGCAAACACTAGAAACATTACAATGACAAATAACAATTATCAAATAACGCAACCAGGCAGAGTGGTGGGAGAGGGGAGACTAAATAGTCCGTGGCAATTGGGAACAGCTGTGGGTGTAATGAGTGGGACAGGTGTGTGTAATGTGACAGGTGTACGTGATGTGGCAGGTGTACGTGATTACGTGAGGTGAGTCCGGGTGGAAGGGAGATGGTGACCTCTGGTGGCGACAGGGAGAAGCGCAGGGCCCGGACTTGTGACATGACCCCTCCTTTAAGGAACGGCTTCCAGACGTTCCACAAGATCCCCCCAAAAGTCCAGAGGGAGGTGGAACAGGGGGAGGGATGGTGGGCCAGGCCCGTGTAGAGGAAGGGAACCTGGGCTCTGAGGCAGCGCCGGCGGGATGGAGACCCAGGGCAGAGCCGGCAGCCACCACCGCGGTGAGTGTGGAGCTGCCACCCTGGAGCGGGCAATGGTGGGCTCCACCGCTTCGGGGGGCACATCAGGGTGGGGAACATCAGCAAACACCGCTCTCACGGGGGCTTCTTGAGCGAACACCGCTCTCTCGGGGGCCTCGTGAGCGAGCACAGCTGTCTCGGGAGCCTCGTGAGCGAGCACAGCTGTCTTGGGAGGAACGTGAGCGGTCACCATCGCCTCGGGAGGAACGTGAGCGAACACCGCTCTCTCGGGGGCTTCGTGGGGGAGCACAGCTGTCTCGGGAGGAACGTGAGCGAGCACAGCTGTCTCGGGAAGAACGTGAGCGAGCACAGCTGTCTCGGGAAGAACGTGAGCGAGCACAGCTGTCTCGGGAAGAACGTGAGCGGGCACAGCTGTCTCGGGAGCCTCGTGAGCGAACACAGCTGTCTCGGGAAGAACGTGAGCGAGCACAGCGGTCTCGGGGAGAACGTGAGCGAGCACAGCTGTCTCGGGAGGAACGTGAGCGGTCACCATCGCCTCGGGAACCTCGTGAGCGAACACCATCGCCTCGGGAGGAACGTGAGCGAACACCGCTCTCTCGGGGGCTTCGTGGGGGAGCACAGCTGTCTCGGGAGGAATGTGGGTGAACACCGCCGCTTCGGAAGCCTTGTGAGCGGGCACCGCCGCCTCGGAAGCCTTGTGAGCGTGCACCGCCGCCTCGAGAGGATCGTGAGCGGGCACCGCCGCTTCGGAAGCCTTGTGAGCGGGCACCGGCGCCTCGGAAGCCTTGTGAGCGTGCACCGCCCCTTCAGGAGGATCGTGAGCAGGCACCGCCGCTTCGGAAGCCTTGTGAGCGTGCACCGCCGCCTCGGAAGCCTTGTGAGAGTGTACCGCCACCTCGAGAGGATCGTGAGCGGACACCGCTGCTTCGGAAGCCTTGTGAGCGTGCACTGCCGCCTCGGAAGCCTTGTGAGCGTGCACCGCCGCCTCGAGAGCCTTGAGAGCGGGCACCGCCGCCCTGGAAAGACCACGAGCAGACCACGCTGCTCGCACCGACATCAGCGAGGGTTCCCGCACGCTGCACATCAGACCAGGACGCTCTGGAAGCGGGCGCGAGGCACTGGGCGCAGCCACCGCCGTCCCCCGGATCGCCGCCTCGGAAGAACTGTGAACGGGCTCCGCCGCTAACCCCAACCTGAAGGCTGAGCCGCTCACCTGCAGAGCCAGGTTAATGTAGTCCTCCAGCGACTCCCCGGGGTCCCAGTATGGTACCAGGGACTTGAAGGGCTCAGCCAGGCCTCCCCAGAAGAAGACCATGAGGCAGGTCTTCTCCGTCGCCGACTGACGAGCTCCTCTAATGAAGTCCCTGGCATAATCCTCCATGCTCCGGTCTCCCTGGCGGATGTGGAGGCACCTCCCTGCTGGACCCATCTTGCTGGTTGCGTTCTGTCACGGGACGCCGTGAAAAGCACCGTGGAAAGATGAGGTCAGGGTCCAAGTGCAGGTGACAAGTTTAATCAGGAACAAAAAGGCCAACACGGCACAAAAAACAAAACATAAAAGGACTGGGATACAACAACGGCAATGAGGTGCGTGTATCCCAGCCCAGAGCAAACACTAGAAACATTACAATGACAAATAACAATTATCAAATAACGCAACCAGGCAGAGTGGTGGGAGAGGGGAGACTAAATAGTCCGTGGCAATTGGGAACAGCTGTGGGTGTAATGAGTGGGACAGGTGTGTGTAATGTGACAGGTGTACGTGATGTGGCAGGTGTACGTGATTACGTGAGGTGAGTCCGGGTGGAAGGGAGATGGTGACCTCTGGTGGCGACAGGGAGAAGCGCAGGGCCCGGACTTGTGACAGAATTGGTCTAAAGCAGGGATGTCAAACTCAGTTCCTGGAGGACCACAGCCCTGCATAGTTTAGATGCAAGCCTAATTAAACACACCTGATCCAGCTAATCAAGTCATTAAGGCTTATTTGAAAACTACATGGTATGTGAGTTGGAGCAGGGTTGGAACTAAACTCTGCAGGGCTGCGGCCCTCCAGGAACTGAGTTTGACACCCCTGGTATAAAGTGTTACCTTAATGGTTTAGTTTTAGTTGAGTATAATAACCCTGCACCTGACTTGTCTGTTATTATTATCTTTTGCAATCAAACAGTATTGTGTGAACAAAGTAAGATGTTTTACACTCTAAACAAATGCTGAGAACTGCTCTCTCTTGGAGAGGATGCAAAAAGCCTGCGCTCTGTTGTTTCATCTGAGGGAGGGGGAGGGGTGTGTAGTTTCAGCTGCCAGTGAGATTGACCCAGCCACTAACCCAATGCCTGTGTAACACAAAAACTACCCAACACTGGAAAAAAAATAACCCAACATATGACCAAACATGTTCAACCCAGCGGTTGGATAGAGAATATAACCCAGCGATTTTTGGAGTGTAGAAATCATCCACTGATAACATTTATTCCCTTTCGAATGCTAGAATGCAATTTTTGAATCTATTTGGAATCTTTGAACGTTCTTTTTTGGTGCTTTTATGGTACTTTTTTGCTGTTTTCTGTCAACTGTAGTTAAAAAAATATATATTTTGGTATTCAAATGAAAAAATGATGAGAAGAATTTTGAATGACATGATGGTAAACAAGGAAGAAAGAGGAGAAAATAATGGCAGAATGATCATTTTTAGTGAACATTCAGCATGTTATACCTGATTTGGACTTGAGCATGATCCTCACAGTATGACCGTCGTTAATGACTTCACAGTCCCTGCAAACGACATAGATGGGGTTAAGCCCCACCTCCAGGAGCCGCGGGTCATAGCGGGCCTCCCTAGAGTTAAGGTTTATGGGGGACTGGTACTCTCCATTTGCCTCAGGAAACAGAAGACCCCATTCAACACCTGGATTCATGCACAAAAGACAAAAACGTTGATTCAATCAACCTTTAAATGGTGATAACATTTCATTCTAATGCAGTTATCAAAGCATACTTATCTTGCGGCTAACACTATCCTTGTTCATGAACCACTAGCCTGCTGCTCAACCTTGAAACTTCTGCACCAATCAACCTTTTGTACCATGATACTTTGTGTCAATTTACACATAAAATATTTGGCATTGCCATAGATAATAAACAGTGGCATTCCATTTTTTATTATTTTTTTTGTCCCAATGTTGTAACTAAATAAAGGCTGCCAGAACTCCAGTGCCTCAAAGTCATTACTGAGGGGTCCAACAGGAATAGCAGACACAGGGGGATACAGGATGTGCTAATTTTTTCCCTCTGCTGCTTTTCATCTGGCCCTGTCTATATGTATTACTCGCTCCTCTTTTCTTTGACTATTCACTATGCATTTGTTTGATCTAAAATCTCACTAGTAAAGAATACATATTATATAGAATAGATGAACACTGTTAGAAATACTAGAAATAAAGCTCGGAAAAAAGACTCTCTTCACAAAAAGAACAATCTTGGTCTAAATACAATTTTTAACATAATAAACATGCATTATGCAATTCTATTTTAGTTTTATTTATGCACTTATTTAATTAAAAAAAACACTTTACAAGTAAAAAATATAGAGTGCTGATTCAAAAGATGTTCTGACGTGGTTATAAAGCGACAGCATTGTGTGTGGTCTCAGATCTCAGTTGTCTAATTTTGTCTGTGTATTTAAAGAATCGGAAGTATATATGTATTTCAGGCGAATGAGACGGGGTTGTTTTTAGAGTAATTCCTGATCATGGGTGTGAAAATAAAGTTTCATGTTTCACAAAGAGGAGAATTATCCAGTGATTCTCTCATTGAATCCTTACCTTCTTCATACCCCCAGTCCAGCTCATCTTTGCCAGGGTAGTTATCGGTCTCCTCAGTAACATTATCTGCCATGGCAACTGAATTTTCTCTCTACAGCTTTCAGAAGAACTTCCTTTCTGTCCTGAGCAGATGCCAAAAACGACTCCTTTCTGACCCTGTTTTCAGGGTGAAGTCTTCCTCGTCGTTTTCTCACTTCCCTCCCATAAAACATGAAGAAAGTGGTCTATAACAATACAAGTGGCAAGTGACTGAACTCAGTAGCTTCAAAGACTCAATGTCCACGCTGAGACTGCAGCCAACAGAAACAGGTCGCCATTCTATTGAAAGTGTTGAGTTTTCTTCTCCGTGTGCTCTTCTAGGAAAGTTGTCCTCTCTGTACCAAACAAAAGTAAGTTCACTCACTCACTCTACTACAGCCCACACGGTTTCCCCACAAGCCATCTGATTGGCTGCGTGCAGTGACTCTTAAGCCTCTGATGTAGCACCATAGAAACAGCTCAGCAGTCTGGCCTGGTTTACAGTCAGGCCACAGGAAGCACAGTGCACATTGGCAGGAATGCAGGAGTGATGCTGCTCTTGGAGAGTTCCTCCCACAATGGAGGAAATGGGTGTGGTTAATAAAGACACCAACCAGGGGGAGGGTGAAGAAGGAGAGACTGTAGAGAGGGAAGGTCTGTTATTGTTTGCTTTGCACATTACTGATGGTGTTTTCAAGGTAAGGATGAGAGGGGCCCATACGGTGCTTTCCCCTGGCTGATGGTTATTATTCTAGCTTGTTCTTTCCTGTCCACTGGTGAAACAAATGTCCAGAGACAGCTTTACCAAGTTTAATCAGAAGTTTGCAGGAGACCTTGTTGTTTGTTGGCACAGTCAAATCTTATCCTGGTTCTACAATGCTAAATGTTATTTAATCAGCTGGAAAACAGCTTATGCTATGAAGAACTGATTGAGCCTCCACTAAATGGATTTATGAAAGTCTCCTAAATGCACTGACTGACCCAGATAAAAACTGTAACAACTGGAGGAGGTGAACACTATGGTGCATTGCCTTGAATTCTACACTAAGTAACTACTTTGACCCTAATTTTCTAAAATTAAAGGCACCACATTACACAAAAGTGCAATCACTACCTAATTAATTATAAGTAGGTCATTTTACTCCCCAAAGCTCAGGGACTAGAACAGGGTTGTCATGTGACCTCAGCATATATTGGGAAATCTGCATTAGCAGGCATCAACACAAGCATTTTATTAGGAAGGTTTGTCTGGTATAGTTTTCAGCAGGATTGAGGAATTTGAATTCATTTAAATACTTGGAAAAATTATTTCACTGAATATAGTTGTTGTTTGAGCGCAGGTTCATCAGATTACAGGACTGTCCTCTAGTGGACATTACAAGACATGACAGTCTGCTCAGAGTCTAGGAATACAAGTGGTTTGGTAAAGAACTATGATTAACCGAATAATGTGTTAATTTCTGACTCACCTTTGACCTTGCTTATGAAAGGAGTGGTGGCAAACAAATCCACCTCAAAAAAAAAAAACCTTGTCATTGTCATTGCTTCCAGCTAAAATACGAGTCCTTTATCCATAATATTGCTCAAAAAAGTAATCTTGTCTGACTCAGGAGAGAAATGTGCACAGATTAAGCCCTGTTTACAAGAAAAAACAGTATAAACCAGTTCTAAACAAATATGTCAGTGGTGTGAGAGGGCAGGTTGGACTTCTGGAGGAAGCATTATTATGTATTATGTATTAAGTGCCTGGGTTGATTAAAATTTAAACAAATATGCAATGTTTGGGTGAACTATACCTTCATACCTCCAACTATTCTTCTAAGAGTAAATGTGAAGACATGGTACGTAAGTCTTTACAGAAATTTCCAGGGGAAGTCCATTAAAGGTCAATTATCTTAATAGTTCATCAATATAAGGTCAAGGTATTTCTCTCATCTCTGATACCTTAACCAACTGTCTTTAGGCAAGGCAAGTTTATTTATATAGCACATTTCATACACAATGGTAATTCAAAGTGCTTTACATGAAAGAAAGTAAAATAGTCTTTAAAAAAAAATAATAATAATATTGATCACAGCAATAAAAATAAGGAGTTGGAAAAAAACCCAAGACAAATTGTAATAATAATAATAAAAACAACAAACTTAAAAACAAATATTCTCAAGCTTTGTTCAATCTCTTCCGCACTAAGTGAGCGGGGGGAAAAAACACTTCCAAAACACCTAACTATTCCACTACTTTGACCATCATATCTGACCTATTCGCTAAAACTCGGGGCATGCCCCCGTCTGTAATGGTAGGAATTTAGAGTTGGTAGAGCGATTCATGACTAGAACCTCCCTTCTAGCGTCTCACATTCTCTCGGTATTTATACATTCAAATGCACTAATTGCCTCTAGGGCTCTTAGTGCCTTAGAGAATGCATTTTGTCCCTCCCGGACTCTGCACATCTCTCAATCTATAGATGTGCACTCGTACACCTTTACACTTACAGGTGTACCTAAATTATGACACCAGTTTTCTTCTGCTGGTGTCCCTCACTCATATCTGAGTGAGTCCACCGCTCTTTAGGGTAAAGTTCACAACAGGGTGTATTCCTCTCATTAGATAATTACATATATACAGTGCATTGCAAACCTTGCATTGTCCTAATAAATTAATTTAAATGGAGATTGGTAACAGGAGGTTTGTAGACTAGACATTGCGTGCCCCTTCAATGTGGCCCAGAGAAAAACACTTAACCCCAAATAGCACCATCGGCACTGGAATACGGTTAACCATGCACTTTGACTCCTGTGTCAGTCTGAACAAAAACAACTGCTTTTCAGTTTAATGGCTAGGCTTTGCTGACATAAAAATTTATTCTTGCAACTATGTGTACAATCAAGAAAAGAAAACATTATTACTTAATCGCTGGAATATGAGGATTGCTAAAATAATTCACATTTATTTAAACAAAAATTACAATTATTTGCATCTGTATACTAAAAGCATTTAAACAGAAATGTGGATACAAATATGACAATAATGAAATTCAGAATTATGGTGAATGTGAAATATTAAGAAATATTGTGATAGTGATTTAATTATTTTATTGTAAGAACAAATGCATATGATGTGAGCTACAACATGACAATATTATACAGTGATCATGCTGGTATTTTTTGGTTCATTAAACAGTCATGGGATGATACACATCCTATCATGAATTTTACAATTTCTCTTGATATGTATTATTCAATTAATGAGGTGTACTTTATTACAAGTCCAAATAGTATAACATCTTCTCATTTTCTGTTTATTCAGCATCACATACCTATTTATGTTTTATATGTATTCTACAATTTACACAGCCTGGGACTACGTTTTCATGGGTGATACGGTACCCCTGTCCACCAGGCTCAAAGAGTAGGCTATACCATAAAGGATCTAAGTGGGCCCTCCTCAACACAGTGCCTGGGAAAACCTTCCCAGTTGTACACCAGGCCATGTTTCTACATGAGGACAGTGCCTAAATATAATTAATATTACAAGACTAAAAATGTAACTTCTACATGACAAAGAACCAGGAAAAAGGCTGGGGATATGTCCCCAAAATAACCACTGTCATGAACAAATGTGGAAATTTTCTTCATTTATTAAGGGAAAAAAGCTGTCCAAACCTGCCTGGCCCTACTCGAAAAAGTAATTTCCCCCTAAATCTGATAACTGGTTGTGCCACCCTTTGCAGCAACAACTGCAATCAAGCATTTGCAATAACTGGCAATGGGTTTTCAAGCATGAAAGGCCTGTTAAAGGTCATGCCAAAGCATCTCAATCGGATTTAAGTCTGGACTTTGATTTGGCCACTCAAAAACCTTAATTTTGTTTTTCTTGAGCCATTCAGAGGTGGACTTGCTGGTGGTTTTGGATCATTGTCCTGCTGCATAACCCAAGTGCGCTTGAGCTTGAAGTCACAAACCAATGGCCGGACATTCTCCTTCAGGATTTTCTGAAAGTGCAGAATTCATGGTTCCATCAATTATGGCAAGTCATCCAGATCCTGAAGCTGCAAAGCAGCCCCAGACCATCACACTACCACCACCATATTTGACTGTTGGTATGATGTTCTTTTTATAAAATGCTGTGTTGGTTTTACATCAGATGTAACGGGACACACACCTTCCAAAAAGTTAAAATTTTGTCTCATCAGTCCACAGAATATTTGTCCAAAAGTCTTAGGGATAATCAAGATATTTTTTTGGCAAATGTGAGACAAGCCGTTGTGTTCTTTCTGGTCAGCAGAGGCTTTTGCCTTGGAATACTCCCATGGATGCCGTTTTTGCCCAGTCTCTTTCTTATTGTTGAATCATGAACACTGACCTTAATTGAGGCAAGTGAGGCCTGCAGTTCTTTAGATGTTGTTCTGGGTTCTTTTATGACCTCCTGGATGAGTCATAAGTGTTTAATCACAGTTCTTTCATGATTTAACAGGAGGGGGCAATTAATTTTTCCCTTAATGAAATCATCATTTAAAAACTGCATTTTGTATTTACTTGCATTATCTTTGTGTAATATAAAAATTTGTTTGATGATATGAATATTTTAAGTGTGACAAATATGCAAAAAATTTTAATAACAGGAAGGGGGCAAAAACCTCTTCACGGCACTGTATGAAAAATAATGTAAGGTATTTAGTCTTGTTTCCTGGGAGAAACAAGAGGATTTAATTGTATTTTAAGTGCATTTAAATAAAACATGTACAATTGTCTGCCATAGGGTAAGAGAAATAATCTTAATGCAAACAGAAAGATTATTTTTAATTTCTTACCCCATTATAATTTGCAAAATAAGAAAAATGCACTTAAATTATTTTTTCTTTCTTGCGTGGTTGGATGCATTGATGACATGCATATTCCCACCATCTCACCTTCTGAAAATGAAACGGATTGCTTGATTGGATGGAAAGGTGGCCAGATGAAAGGGTAGTATGAGATATATCCCGTAAACACCACCACAGCTGTTAAATAAATACAAATTATTCACAGTTTAATTGGTCATCTTCATTTCCAACAAATAAAAAAAGCAACAGTTATTCTTTTTCCTTTTGGATTTTAAAATTCTTCCAATATTAACTATCTCCTCTTCATCTGTCAGTGGTGCTGGTGCAGGGTCTCCACCCATTTTGCGAGCCTTTGCCTTCTTGTTGTTGACTGAGAACAAGTCAGGTGTTAATTTCATTACTCTAATTAAGAAATGTAAGTGGTTGACAGAGAATATTTAATTATGTGAAAATAGTGTTAGTGTCACGGTGCACACAGCAGGGAGGATCAAGGACACGCAGACGAGGACGTAAACTGAAACAATAACAGACTTTGGGCAGGGCAGGGCACGACACACACACACACACACACACACACACAATCCAGCTGTTCTGAACCTTAAAACTCAGAGTTTCTCATTTCAGGGTAAGTCAACTCAGAGTTCAAGTTTTAACTCAGAGTTGGTTGAACCGCCTTAAAAAGTATTTTGTAAATATAAACAAATTTTGATGTTGAGAGCTGCAACACACTACAAAAAAGTTGGGACCGAGGCAAAATAAAAGTGAAAAGGTTATAGAATATCCAAGTTAAACTGTTTTGAAACATTCCACAATAAGCAAGCCAATTGGTAATAGGTGAGATAATCATGTTTGGGTATAAAAGGAGCATTTCACTTTGCGCCAAGTTTCATGAGATAAGTGGCAAACAAATCAAAACTCACATTTCTCAATGCAAAATCACAAAGAGGTCTTTCACCAACTACCAATCATAATGTGAAAAGATTCAGGGAATCCAGAGAAACCTCAGTCTGTAGGGCAAGGCAGGGTGAATGTTCATGACCTTTGAGCCCTCAGATGGTATTGCATAAGAAACCATCATGCTGTGGTGTTAAACATATCAACACATGCTCAGGAATACTTCAGAAAACCGCTGTCATTTACCACTGTCTGCAGCTCCATTACGAAATGCAACTTGAATCTCTGTTACACAAGGAGAAAGCTGTCAACGAAGTGATGCCATGGGGTTGTGCTCCTAGACTTGAGCGCTGCTTTCGACACTGTGGACCACGCTGTTCTGCTTGCTCAATTGGAGCACTGTGTATGAAGCACAGTGGCATAAAAAAAGGAAGTATTCTTGAATGGTTTAAATCATATTTCTCTAATCTTAGTTTTGGAGTTAATATTGGTGACCATTCATCAGAGGTAGCTTCTTTGTCATGTGGTGTTCCCCAGGGATCCATTTTGGCTCCTATACTTTTTTCAATGTATATGCTCCCATTGGGTTCTATATTTAGGAAGCATGGTCTGTCTTTCCATTGCTATGCAGACGACACTCAAATCTATCTGCCTTTATAACAGAGTTTTAATGGTCTGGAAGCACTTATGTCATGCCTGTCTGACGTGAAAGCCTGGTTGTCTTTCAATTTTCTTAATTTAAATGAGAGTAAAACTGAAATAATTGTGTTTGTTCCGTCAGATTCTCGTAGTACACCGAAAGTAAATCTTGTCGATTTAACCTCTTCTGTGAAGCCTTGGGTAAAAAATCTGGGTGTTATTTTTGATGATGGTTTAAAATTTGACCGACAGATAAATACAGTGGTTAAGTGCTGCTTTTTTCAGCTTCGACTTCTAGCGAAAGTAAACTTGAAAAAGTAATTAATGCTTTTAATACATCAAGATTAGACTACTGCAACTCGCTGTATTTTGGGAATGGTCAGTCAGCCCTATTCCGTCTGCAGATAGTTCAAAATGCAGCTCCAAGGCTTTTATCGAGTACCAAAAAGCGTGATCATATTACACCAGTTTTACGTTCTCTGCACTGGTTGCCTGTGCGCTATCGAGTTAATTTTAAAATTCTTCTCTTAGTGTTTAAATCATTAAACGGTTTGGCCCCTGCCTATCTATCAGATTTATTGATTGAACATCGGCCCCTCTTGTCTTTCCAGTCGTCCAACCAGAGATTATTATGCATCCCAAAGTCAAAGTTGAAATGCAGGGGTGAACACGCTTTCTCAGTTGCTGCCCCTAGATTGTGGAATGCTCTGCCCCTCTGTATCAGATCTGCACATTCACTATCTGTTTTTAAATCCATGTTGAAAACCTACCTTTTTGATTTGGCGTTTTATCAATAGTTCTTTTTATTGTATTGTTTTCTTTTAGTAATTGTTTTGTATTGTCTTATTTGAATTGTTTTTATTGTGCAGCACATTGGTCAACCCATGGTTGTGTTTAATAGTGCCATATAAATAAAATTTGACATTGACATTGACATTGGGGTTCTCTGGGCCAGAGCTCATCTCAGATCATCAAAAAGACAGTAGAAATGGGCCCAGACTTTTTTTTCATCATCCAGACTTTCACCAGCGACAGATGCAAAAACAATCATCTGTCATGGAATGGGGGTGCTTCAGTGCAAACAGCATGGGTGACTGGTAGATGTGTGAGGCATATATTGGGCTTGTACAGAGACATATTACTGCAATCAAGATGACATCTTTCATGGGAAGTCCATGGTTTTTATATCAAGACAATGCAATGTCTAATTCTGCATGTGTAGACAGTGTGGTTTTGTTGACACCTGTGGATGTTGACACAATGTGAAAACATTGGAAATCTTTTCTTTGTACTTTTGTCAATTATATAAATGTTAATGTGAATTAACAAATCACAGATTCTTGATTGTTATTGCATTTTACAAAATGTCTCAACTTTTGTGGAATTGGGGTTGCATTTTTTCATATTAGTCAACGTTACCATCAACTGTTTGGTTACCCACATTCTTTCAAATATCTTATTTTGTGTACAGCACAAATAAAAAAATCATACAGGTTTGGAACAACTTAAGGGTGAGTAAATGATGACAATTTTCATTTTTGGGTGAACCATCCCTTCAAAGTCATGATAAAACAAACAGAAAAAGATATTTTCCACTGTATCGTGATGCACATCTGAAAGTAACAGATTATTGAAAAAATGTATTGTGGGGACTTCTATGCATCAGTTGTTGATTGGATTTTGAGATGTGGGCATTGCAGATGTGGAGGCAGGTGAATAGAGGCTTTCGCACATTTTAATAAGTCCTAGAACTATTGGTGGAAATACCTGTTTTTTTGGTGTGTTCGCATCGCAGAAACTAGGAAAGGATTTAGTTCTAGGAACTCTGTTTGAGGGAACTAAATTAGCTCCTACTTCAGAGTAGGGTCTAAAACAGTTCTATAACAACTACTAATGACCTAAGTGTACGCTAGTTGGCCAAACGCATACAAAACACTGACAGTTTTAAAAAGCTCCACAAAAGTGAGGTTGTAGGGGTGGGTTTTAGTGGACTAAATGAAGAAGTCCTGTATATGTCACCTGAGAGAAGTCTGTCATTTTCACTGGAATTATTGTTGACTCACCATACTGGTTGGTCTCCAGTTCGAGCCAGAGGCCTTTTTGTGAGGAGTCTGCATGCTCTATGTGTGTCAGTGTGGGTTTCCTTCACAATCCAAACACACACATATTATGCAAAGATCTAGCCTATAACATGTAATTACAAAATAAATGCATTTTTTATTTCATGCTGACTTCAAGTTACTACTATTAATAAATTTGTTTTTTAAACGGGAGAATCCTTAACTTTGCTGTTTCAAAGTTGTGAGGGATCCTTATTCCATAATGGACCCTCAGGAGTTCGCTCACTTTCAACTTCTCACATCACTAAAGTCTTAAGTTTTGGAAGGATAACTTCTCTCTTGTAAAGTGTCTAGAGAACATGACGTCCCAGGACATACTGTCCCTCTGCCCTCTCGACGAACATTGACCTGACACACAGCGGTTCGGTGAGTGAACTTCCGGTGTGGAGTCCGCAGCCTCCTCTGATCTGCGTGCGTGGCGAAGGCGGGACGCGTGACGTAGGCCGGCTGGAGCTCGAGGTGTTTATTGTTCCTTCCCGTCGAGCAGAGAAAAGGGCTGGCTTAGCGGAGGCATATATCACACACACACTCTTTCCCTGCGGTTTTAGCTTCAAGGAGCCATTTTAGCAAGGCCAAGACAGGTTGATACAGGACCGGTTGGCCATGGCGTACGCGTATCTCTTCAAATACATCATAATCGGAGACACGGGTAAGTTAAGCAGCGACGGCGAGCCTCTTATTTCCGCAGTGCTGGACTCAATGACGTGGTTCAAGCAGAGGCGCGAGGGGTGGGAGGACCGACAGCCCGTTTTTCTCTGCCTTTCTCTCCGTCTGCTTCATTAGCTCTTATCCTTACTATTATCGCATACGTAAAGTCGATTCCTACTCGTGTGCTTCGTGTCACGACAGCGGTGTGCCGTTATAAGGCTGTCACGGTCTTTTGTTTTCGGCTGGGTGGGGGGAGCTAGCAGGCATGCTAACCGCTGCTTCACATCAGCTATCTGCCTCAATAACAACAACAGCATCTCCGCTTTCTATTAGCATGCATGACATGTAGAGCGAAAAAACAACATGCTGTGTACGTGTCAGTGCATCTAGTCCAGAGTTCTCTTTCCTTACATAAATCTTTTCTTTTTTTTTTTAGCCCAACTAACTTAAAGGCCACAGCAGCCTGGCTAATGTTAGTTAGCCAACATAGCTAGCAGCTATTTGCTGTTTTTCTGAAAATAGCGTTGGCTCATCAGAGGATAAACATGTTTAATAAGCAAGGACTATAAAATATATCCCTTTGTTTTATGACTGAAGTCTCACGTTGATCAGTCAGGATCATAAAATTTGTGTTTTGATGCTGGTAACCCCGTATAATTGTGGCCTGCTAGTGTTCTCACCAGATTTGTCACAGTAGGCCTTTCCCCAAGAGATACGGCAACAGCAGAAAGATGTGTTTCTGCCTTCAAAAGTGTTAATCTGGCGTTCAGTTCCGCACAGTTTTCTTTACAGTATTCATATTTTTCTAGATAACATAAACGCATTAATATAATGCTAATGATGTTGAATGCCATCCAACATTGTCCATATGATTTTGCATACAGTTCATTCCAGGTTACATCTTGGTTTTGCTTGTATGTTTTCAGGCCCACTTTATATTAAGTGTCTTTAACTACTACATACTAACGTTAAAACAATGCATTTAATGTGCACAGACATGTTTTTATGTTGTACTTGTATTTAAAAAAAAACAACATTCACGATTAATTACATCTATGAGTAATTCTTGAAGTTACATTTGTAATTACACTGTTGACACTACCAGTACCTTTTAACACACCCTTAAACCTACATATAACACAAAATCTCTTTCTCTCTGTGTATATATTGACTTAAGTAGCCTACATTTAATATAAAGTTGGACTGGGACCTTTTTTCCCCAAATAATGCATTTTTCCTCCCCTGCATATAATAATCTTATGCTCAGTGTTTTTCTATCTTTGTAAGGACTAGATTCAACTGTAGGACCAATGTTGTATTGACGACTTTGTTGCACTGAAGCCTACAGCATCAAAATCATCATAAGGAAGACTCTTTTGTTGGTGTACTTAAATGCATCTTGAAACTAGGGTCTTTTGTGTTGCAAATGTAACCTTTAACAAGCCTTTCATCGACAGAATAATAGGTAGGATTGCTTCGTTTACTGAGAACCCTCTTACCTGCCTCGTGTGGAGACGTACTGTAGTGGTGGTGCTCAACATTTTTTGCAAAACTGAACCACTTTTTATATCCTTTTCTTTACAGCTAAACGGTGTCTGTCAGTCTGAGTATGCTCAAAATGTGACTGCTAACATAAATGAGTTAAGGAATAGTTCACCCAGAAATTAAAATTATTTACTCGCCCTCATGGCATTTCAAACCTCTATGACTTTCTTCTGTGGAACATAAAAGAAGATATTTAGAAAATAGTTTTGGTGATCATTGACTTCTATCGTATGGACTAGAAACACAAGACATTTCTCAAAATAACATCTTTTATGTTCCACAGAAGATTGTCAGTTTTACAGATTTGGAGTGACATGAAGGTGAGTAAATTTATGGCAAAATTGTAGCGCTTGGGTGAGTATCCATCTAATCTTGACAACTAGGGCTTAGTACAGGTTGTGCCATAACATCTGATGATCAGTATGTTATGAAGCCACTGCATATCAACATTTTACCTAACTTGACACTTCTAGAGTGATTTTCTTCCTTTTGTATCAGGCCTTGAACTGTGATCAAGTCAAAATCAACCATCATAAACTCTTCAATCCCTAATGCATTTCGCAAAACGCTGAACAACAGTAAAATTGGGTTTGTGATCATTTTTTAGGCAGTTGTGGTTGTAAAAGTGATGTGTAAACAGGCTTGTGCCTTTGCATGTTGCTCAACCCAAGTCAGATGATGCTCTTCTGCAACTTGAGCTGGTCAACAACAAGGCATCATGAGATTGCATCTAGCCTGGTCTGTGTTCATGCTTAAGGTTTAAGTTTGCAGTGTTAAAACTGGCACCCGGTGAGATTGGATTTCTAGGACAAACTACATTTATATTTGTATTGATCCGTTCAGCTGACAATTACCTAAAACTGAGAATAAATATGTGATTGGTTTCACATCTATAAGTAGTGCTACTGTACAGTTAACTTGAGCTACAGTACGTCTGTTTATGTGCTGAACCGCAGAGAATGTTTTTTTTTTTTTCTTAAAGTGGTGCATGCATAAATGCAAACTAGACTAGTTTTAACAAATTAAACCAAAAGCATCTCATCCCTATTAGTTTGATTTCAGTTGCTTGCCATGACCATATTGGCATAGATATAATACTAGATTGAAGCGACAACATCCAGCTGTTACCAGATAATTTATATTTTGTCAGTTATTCTTAAGAGACAACACACAATAGTTACAATAGTTTTTCCATGATAGTTACTATATTGTTCTGTAGGTTGAGTGTAGTGTTTGTTGTAGGTGAGTCTGCACATTGTAATTTCATCATTGTTGTGTTGTCTCCATGCATCTCTCTTGTGAGCGCTCTTTGAATGCTGCTTGTTTACTTCGCAAGGGCTGTTGCTCATAGTAACGCCTCCTCCTAATGTCATAAGCATTTAACCTGTTTCCATATCATGACAGATCTTCTAATCTTATTTTGGGGGATGGGTTTATTTAGTTATGCTGGTAACGTAAAATGTCTTGAACTGAAGATTTTTCACTTTTATTTGATCACATTCAAGGAGCAGGTAATATTTTATTAATAAGATACAAGTATATAGTTTAAAGTACACAGAAAAAAAAAATTAAATGTGAGATTTTATTTAGTTTTGTGTTTGTTTGCTTTGTATTTGACTAACATTACTCACCGACAATTGAATATGGGAGACGTCTTTGTTTTTGCTATCAGTCCATCAGGTAATTGGTCGAAGATGCTGTATCAAACTCATCTGCCCTAATGTGTTTCACTTTAATTATTTGTCTGATATTGATCTCCGTGCATGAGTTATTTATTTTATTCTCATTTATTGTAGCAGTAATAATGATATGGTTTTACAATGGCTTTAATTAAACCTTTTGTGTTTATGCACGTTGTTGGGAAGTAAGATGAGAGTGGAAGGCCTATTCTACTCTCAAAACAGAAATAACCCTGTCACTTTTTAAAATTTTTCAATTATAGCTTGAACAAATGGTTTTGATGTAATGGGATCGAGCAGATGTATAGGCCTGAGGCTAATTGTGGCTATTCACGTGTGACCCTCTGTGTTTGCTTTGCAGGTGTGGGGAAGTCGTGCCTATTATTACAGTTTACAGATAAGCGCTTTCAGCCAGTCCATGATCTCACTATCGGTAAGGCACTTTTAACTCAACCACATATTCTCTCATTAATTAAAACAGCAGGAATGGGTCTCATTAGCACAGGAAGCAGACTGGTGCCAGTCTTATTGAAGTGTTTTTGTAAGGAACCTTCTGTAAGCACGTAATAGTGAAATTTGTGGTGTGGATAACAGGCTCTATCCACTCCATGGGTAAATAAATGTATTCAAATTTATTAAAGTTGGCATTTGATAACTGTATTGTCATGTTTTATATCTCTATGGCTTTTAAATGAAAGATCTTATCAGTAGTGTTGATACAAATCTGAGGTGATGTGTTCAGTCCCCTGTACTGTTGCATGAGTCACGAATCAAGCTCTGCCTTCTTTTGTCTCAACAGGTGTTGAATTTGGTGCGCGAATGATCACTATAGATGGCAAACAGATAAAACTTCAGATCTGGGATACGGTAAGATTAACACTGTCTGATTTTTCGTGCACCTTATTTGTGTAGAAAAAGATTTTACGTTTTTTGTTCTGCTGTTTTGATCTTTGTGTGGTTATTGAGGTTGGTCAGCCCTTAGTAAATTATGTGAGTGTTACTATGGCTGATATATGAAACTGACACAGTAGGTTTCACAGTAGATTTGGCCTTGCAAAAATGCTAATGCAGTAATATGCCTGAGGCTGCTCATGACAGTTCAGTTCTGCTGCCAGGTCGCTTTGAGCCTGTCACATGATATTGAACCTAAATGTCATGTGACTAATGACTCTAGAGACACAGGAAAAGATGCAATTTCTGTCAGGACCACTGTTGTCAAAGATGATTGACAATTAGCATAGTTTGGATTGGCGGTACGGTTCTGTTCTGGGCAAGAACGTCCTGCGCATCCATGCAGCCTAGCATGAATAAGAGCAGGGAGAGCAGCCATAATCCCCCCCTAGGGAAACAGAACCAACATAAATGTATTGCAGATATCATTAATGTTCAATAATTTAATGTACACATTTTAGAAATTAGCCTGATTCAAAAGAGAATCAGAAGGCCAAATTCTGACTGGATGAGAGGAGGAGTTGGGGATGGAGGAGGGTCATTAGCTATTGAGCAACACGAAAGCTGCTGATAATAGTGAAGGACCTTATATAGGAAAGTTAAGATTGGTGTTGTATCCCTATAGGTAGATGTGAATTAGCTGAGAGTCAGCTGATGCAAGCTTGACTAACGTGACCAGCCAGAGCTAACGCTATGCTTGATGACAATGCTGATTGGCACCAAAACAAAGTCCCATGCAGTTTACTAGTAACTATCATGAGGCAGCGGGCAAAAAGAAAATTACTAATTTCAACTTTCTAGCAGCCCTCCCAAAATGATCAACTAAGTAAATGTTACTTGCAAATGGATTTTTTTCTTCAGAATCCACAGATTTTTTTGGGCTGTTAGTGGTGAAAGATCCTCTCTGCAGTCAAATGGTGTAGTAACAAATTTAACCAGCAGGGGTAAACCTGCATCCCTTGCTTCATCCACATGCTCTCTTTCTAAAGCCCTGCCCTCCAAAAACATGTCAACAAACCTAAAATTATTCTAATTGGTTCATTTTCATGCTGTGTGCTGCTCACCTGGCCATTTTTTTGATTGGCAGCACCTGTGGCTGTCACAAGAACAGGTTTGATTTCTTAAGGCACCTCTTTCACTCATCTGTCTGGTAGTATGCTAATTTATGTTAGTGCTGCTAGCGTAAACTTTTCACTACTTTTATCTACCAGCAATACAGCTAGAAATATAGACTTAGGGGATCTCCTTTTCAGGAAAGTAGTTACACTCTTTTGAAGTGTTTAAATGATCTCTTTAGTGTTTAATCATGACTTTGTATATGTGCAGTACCATTCAAAAAAATGTTCCCCAAGTCTGAGTAAAAAAGGAAATATTGTAAAATATTGTTGTAATTTAAAATAGCGGTTCTCTGTGTGAATACATTTCAAAGCAGCCAAGTTGATTTTTCAGCATCATTATTCCAGTCTTCAGTGCACATGATCTTCAGAAATCATTCTAATATGCTGCTTAAGAAACTGTCAGAAACCATGATGCATGTTTTCAGGATTTTTTGATTGATGGAGTGCGAAAGCATAGTATTTATTTGAAATGTTAATCTTTTGTAACAAAGTTCTTTTGTCACTTTTGATAAATTTAATAATTTCTTTAAAAAAATACCTTATTGACTAAGCTTTGAAAGGTCGTGTATGTTTTCTTAATTTTTTTTTCTGTGATTACAGCTGCAGCTCTTCACAGGGAAAGACCTATAATGAAATATTTCAGTGAATCATGAATGACTTCATTTCATGTCTTTTAAAATATGCCACTCTGAGAGTTTATTTGTATAAGCATTCCTTGTAATTGAATATGTTTGTTTAAATGACAGAGCGTAACACGTCTCAAATCGACATGGATCGGTGCTTTGCCAACATGTACAAATGTTTGTACAGTATAGCAGTCAATATTTTGGCACATTCAGGAGCAGACTTGTACAATCCTCCTTGTATAAGAAATGCCGTTATGAACAATGTTGATGAAAGATAATGTCCCAGCTACTCATAAACATTTTGGCCAGCAGAGGGAGACAACGTATCAATGATATTCATTCCATGATATTGTGGTCATAGCATCAATGTTTGTTTTATACATCGAAATCTCTTGTTTTTTCCTTTTGTACGCTTATATGCTCTTTTAAAAACAGTTCTTTATTTTTAATGACGTCTCTGCACAAGTTAAAAGAAGGCATGTTAAACATTAAATAAAATGTTTTCCTCATTATAGGCAGTTTGCGTGGGTGCGGCTATCTTATGAAAAATCCAGAGTCGGGATAATTAGGGGTAATCATGCAGTGGTTGTTCAGTGTGGTTTTGTTGCGATGATGTCATCTAGATGCTAGCGTGTCTTTAAATGCACCATAAATAATTTATTTCAAGGTTATTTCAACAAGCTGTGTGATAAAGCTAGAGAAGATGGGGGAGTGTTGGATGAAGTAACAGGAGAAATCTGCATGTCTGGCCTTCCTGTAACCTTTCACTCCAGCAGATGGCAGGCATAACGGTGTCATTCATCATTTATTCACAATGGGCTCCATTAACTCTAATGTTAACAGCTGCCCCGGGGAATGGGTTATTGAATTGAAATACGTGCTACTGGCTTATTTGCCTGCTGTCAAAGTGGCTGGGTTGACCAGAGGCCATCTTATGCTGTGACACGCTGATGAACGGTGTCCGTGCACTGGGGGCTGGCGGATTGGACAGGTGTCACGCTCTAGAGAAGCACTGTGGGATGAAGTGTCAGTGGTGAGGAGACACTTTGGACTTTTAAAGCTGGAGTTCCTAGGGCATCAGCAGCCTGGAAGGACTGTGGTGAAGATGGTTTACGCACAGAGTGGAGACGCAACATACCCAGTGGACATTGTTGGTACCTGATTGTTCCTCATAAACGGGCTTTTACTAGTGGTGTGATCCTTGTGTCTCTGTGTGTTTCAGGCCGGACAGGAGTCCTTCCGCTCAATCACCAGGTCCTACTACAGAGGTGCAGCTGGGGCTCTGCTAGTTTATGACATCACAAGGTGAGACCCAACTCGTATGGCTCTCATATTATTGTTCTGCTCTATTGCTTTATTATCTTGTCTACTCTTGATTCAGTACTTCACTTTAAAGGTTGCTCACTGCTAGTTCGTTATTGTTTTGTTTTTTTATTTAGTTGTGTGGATGTTTCTTATATTTGCAGAAGGGACACCTTTAACCACTTGACAACCTGGTTAGAAGATGCTCGTCAACATTCCAACTCTAACATGGTCATCATGCTCATCGGAAATAAAAGGTCTGTATACATTTTAATATTTATATTGTTAATATTGTTATCGGTACTTATAGTCTATGTGTTTATTAATTGATCTAGTACATATTGAAATAAATGGCCTATTTGATTTTTTGACAAGTTTATTTACAGGAAATGACATTAAAAAAAAATGACAGAACAGCATTTCTAAAATGACTTGTGGATCTAAACTCTGGCGTCTAATGCACCAGTTTTAACACATTTACTCTGTTTAGGTTTTCCATTTTCAAAATAATATCCATTGGCATGGCTTTTTGAGCAGGCATGATTATTGACTAATGCTCAATCTCAAATATTAATTTAGCCAAATATCAGCAGATTAATTTGCTTGGATGATATACTGGAAACTAATATGTAGGAAATGCTACACTACTATTTAAACATACGATGTCTGTGTATGTATGTATTTATTTTTTGAAAGAAATTAATACTTTTAATCAAGGGCGAGTTAAATTGATCTAAAGTGGCAGTAGGGGCATTTTATAGTAAATTTATAATCAATTTCAAATAAATGCATCTCTTTCTTGAAGACCAAATCAGCATATTAGAATGATTTGTGAGGTATCACGTGACACTGAAGACTGGAGTAATAGCGGCTGAAAATTCAGCTTTGCCATGATTGCAAAAATTATATTTTAAAGTATTAAAATAATATTTCACAATAGTTTTTACTGTATTCCTAATCAAATAAATGCAGCCTTTGTGAAAGTAAGAGACTTTCAAAAACGGTAGTTTTTCAGTGCGGTGTAATCTGAATTCAAATCTGATTTGTTTTCTCATGGCAGTGATTTGGAGTCACGGAGAGAGGTGAAGAAAGAGGAAGGCGAGGCCTTTGCCAGAGAACATGGACTGATCTTCATGGAAACTTCTGCAAAGACTGCATCAAACGTAGAAGAGGTAAAACAGCACTTGTGTGGCTCAGAGGTCTTCAGTACTTGTGTCGTGATTTATGTTTGGCTTCTTGTGTGAAAACACATGCACATACATGCATATAGATAACACCCTAGGGACAAACAGAGTGGGGAGAAAAACATTCGGATCTCTGCGGTGGAAGCCAAGAAGCTAAAGCAGGGCTTAGAGCCGGCTTTAAAAGAATGGGGTGTTAAATTGTGGAAGTCCCTCCCCCATCCTCCCACTATAAGACGCCTCAATGATTAATTTGTCTCATTAGTGTCGTGTGAATTCTCCTGACCCTTCCCCCCACCCCTTTATGACGTTTCAATCTCCTATCTAAGGTTCATGCATATTCATAGATTCCCTGCCACACACTCATGCACGGATATGAGCGCGCACATCTGCGGCACTCGCTCAGCCATCTCTTTCTCTCTCTGTGGTAATTGGAGCCGCAGAGGACTGATGGCTCTGGAGAGCTGAGAGGCAGTTGCACCATAAAAGCAAAGCTGCTCTGTTAATTAGGCTGCAAAGTGCCAGTAGCCGGGCTTAACACTTTAAAGGTGAGCCGTGCACACGGCCATGTTTATTTTCTCTGGGTGACCAGTGTGTGCTCTGTTCCAATAATAGTAGACAACATCACTTTCAGCCAGATGGGGGCACCAGCCATCAACAGTAGAAACTCTGACTCTTTGAATATGTAAAGCTGATCTAATTTATTCATGAATTATATTGATTCCAGTATGCGGTATTGTTTTGTGTCCAATATTGGCTGTGTTTTGCATTGGTCTCATTGAGGTTCGGTTTGAGTTTATCAGCTTGAGCAGTTGAAGAATGACATTTTAATCACAAGGATAACATATGGCTCTTTTTGTGTTTCAGGCATTTATCAACACGGCCAAGGAAATTTATGAAAAGATCCAGGAGGGAGTCTTTGATATAAACAACGAGGTAACCCATACGACAAGGAAGCACATTCTTTGTTTGCTGTTACAAGTTGAAAATAATTGGGTCAAGAGGACTTCCTGTAGCTTTACACTGAAATCCATTATGTATAGTTTGGTGGGTAGATTCTGAAACTTTCAGCACAGACTTGCTAGTTTCCCTATTTAATATACAGAGACAACTACTAAAACGTAAACACTGGCTCTGCGACCAGTTTAACCAATGTTGTGAATTCTTAGGTTGGACTATACGATCATCCAAACTTTTTTTATTTTTATTTTAACTTATTCACAATTTAGGTAATTATACATGCAACTACTGCTGCTAATATGACAAACACTTCATTGTTATTTCGTAAAAAAAAATTGGTTTAATAAAATGGTAAAATCATATACTAGTCTCACATTGGATGGCTAATACCCTTTGCACTGTGGTGTTGTTTTCCCACAGTAGCCACATTTTTGTCCTCAAATATATGCAAATTCAGATGTAATGGCCAATGGAGCATAGCAGTTATTATTATACTGGTTTGCATGTGATTGTAACAGCCGCTAAAATGTTCAGAAATGTAATGGTAGTGAATACTTATACAATTATAAATGCATGTACAACTGAAGTGAGAGGAAGGAGCAGGATGATGACTTACCAGGAACGCAGATATACTCCAGGGAAAGCTCCACACAAGCCCTCCGGCCCTTCAGTTTTTCTCTCTATTGGCTGGTAGCCAACGTGTAAATTCCTCATGTTGTAAGTTACAGCCAGTTTGATGAAGGTGAGGCTACTGCAGCTATTTTACTGGAGTAGTAGGAAAAGGTTTTTTTTGTGTGTGTAAGTTTAGGCACAGAGTCCAAACCGCATCAGCTGATAGAGATCCTAGCCAGGAACCTCATGGCTCACATGTGAGCTCACCCCAGATCACTATAAATCAGATTTGGCACAATGTAGTTTCCTGAGAACGTTACAAAAGCACAGCCTCACTACGGCGTGTCGATTTTGAACGCGAGCCCGCTTAAGGGAAAAGTTGGCACAGAGATACCTTTGTGTGATGAATGAAAGTGCCACCAGCTTGGGTGTGTGTGTGTTTTTAAAGCTCTGGCAGGTTTCCCTGCGTCTCTGTGTTACCGCTGGAATAACACTCCAGAGGTTCTCCAGCCTCAGTGCTGACAAAAGCGGCCCACTAATTCAGGCCTACAGGGGCTGGTATTTTCTGCATAATACAGCGTTATGTGACAGTACTAAATCATAATCATTTCAAATGAGCTCTTTTAAATTTTGTGAGGTCTTGTCATCTAAAATGGAAATAAGGGTTTAAGTGTTTTACGTGTGTTTTATTTGTGTTTGCAGGCTAACGGCATCAAGATTGGACCCCAGCATGCTGCCACCAACTCCACAATGGGCGGCAGTCAGGGAGGACAGCAAGCCGGAGGGGGCTGTTGCTGAGCACTACCCTTTACCCTTCAGTCACCTCCACGTCCCCCTCCGCCCCTTACGTTTCTACTGGACTGGTCGGGCTCACTAACATTTTCTTAACCTCCCACAGCCCAGGCCCCGGATTCAAATCATATGTTAGATGGCTGTCCAAAACGATACAACAAAAAAAATATTTATAAAGTCCAGGTCCTCTTCAACCCTCCTGACAAACTCCTGAAGCCTGTTTGGGCTACAGCAGACATTATATGGTTACTAGTAAAGAAAAAGACAGGAGCTTTGGAGTTATTATGGTAAATATATTCATGTTTGTTTCTCAGCAAGTTGTTTTTTTTTTTTTTTTGCCCATTTGACTTCAAGCTGAACTGTATTAAACACTACAAAGTCATCTATAGTATTTTAATCAGTTTATGTGGGTGAATTCAATGAAAACTGTGGTGAACCCTGAAGTCTAAATAAAAGGAACGTAGAGCTGGTCTAAAAAGGAGCAGCTGTTATCAAAGTGAAGAAGTTAAAAGAAGAAGAGAAAAGCAGGACTGTTTTAAATCTGTATTTATCATTCACATTCTGTATATATAGTTATCATTTCTTGCTTTGGTGTACGTTGACCGAGCTAGAATTCTGTACTGAATTTGCTTAAATTCTATACTGTATGAATAGAGCTTGAAACTGCAGCAGTATTGCGATATTTCCTAAACCGCTTCCACACCATTTTAAGGTAATGTTTTACTTCATTTATTTTAGTTTGGTCCTGCCATCTGCCTTGACTCCTCGTATCCGTGCCCCCAATCCTCCTCACTGTATAGAAACTCTGGCTCTATATTCCTATTTTAATGCCAAATTTGTGTTTACCTGTGTTCTAAAATCATGGCTCCAGATATGGATCACATCTCCGGAACTAGATCTGCTGTTTGCCTTAAAAAGATTTTGGGACTTCAAAAAAATTCAAAATAACATATTCATGTTATGCAGGATCATTTCAGTAATTACGTGCAATTGCATATGATAACGCTAGACTCACTTATCCATTAGACAGACACTCACGCATACATGCCTATACCTATATATCCATACAAGTCGTCACGTATGCATGCATTTGTATGCATATAAATATATCTTTCTTTTTTTCCCCTCTCTTCAAAGTTCATTTTTTCCTATGCAGTCCGCTGTGTAAAGTCAGTGCAGATCCACATTAATTTAGGTGTCTGAGTGATTGTGTTTTCTCTTGGCACTATGTTGTTAATAGATATATGGTGAACATCTTGTCTGTTGTGAAAGGGGTGTGATAAAGCCAAACCTGGAGTAACTTTGTGACCCTCGACTTTATTTGCTGTGTTCTCAAATATCACGAAAAAATATAATAAAACCTTCTAAACTCAGTTTGCTTGTGTAGTTTTTATTTTATTTGTGCGACGGGGCAGTCTTTGTAGTGTTGCATACGACAAAAAAAAGTCCGATAATACATGCTGTTTTCTTACTATTAATGTTTATTTAGTAGTAGAAAATGAGTTGAAAAAAAATCATCTGATAATGCAACTTATAACCGCAACTTATAACAACTAAGCATTGTGTGTGTGATGGCGCCAGAGGTATGTTGCATATGTGTTTACGTGCGTATAGATCTGACGTAAAGATCGAGGGCAGGCCTGAACATCCGGGCTACTGTCGCCAACAGGAATTAGCTGGTTATCGAGACAGGTAAATTCCGCTTGTAAATGTATAGCTTGGTTGCGTTTAATTGTTCCAATAAATGTAAAGTTGCGAATGGAAAAGCAACCGCAGCACACTAATTGTCTTTAGTTCTTCTTTTAAAAATTATTCACAGAAGGGCAGTCAAAGCCATTTAAATACCATGTGCACACATTTGTTTACATATAAAACAGCTGTTCATTGCGATTACAACACGATTTTCTTAGTCAGCGCACAAAAATGTTTTAAAACTTAAAACACAAAATCCGATATCAAGGGTTTATAATGACAATTTATTAAAATAACTGTTAGATGAAACAAACGTTATGAAGTTTTAAAAGATCGAAATATTGAATGAAAAATGTTAAAGAATTTGTCCACGAAAGACTGCCTTAGCGAAACAATACGTTTCACAAAAATGTTTATGAAGACCTGGAAACTAAAATAAAAATAAAAGCACTTGCGTCATAGCCCGGCGAGGTCACTCACGCGCACGCATGTTTATCCAGCAAGTCATGCACGCGCCCCCTGTCTGTGGAAGGTGAGCGAGCGCGAGAGTCTAGAGGAGAGGACACGAGCCTGGATCGATCGGATTAAACTCGAATTGAGTGAAATTAGCACAAAGGAGAGAAGCAGAGTCGGCGAGGACGGGACGCTGAGACGCCGACTTCACCGAAAGAATTTGAATTTCGACAGTTATTCGCGTATTTAAACGGATTTTCGGGATATACGGAGAGGAGTTAATTGCGAAAACCCTAAACTGACCCGCGTTGAGTAGGGTAAGGAATCGCCTTTCTTTCTAACCATACAATACGAATCCACCAACTTTATCAGTCGAACACAAACTTATTAGTAAGTTTCAAACGTTTTTACAATTGTTATACAAATATACCCGTACTTTCATTGTGAGAAAAGTGTTTTTGAGTGTACATTTAACTTGTTTTCTACCACGGTGGTACCCGCGGTATAAACAGTGCTTTAAAACGGCGAAAAGTTGTTTTAGCCCACACCTTCACAGGGAAAACAGAAGCCGCACGCTAGTTTTTTCGTTTCTTTGTATTTTAACTTCTCGAAGAATCCCAAAGTAGCTCGAGCACATGCTAACATTAGCTCGTTTAGCTCACGCGCACTGCATTGTATAGAGCCGCACGGATCCCTATAGGAGTGGAAGCGAGAAATATGCTTGTTAAACTGCGTACAAGCAATTCATTTTCTTCAAGGTCTGAAACAGCGCTTGTATTCTTTATACCCCTCACTAATTGCTAAAACTCATTTTTTCAAAATCACATAAAGTGAGCGTTCGTTAGCAAGCTAACGTTAATTGTTGAGACACGAGGTGGTTTGACCGTAGAGGTGAGTCATTGGCCGAGCTGAATGAGGGAGATCCCCGACCCCTCTTATCAACAATTTCACTCAAAAATAGTTTTCAAGCGCAAGAAACTGGACGTGAGGATAGCACCAAAGTTATCGTGCTTGGGTTTTTTCGCTTGTGACACTGGATGAGACTCGAAATTGTGTGTGGAAACAGAAAAGCGAGTCGGAAAGTGCGCTCGTCCGAAGAACAATATAGAGACCGGGGAAGGTTGCTTGAGGCCAGATGGTCATTCCCTCGTTTTCTTGATTTGTTCGTTTATATGAGTTACCGCTCTTTTGTGTTTTACTACGAGCAATTCGCAGATGTGGCTTGTTTTCTGGGCTGGGGTAATGTTGTTTATCGCTTGGTCGACTGTGAGAAGTGCGCTGGAGAGGCAGAGGTAATTAGCTGCTTGGAAGTGGCCGATCTGCTTTAAGAGACGGACAGCGTCGACTTCATTGTCTCACAACAAGCTAACTAGCTAGCTGGACACAACTCATCTCACATTTCTTTTGTCCCCTTTGCCCCTCAACAGGTAGACGGGTTTTAAAGGGAGGGGGGATCTGACGACACTTTATTTGAGGGGAAGTGAAAAAATGCACCTGGTTTATTATTGGACGAGTTTCCGTGTTTTCAAAAGTTTTCTGTTTTGTTTATCTCGTGCTATGCGCGACGTCGAACAGGTTTTCGTATCTAACTTAATCTTTATATTAAAGCCTCACACGAAACTTGAAAAGCACCTGCTTCGTTTACAACATTATGAATCTAGGACGATAAAGCTAATTTATTCTGTAGCGTTTTTGATGCTCTTTTAACGCGCATCCCTATGTTGTCGTTTAAATTAACTTTTTATTTAAAATATTTAGTTTTTTAAAGTTATCTACAACAGTATTTCAACTACCAATCTAACAAAGACTCGTTTGAAGATGGTATCGTCGTTGTCTCGCTGCCTCTCAAGTCTTTAACCTAAGATGGCAGCTTTTAATGTGTGTCGGTCCACTCAGTGAGCAGATATGAAGCTGGTATGGCGGAGCAGATGTGAGACTGCTTTGTAGTCGCTTTAGGCTTTTCATCTCGCTTGCCTTTTCCTGTGGTTGCCGGGGCTTGTTCACTAGTTGCATCAAATTGAAAAGTCAAGTGCCGGTTCCTCTTTTGTCCTCAGAAAAGTTTGAATCCAACATGTTATGATCCAGTACACATTTCGTATCTAGTGCAAAGTCGCTTACAACGCATAACTTCGCCCTTATCAAAATACTGGAGTGATTTCAGAGAAAACATTATTTGCGTGAGTTACATAAGCTTCTGAATGGCGGTTCACGTTCAGAGAAATTCTAATCGATTTAGTGTATTTAACTTTTTATTGAACTAACGGGATAGCAACTTAGTTCTCATGACCAATTTTTAGCACTTTAAACGAATGATAAGGGATGTATTCATCTCGTTTTGTTGATGGCTTTGCCAAATTGAACTTTTTGTATTAATTTTATGCTTTAATTAGATGTAAAATATTGTAGTTCTGCGACAGCGGGTGTAACCAATGATGGCATATTTTGTTGAATGTAGTTTATAATCATTTTCAATAATCAAGTTCATTGCCTAAGATTCACAAACTCTTATAAATGATAAATAGTGTTGTTTTGGTAGTGGAATTCTTTACCTTGGCCTTTTAGACACGTTATCACTGCAGCTTTAAACCAATTGAAATATCTGTGGATTCACATGGCTTGAATGAAACTTTGAAAAAAGTCTCCTGTGGGCTATAATGATGCAATGAACAGTTAAATTGATCCCATAGTTGTACGTAGCACAAAAATTAGTATAGATAATTAATTGTTTAAATTTGTGCAATCGTCCTGGTGCTAACCAGCCAATGACTGGCTGTGACAAATCTGGAGGACTGCATTAGATGTGGGTCAGGCACTCCTTGCATTGACATATGTGCACACAAACACTGGTATTGGACGGAGCTTTCAAGGCTGGTATTTCAGTTATCTGACAACATGCTTTCAATCTACGCCAGGAACAGCACCTCTGTGTGCAGGCCCTTTCCCTCCAACCCCTCCTCTCTAGCCGTGGGTTAGCAGGAGGGCTGCAGTGGCCTGTTGTGGTGCAAAACAAGCAGGCTTTTTTTCCCCTTCTCGCTGACCATCCCCCTCTTCCCTGCCACACAGAAGATGGAGGAACAGTTTCAGATGAATAGCTTGGAATGGATGAGTCTTCTAATATTCAAATGAGAGCTGCTGGACTTTAATGGCTGAAGCTGTTTCTCAATGAGTTTAGATGCATTTAAGTTTTCTAAATTTAGGGACTTGCTGCACATGATTCTCCAAGAGAATACCTAATTTTTTCCATAGTTTTTATAAACTTTTTTTTTTTTATGGGCAGCAAACAAAGTGGTGGAAATTATATAAAAGATAATCATAAATCTACGCTCTACCATCTGAGCTTCTCTGTCAGTATTTTATCAGACTTTTCAAAATATCTGTAGATGCTTTCATAATCGCATCCGTTGTTAATATTGGCATGCATGCAATTCATGCGCGTTTTTGTGCCATTTCCCCTTTTTTTTTTTTTTTCACTCGTATAACATTTCTTTTTCCACTCGTATAACAACTTGATGCTTAAAGCCACATTCTCTGAATCCTCAGACTTTTTGGTAGTGGATTTAATGTAGTAATTCCCTTCAGGTCACTTCTATGTCCCATGTGGTTACAGGCAGTCATCAGAGCAGTCATCATCTAGAAGGCTATTGCAATAGTATATTTCAGTCTGTTTCCCCAATGTCAAATGAACACTTTCAAGTATACAAAGTTAAAAAAAAATTTTTTTAAAAGATGTCTTATACTCACAAGATTGCATTTATTTGATAAATACAGTATTTTTTATATATATTATGAAATTTTGTTACAATTTTAAATTAACTTTATTCTCATATATTTCACAATATAATTTATTCCTGTCAAGGCAAAGCTTAATTTTCAGTGATCATTACTCCAATCTAGACATGATCCTTCTAACATGTTGATTTGGTACATATTTTTTTCAGGTTTCTTTGAATAGAAAGTTTAAAAGAACATTTAAGCATTTATTTGAAGTTGTAATCTTTTGTAACATAAATATAAATGTCTTTCAAACTGTCAGTTTGATCATTTAATGCAAACTTGTTGAATAAAAGTGTTCAATTCAACGTATCGCCTTCAGGAAATGGATCTAGTTAAGCTTCCTCGGTATTATGCCTGTGTCATAGTTGTGATGATTGTGCTTTAAAGCCTTTACGGTCTTCTGCTAGAGGTGAAGCTTCTTGCCCCAGCTGACACTCCTGCAGGTCCTCAGCTAGTACGCAGACAAGTGCCGGAGGCAGACTGGGTGACAGCAGGTCTGGAAGTGAAGGTCAAAGTTATGTCTTCCCCTTTTTTTTTTTTCTTCTTTTTTTTTCAAATCCGCCTTTTCTGAGTGTCTGCGACTTTTAGCGCACGCAAGCTCTTTTTTTCATCCGTGCCACTGAAATACTGCAGCCTAACCAGTCCTTCTAACGGGAACCGCTTAAATTTGGGGTGAAATGAGTATTGCGTTAGGTCATAACATGCATGGAGAATGCACAGCTCTCCCTGAGCACCAGTTTTTAACCACGTATGGGTGAGCTTGCATGACACAGCAGGAAAGAAAAAGACTCATCAGTTTAATTACAGCAGCATTGTGTAAAAGCACCAGTTCACGCAAATGGAACAGCTCTATGGCCCTAACCCCCGCTCGCTCTCCAGCAACCCACCCGTCGCATCCTGTGTCACCCTCATACTGTCTTTGTGCTCAGTTACTTGCCACAGATACACCCCCTTCAAACCCCCGCCCATGCATATAATGTGGAGGAGCACAGATATAAATTATGCCCAGCTGCAGTTAGAGCTTCTAGTGGGGGTTGTTGAAGAGGGGAATGGAATAAAAGGAATGCTGCTGGAGAGCATTTGTGCAAGGAGCTTGTTTTGAGTGCAGGCCCTCCTTTTTGCTATGATGCACACCTCGTGTACGTTAAGCTTAAGCCCAAGAGACTAACCACAGGCCTTTTAACAGGGTTTTAAAGCTCCCTGTGAAATTGGAAAATCGGGGAGGTAGGATTGGTTAATCAGTGACTTGCTTGCCGAGTGAATTAAAGAGACTGTCGGTGTTAATGACTGCAATCACACGCACTTGGTGGGCCTTTCCTCCCCCACTTTTTTTTTTTCTTTCCCTTTTAGTCTTTTTTTTTTCCTCTGCTAGTATCACCGTGCATTGCTCTTTTGGCAAGGCCACGTTGGTTGGGTTGGTTTGGTTTGGTTTCAAGAAAAAAAACAATGTGGGTTGGTGCTCTGACACAGATGGCTGAAAACCGGCTCAGACTGCTTTTATCGCTCTTGACAAAAGATTGTTGAATGATGAAAGAGTGTGAACTTATTCACCTTTATAAATGTGAGTTTGCATTTCAGAAATTTTTTTTCACCCTTTACAAGGTAGCATACTAACTTTTTTTGTTGCTTTCAGTTAACCAGATCTCCAATATGTGATTCTATATTGAGACTCTAGTGACCTTCAGTGTAACATTCTTGCTAGATGGAAAGGATGTCAGTGTGACCTATAATGTTCATCAAATATGTATTCATAGTATAAGATTTTATCAAACATTAATGCCTGTTTTGCTTGTCCCGTGAATACCACGTGCTCCTCTATATTTTGTATGAGGAGCGTCGACAATCTCCGTGAGCAACTCGTGTAGCCAATGTGACGTCAGATAATCAGTTAACAGTGTGACTGATTGGCTTTCTCACATATTGTGTAACTTAACTGTTATGAAACTGATTTTGAAAAAGATAGTGAGTTGCATGAATCCCTCCAATTCGCACATAGCCGGCAAGAGAATCTACGTCTAAACGATGCTAGTTTAGAAGTGTATTCATCTTGAGGGCATTTTGATCCTCAAGGAGACCTTTTTCCATGTTATTATGGTCTCAGTAATTACATTTGCATGCAAGTTTAAGTCAATTTTGTTTCTCAAAAAGTTAATGCTTGAGTCCATCTGAAAACAGTTCAGTTTTTGTGACTAACAAATCAAGATAATGTCATTGTAGCTTTTTGACTAAACTTTGTCTAGTATGCATGCACATTAGACTACAGTTAATTCTTCATTGTACGCTGGCTGCTTTGCTATATGCTTACTCAGAAACAGAGGTGTTAATATCCTTTGAATATATTTGAAGGTGGTGGATGAGGAGATTCCCCCTGACAATGTGGAGCACTTTAAGTGCTTAGAAAAAGCAGAAAAGCGCTATATAATTGTAATGAAGAATTATTATTATTATTATTATATTTGATTTTGTCCATATATACATAACACACAGGGCTCCAAACTGTGACTAAAATGGTCGCATTTGCGACCAAAAATATTAATTTGAGAGTGAAGTTTTTGCTGAGGTCGCCACTGGCGACTATATATAATTAGCATGAAAGGACTTTTTTCCCGATTGTTTTGCGCTCACATCTTTTGTTATGTTCACGTATTAAACATAAGATGATGCGCATCAAAGTTTTACTGGAAAAGAGTTTCAAACAGTCCTCGTCTCTGCCGCACACAGTCTGCTGAACGCAGTGAGAGAGACCTGAAAGGGCCTGTTTACACCTGGTCACTTCATGCATTTTCTCTGATCGGATATCTATATGATTTGTTAAAACGTTTCCCCATTTACACTTGGCCACATAAATGTGTCTTCGCAAAACGGATATAAATCCGTTCTTCAATTCCCGCTTCATATACAAATATAACTGAGTTCACGTCAATGAAAGCAATGGATAATTTTATTAATTATCAGCTAATTTCAATATCAGAGACCGCAACAAGAGAGCGCGCGGCATCAGCACAGGAAAGATAGGCTAGTCTCGCTACTTTTAATGAAGAAGATTGTGTGTTGAGCGTCTGCGACTTACTTTCAGGTTCATTCAGTTTGCGCGTCGCTTGCTGAAGAAATACTCCGTTACTCATCCGCGGTGATGCTTGTTGCATTGCGCTGTCATATCTGACTATAACATGCCATATAGCCTATAAAACGCTCTCACACGTCTATTATTTTAATATTATGGGAGGAGTAAAATTACCATATGTGGTTTCAACAACCAGATGCATTTACACTTGTCCGGTTTTGCCCAGACCACCTCCTGAAGTGGTTCGAGCGATTGGATTTATATCCGTCTCGAATGCGTTTCGGACAGCATTTAGTTGTCCACATGGTCTGTGTATGCGTCCGGATTGCGCGAGCGGAGAGTATCGCACTTAATGCTCAGGCGCGATCTCTTTAGCACCTCAGTTAAAGCAGCAAGTGAACCCATTATACATTTCGATTTACTACTATAGTATGAAATGAATATGATCAAAAGGTAGGCAATAAGAAAGCCTATAGTACAACTTACTGAAATGTTTTATGTAAAAGCTCATTCAGTGTTTCAAACTGAGGAAATGTATAAAGCTTGTAAACATTGCATTGTAATACATTTACCTCAGAATAACCACTCAGTGTCCATAAACTCATCAGTCAGCTAGAAAAATAACTATAAAGAGGAGCGTTTTGCTATATTTATGCGCTGTTGCATATTAATATTTTTACTTATTCTGTTGTACATGATTCAACTCCTCCTATAAAATTGCATTTTACTAATGAAGAAAAACAGACTGAATGTGTGAAAGACATGACAACATTTATAGGTTGCACTGCACTCAGTTGCCAAGTGATGCTTATGGTCCAGGATATTGGTACAGATTCTGTGTAACGAACAATTCTTTGTGACTGTATATTTCAAGTTGTAAAAGACATTTAATTCACACTTTAAGTGAACCTTAGTCCCCCAGTCGACCTGATCATCTACAAGATGGATTAAAATGCAGATAAAGCCTAGAAAAGATAAGACATAAACACATGACAAAATGATTGAAATGTTAAAATAGGGGGGAAAAATAAAATTATAATAATAAAATAAACCACTTTTATTCTGTGGCACCTAAAAAAATAATTTGGCGCCTAAGTTTTTCTTTTATAGGAGCCAATGGCTCCTTACTCGATTTTTTTTGTCTGGAGCCCTGACACAAAAAGAGTAGATAAACTCTAGCTTAAGCAAAAAGCTGCCGTACTTTGTAATGGCTAATGTAAACATGCTTATTGTCATAGAAATGTACTGAGAAGTCTGAAATGACCAGCAGATCACATGATCCGCACGGTGGCTCTTGAGAATACTCCAGCATGAGTTATTCTCAATGAAGGTTATGCAGCACAGTTGGCGCACAGTAAACCACACTTTTCACATGATCTAGGCTTTTTACCCTATATAACTTGGGCTATGAATCACTGTAATTGCAGGCGGATGTTGTAATGTTGCCAGAGTATTTGTTACTACCCAGTACACTGTCTTTTCGTCTTGAAATTCTGAGTTACGATGTACGATTTTAAAACAGATTATTACGGAAGTTCTAAGCGGCCATGCATTATTATAATTTTTCTGTCTTGTTTTGTCGTTATCACGACTGAATTTTCTCGTGATCTCGACGTAACGAAAGTTGGTTTTGTGGTTATCTGGACATAACGAAAGTTGTTGATCTCAACGTAAAAAACGTTTTCTCACGACGTAATTGTAGCTATCGTGAGAAAATCAGGGTCGCTATATTGTCTTCGACGATAAAGTTGCAGACCCGACAGCCTCCTTCTCAAGTGTCCAACACTTATGTGTAAGTCGTCAATCACTGACAGACACAGAGCTAAAATGGCCAAGTATGAATATGCATTAAAAGCATTATATCATGGATCAATGTAGTCGGTCACACACACAACACCTTCAATATTTGGGATGGTCCTTATACCATATTTTTATCATTTCAGTTTGAGTGAGTCCCTGATCAAAGTAAAAGCAAATACGATCATCCATGATGCTGCGATGATTAGGGCTGGGTATCGTTCAAAAATGTTCAATACCGATACCTTGAGTTCGATACCGGTTCCTGAACGATACTTTTTTCGATACCAGTTTTATGAAATCAGTTTTAATAAGATTACATTATCTCAAAAAACAATTTTTTAATGTTGATATTTATACAGACTCAAAGACTCATCTCCTGAGCCACTGCACAAAGGAACAAAATATAGCCAACACAATAAATAAATAAATAATTTTAATAAAGTTCAAATTGTTTTCAGTTTACACATCTGTTAGGCTACGTTTACATTAGTGCATGTTCATTTTAAAACACATCATCATTTCTAGGTTGTTAAAGACTTCAAGAAATTTAAAATCTTCATCCACTTTCATAAGTGGGTGTTTTATTTTCTTTCACCGTATGTTTTATTGATATTAAATTCTGGTGTAGTATGTCTAATTATTTGAATGCATAAACAACTTAGTTTATTTAAATGTATCCTTAAAATAGCCTAATGAAATGTTTTATTTTTCCTCAGAAATTCTGTGTTCTGTATCTAGTTTTCAAATGAAGGCATAAAACATTAATTTCATTTTTCTTATAAATTATTGAAAATAAAACTATTTATTTTGGCAAACAAAATTTTACTATTAAAATTAAAACATGGAAATGTTGTGTGATTATTAATTAAAAATGAAGAGTTTTAATAGTAGCCTAGTAGTAGCAGTATGTACACTCTGCTGAACAATATTTTGATGGGTTTCCGGGAATACCTTTACATTTCTTTGTGTATATGATATGACGCAAGTTTTACTCAAATCAAATTCAAATGTTCATGAAGTGACTCTCAGAGCAGTTCTAGAGCTGTTGTTCATGTGTTTATGTCCTCATTTAGTGAGACGGCAGACGCTGAAATGTCACGCGAGCTTCAGTCTGTCAAGTAAGCGAAACTGTGCGATATAGAGAGCAGACTGCTCCGTACGCTTTCGAAACGCTCTCGCAGATGTCAAACACTGATCAATCAGCACCGCGTCACTTCTAGTCAAACACACCTAGTGCTGCAGGCTTATTGGCTCACTGACGGTGATGAGATTAACCCCTTAGGTATCGAAATTTGGTACCGAACGACAAGACGTTTTTCGATACTCTGTGGTATCGAGGCAATTCGGTCGGTGCCTAAAAAGTATCGAACTCTATACCCAGCCCTAGCGATGATGCTGCTTCTATAGCATTTTCTCATGCCGAATACACAGAGAAAATTAAGTCGTGATAACGACAAAACAACTTTCGTTATGTCGTGATCACGAGAAAACAAGACAGAAAAATTATAATAATGCATGGCCGCTTAGAACTTCCGTAGATTATAACTCTATAATCTGTATAATTATAATTATAATGGGGGAAGTTGTGGCCTAATGGTTAGAGAGTCGGACTCATAATCCAAAGGTTGCGAGTTCGAGTCTCGGGCCGGCAGGGATTGTAGGTGGGGGGAGTGAATGTCCAGCCCTAATGTGGTGGTGCATGTTTTTAATAGCCAAATTTGCTTTTCTTACAGAATTGATTGGTGCAAACAAATCAAAAGTGCCTCTTCTTCATCTAAAGGGATCAAAATGTTATTTAATATTTCATAGTAGGGGTGGAACGGTTAAACTTTTTCACGGTTTCGGTACGGTTCGGCATGTTTAGGGGGGAAACTATACTGTTAAATAAAAATAAAGAATGATCTATGTAACTACAAGCAACAGCACAAATAAAAATACAACAGAGTAAAGATACAAATAAAATAATCAGTGATTTTCAGTTGTTTTTTTTTAGGTAGGTCTATAGCATTAGTTTTTAGGTACAGTAATCGAATAAAGTAATCAAATGTAAAACAGCATTGCATATTTGACTGTATAAACTAAAGATGAATCTTAATTAAAATTACAAAAGCGATTCAGTTAAGAGCAGTGAGTGATTTCTTTGTTGCTGTTTGATTAATATTAAGAAAGTGCCGTCACTTTAAGAGAATGCACTGATCCAGTGCACTGATGCTGTACGTTCAGCCGGCTTATGTCTGCTATAGGATACTTACCAAGATGGGCATTTTGACATTTTTGTGTGAATTTGTCCATTCAAACACAATACTTCAGAGAGAGCTTAATATTTGCGTGGGAATTCTGAGAAGCAACGTAAGACTGCTTTCCTAGCGATAATAGGAGAAAGCATGGGAAGATGCCTGTGGACGAATAAAACTTAATAAAACCCGCTTTTTTCTCTCCACTTTAGCCCTGATGCCTTTGAGTCTTTTAGTAGACCACAGCTACTGAAAGAGCTTACAAACGACTGAGACAAGAAACGCTAGATGCCATCTGTTAAGATGTAAACATGCCGACGCTAATCATGACACGCGGCTGCTAGAGGAGTTCCTCAGCACTGATTTCCCTCAATATCCGGGGCGTTTAGACTCCTTGTGGGGAAAAATCGATGGTACAGCATTTGGTTTTAACCTATACTTATATCCATTGCCACCTGTAAGCTCTTTCAGTAGCTGTGGTCATCATATCAGTAATTAATTTTCTGAGTTGTCTATTTCGAGATTTTTTTGAAGTTTTGTGGTAAAAATAGCAACAGGTAGCACTAGTAGCTCACCGAGTGCAACCATTTTACGTCATCAGAATAATGCATCCCTTTAAATGTTTAAACTGGCAAAGCTTACATGAGTTTAGTTTAAACACAGATAAACGTGTGCTGTTCAGGTCTCGCCTGTGCGTGCGCACTATCGGCACCCGTGTGATGACAGAATAAATGCTCATAATCCAGCATAAGGCACAATGGTTTGTCCACTGTTTTTTTTTTTTTTTCTATCGCTGTTGTTGTAATGTACTGGGAAGCCAGAATGCGCATCCATTAACAGAAACATTCATTAGCCGAACCCTGTTTGTTTTACTTATTACAAACCATATTACAGATGCATTGTCACCCCTATTTCATAGATGGTGATCTTGTCTTTTTCTATAACTTGTTCTGTCAAAAACTGAATATTTTCCTAGGCTCCTTGTTTCTTTGCAGAACCAGAACAATCTAAACTATTTTTACAAATCCAGCACTAAAATTTCTTTTTTTTTTTTTTTTTTAACTTTACTAGTGAGACTGTTTCCATTAGGCTTTTATCTTAGAGGATGCAAATATTGTACACATCTTAAATGTTTTTTTTTACCTGGCAAGGTTATTTTAGTGACGTTATGTGTATTTGTGGTTGTAATTGGCTGCGTCTTCACTTCTTGTTCTGCCCTCTGATCAGGGGCAAGCCTGGCCGCCCACTCGCTGTGGTTATGCTGTGAGTAAGTGTGTACGTCATAATGCTCTTGCTCTATGGCTTGTGCTCTTCCTGAGGGGTGTGGTGCTCCAGAAGGAGCTTTTTTGGCACTCCGCCACATCTGTCACTCTCAGAAGAGAATTGGGTGAACGGTCAGCCTGCCGGCTTAGACGCCAAATCTGATCATAGGTATTCAAATTTGCGGCTTTTGGCATGGCTTTGTAGGATCTCCCACCCTCCCCCGCCGATGCAGCAAAAGTAGCGTAGTACTTTGGTGAATAGGGACTGATTTATGGCTGTGGTGTTGAGACTCCTCTTCCTGCTCTTAACTAGAGCTGTGAGTAGATTAAAGCTGTGCTGCTGTCACCCACAGGCAGACATCTCTCCTCCTTAAACTGATGGTCTTTTTTCTTATCAGTGGAATGAATATTTCTACTGGTCTACTGGTTTTGGTGAAGTTGTGTAAGTCTGTAACATTTGCTTTGTGTGGTTTGCAGCAGTGACTGTATACTGCGATATTGACCACCTGCCATGCTGCACGACCACTAGCTCATTATGAAGTTATCTAGTTTTACTCACTCTTGTCACCCTAGTTTACATCAGAAAAGGTTTTTTTTTTTTTTTTGTGTGTGTTTCTGTCATTTGTTGCCCTAGTGCTGTAGTGTTGAAGAACTATGAAATTTCATGTCCTCAGAACTTTTGTGGCACAGGTTTTTTTGAGGATGCCTAAAATGCAACATGCTGAAGCTTGTCTTTCAGTGTGGCTCTTTGATCCTTAGATAAGGCTGGTCAGTATAGATTTTCACCAGGATAGTTTTAGCAGCAGCCATGTGGAGAGGTTTAGAGAGAGGAAAATTGGGGGTTGGGTGAAGGAGGAACTGGATGGGAGGAGCTTGAGATGGGGGTGGAAAATTTTTCTTGTGGGGTAGCTGAAGTTGAGGCGATGCAATCCCCCCCCCTCTCCTGCTCATATGCGTAACACCCCCTACATGTGCATATTCACTCGCTAACTCGTACACGCATGGAGGTAGTTGTGGTTGAGTAGGACATCTTAGCAGGGTGCATTTTCCCCCACCCTTGCCTGGTTTATCTCACATCTACATAATTCCCCCTGCTCATCTGTTTACCTCGCACTTGGGACAAGGTTAGGTATGCAAAGTGTGTATGAATTTACACCTTACTCGTACTCCTCAAATGCTTCAGAAAAGCACAAATAAAGGCTGCAACAGGGCTGGTTTTAAGACTTGGCTTCAGCAGGTGGGCCGCCTGCTTGTGTTCCTACATCTGCCTGCCTGGTCTGGCAGCTGCTGTTGTTTAACTACCACTGCTTCTGCTGCTGCCTCACTCTAAACTCCTTTGTTCTTTCCCCACCATCAACGAATTGTAAAGAATGAATGAATTTAGGCTTGGTGCCTATGTGTTTTGGCCCTTTTGTTTGGAAGCAGAAGGAACAGAGGGTGGGGGCTGGGATCAAAGGTTGGCAAAGAGTCAGTTACAACTGATTTAACTGCAAAAAAAAAAAAAAAAACGTGCCACCCTTCAACTGCACTTGTATCTCTCAACAGCTGTGACTCACTGGCTGAAAAAGTAATAAAGAATGGTTAAAGTGAACAAAACGGAAGAGGCTTGCTTTCACCTAGAGCTATTTGTTAATTCTCTCTCTCTCTCTCTCTCTTCCTCTCCAGGTCCTGTAACCTGACTTTGCCTGACGCTGCGTTCTCTGAGAGAATTAAGGAAATATGGAGTGACATGCTGCAGATTAGTTAGCGGATTAGCGGTTTTGAGGACATCACCTCTGTGTGAGCACACATTCCCTGTCCTGCTTCTGAAGCTCGGCTGCACAGCAGGATCGCTGCAGCCATGGCTGACCCAGGCATGATGAGCCTCTTCGGAGACGATGGGAATCTGTTCTCTGATGAGTTGGAGGGCCTGGGGGACTGTGGCTACCAAGGTCAGGCAAATCCAATGAGTCAACAGATGCCCCATGAGCACCAAGGCTACGGGCAGCTCTCCTCTACTCTTCACCTCTCCTCACCTGCTGTACCTGGACAGGCCAAGCTTGGCCACCCTTTTGACCACTTCAATCAGTATGAGCAGCCCAAGATGCATTCAATGGACCAGCAGGGGGGCCGGATGATGGGGAACGGACCAGTAAATGGCATGTCCTCCCCTCATTCCCGCTATCACGGTCCTTCGCCAGGTGCAGGAGGGTCTGCAGGGCATCATGTCTACCCGGGAGCACAAGGAGATGGCCAGAACCAGTCATTCTCAGATGGTGGAAATGCGTGGGGCGCTCAAGCAATGCAGGTGCCCGATCAAGCTAGACCAGCTTTCCAGCAGCAACCTCCACAAGCCTCGTCTCATCAGCACGGCCCTGCCGGACCACAGGGACATGCCCACCAAATGGGCCCTTTTATCGGCCACGGTGACTATGCCATGCAGGGACCCAACCAGACACAAACACCTCCCAGAATGAACCACTTTCCCCAAGGCCTCCCTCAGGAAGCCAATCATTTTATGGGTCATGTGGGGATGACTCAGAATCCCAGCATGTCGGGACCCCCCATGCGTCACCCAGCACAGTCTCCTCAGCAGCATCAGCAACCCAATCAACAATTTCTCCACAGGCCTGGCCAGGGTCCGGTTCATCCGGAGTCTGTTGCCAGCCACAACCCCCAGTTCCCACAAAGCCCTTCAAGGCAGCAGCAGGTCATGGGCGGAAGACCCCACCAAAACATGGGATATAACATGCACAACCAGCAAGTCCCTTCCAACACTGTAAACAGCTCAGGGCAGTACCCTCCCTATCCTTCGTATGGCAACCTTAATCAGGGATTAGCCAACACTTCAGGGATGAGTCCCAATTTGAGCCTTACTACCACCACCAGCAGCAACAGCAATCCTAATGCTCCCGTGACCCAGGTGCAGCGCTACGCTGCCCCGACGGGGCCCCAGCGCTACCCCACACCTGGGGCTCAACAGGGACCAATGCACCAGCAGCCCATTCATGTGAACCAAATCAACACCCAGCCTATGCATCCAGCTCAAAACCAAGTTGCAGTCCAGCAGAAGCTGCAGCAACAGCATCTACCGCCTCCACCTCAGGGATCATACGCCTCCCCTCCTTCCATGTCGCCCATGAGGAACCTGGCTACCCCTGCGGGCACGCCGCCTCCCCAGCAGGGCCGTCCGCCCAGTGCGGGTTTGGTAACTGAGGTGGGTGGCTACCCTGGCGTGCCGCATCAGTCTCAAGGCCCAATGGCTCACGCCCAGAGAGGAGCCTGCCCAATGAATTCAGCTCAGCAGCATCCCCACCAACAGCTGCCGTCGCATCCCTCACACCCACATCCTCCACCAACCCAGATGTATGATGCTTTGTCACCCAATCATAGGGCCACGGGTGCTCAAGGAAGACCTCCAGCAGGACCGGGTGTGAACCACACAGACCCCCAGGACCAGAGGCTGCTCGCCCTACAAGCGCAGCGTCAGCAGCTGCAGACGCCCCCATTGCCTTTCCAGCTGCAGCAGGTGCACACCCCTCCCTCGATTCCCCCGTCACAGACACACCTGGCTGCACACCATCAGAGCTCCCCTCCGTCTCAGCAGGCATGGGCACCTCCTCACCAGTCGCCTCCACCCATGCAGAAAGTGCCTCACATTCAGGTGAGTTTTGCAAATGAAGCATGCCTTCCATTGTCCTTAAAAGTCTTTTGGAAAGTCCATGTTGTGCACGTGGGTGGCAGAAGGCCCGTTTGAGGGTTTCTCTTAGCGGCTATGGTACCGCCTTTGCCCCACAAGTGTGGAAATGGATTTTTACAGCTGTTTGTTTCCACCTCGCTGCATATCCTGGCCCTCCCCATGACACAGGCGCCATAGTGCTAATCTCCTAAACCCCCACCCCTCCCCCCTTCCCACTCTGAAGGGGAAATGCTCCCTTCCTGCTCGCAGTAAGCATCACTCTCCTCCCCCGTCTGCACTCCTTCCGTTCCCCTCTCGCTCTTGCTCGCTCTCTGTCTGCATCACTTCTGTCTCTCTCTCGCTCTGCTCTTTCTGTTTGCTTTGCCTGTCTCGGAGGACTCATGCGTGAGTTAATGGCGTACAGCAGGATGCGTCCTGTTGGGAGGGTGGAGGAGGGAGCCAGTGGGGAAGGGAGGTTAGCAGCTCTCAATAGCTGCGTGTGTCACGTGCTTCTGATGCCATTAGCTTGTTTTGCTCTGAAAGCCTCTATCTGGTGACCCATTCACACACAATGGCTGCTGTTATGCCAGCGTGCACATCCTGCACATAGCATTTGTGTGTCGCTTTATCTCACTCATACCAGTGGTGACAGCCATGGCTCGATGTCCGTGGTGGTTTCTGGCTGATTGTGTGATGATATTAAAGTTTTATGGTTGACATTTTAAGATCAGTATGTATTAATTCATCCACCTCACTTGTGACCTAGATGAAGCCATTTAGATTTTGTCCCAATCATGAGTTGCCTAAAGACATTTAATTCTAAAATATTTTCTATCTGCTGTGGTGTGAACAAAAATACACATTTTGTAAATGAATGAGGTTATTGTGAAATTCATCTGTTCAGTAATTTCAACAATTCATAACTGATGTTACAATGAAACAACAGACTTTTCTGGTGACACATACTAGATGTCTCTAATCACTTAGTCTGTTTAACACTGAAAATTTCTTTCAATTGACTGTAATCTCAATATCAGATCTGTCTCTATCCAATCAATAACCGTTAAACCAGCAACCGCAATCAACAACCACATAAAACCAAGTTCCCGGCCCTACATGTTAATCTGTTTTACTCAGATGTATGTCACAATATAAATGAAAAGATTTGTGAGTGCTTCCTTTACATCACGAACAGTGTTGGGAAGGTTGCTTTGGAAATGTAATAGGTGACAAGATTACAAGTTACCTATTTAAAAATGTAAGTAGTGAAACTATTTAAATTTACTTAAATGTAACTGATTGCATTTGGTTACTTTTTGATTACTTTTCAGAATTAATTTCTAAATTTTTGCTACATTTTTCTAAACTGTTAATCATTTTGAAACATTAAAAGCAGGGAAGGTTAGCCTTACAGTAGCATTCAACACTGATTACTGTCAGACTTCCAAAATACTTCATCACTTGAATTAAGATAATTTCATTTTAAAGCACAGCCAATAACAAAATCAGACTTTAGTACCTATTTTTACTTTAAGATTGTTCAGAGGTAAAAATACAGATTTAAAATCATAAAATATAGTTTTATTACTAACACTGTTTTTGAAATAAAATCTTTGCATAGCTATGACAGGAAACACTGGCATCTGACAATGCCTTGGGGAAAAAAGTTCATTTAAAAAAATATAGCGCATACACAAGCCCAAATAGCAAATATAACAGTTATCAAATAAGCATGTGTCCTAAACTCCTGAAACATTGGTCTTTTTTTGAGCAGGCAATGCAAATATGGAAAGAAATCAGTCAAATCTGTTTGTGTGAAAATATTCAATTGTTACCACCTTCATTACCTTGTAATCGTTAACGTTTTCACAGTAACTGTAACAGATTAGTTGCATTTATTTTGTAATTAAATTACGTAATTCAGTTTCATCTAACTAGTTACTCCCCAACGCTGATCATGACTTTAACGCTACATTTTAGACCAGCTGAGACTAAATTAATTGATATCTGGAGATGGCATCTAATTTCTGAAACCTGCAGTGGTTTTCAAAAGAATATTTGAGCAGGAACATAAATTTGGTTTCGTTGAAGTTGGCATGGAGTTAGTCAAATGTGCTGGTCACCTTCTTGCACACCAAGTTATCAAAGAAACATAGGCCCAATTTGCTCCACTCAGAATGTGCAGCACTCACCTCTCATGCTATTAAACGCCAGAGCAGTGTCATTCATGGAATATTGAGAGGTTTGATATGAAATGAATGAGACCATGACCTTTAAGTAGAGCAGTGCTTCATTTAAGGGAACAGACTCTTCATTGTGCCTTCAGTCAAACTGGTACCAAGCGCAAGTGTTCACCGCATCACACTGGGCTTTAAGAACTAAAATAGAAGTGCAGATGGGCATGCATGCATCTGCCATCTTAGCTGCCTGCCATCTTAGTGGTGTTGCACTCTCTCTGGGTCAGACGCAAGCAGAGCAGTACTTCCTAAATATTCAGCATACAGCCAGGAGGGTACGATTGTATGCTTGCACTTGCTGTTCTTAATTTGCGCAAACCAAATGTTGTAAAAGGAAGTTGCAACACAGAATGGGTAAAATGGCAAGTGCATAATGTTCTAGAAATTCTGGCTTTTTGATATTGATTAAGCCCTATCCTGCCATCGTTGTCCTTTTTAAAGATTGATACAGCCTCAGAACTTTATAAGTTCATGTGACACAGAGATAGAAAGCCTTTGCTATACTTTGGCATCCTCGTGTGTTTTTATTCCGTGGGAGTTTTATTTGGAGTAGTTAGCTGCTAGTAAGTAGCTTGCAGTATCTAGGTGTTTCAGTGCCATAAATTTGTAGCTCATTTAGATTTGCTCTCAGCCAGAAGCAGACTGAAGTTCAACAGCAGTGAGCAATGAATCTTGAAGATAAAGTTTAGCAAGGGTTAGGCTTCGTGTCTGGGAGCCAGAATTTCATCAGATGAATTGGGTGTTAACTCACAGGTTTGCCCTGCAAAAAGCCTGCCGTGCAGAGCCGAAGCGCAGTGCTCCTTTAGGGAGTATATAGCTCTCCGAGTGAGCACTTTGCCTGCTAGATTAACTGACACGTCAGTCTCCCCCTCCGAGAGATGAAATCCTATATTGAACATATTGTATTCTGGACTGCCGCTGTCAAATTAGAAATGCAGAGAGCGCGTGCGGTAGGCCTATTGTCATTCATGCAATTGATTATTGGGGAGGCTTGGCAAGAGGAGAGACATTTATCCGTTAAAGCGGCGGCAGAACGCTCGCTGTTCCAGCTGCTCTAATGATCGCTGTTGAACTGGGTGTTGGGCATTTTCTGTGACCTTGCCACTGTTTGGCATGCATGGTGCACCCTTATTTCTCATGCTGTTGTTTACAGGAAATATGCATTTCATCACCACAACGATGTGGTTTACGAAGTCTTTTGTTTTAAAAGCGAAGTGCATGGTATGCAGTAAAACTCTAGACAAGAATCAACACATGGCTTATGGAGATTACACAATATTCTTCCTGATTTGCCAGGATGGAAACTGCTTTCACCAGGCCAGTTTTTTTGTCTATATGCCTTTTGAAAGATGTAGCATATTGGATTAAATTTGCCTTACGTTTAAAACCAAGGCATTTATGAAGTATAGATATAATTTATTAGTGTCATAATGCCTCAGTCCCATCTGCTGCAGGGACTCTGGGAAGCTGGACGCTTAGCACAGCTGCCAACATGTTTCCTGTCAGTCTGTCTTTGCCATGAATGAGAGGGGGACGGAGATAACTGAAAGGAGAAAGGCAAAACCGTTGCTGCATTAATGCTGCTGAGCTACAGCTAACACTGGCACTAATGGGAGCTAAGGGAATCAAACCAAGTAACATGGCATGCCTCAAGGGCCAACAGCAGCAGGGGCAGCTGTTTTGAGTGCATTAAAATGTGAAAATGTGTTAATTCACTTTTCCCCAACTTATCCTAGCTTTTCTGGGCAATTAAAAAAATGCTACTTAATGTATCTGTTGTTGATTAATGTAAACAAGCAGTGATGCAATGAGCTTTGTTCAGCTTCTCCTGTGTCTGCGAGATATGCAAAAATGCAAAAGGAAATCCTCTAGTTGTGTCTCCTGCCTTTAGTTATATTTCTTCTTACTTGGTACTAACAGATCGCCCTGTCTCTCTCTCTCTCCGTCATCAGCATTCTCCATCAGACCCTTCCCTGGAGATGATAACATCTAGTAAGACACCTGCCTCTGGCCCACACCTCCAACCAGCCAACTGTGACATACAGCAGACGGAGAGCGAGCTCAAGCCAAAAAAGAAGAAAAAGAAGAAAGCCAAGACGAACGAAGGCCAGGAGGGTAACAACATCAGCAGTGAGGCCAGAGGAGAGGCACCTTCTCTGATAAACGAGGGAGATTCTCTTATGACTCCCATGGAACAGTCTGTTGTTAAAAAAAAGAGCAAAAAGAAACCAAAGGAGAAGGAGCCCAAGGAAACGAAAGAGCCCAAGACTCCCAAAACCCCGAAGACTCCCAAGACACCCAAAGAACCCAAGGAGAAAAAAGTGAAGACTGCCACCCCAAAGCCTAAGAGCTCCAAAAAGCCCAGGTATGCAAAATCTGATCCTCCTTTAGTCTTTAAAAATCATAACTGCGGTTTTATCTGCATTTTTTGTTTAAATGTTGCAAATGTACCCCATATTTACATGAGCAAATGTGAAATCTCCGTATTTACTGTAGGTGCTTACTTGTGTGCTGGATGGAGTGTCACAGCCTCATGTGATCATCTGGTTCATTGAACTGTAGATATGTTTAGTATGAGTTGTTTTCTAGGTCTGGTACAAGCTGATGGTGCTTTATCAGAGTTCAGTCAGTTCAGTTGTCAAAGGTGTTGTTCTTTTTTATAATGCTTTTGAGACAAGGAACTTGATATCGTCTAAGACTTGCTTTTAGCTTCTTTTTTTGACACTTTATCAGAAAACTTGACACTTTTCTGATAAAACCTTCGCTAGTTGCCTGAACTTTATTCTGGAGGCCTTTAAAAAAAAAAAAAAAAAGAAAGAAAAGATAATCGCATCTCATCTTTGCTGATCATTTGTTCTGTGAAGAAGTCATTAGTCAGTTTATATTTTATTAACGCTACCTAAAACAGTATACTATCATATACCATCTCTCTTCTGGATATGGTTCACAATAATGCTGCTTATTACATTTAAATGATGCCCCTTTCCTTTTTTCCTTTGACCCCCATCCCCCTCGGAAAAGAGAGAAATGCATCCATCCTGAATATGCAGAGCAAGGTTGCATGGCCATTTTTCCTCTAGCGGAGGTAGTAACATGATCCGGCTGAGGAATGTCAGACTTCCCCCTTAACCCCCACCCCCGCCCATCTGAAGCCCCGTCACTGCCGCGTCCCTTTCATCAAGAGGAAAAGGGCCGGGCCAAAGCAAGCGCATCTGCAGCACAGTGCCAGAACAGTAGGTCATCTGAAGGGGGAGGAGGGACGAAAGTCTGTGTGTGTGTAAAATGAAAAAGAGGAGGGGAATGTCTCCATTCAAAATGGCACCTAATACTAGTTAGTCCACAATGCTGTCTCATTAATCATGCCGGCCTGAATTTGACCAAATCTGCTACAGAGCTGGATGTGTGGTGTTGGCGAGCCCCTGTGGATAGTTTTTAAACTGTGGCCCCATTTCTCAAAAAGTGGGCTACTTATAACACATCTCGCATTTGATGTGAGTGTCGTTCATTTCCCTTCCCCCAGCTTCATTTGTTTTTCTTATCAGCTCTTTTAACGTTTTCCTTGTTTAGTTACTCTTTTCATGCAATTGGAGTACAGGAAGCTTGGTTGGACGTTAAAAGTCTTGGCCTTGTATCTGTTGGCGTTCTTATCTAACAAAGCAAGCACAACTATAAATAGTCATTCTCAGGCCGCACCCAGGGTAAAATATTGAGTGTCTGTGAGCCCAGGTTTGTTTTCCATATACATACGCAGCCATCACACACTTCAGAAAGATCCCTCCTCAGCGCTGCATTGCATGTGGCTCTTTCCCCCCACGAGAAGACTGTTTTGCATTGCAAATGCACACCTCTCACCTTCAATTTATTGGCAGGTTCCCAAGCAACTATAGCAAAGCCCCCATTTTAGTTGGTGGGGTTGTTTTCTAACTGCATAACCACCTAACCTGGGTGGGCAGTTCTGCCGACCCTTTGATTTCCATCTCATGTCAAATTAGTCTCTCTTTCTCTTTCGCAGATTATCTTAGCTACATCCTGTGTGCTCAGATACGAAAACCACAACAGTCGCGGTTGCATAGGAAGTGCTGCAATGTGTGTGTACTCAAAGATCTTTGCTTGCGGGACCAGCATGCCTGTTTGCTCATGAGTCTAACTGCAGCACCTTTACGCCAGACTGCTTGCTTATTTGTCCTCAAACAAGTGCTCCGCCTTGTCTTCCCTCCAGGCTCCAGTGGAAAAAAAAAAAAAAGTTGAATTCTGTGTGACATTGAACCTCAAAGACAAAGTGCAGAGAGGTGGATGGCACAACAATGAAAGGGCCAAGCATCCAACTTTGTCCTCCCTCTATTTTATCCTTCTAAGACTAGCAGACCTGTCCCACCAGGGCTTGGGAGTTTTCTGTTTTTGTGAAGACTTGTCGCTGCTTTGGTGATCAGACAGGCCACCGTCTCAAAAGAGTGAGTGAGTGAGACAGTGCGGTGAATGGATTCGAGAAGTGTGCAGAACGCTGAATGCGCAGCCACTGGGGGACAGGTAAAAGTGAAGACTCACATTGCCATCTATCAAAGACTCCCTCGCTTAAAACAAAAACTCTCCCCATTTTATGCTCATTAAAGACCTTACGCTCTGAAACAATTTTTATTTTTTTTAGAAGGCTAAAAAAATAGTCTCTAAGGAATTTTAGCACCTCTAGATACTGCCATTTAAAAAGTTTGGCATCAGTAAGATTTTTATTTTAAATGGAGTCTCTTTGTTCAAGGCTGTTTCTTTGATCAAAAATACAGAAAAAAGTAATTGAGATTATTGCCATTTTCTAATATTGGTTTCCTATTTTAATATACTTTAAAATATAATTTATTTCTGCTATGCAGCGCTGAATTTATTACCCATTACTCCAGTCTTCAGTGTTACATGATCCTTCAGAAATTATTGCTGATTTATTATCAGTGTTGAAACTGTTGTGCTGCTTAATGGTTTTTTTTTTTTTTTTTTTTTTTTTTTTTTTTGGAACCTGTGATACTTTTTTTTTCTTTGATTCTAGAAATAAAAAGTTAAAAAGAACAGCATTTATTCAAACTAGAAATATATTGTCTTTTCTAACAAAAATCTGCACTTTTTATCCATGTAACACATCCTAGCTGAATGAGAAAGAGAGAGAAAATTTACCAACCCCAAACTTTTGAATAGTATATATTGTAACACAAAATTTCTGTTTTGAATATTGAATATTTTTTTTTATCAAATAAATGCAGCCTCGATGAGCATAAAAAAAAACATTCAAATCATTAACATCCCAAACTTTTGAATGGTATTGTATGTTGCTTTGGTTTTGCACTAGAACACGTTGGTCTCTATGCGTGGTTGTGGTTTATGTAATAACCTGCCTTCTCAGTGATGGCGAGTAATTGAATGGCTCCACAGCACAGGTGACCTTGCTCTGAGAGCACAAGATGCAACGCCATTGCTTCCCCCCCGACTCTCTTCCTGTGTGTCTCCTCGACTGGGACTCTTCACACACTCTTGCATGCCTACACTGTCCTTTTCCACCTATTATCACATGCTTGCGATCCTTCTGCCAAGTCTCTTTCTAGCCCTTCCACTCATTCCACGGCACAGTTTGTGTTCCTTCGCTCACATATCTCAACTCACCCACTCACATCCTCTTTCCACACGTTCTCCCTTACAGTCCCACACTCTTAGGCATTTCCCCTCCCCTAATTCAGGCACGTTTTAACGCAATTTTAATTTCACCGCCTCCTTTGATTCCACTCACTAGCACAACTCTCTGACTAACAGGGTGTTCAGATCCTGTCTCCTTTTTGTTAAAAAAAAAAAATGACCTTGTTTTGTCTGGTGGTTCCTAATTAGCCTGCTCACTTTGAAGGACAAAGATGCACGTTTTTGTTTGCGCATGTTAACTTGTCGTAGCATGTTCGTTCTCTGCAGTTTTGTGTCCTTGTTTATGTACGTGTGTTTACGTTTGTGCGACGCTGCAAAAGAGCTGTTGAGGGTAAACAGTGTGTGTGTACGTACGTGTGAGCAGCTGCTGTTAGAGTGAGCACCGTGGGGGGGTCCAGCTGAAGATGAGTCATCTCACTGGCGACGGCAGGTGTCCCATTAACCCCCTGGCCCTCTCTCCTCCTCCTGAGTGTCAGCACTGGAGCGGCTCATACAAACCTGCAGCGGGGCCAGCGTCCTCCCCCTACTAATGCCAATTAGCCTCTCTCTCTCTCTGCCCGTTCGTCTCAAAGTCTACAGGCGACACGGCCCACCCTGCTGGCCTGTGTATCTTCAGTGTGTCCTGCATCCTATAGCAGCTCTTTGCCTTTTATGATTTATAAAGGTCAGCCGTCGAAAGGAAGCCTGTCATCCCTCCCCCTAAACTGAGTGTTCTTCCTGCCCTCGTGCCCCCCCCCCCCATCCCTTTTTTTTTTTCTTCCTTTTGTATGTGCCTTTTTTCTCCTTATTTTTGGCTGTGTTTGCTGAGCAGTGACAGTATGAAACCCAAAGCCACAGAGTGGTGCAGGTGCTTGAGGAGTGTTGGAGAGAGAGACTCTGACTGAGGCAAGCAGATGGCTTTAGCCAGTGGCGTCCAGCCAGAGGAACAGGTGCGGGTCACATGACTGCCGGTTACCAGGGCGATTTGATTGCTCTTGGCGTGCGAAAGAAAAGAGAGGGGGCCCCCAGAGCGAGTGAGCGCGAGAGCCTCCAGGGCTTTGTGTAATCTGTGGCAGGGAGAGAGCGCAACTCTGAACTGGAAGTGGAGTTAACTAGTTCTAGTCTTCCCTCTCATTCCCTTATTTGTGTGTCTGAAACCGAACTTAAAAGGGGAAGGGCTTTAAAGCTTAATCTGTTTTTCCCCTCGTCCGTACGTGTGAACATAAGGCAGTATGGAGAAAGAACTGTTGGGGGAAAAGTACAAAAACTGACACACAGTGGAATTAGCGTTGCCCATATTCACATGACATCGCAATAGCAGTGTCCTTTGGTGTGTTGCACCTAAATGTTTTACACCTATGGCATCTCATCTTTGTAACTTTTATTAAAGCATTTAATTGTTCTATTACTCTTTAAGTGAACTGTTAACGCTAATAGGTGACGCTTTTTAAATTTATTTGATAAATTATAAAAAAAAATTACAAATTTCTATAAATTTATCATTTCAATTGTTTGCATTGAAGTTTTTGGACTGGTTGTTTGCTATTCTGCTGTTTGCTATTGTTCTTTACTAAAGCTATAAATAGTGTAATGGTTTGACACATGAACCAGACAAATCCGTGGTTCATTGGTGTGACTGTTACATTAACCAAACCTCCCTGTTCACCCACAGTGCTAAAAAGTCTGACTCGGAGTCCAGTAGCAGCACCAAGAAAGACGCAAAGCGCAAGAGAGAGCCCTCAGTCACCTCTGATGTAGAAAAAACACCGCCACATTCACCAGAGGAAGAGGAAGATGATGGTGTTCAGGTAAGCGTTGAAGTTTTTACTTGGCATTTATCTAATAAAGTTGTTATTGTTCAAAGAGAACTATTCTGGTGGTTGACTAATGGTTTTTTCAGTGGTTCAAACCGATACCTAATTATTGACTAGATAACACTGATAAAATGTCATCTTTATTCTGTTTAATACAACTGATGGCACATGAGATGTGATTTTGATTTTACACATACCAAAAACTTACAACCAGTTATTTATATACGTTAGGGCAGGGCGATTTTTCTGATTTTATCAATTAATTCGAATTTAATGTTTTGCAAGGATTTTATTATTAGAAATGAAGGAATTGTGATTTTAATTCAAAATATTACAAAACATTAGAATTAGACACTTTGACAATATGCCAGTGATAACCGTAAAGAGAATAGAACGATCCATCCACATGTCGGCGCACGCGATTAACTGCTCACGTGTGACGCGCTCATATCGCTAGGTGCCATTCACACAGAATGCGCTTTTGGGTTGACAAGGATGCAACGCGGGCAGTGGAATAGGAAAAACATGCAAGATGATGGAAGTGAACCTCTTTTTAAAGAGCGTCGCCTTTTTAGAATGCCGATTCATGCATGAGACCTGAGCGCAACAGTCAAACACATCCATGTTTACATAGAAAAAACAACGGAAAAGCAGTGTAATCGAATAAAAAAAACTTGTAAAGAACTACTACTGTATGTCTGACATTTCATGTTTGCAACATGGTGACAGGCTGACAGCTGCTGTTCATTGTTTTTACAGAACATTTAGCCTATAGTTAGTCTATAGTCTTAATTGTTGGCGATTTTACATTTGTGCATTTAGCAGACGCTTTTATCCAAAGCGACTTGTATTGCATTCAAGTTACAGTTTTTACATTTTATCAGCTCTACTGGTGTTACCTTCAGTCATTTTAAATTTGAATTATCTGGACTACTGAGAATTTAAGCATTTTCCTTTCATTTCTGAACATATATGTATAAGACAAGTTTGTACAAGATGTAGTTGTAGTTCATGCATCTTTTCTGCAAAGAATAACATTTCATGCAAGAATAACTTCATGTGTGATGCACTTGGAATAAAATGTTCTGTAGCTAGAGGGTTAATAAAGTTACTTGAATCGTGTTGCAGTTACATTTTCAAGTCAACTAGTTAAAAATCGTGATTCGGTCAAATATTCTGAAAGAATTGAGATTTTAATTTTTTGCCATATCGCCCAGCCCAAGTATACGTGTTTCCATTGTTACTTTTTTTTTTCCATTGTGTAACTTTGTGTGTGAATGTTGACTGCAGAAGAGGCGATCTAGTCGGCAAGTGAAGAGGAAACGCTACACTGAGGACCTGGAGTTCAGAATTTCTGATGACGACGACGATGGAGATGATTCTCCCGGACCAAAGTCTCCTTCAACCACATCTGAGCAGCAGGTCATTATCTTGAACATTTGGATGTCGTGTGTGTTAAATTTGTTTATGCTGATGGCTGATTAACAATCCCCACAGTAGAGTTAGAAAACTGCTGATGTAACCTGCTGTTTGTTATGCATGATGGATGTTCTCACACTGATTCAGTGTCCTTCATTTCCACGTGTGCCGTAGGAGCTGCCGGATGCGGAGGGCCCTGTGGTGGAGAAGATCATGGGGATGCGCATGGGAAAGAAAGAGGTGAGCTGAGCCATCGAAAGCCTCTCACATGAGCTTTAACTGCTGCTGTCTACTGGATCAGGGCAGATTACTCCTAACAGCTGTCGCAAATCCTGCTCCAGACCCTGTGATTGCCAGGAAGATGCCTGAGTGGGCTGATATTGTCTTTGGCCCGACAACAGTAGTATTAATCCAGTAAAGGCCGTGGCCGGTTCAGAGCAAAGCCAGTGCAAGGTCTTGAGATGAAGCCATGTAAGAATAAACTGTCTCTCAGCGTGATTAATCTCAGACGCAGATTAGACGCAGGCAGTGGCAGTGTGCAACGTTACTCCTTTGAAACAGCTCCACAAAACAAAGCCTGGCCAAAAATAATACGCTGTGCATAGCTCTTAGTAGCGCAGCTGCAAATGGGCTCCCGCCCGAGAAAATGGTAGGTTTGGCGTCTGCCGTAGCGCTGTGGTTTTGGCAGGAAGCCAGGCCCTGGGTCAGCTCCCTGTGAATGGGGCTGTGTGTGGTAGAGAAGCTGTAGTGATTCACGACTCAGCCGCACAGCGTACTACTAGCTGGAGAAAGAGAATAGGAGGAGGAGGATTGCTCTTATTTATTCATTTATTTATTTTGTCCACTCTCAGTCTCTGTTGTCATACTACTTTTGTCCTGGGGCATTACAGTTGAGAGCAATGCCAAAAAGCAGTGTTGTTTGTCACAGGAAGTGGGTTACACTTGTGAAGGTTGGAAGTTATGCACACTAGTGATTTGACCGCTCCAAACATGTTACAAACACACTTTTTTGTCACCAAATAATGTTCCTGCCCTTTATTTTACAGTTGGCGTCTGGTGAAGAGGTTGAAGTTGAAGAGTTTTATGTCAAATTCAAAGGCTTGTGAGTATCTGTTATAGTATGCCTTCCATCTAATGTCACTTATTTATATAATAAAGGAAACTGTAGAATTATTAGATGTAAAAAGTTAAACATTAATGGAATTTATTTGCATTAAGTAGTGCAAAAAAACTAAACTGAGTATATGACTTTCTCAATGCATAAAGCTATGCAGATGAATCATGGGCTCTTAATGCACCTGTTAATTAAGAACAAGATTCCTTATTGTGCTCCCCACAAACATCCTCAGTCTTGGTTATCTGACATGCTAAATTCTGGACTATAGATTTGCTGCGGATCACCCAGGAAATTACTTTTTATTGTTTGTTTTTTTACAGCTCTTACCTGCACTGTCGCTGGGCAGACATCGAAGAGCTGGAGAAGGATAAGAGAATCCAGCAGAAGGTCAAGAGGTTCAAGGCAAAGCAGGCTCTCAGTAACTTCCTAACTGAGGTTAGCATCAGCCCTCCATTTTCCTTGTCATCCACCATTTTGTCCTTTTGTTTTTTTTCCTTTCCCCATTCCGTTTTTTCCCTCTCATTTTATGACCCTCACTGATAATGGTGGCAGTATGTATGCTCAACAGTGGTGTGTTGTGCTGGTATTATGGTGGCTTTTTGAACAATATCATCCATGCTAAGGCAATAAAATGGCTCTTATCTCTTTTGTAAGCACTCTCTCGACACATGCTACCTGGTTCAGTTCGCAAGTTAAAGTAATTTAAACAGTTGCGTTGAAATGTATGTCAAGACTTTCATTTCTGGTTTGCAACTGCACACTACATTTGAAAGGGCTTTTCAATCAAAACCTGGTGGGGTTTTCCCAGAGAGATTTATGCCACCCACATCAGAAAGATCTGAAAATATTCTACCTAGTAGGATCGTAGTAGTTGCGGCTTAGGCAGCAATGAAGCCACCATTCTGCAATATTCCATCTAACCAATCAATCACACTCTTATTGACAGATGGATGATGAGCCCTTCAACCCAGATTATGTGGAGGTGGACCGGGCTCTGGATGTGTCTGAAAGCACCGATGAAAATGGAGAGGTATGACTTCTCTCTCTCTCATCCATTCACTTCAATCGTTCTCAAAGCATCTGTCTCTCAAAACAACATGGATTACCTTTGATTAAAGCTCTTAGTAGATATTTTGCAGCTGTGAAGATGTCAGTCAGACCACCCCCAGAAAATTTAGAAAAATGTGAGAACCCTCTTTTGGATAACATTGTTTTGACGTGTGTTCCTGCAGCTTGTAACTCTGTACCTGGTGAAGTGGTGCTCCTTGCCCTATGAGGACAGCACGTGGGAGTTAAAAGCTGATATCGACCAAGGGAAGATTGAGGAGTTCAAGAGAGTGATGGAGCGTGAGCCAGAGTCGAAGCGCGTGGTAAGAGCTGGCACTTCTCTAGCCCTCTCTTTATTTTCTCTTTGGAGTGCTGAGCAAGTGAGGGGAGAGGGCCACGTTCTTGCGGTTGCACTGAAACCACTAACGGGAATTGTTTTATTTGAAACAGGAGCGACCTCCCGCCAGCGACTGGCAGAAATCCGAGAGTTCCAGAGAATATATAAACGGCAATGCGCTCAGGGAATACCAGCTGGAGGGAGTCAACTGGCTGCTCTTCAACTGGTACAACACGTATGTATGCAATTACCCAGCCGTCCAGCTGTGCACTGCTCACTCATACATGGACTGAAGTGCATTTTTGATACCATTTAAATGCGAGGATGGTTTGAATTGCAGCCTCTGTATGAAATTTCATATTCTTACGGGTTGCACAATTGCTCTTTTTGTTTGTTCTCAGACGAAACTGCATTTTAGCCGATGAAATGGGCCTTGGCAAAACAATCCAGTCCATCACATTCCTCTATGAGATATACCTGAAGGGAATCCACGGCCCTTTCCTGGTGATTGCACCTCTTTCCACCATTCCCAACTGGGAGAGGGAGTTCAGGACATGGACCGAGCTAAACGTAGTTGTCTATCATGGTAGCCAGGCCAGCCGAAAGACTATTCAGGCTTACGAGATGTACTACAGAGACACACAGGTACGTATTGATACTTTTGTCATGTGATATGCATTTTATAACTTTGGAGTTATTGGAGCTAATGTTTCACAAGTTATCTGCAGGACATGCATAAGGTTATACATGACTCTTTACATAGGGTTGTTCTCAAGGGCCCTTCATCGTAACCAAAAGCTCTTTTCCTGCAGGGTCGTGTAATAAAGGGAGCCTACAAATTCCATGCAATCATCACCACATTTGAGATGATTCTGACGGACTGCCCCGAGCTCCGTAGTGTGCCGTGGCGCTGTGTGATCATTGATGAGGCTCATAGGCTCAAGAACAGGAATTGCAAGCTGCTTGAGGGCTTAAAGATGATGGACATGGTTAGTGCTTCCCCTTCCATCTAAGAAACATGTTGCTGAAAATAACCTGCTATAAATGTCACTCTAGCTTTAACCTTTACTAAATACAGGATGCAGGGTTCTCATGGTGCTGGAAAACCTGGAATTATCAGGGAATTTTGTTGTTTTAAAGCATTGGCAATATCCTAAATTTCAAATTTTAAGGTTTTTTTTTTTTTTTTTTTTTTTTTTTTTTTTAGAAAAGATATTGATCTCATTGCCTTTGAGTCAAATATGGATTTGATTATAATTAATTTTTTAATCTTTCGATCACAAATGATTAAGTAAATTAAATTCCTTGTGAAAATGGTGGAATCAATTTTTATTAGATTTAAAGAAAAGAACGCTCACTTAATGAGACTCTTCCTTTCGTAGGAACACAAAGTCCTGCTGACTGGAACCCCACTGCAAAACACAGTGGAGGAGCTCTTCAGTCTCCTTAATTTCCTGGAGCCTGACAGGTTTCCCTCGGAGTCGACCTTCATGCAGGAGTTTGGAGATCTTAAAACAGAAGAACAGGTATGGAATATTAGCATTGTTAAATCATTGCAATCGATATGTGATGCATTTTCAGAGATGCCTGGATGTTATCTAATGACGCTTTCTGGTTTCAGGTACAAAAACTGCAGGGCATTCTGAAGCCTATGATGCTGCGCCGACTGAAGGAGGACGTGGAGAAAAATCTTGCACCGAAAGAAGAGACCATCATTGAAGTAGAGCTGACCAATGTGCAGAAGAAATACTACCGTGCCATCTTGGAGAAGAACTTTGCCTTCCTGTCCAAAAGTGGAGGTGGAGGTGGAGGCGGTGGCGGAGGTGGAGGAGGATCCAATGTTCCCAACCTGCTGAACACCATGATGGAGCTGAGAAAGTGCTGTAATCACCCCTACCTCATCAATGGTGAGCAGTAGACTGATGTAAAACTATGTGTGAACAGAAAACTTGTTTCATGTGTTAAGTGTATGCTCTAAGATTATTACTATTTGTTCCTGTCAGCCAGACTGAAATTTCACTCTCTTCTCTGACTGTAGGAGCCGAGGAGAAGATAATGGAGGAGTTCAGGGAGAGTCACTCCTTAGACTACCCAGAGTTCCACCTCCAGGCCATGATCCAGGCTGCAGGAAAACTGGTGCTGATAGACAAGCTGCTCCCTAAACTGAAGGCTGGGGGTCACCGTGTGCTCATCTTTTCCCAGATGGTGCGCTGTCTGGACATCCTGGAGGACTACCTCATCCAGAGACGGTAGGATGCCTGAGCCCATAGCACTGCCAACAAATTGAGAAAGAAACCTTATAATGCGTTTTGATGTGCAATCTCATACGTTGGGTAGAAACAAATAACAATATTGTGTTAACAGAAAGTGCTTAATAAAATGGCATTACCTATTAGGTGTAGTTAATACTCCATTTCCTGTTCTCAAGGTATCCATATGAGCGTATAGATGGCAGAGTTCGAGGAAATCTCCGCCAGGCAGCTATAGACCGTTTTTCACGACCAGACTCTGACCGTTTTGTGTTCCTGCTGTGCACCAGGGCTGGAGGCCTGGGTATTAACTTAACTGCAGCTGATACTTGCATTATATTTGACTCTGACTGGAACCCTCAGAATGACTTGCAGGTAAGCATGGATGTTTCTTACCATATATGGTCCCTGTGTGTGGGAAACTGCTGGATCTTTATTGGAAGCCATTTTATTTCACAAAGCATCTTTTAGCTGCTTTCCAACTAGTAACTCAGCTGGAAGTACTCTGCTGCAACCTTAGCAGGTTTCTAGGATGTGTATGTTTATGCGAGTCTTCAGAGGCACTGTGTGTGACCGTTTTGTTCTGTTGCCTTCAGGCACAAGCTCGTTGCCACAGGATAGGACAGAGCAAGGCTGTGAAGATTTACCGCCTGATCACCAGAAACTCCTATGAAAGAGAGATGTTTGACAAGGCCAGTCTGAAGTTAGGATTGGACAAGGCTGTACTTCAGTCCATGAGCGGGAGGGAAAATGCTGCCAATGGGGTATGAACTGGAGACAGCGCCACCATTTTGTGATGTTTCACTCAAACAGTGTTCCAGATGGTTCATTAATCAAACATACTTTGCACGTGTTGGCAGTCAGTGGAAAGACCTCTAATTTCAGTGCACTCCGCCTTATTTTCCTTTTCACCGTCTGCCTAAATTTGTCCGCTTCATAAAAGGTCCAAGATGAAAACAGAAAATGTATTGAGATCTGTATTGTGAAGTTCATTCATTCTCCCTTTTTTTTTTTTAGGTTCAGCAGCTCTCTAAAAAGGAGATTGAGGACCTTCTAAGGAAAGGAGCGTATGGTGCTCTAATGGATGAGGAGGATGAAGGATCTAAGTTCTGTGAAGAAGACATTGATCAGATTTTGCAGAGACGTACACAGACCATTACCATTGAATCAGAGGGCAAAGGCTCAACATTTGCTAAGGTGATGACATTTTAAAATCTTTCTTTTTTGCCATGGCTGAAATATTGATGATATTAACAATGACCTACCTATCGATGTTATTGCCTAATTACCTTTTATATAAGCATACTACCCATTTCATCTTGCTCTTAAAATAGTGTAACCTAAAGGGTAAGTGTCTCTGATCTCACTGTTTCTATTAATTTGTTCCCTACCAGGCAAGTTTTGTGGCCTCTGGGAACAGAAGCGACATTTCTCTGGAGGACCCAGATTTCTGGCAGAAATGGGCAAAGAAAGCAGAGCTGGACCTGGATATGATCAACGGCAGGGTAAGCTGCAACTTAATGGTGAAAAGGAGGAGCTCTCTTGTGCTGTGAAATGCTTCACAGGAGATGTTGCATGAAGTGAGGCACTAATCTGTAACACTTCTCTCTTGTGTAATCATGTGGCGAATATAGAGCTGACTTATTCATTGTTTCATTAATGTCGAGTAGAGGCTGACATTTTTTTGGGGAATCTCGCGGGTCACGGGATGGGAAACAAAATCACAACGAATCACGTGATTGGGACGGGACAGAAAAAAATGTCAGTGGGAGTGGGCGGGACCGGGAATAGTAATGAGACCCAACTTAATACACAAATATACCTTTTATATAAATAAACTATAAACTGTATATTTTAATTCTGAACTCAATTCTAGTTACCTTGTCTCTTTATGCTCTCCTCCTGTTTGGTTTGGTGTGGCTGGTTATGTGAATGACGCAGTCCGTGACGGACAGATTGTTAACGGCTGGTCTATGTGGTAATACACTCGGGCAGGACATCCAAACGCTCACCTGTCATTCATCCACCTCAAATATGGCTTTTCATCTGAAAGATGTAGTAGCAACTTTACATGTCCACTCAATATGATGTTAACCTAGAGAAATGTGTGCTATTGAATGTGTGGAGAGTGGAAGCGGAATAGCGCGCTCGCTGCAGGACAGGCACCGGTGCGCTCACTTGCTCTTAAAATCTCTGTAATTTTTGGTCATACAGATAAAAGTAGCTTAATACATCTTTCGAATCTGTAAAAACTTGTTTATTTGTGTGCACTCAGAATAACAACGAAACGTTGCGCTTTAAAGCAAATAGGATGCGCTTTAGGTCTCTGTGAACTTGAGCTTCAAAACTCCGTCTTTTGAAAAATATATCTATAGAGAGTGAAATGTCTACTTTCAAATGAAAAAAAAAAAACCGTGTTAGCATGGATGATTTACATGAAATTTAATGTGCAACACTGTGCATTAGCTGGCTTTCAGTTCAATATAACAACAAAAAACTACATTTTGGGTTTTTATTCAACTAAGGTGGGCACACTGTAATCTGTACTATAGTTTTTACTGACAGATTTCGGCCAAAAAAACAACAACATGGGAGTGGGAGAGAATGGGAGTCATTCTTCCGGGAGTGGAACGGGACGGGATTTCCCCCCAGTTTTTTGTGGGATTGGGATGGGACGAGTTTTTTTTTTTTTTGTGGGATGGGAGAGGTTTGAAAATCCACTCCCGTGTCACTCTCTAATGTCGGGGTCATGCATTAGCAGCTTTTGACAGGTATCATATTCATAATTCTGTCTCACAATTGATAACTGAAGATGGTGTGAATCCAAATCGGTGTAGTTTCCACCACACTCGGTGGTGTCACTCCTCATAAATATGCTATCTGGGCATAATTAATGAGGCTGATTTCCCCAGGCTAACAGTGCGTGGAATGTAGCTGTAATTGAGCAAAGGCGAAATTGTTTAAACTTGGCCATGGGAAGCATTTTCTGTAATTACCACTGTTCTTTGCACTCAGGAGAATTGGAAGCGCTAAGCATCTTATATCTGCTTGAAGGGAAACGCCATGTTATGTCTAAATAAAAATGCTCTTATCACTGTATTTTCTGCATGTGTCCTTGAGCAGAGGTCTTCCATCTTGCTGTCTAGCAACCACCTATATCATGGTGCTACCATGGTATAGTACTAAAAGTGCTAAACATGCAGAAACCTTTTCTGCTGTCTTAAACGCTTGAGAGAGCATTCTAACCCCAGATTGTATCTCGTCGTCAGAATACTCTGGTGATTGACACTCCTCGGGTCCGGAAGCAGACTCGGCACTACAGTTCTATGAAGGAGGATGATTTGATGGAGTACTCGGAGCTTGAGAGTGACTCTGAGGACAAGCCCATTCAGAAACCGCGGAGGCCCCAGGACCGGACCCAGGGGTACCCCCGCAGTGAATGCTTCAGAGTGGAGAAGAATCTGCTGGTGTATGGGTGAGTGCAGTCTGGAAATGGTCATATTAAAGTGTTGTTGATTTTAACAGCTTTGTACTCCTTTTTAGTGGGCTGCTCTAGCCTAAAAATTTACTGAGATTGTGCTAAATCACCATCTTGCACTTGAGCAGTCCCTTGGGCCTATCCCTATAATTAGTTGCCATTTAGCAGATGCTTTTTTGTCCACAAAAGCTGCTTTGAGTGCACCAGCTATACACAATCCTACAGGGCAACGGTGTGCCCCCATTGTGGGGAAAAAATCCCCATGCGTTTCCCACGTAAAAACAAACAAGTTAAAAAATATTGCTCCCAACTAATTCTATGCATCAGACTTTTTCAGTCCATATTTGTTGAAAACATCAATAGATCTCTATTTCCCTCAATCCTAGCTCGCAATGGAAACCAGCTTTAGCAGGAAGTCCATCCAAGTGCCATGAGACAGGATATTCAGCTTCCTGCTTTGTTTTATCGCCATTCAAATTCCCCTTGTCTCGTCTTGTTTTCCATTTGGAATGAGAATATCTGGTAGCTCACAGCCCACCAGTGCAGTGGCCGAGTTTGTCACGCTTGCTTGTCCCGGGGCAGTGGCAGACACGGCGCTATCTAACGCGCACAGTTAATTAAGCGCCAGGCCTCAGTGCACTCGGCACTAATCATGGCTGGCTGCACGCACCATGTCTGACCAGTGTTTTTTTTTTTTCAGTCAGACACGTCTAGACCCCTGGGCTATATGGCAAATTAGATCCATCAAGTCTGAGGCCTTTGTCTCTTTTGATGTTTTTTTTTTTTTTTTTTTTTGGAAAAGCAGTGTAAGGCTGTGAAATCAGAGCAGAACCCCCGCCCCCCTTTTCTCAAAAAGCCCTTTAGGCCTGTACTTAGAGCGCTTGAGTACTCCATCAAATAACAAGGGCATTGGGTCTCCTCATGGTCATGTACCATGCCAGCAATGCAGTGGTGCCACCCCTCCTCCTTCAGTTTGTAATACTATACTTAAACAATCCTGACACCATGATACTTTTTTTCCCAGACAGTACAAATGCACTTTTTGAATGCTTAACTAGTCTTTTTTTCTTTCATTACAAAACCAAACAACTGTTAAAAAAAAAAAAAAGGCTTGAATCTTAGAAATAACTGAGGATACAAACTGAAGTTTTCACATGCTATATTTGCTCTGGCTAACTTCTCTTCTGTTGTGCATAGCTGGGGCCGCTGGGGTGACATCCTGTCCCATGGACGCTTTAAGCGCCCACTGAGGGAGCGAGACGTAGAGACCATCTGCCGCGCACTCCTGGCCTACTGCCTGCTCCACTACCGCGGAGACGAGAACATCAAGAGCTTCATTTGGGACCTCATAACCCCTACCGAGGATGGCCAGAGCCGCACACTGACCAACCACTCTGGTAGGATGCTGATCTGGAACCAATTTTAAAAACTGCATTTCTTTCCTTTGACAGTATCTACCTTTTCATGTGCTAAATAATGGCATTTCTGTGGTTTTTAGGACTGTCTGCTCCAGTGCCCCGGGGGCGTAAAGGGAAGAAGGGGAAGCCGCAGGCTGCTCAAACTCGCATGCCACAGGCTGACTGGCTTGCTGACTGTAATCCTGACATCCTCCTTCAAGAGGACAGTTACAAGAGACACCTGAAACACCACTGCAACAAGTATGTACCATTTCACAGACTGCCCTTTCCCACCTTAAGGACACTTATGTTTTAGTTAATAAATCATATTATATTTTTGTCCTTTGTTTTCCATTTCTTTAAATATTTCATTGGCAATATGTTTCACATCAGACATTGGTGCATTAGTATAATTTAGATCTATTCAGATTTGTACCTGACATATGAATGGAAATCATTCCGCCAATTTTTGCATAATGAGATAAAAAAAAAAAATCCTTATCAAATTATTAGAAAGCTCGTGGAAATTCCCTGGTCAAAAAGTGAAGAGCCCAGGTTTAAAATTCCACACAGCCAGCTCCGTTCTTCTGCTGCCGTCTTGTTTGAAAGTAACCTTTTGCCTTCCAAGCCTGATATCCTCAGAAGCGGGGCATTTGATAACTTGTGAAGAGCTTTTTTGAAGTTGAAAAAGTAATTGAAGCAAACTTGCGAGTTTAGCTGAACGTGTCCAAAAGTGAGTTAGCGCTGTTACCTTGTGGTGCAGATGTTTCATTAAGTTGCTTGGCTCCTCCGTAGTTTAGCTTTGACTAATGAATGTCAGTTAAAAAATGTCCAGCTGTAGAGAATCTGGCAAAAGAAAGAGTCCCATCGTTCTGGCAAAGGCTTCTGCCAAGTTCCTGAAATAATGAATGACAGGCCGTGAGGAATCTTTTTCATCTCTGAAATTAAAAATTTTTTAAGATCACTCAATAATTCATCGTTCAGCTCATCAGGCCGCGCATGATGATTTCGCCTCTCGCCCCACACGTCCATTATGCCTGGTGTGCCGCCGGCTTGCGTCTTTTGTTTTTTGAGGCCTCTCCGGTTTCATTTGATAAATAATTTCTGTTGCCAGGCCAGCATTGTTGTGTCCTGCCTTACGCTAGGCAGTGACACAGAGAGAAAGCAAAACACTGTTTACACTGCTGGCTCTGATGTGCATCCAGAAAAGGGGAACAGAGCAACAGCTGAGGAAACGTTACGAGACGATAAATGCGAGGTGCTTAGACCGCCAACCATCTGCTCGCCGCACTGCAAACTTCTGCCTCTGTACTTTGGAGTCGTCCCGTTAGCACCTCCCCAACTTCCCTAACAGCATTAGGAAGGAAATGAAACGAGAGGATGAAGGTGCTGGAGTGCGTACGCATGGAGGAGGGGGGCGAGGGTGGGTACGGGCGGCTCCCCAAGCGCAGCGGCGCGGTGCCAGGCCAGGTGCCAGGCAGACCTGTTGGAAGCGAGTGAAAGGCGGCACACACAGAGGTGATTATGTGCAGCCATCTGTCAGGCGTGGAGGCTGCCGCACAGCGTGGCTAATCAGCCCTGGCAGCATGATGGATGAGCCGTGGCACATGCCAAAGTGCTGCTGCTGCCGCTGCTACTGCTGCTGGCACAGCTCAAAGCTGGCCAAACTTACTCACTCTTTTGTTTTTCTGCCTTCTCCCCTTCCCTTTGTCCTTTTTTCTTTCCTTTCATTCTGTCACTCCATTAACCCCAACTCATCTTTGTTTTTTGTTTTTGTCTCTCCTGCTCGTTCTGTCTCTGACAGAGTGCTGCTGCGTGTCCGCATGCTCTACTATCTGCGACAAGAAGTCATCGGAGACCATGCAGACAGAATCCTGGAGGGAACCGATTCAAGGTTGGCATCTCTCTCCATTCCCTTCCACTGAATCCTGCCTGCTGTTATCTTTCCTCTCCCTCCATCACCTTCTCCTCCTCCTCCCCCTTTCTGACAACACCCCCACCCAGATGTGCATGCATTTATAATGTGCAAACGTGCTCGCCATGTTGATGCTCTCAAGGACTCGACTGGAGTTCTAATGACTGCGAGGGGCTTGCGTGTGCACGCAAGTGCATGGGGTGAGATAAGCGAGTGGCTCAGATCTCTGGCCATAATCAGGTTGGCCCTGAATAAACAAGATGAGAAATGGGCCTAAATGAGATGCGGTTTGCTAATGCTCGTGTTTCCTACCAGATGTCTGCAGATAGACATTAATGCTGCTGTCATTAGATTATGTGCCGCTGTGGCCATCTCCTGGTTTTAATCTCTCTTTCCTGTGTTTGTTTGTCTTTTGTTTATAGCGAGTTGGATATCTGGATCCCACAACCCTTCCACGCTGACGTCCCCACTGATTGGTGGGATCTCGAAGCAGACAAATCCCTCCTAATCGGCGTCTTTAAGCATGGTAAGCTCCGCCTCCTCACAGCTGACACTCTCTGATTGGTGCATTTGCGGTGACAGGCGACAGTAATTGCTAATGTTGACCTATTGTAATATTGCCTAGAGATTGATTGGTGATATTTTCCGAATGGCTGATCCTGCACTCGATGCAGGGTGGCTGGGAAAATGGATGGGGAAAGAGCCGAGATCTAATCAATCAGAGGCAACAGGCACCTCTCAGCACATTTTATTAACATTGACCCGCAGTGTTAAAAAGTGTTCTGGGAGAACCTGCTAAATTCCCACTTTGGGACGTGATTGTTTTCTTTTGTGAAGCTGCGCAGCTGTCCTAATTTATCTTTTGGGGAAAACGGGGCCAAAAGCTGTATTAAAGGAGATGGAAAGGGGCTTCTCAGCTGCTTTTAATTGTATTAAGTATAGTAATAGCCGCTTTATTTAATAATGTCCGCTGCTCTTGCCACCGATATTAATCATGGCGAGGGGCTTTTATGCTTCTCTCAGATTGGTCTTTTTCGTGAATGTGTGTACAGAGAGCTCTCTCTCTGCTCTCCCCAGGTGCACTGTGCTACCTCGTTAACTCAGCTGGCCTCTATACACGCGCACACACATACACAGGAGCGTGTATATAACACAGGCAGCCTGTTCTTAATCATAATCCCAATTCAGTAGGGAGGTCTTGGGAGGAAACTGGGAGAGAAGAGGTGGCAGGCCTGGACTGCAGAGGAAAGAGTGATGGCCTATAAACCCCCTCATGATTACAGTTTGGCTCGGGGCGCGGCGGCAGTTAGGAACAATGTGTCACCGCATAAATCCTAATTGAAATGTGATGTTCTGGCGGGGGAGGGGGTGCTTGAGCCCCGTCTGATCAGCGGCTCAGCTGAAGTGGGTCCAGCCTGCCAATCGCCTCCCCTGTTGTGCACTGTAGGGATCCGCAGGCTCGAATCTGTTCTGCTTGGACAATTTCAACGGGCATTTTCCTTTGGCTTGGCCTTTGGTTTCTTTTTTAATTTTTTTTTCTTTTGGTTTGATTTAATCTTCTGGTAGTTTTTGAAAGGATTTCACTTAGTATTATAAGGTTGATTTTGTTTTTGGGGGGGGGTTGCACGTTTTTTTTTTTTTTTTTTTTTTTTTTGGGGGGGGGGGGGGGTGTTTTTGGTGCATTAATTGCACCAAAAAAAAGTGCATTTTTAAGCACCTCACGCAACTAGCATTTTATTTAAACTTTTTTTTTTTCAATTTCATTTTAAACTACGTTTGACACACCAGTAATACTTTTCTGTGCTTTCACATCACCGGGGGAAATAATGGCTCCCCAGCCTGTAATTATGCATATTTTATGTTCACCGCTGCTCTCTTTTCTTCCGCTAGGCTATGAGAAGTATAACTCTATGCGTGCTGACCCCACCCTGTGTTTCCTGGAGAGAGTGGGCATGCCCGATGCCAAGGCCATCGCTGCCGAGCAGAGGGGAGCGGACATGATGGCAGATGGTGTCGAGGGGTAAGTTTGGCCCAAAATCACAGTCCCAGCAAGAGGGACTCCTCCTGCTCTTTCTTTCTCTGGCTCTCTCCCTCTTTCTTTATCCCTCATCCCGCTTTCCTTTTGGTTCTTTTCTTTGTTTTCTCTCCCACACTAAAAGCTTTTCTCTTTTTGACAATAGAGAGGATGAGGACCCAGAGTACAAGCCACTCCGGATGCCGTTTAAAGATGATCTAGATGTGGGTTTGGAAATACATTAGTCTTGACTGTATCTAAAATCAGTATTGGTAATAAATTGGTTTATGTAACGTTTTCTTTGCCATGTTTGCAGGATTTTACAAACTCTCCCCTGGATGATAAAGACGATGGAATGGATGGCGAGACTGGAGAAGGTATTTATTTCCTCAGCATACAGGTGTTACCATCATACTTGAGATTTTTACTTCACTGTGTTCACCATTGCCGTCTGTTTGTTCACCCTCAGCGCCTAAGCCTGGTGAGAATGGGAAAGCAGGCAATCTGTACTGGCCGCCAGCCTCTGCTCTGACAGCCCGATTGCGCCGCCTCATCACGGCCTATCAGCGCACTCACAAGCGTGAGCAACTAAGGCAGGAAGCCATGACCAAACCTGACCGGCGCCGAGGCCGTCCGCGTGATGACATCCTTGCCATGGTAACAGAGGGAGGAGTTTATGCTCCGGATGGAGCGGTGGCTTTTATGGCTGAAGGAGGGCCTTTCATGGCCAAGGGATCACCTTTCATCCCTGATAGCGCCGCCCTGCTGGCTGATGGAGCAGCTTATTTTAAAGAGCGACGGCAGAGGTGTTACATTTAGATCTTCCATTTTTTTTTTTTTTTTTTAAATCTATATTTCTCCTTTAGTCACACATGACCTCATTTCCATTTACCAACATCTGTTTTCCAGATGGACAAGGCGTGAAGAGGCCGATTTCTACCGTGTGGTGTCCACATTTGGTGTGGTTTATGACGTGCACAGACAGTGCTTTGACTGGTCCCAGTTCCGTGCTTTTGCTCGTCTAGACAAGAAGACAGACGAAAGCCTGGAAAAATATTACTATTCTTTCGTGGCCATGTGCAAGCGGGTGTGTCGGATGCAGGTCAAATCTGAAACAGGTGAACTACTCTCTTTGAAAAATATATTTTTTTCCTGTTAATTCCTGATTGCTTGTTGTTTTTGTTGTCTTGTCCCAACATTTTTTTCTTTGATTACAACCTAGCTTCTGCTACCTTTTAAGTAGCTCCAGTTCCCTGTTGGTTATGTCTTCATCCATAGAAACAAAAATATTAGCAGAAGAAACATGCAAGATATATCGGAACCGTATCGATATTAGCTTGTATATCTATTTTTAATACGGGACAATGTAATATTGTGAAGCCTGAATTGATTTGTAATTGGCATTTTAAAATCGATATAGGTGTGTGTGTGTGTATGATGATGTCTCCCTGATCGTTGGCAGAGGCCGGGACACCTGGATGACCTCGACTTAAATACAATAAAAATATAATAAAATACCTAACTACATAATACTATTATTGTTAGAAATTGCAACAGTTCAATAAACAAGTTAATATTAATATTAAGAGACTTGTTTTAGACACCCTTTCTTCCTGTTTTTGCTCATTTCGCAGACAAAAAATTATTCCAAACAACTACAGCACTGTTTTGCGTCTCTGAGCAACATGACAGTGCTGCTTCGTTCCTGAATGAATCAACCGTTAAATGATTCGGTTCGGTCGCAATTACTCACTTATTACCAGTGACTGTCTGCCACCTACTGGCGGTTTAAAAAAAATTATGCATTTGTAACTGGTTAAAGCACTCCTTGTCCCTCTGAGCTGCATTAACCTGTTAACGTTCACCAGAGCGACCTCGCACTGAACGATCTTTGTTTGCATGTGTCATTGTTTTCTAATAGAATAAATGAAACGGGACAAAGTTAATCTTGTCAAACTATATATCATTCTGAGGGTCTAAGCCTCAAGCATCGACGACAGATCGCTGTTTTTCGATGGAAAGCTTATAAGGAATGAGTGGCACAAATTTGCTACATTTGTGTAAGCAGTACACATCCAAACACGCAGAATAAAAAAGCAGTACGTACCTTTATCATTGTAATAACGAGCCACAAACGCGTCCACTGCTGAAATCCCAGTTTAGTTAGAGAGGTAAGGGTCCACAGAACAACATACCAGCGAGCACTTTTAGTCCAGCGAAACAGTAACGTTGTAATAAGGATGAATATTCCTTTGTTTACGTTTCATTTCTTCAGAGAGTTATTGTTCGCGTCCGTTATGGAATAAATTACGCTCAAAAACAGCGTCTTGGTGGTAAAAAAACAAAACGATGTTACAGCATACGGTTTTACAAAAATAATGAGACCGTCTACGGAAAAAAAAGTCTCAAAAAAGCGGAATATAGATTATTTGAATTTGGCGCTCCCTCCTGCGAGCTCTGACGCGGGCTATGACGCTTCTGTCATCTGAGCGGGGCGTAACTTAGCGATCTGCTTTATCCATAAAAAACTGTTTTTTTTTTTCTTCTACATTTTTTATGCGTGTGTGTGTGTATTGTGTGGGGAATGTGGCCGTGTCTGCATGATTATAATATGTATGGACGCACATCAGCGTGTTTATTAGCGACTCTATGACGGCTATCATTGTGATTCATTGATCAGCTATTATTGATTATATGGCCCATCTGTTTGATTATAATCTGAATGGAAGCACATCAGCGTGTTTACTGACTCTATGACCATGTCTGGCAATATCACTTCACGTCTGGCAGTGATATTTATCATTGTAATAACGAATAACGAAGAATACTTCAGTATACATACTATATACAAAGCATTTTTTTTCTATTTTTTTTCCTTTTTATTACTCAAATAATTATTTTTGTATTTTTTAGTGCTCAAATAAATCTGTCTATTATTTTATAATTGAAAAACTATGCAGGAACATGTATAATGACTAAAATAGCTTGTATAATTCTGCAATCCATTTGGTGGTTATTTTTCCTCAAACAGGGGGGAGGGGGGGACTATAAATAGTTTCAGAAAATATTGCAGGAATCTCATTTTTCATGGTATCTTCTTCAAATTTGAAATATGAACTCATGAGACCAGTGGCTTTCGATCCATTACTTTTCTGGATTGCTCCAGGACTTATTTCATGTATTTGTATATGAAATAAAAAAAACATTCAGTGTGGAAAAATATTTTTCAAGGCACGTCAGTGCCTATAACTTTTTATCTTTTTGAGCATTATCAACTCTGGATGATAGATAGTAAAGCCCAGAGTCTCTTCTTTCCAAAGATACCTAATTTGTTTGTGTAAGCACACTTTGTCACAAACTGTTACCATTTTAATTTAGGTAGGTTATTTTCACCTGCGAGGCCACAAATGGCAGTGAAGGTTAACAGGTTAAATAGTGTGTAAATGCATCTAAATGCCACTTCAGATGCAACTTCTACACAAATTAATTTTGTTGATACTGGTTTCATTTGTTTGGTAACGGCCTAAATGTGTATTATCTTAATTGACTGATTAAATCAGTGTTAATTTCGTTGACGAAGACGATGACGAGAAATATTCGTCGACGAACCTTTTTTCTGTGACTAAGACGAGACGTTGACGAGCTAAAACTAATATCTGATGATAAAAACTATGACGAAATTTATGCACGTCTTCGTTAACAAGACGAGACGGGACTAAAATGTTATTTGAGGACTACCGGACATTCAAAATACATCCTATAGGCTAAGTTAACTGTCTTGTCTTTCAAAATGTGCGTCTCTGTCATTGGATAAGTTGCGTTTGCATATCTATCTAGTCTCAGTATGGCAGCCGCAGTGGACGGATAGCCTACCAAAACGCGAACTAACGATCTGAAACAATGGCCTCAGCAACTGAAGGGTTAGGGAGTGGGTGACCAGACGTCCCATTTTTCCCGGGAGTCACAATTCATTGTCGATTAGTTAGTGAAGGTGCGATAGGCGGAATCGCGCTGATAGAAGTGCTCTTAGGAAAGATTAAAAAAACGGCTATATTGTGATTTATTAATATGGTAACCTAATTTTTAATGAGAAAAGAACTGGAGGAAAACTTTCTCATAATCAACCTTGCTGACTCTATATCGACTTTAAACAAGTGTAGCAATAATTTTTTTGTCCGATTCCAAAAAATCATACATTTTGAAGGTCTTTTAATGGAGAATGTGAAAATAAAAATTACAAATTTTTCAAATTGGCTCGACTCGTTTTGTCAGCACAGGTCACATTATTCTATTATTATTGTCGACCTATTAGTATTGGTGTTCCCCAAGGGTGTGTTTGTTCACCACTCTTATTTACATTGTACACACATGAATATAGGAGTCACCATCCGGGGAACGTTGTCGTTAAATTTTCAGATGACACTGCCATTCTTGGTCGATTGTACAAGGATGAGGACCTTCAGCGTTACACTACAGAGATTGCTGACTTTGTGTTATGGAGTAAAGAACATAGTCTTGTAATAAATGTTAGTAAAACAGAGGAAATGCTCTTTGATTATAGATCAGACCTATTATAATTAACAATGAGCCTTTTAGACAGGTTGCTTCATACAAATATTTAGATTTAATTATGGGTAATAGACTCATGGGAGGTGCATGTGGATAACCTGTGTAGTAGGGTGCAACAAAAGATGTACTTTTTAAGGAGGCTCAGATTATTTGGGGTGGCCCAAAGGGTCAAGTTGCTGTTTTATCATGCCTTTATTGAATCCATCTTACTATATGGTATAACGGCCTGGTTTGGTAATTTGAAAGTTACTCTTAGATCTCAGTTGAACCGTCTAGTGTATACCGCTATGGTTGGTCTGGGAGTTTACCCCAATTTTCAGTCCATCTTTGATTAAGGTTATTCTTAAACAGTCAATGAAAATGAGGCTAGAAGGCTGTTAAATTCTAATTCAAGGGACACAACTGTGTGATCTGTTATTGATGTTGGTATTTGCTGTACTTTTTGTTATGCAGTTTTTACCTGTATTGCTCAAAACAAATTTCCCTCATGAGGGACAGATAAAGTAAAGCTTGAGATTGAGATTATCGGGAGGAAGCACGTGTGGAGGCACTAAATGACAACGCATGCGGGATGTTTCTGATGGTATGGCAAATGTAAACGCATGAATCGGATATGGGTCACAATTGAAAGAACGTGTAAACGGACAGCCAAAAAAAGTCCAGATATAGGCAATAAATCGGAATTGAGCATCAATACCTGCAGTGTAAACAAGGCCTATATGTTATGGTCATTCTGAAATGCCTGAGCAAAGTCTGTCCTCGAAATATTTCTGTATAATTGTCTTACACGACTGCGTTCCCAAACAGCTGGCATCCATCTCCGAAAGCCATGACTGTATTTGTGTTTCATCTGCTCGCTATGAGGCGCAAGTAATTTATTATATATGAAATTTCTTATATTCAGTGGATTCTCAGTTTTCTTAGTGATATTTAGTGCCAGGAAGTGACTATTTTGTTCTCTTTGACTCATTGGATGGAAACGGTGCTTTATTCACAAATGTTTTATGCGATTCTAGTTTTGCGCATAAGTTCAATTTCGAATCTTTGGATGGAAACATAGCAGTTTTTTTTTTAGCAGTAAAGGAAAAATCGGAAGGCCGTCCATCACTTTAACAGATTACACTGAGGGTGATTTATAACTGTAATTCCCGCCCCTGTTCAGCTGGTGGCGAGTGTGCTCCAGTGTGGCAGCAGAGCACGGGATCATCAGCTCCAGAACAAAAATAAAACTGTCGCAAGTCTTTTGCTATGCCTTTGATTTAGGGCTGTAGCTATCGAATATTTTAGTAATCGCGTGTTCTAGGGCTGGGTAAAAAATATCGATTCTCCGATTTTAATCGATCTTCAGTTTAACGCAACGATATCGATTCGGGAAATCCCCGAATCGATTCTTAATGCGCGTGCTTCACGTAAGAGGATATGAATATTCACCTCTCGTCCTGAAGGTGTCACCATCTATAAATATACTTACCTGGCAGGGGAGACACCATGATCAAGAAGGCGGTTCACCCTGTGTGCACCCTATTATTAATGTAGATGTGTATTTCAGTAAAAAACTTAAGTAGGAGAGTTTCAGTTACCAGCATTTATATCAAAATATGGATCCCATGTCTGCAAAACTAACATTTTAAATGAAATATTGATAGCTAATCGATATCGAATCGAATCGAAACCATAAAAATAAGAATCAAATCGAATCGCAGCATTGATCACAATACCCAGCCCTAGCGTATTCTACTGAAAATGCCATCGATTAATCGAGTAATTGGATAAGTACTTTTTCTTTACTAAAGAGCAATACTAAATATACAAGAGAAAATAAGACCGGTCTCTTTAAATGAACAAGTAATTGCCATATTACATTCAAAATGCAAATATATAAAAATCTATTTCAAATTACTTTACAAAAGGTAAACAGTACAACCTAAAACTCGACATAAATCAAAATAATAGTAATAAAATAATAATAAAACCTAAACAATGTGCAACTTAACTTTCAATTTTCAGCCAAACTACAGCTCAGACATGACATAAGCCTTTACTGTCTTCTTGGAAGGCTTTGTGGCTTTTGTAAGAGGCAAAAACTAGTGGGCAGGAAGCTAACGTGGAACAAAAACAAGAGTCCATACACATTAAATTTCCTAACACATTTTTCAGCATCATGAATTGAAAGTTATGTGGAGAGTGAACCCTCTTAAATGTCTCTCTGCATACTTGTGTGTGCGTGCGCGTGTGTGTGTGCGCGTGTGTGTGTGTGTGTGTGTGTGTGTGTAATCCTTTAAAGGAGCATGTAGTTGCAAACACAGTGCTCTGTATGTAGTTACAATAAATGGTAGGGATGCACTGAAATGAAAATTCTGGGCCAAAACTGAGAATTCTGGATGTGCTTGGTCGAAAACCGAAAATGCTTTGTAATTATTTATTTTATTAAATTAATACAAAGCAATTTTGTAAGACTTTTTAATTTAACTCAATTTTAATGGCACGGAATTAAAAAAAAACACAAGCCAATAAAATAACCACACTTATTTAAAGAAAATTGGACAAACTATAAAATATCAGTGTATTTTTATTTAGTTCTATGCGACAGAATCGGAAATAACTGTTGTTGTTTTTGACTAATTATCCAAATAATGTATAGTCCTGCAAACGGTTTTTCCTTTCTCAAAATGCGGTGGGGGTGGTACCATCCTGATCATGTGCACACAATGTACCCACCCTTCAACTGGCTGAAACAGACACTTTTTACACGCAACACATTTTAGGTGTTATAATATTTATAGCTATGATTAAAGAAAATGACAATTATAAAGTTATGTTTTATTTTCTCTCACCCGATGTTTTATTGTTATTTATTTGTAAAATAGCCTTATGAAATGTTTTCTTTTTCCTCAGAAATTCTGTGTTGTGTATCTGGTTCTCAAATGAAGGCATAAAACATTAATTTCATTTATCTTTATATTATTGAAAATTTAACTTTTTGGCAAACAAAGGGGATTTACTATTAAAATTAAAACATGGAAGAAATGTTGTGTGATCATTCCTTAAAATAAGTTTTCATAATTTTAGTAGTGGTAGTATGTACATTCTGCTGAACAATTATATTTCTGCTGCAATGTCTTAAAATTAAACCGGACTTTTATTTTGACGGGTTGCCGTGAACACCTTTAAATTTCTGTGTATATGATATGACGCTAGTTTTACTCTAATGAAACCGTAAAACACTCATGAAGTGACTTTCAGAGCAGTTCTGGAGATGTTGTTCGTGTGTTTATGTCCTCATTGAGACGGCAGACCCCAAAATCACCGCGAGTGTCACACGTGCTAAAGTTTGTGTGTGGGGTAAAGGAAAACGCACGTCTCTGTCATTCATTCATATGATCGTGAAATGAGTTAATGCTCAGCAGATCACGTAAATCAGTGGGAAATGAATAGAAATTATGATTCTGTGTAAAGAAATATCAAGTAAATGTATAAAAATATAAAAACCCTGGCAAAGCTATTATCGGTGCATGTGAGCAGAGCGTAGCGAAAGAAGCAGATCAGTGAAGGAGATTTAACCAGTACAGCTGTACTACAGCATGCCGCAAAGCAGGAACAAGTATACTACATAGAAATTTCTTAGAATAACGGTGCGGCACTTATTTTCGGCGGCCAAAAATTCAGTGCATCCCTAGGAATAGACTAAACGATTCTTCGAAGGACATAATTTGTATTCGAATTACTCGGGTTACTCGGAATCGTTTCAGCCCTACTTTGATTACACACAGGCAAGGATCCACTAGTAAAGTGAAAGAGATGAAGAGTTCACTGCGCTGCCGCTTTGCGTGATCTGAGGAGATAGCAATCTATCACACCACATTAAAGAGCGCCAAAACCCTAATAAAATGGACAGAATTTTAAATCTCAAGCTGTATTTCATATCAAAAGTAACAAAGCTTAGCCTATTGCGATTTACTGGATGGGAGGCGCACTATACTGTATGTAGCCTACTGTGCATTCATCAAATGAAAAGCGCATTGATTGGGAGTTTTTTTTTTTGTTTTGATTTAGAATTTTCCTATTCTCGATTATGCAACTGGACATCATCTTTCTATTTACAGAACTGCCAGACCCCACCATCATCATTGACCCCATTACAGAAGAGCGGGCTTCACGGACGCTCTATCGTATCGAGCTGCTGCGGCGGATCAGGGAGCAGGTGTTGCCGCACCCTCAGCTGGATGAGAGGTTGAGTCTGTGCCAACCCAGCCCTGACCTGCCAGCCTGGTGGGAGCCCGGACGCCATGACAGAGACCTCCTGCGGGGCGCCGCAAAGCACGGTGTCAGCCGCACTGACTACCACATCTTCAACGACCCTGAGCTGAGCTTCTTGGAGGCCCATCGGAAGTTCACACAGGGCAAGGGTGCGGAGCTGCCGATTGTGTCTGATCCTCTTACACCTCTGAGCCTGCTCAAAGATGAGGAGGTGAAGGAAGAGCAGGGAGATGTCTTGGTGGAGAATGATGAAATGGAGGTCAAAGAAGAAAAACCTGAAGCCGTCTCTCCTAAAAAAGAAGAGGAAGCAAATGATTTGGGTCTGAAGCACGAGCCTAAAGAGGAAAAGTTGGAAGTGGAGGAGAAAGATGATGCGATGGAGATTAAGACCAAGGTAGATCAGGGTTGTACTGTGGATGGTATGGCGGATGAGAAGCCCATGAATCAGGAGCCCACTACCCCTGAGAACAAAAACGCTGAGGATGAGAAAGAGCCACTGGCCACTGAGACTAAACTTCCTACTGACAAAACCTCCAAAGAAGATGAGGAAGAGAAGATGGATGAGGACGACAAATCAGAAAAATCTTCACAAGCTGAAGGTGAATGTTAGACATTATTTGGTGTTTCATTTCTGTTGACACTACATTTATGATGTAGGCTGTGCCTCAGAGAAACATGCCAAAAACATTTTTGTATCATCCAAAAACAAACATAACCAGTTTTAGAACAAGCTTTTTCTTTAACGATTTAAATTTATTTAATTGGCTGGTCAGGATGCTCAAAGTAATTGATTTTGATTTGGGAAATCTTATTGCAGTTAAGCTTGTATTAAAAGATGATTTTTATTTGCAGTTGGAGGAGCCTCTGAGAGGAAGAATTTCGATGAGGAGAGTAATGCCTCTTTGAGCACGGCCCGCGATGAGACCAGGGACTGCTTCAGTGTTGATGACGTTGAGCCGTCAGCCTCTCAGATGTTCAGTGAACGTTCCCTGTTCTCTTTCTGGCCCAAGGTTAGTTAGAACCATTTTTCCCGCTTCACTCACAATTTCCTTTTTTGTCAAAAAATGTTTTCAGATTAAATATGCATTAACATCCATTTTCCCCCTCTTCTAGCATGTAGTAATATAGTTTGCCACAAAAGTGATTTAGAGGTAAATGAAGAAAAATGAATCCAAGCCCAAAGCTTTGAAAACATGATGTGATGCATAGTGAAAAGACTGTACTTAGAGTTTCAGAGCTTCCTCCTTTAATAACAGAGCAAAATTGCATTATAAGATCCTTGGGACATGAAACCGGAGCTGAAATGGAGAAAATGAGATGCCCTTTGTGTACCCTCTAGTTCATCATGTATGCATCCACGCGCACACACACTGACTCAATAACACTTGTGCTGCTCTTCTGTGTTTGTACTTCAGGACAGGGTAATGATCAATCGTATGGACAACATCTGTGAAGCGGTCATGAAGGGCAAGTGGCCTTCCAACAGGAGGCAGTTCTTTGACTTCCCAGGCCTGTTGCCTGGCTACAGCTCCATGGCAACGGACAGCCCCCTGCAAAGGCGGAGTCTTGGTGATCTCTCATTGGTGGGTCAGACCAACTATAGTGGCAGTGAGGACCTCACCACGTCACCACAGGTCAACAAGGCAAGTCCCACCCCTAACCCGGCCTGCTGCGCCTCCTGAGAATCACTGGTTTTGTAAAATTATAAAAATAGAATTTAATTGTTAAACACTCTCTCATTGTTCGCGTCCAGGATGATGCTTTGAGTCTGTCAGTACCTCGGCAGCGCAGACGCAGGAGGAGGAAGGTGGAGATCGAGGCGGAGCGTGCTGCCAAGCGCAGGAACCTGATGGAGATGGTTGCTCAGTTACGAGAGTCCCATGCTGCAGAAGGCCAAGCACAGGCAATAGACCTGACCAAGGCCCTGCACGGCGTATCCACCTCCTCTTCCTCCACCACCTTCCCTGGAGCCATGGCCTCCTCCGCAGCCCTGAAAGCACAGATGGAGCTGCTGCAAGCAGGCGTTTCCTCTAGACCGAGAGCCAACGGCTCTCTACTTGACACTGAACTCCCCAACCGGAGAAAGAGAGGTCGCAGGAAAAATGTGGAGGGGTTGGAACTGCTTTTTATGGGGAACAAAAGAAGACAACCCAGTGCGGTATGTATCCTGTTAGGATGTGATGTGGGAGTCATGCCGTTTCATGTGGTGCATTGACTCTTTAAGCACAAACACACTTTTTCTTTTTCTAATTTTCTGTTCCTTTGCATCTGCAGGAAAATTCCGATGGGACCAAAGCTTTTGTGGATGGGCGGGCACATAGACCCGTGTCATCTCCTGCACAAAAGGCTGCCGTTGAAGGCCTAGAAGAGGGAAGCCATCTTACAGGGGAAGATGGACCCAGCACTAAGGACCTACGGGAGTGGCTGAGACAGCACCCCACCTACACTATGGATATGCCTGGATATGTACCAGTGAGTGCAGTTCTTTCTGCCCACCCAACTTTCTTTTTTTTTTTTTTTTCTTCTGTTGGCTGATGTGATGATGTCCTGTGCAGTTTATCTTACAGAGTTCCCTTGTTCTTATCTTTCAGAAGAATGAGGACCACCTCCTCTCTCAGTTTGCCAAGCCCAAACAGAAAAGACACAGATGCCGCAATCCCAACAAGATTGACATTAATACACTGACCGGGGAGGAGAGAGTCCCTGTTGTTAACATTAGGAATGGAAGAAAGGCAAGTGTTAACATTTATGAATGGATCCGGTTTATTTCCCACAAAATATTCTTTACATTGGCTGTAATGTTTATAACTTGTATAACTACAGATGGGAGGAGCCATGGCACCTCCAATGAAGGATTTACCCCGCTGGCTGGTTGAAAATCCAGAATTCGCTATTGCCCCAGACTGGACGGATATAGTGAAGCAATCGGTGAGTCTTTTATTAAATTGAGTGAATTCAGATCAGTTTAGCCATTATTTGATAGTTTCAGCTATTAGTCACTGTCATGTATCAAATTGCTTGTTGCTTTTTTTTTTTTTCTTTTTTTTTTTTAATATAATGTATACTCCTACCATTCAAAAGTTTGAGTTCAGCAAGTTGATTTTTAAGGATTACTTCTATGTTAAGAGCATTTTGTAATATTACAGAGTATTTCCATTTAAAATAAATGCTGTGGGTTTTGTTTCAACTTAATATTTCTGTAGAATTTTTTTAAGGATTACTTCTATGTTAAGAGCATTTTGTAATATTACAGAGTATTTCCATTTAAAATAAATGCTGTGGGTTTTGTTTCAACTTAATATTTCTGTAGAAATGTTGCATTTTTTCATAATTCAAATATAAAGCAGCAACTCTTTTCAACCATTAGAATTTCTTTTGCATTTTGATTTCTGAAAGATCATGTGACTGAGGACTGACTGAAGACAGCTTTCCCATTACAGGAATAAATGAGATTTAAATATATATTAAATTCAAGTTATTTTTAATTGTAGTATTGGAAAATTACTGTTTTAATTGCTCTCTTGATCAAATAAATAGAGCCCTGGTGAGCACAAGAGACTTCTTGTAAAACATGAAAATCATACTAACTTTTCATGGTTGTTGTATATTCTTAAATTATCTTTTTCTTTTTGTTTCCAGGGCTTTCTCCCAGAGTCCATGTTTGACCGTCTTCTGACTGGGCCAGTAGTCCGAGAGGAGGGCGTGCGCCGCAGAGGCAGGCGACCCAAATCTGAGATCACCAAGGCAACAGCAGCAGCGCAGGCAGCGGCTGCAGCAGCAGCAGCTTCCACGTCCGGCATTAATCCTTTACTGATGAACGGGCTGTTTGGTGGTGTGGACCTGACCAGTCTGCAGGGCCTGCAGAACCTCCAGAGCCTCCAGCTGGCCGCTGGCCTCATGGGCTTTCCCCCTGCTCTCGGAGGGGGAGCGGACGCCAAGCACGCCGCAGCCATGCTGCCTCTCATGCTTCCTGGCATGGGTGGCCTCCCCAACATGTTCAGCCTGGGGGGTCTGTTTGGAGGAAACCTGGCTGCCGCTGCGACGGCCACCAACGGAGCCTCTGGCACAGAACAGGCAGAATCTGAGGAGAATCCCAAACCGAAGACGGACGAGGAGACCAAGGACGAAGGAGATGAGAAAGAGAAGGAAGCAGAGAAGTCTTTTGAAACTGAGTCTGCTGAGGTAACCGGTGACGCAGCTGCGCTGAATGCAGCTGCCGCTGGCATGTCCACCAACGCGCTGGCCTTCAACCCTTTCCTGCTGTCCACCATGGCCCCAGGCCTCTTCTACCCATCCATGTTCTTACACCCCAGCCTTGGCGGCCTGAGCATCCCAGGCTTCCCCCAAGCTTCTCTAGCTGACCTCCAGAGCGCTGTGTCCGGGGCCTTGGGGGCCACCGGCGAGGACAAGGAGTTTGGTAAAGGGCTCCGCACAAATCAGGACCAGAACGCCTCCATGGCTGACGTAGAAACTGCTGACAACACACTTGAAGACAGTGACTCAGAGGAGAGCCAGAACAAGACTGCTGATTCATCAGTACTAGATGATGACCTGGCAGGGCCGGCAGAGGAAATGGACTCCATGGAGGGTGGAATGGATGAAGACGATGATGATGATGATGATGAGGAGGAGGAGGAGGATGACCCTGCTGATGAGGATGACAAAAGTGACTAAAAAAAACTTAATCAGCCCATCTAACATTTCCCCAGGGCTGAGGAGACGCAGACTGAACTCTGACAGAATGGTTAGTCCAGTTGTTTACATGCCAACTCAATATCCAAAACTTTGGTCGTTTGGTTTTTGTTGACAGGTAACGTTAAGAGGAAAGCAAATAAGCGGTCTCTGTAACCATTAGCATAGCCAGGGATGACGTGAACAGTTGTGCGGATGTCAAAAGGGTTTTCCTTACTACTTTTTTTTATTTTTATTTTTTTTTTCTTGAAGTCTTTGGCACTGTGTGGGTGCCTTCTAGATGAGATGGAAATTTCCTGAAATATTATAGGAATTAATTGTTCCGATAGTGCTATGCTGCTCTCTCCTTATTTTAATATTGTTTTTTGTTGTCACTTTTTTTCTCTCTCTACTGTTGATATTGTAACAATGAGTAGCATCTCGTAATATTCAGTGATGTACAATTTAACGGCATTAAGACACTCTCCGCTGCTGAGGAAGAATCATGGTTTTCGTTGTACTGTTCTGCTGAGAGGAGCGGGCAAAGTTCTCACATATCATAGCCTACACTCGGACTGTTCCCAGTCTCTCACACTGACAATCCAAATGGGTGAGGAGACCTCTCAACCTGTGGAGACAGCAATAACGAAGGCAGCTTTTGAATGTTCAATTTTACTCTTTTGACTAAACACCGGAAAGTGTGAAAAAGCGACATGAAATAAATTACTGCAGTCAAATTGTCTCATTGTATCCATGTTAATGCACTGGTGTAAGAATAAAATCAGGTACCTTTTATCTATTTGAATGGACTTTTGTTACTTTAGCCACAAAGCTGAACAGCATTACCTCAATTCTAACTAGCCTTGAAGTTTACAGACAAATGTTGTACGTTTTTTTTTTTTTTTTTTTGTGAGTGTCCTTTTTTTATTTTATTTTTATTTTGAAACCATCATGTATGATGAACTGTAAATTGCTGCCAACTGTAGTAATGATGCTTTTAATAAAAGTGACTCACAATATTCGCCTAGGAAACCAAAACTGTGTTTGTGTAGCTCTGTGGGGAAGTCAAACAGCATCCTCTAACAACGAACCTTTTATAGCTATATCATCTAACAGAAATTCATTCACTTCGTTTTCATCTGTTTGATGTCAAATTAGATTCGTTTGAAATAAAGGCTTTTTAATCATTAGCACCAAATAGTTCCAGTTTGGGTTGTGCCGATAGACAATAGTCAAAGAGGTTGCCTGTGGTTGTCTGATGCCTTTGACGATAGCAAGACATTATTATTATTATTATTATTAGTTGTTGTAGTATTAATTATTATCAGGCTGGTAATACTAGCCAATTAATATTTGGGCTGGTTTGTTCTTTTGCATCTTTAGTGTTGCGCATTATAACCCAATCACACGATTCCGCTGGCTTTATGAATGCAATGGCCAATCGGACTCGTCGCTGAAAAAGGAGTTTTGTTCAGCTTGCGAATTCTCTCATAAACTTAGTGCAGATGTACGGCGATTGTAAGAGATTTATTTGTCTTGCAGTGTAGACTGCTTCTCTTAAAACGGAAGTGTTTTTTAAACTGGCTCTAGACATAAATTATATTCTTTGATAATGTTAATGTTTTCTGGAGCTGTTTATTCAAAAACTGAAATGTAGGCCTTATTATACTTAAGTTTTTCTATTAAAAACATTAGGCTGCTTTAAGCCTTTTGCTGGAGTAGGTTCATTTTCCGGTGGTGTTCTGAATTCTGACCCCGCCAAATTATTAATTTACCCCCCTAGTATCAGTAGGTTTAGGGTTAGGTGTGGGGGAGGGGTTAGGAATAGGCAATCTGCCGGTATCTATTTCAATGAGGGGGTAATAATTTTGCAGTGGGTCGAAAATGTGCACAACACTAAACTTAGCACAATAATATCAGGTATATGGTACAATCTCACAGGTTGACGATATGACAATCAAGCATATTGCCCAACACTTGTTCCAGTTACAGCAATGCTGGATTTCCACACTTGAAATTGAATACAATTTTAAATAGTTTTAAAATTTAACAGAATTATTTGAACAGTTGTGCACTAGATGCCTTATACTGTAGCCCTGCATGACCTGGTTGCCAGGAAAAGAGAGGCTCCGAAAGGCCTGTTTACTCTAGCCATCATAAACACCATCAGTCCTGTGGAGCGGCTGACATAACACGCTCCGACAGGACGAGAGGACATGGCAGGGGCTCTCTGTCCGCTCCAGTAGCCAGCCATTATGAGCCTAACGCCTGGAACAAGGCTTTTTCCCCCCTCTCGACAGACATCTTTCATAATTGCACTTTCCGATGAAGTGGCTCGTGAAATCCATAGGTCTCGTGTGCACCCAGCATGCAGCTCTTGGCAGGAGTTAGAGTTTGAGATTTGGACAGGAGGTGCTTGTGCACACAGTTGTCAAAATGATGGCTTTTATTGTTGCCGTGGATGTCCTGAGGTGTTAATGTACTTTAATTGAGTTTTGGGATGTGGGAAATGTTTTTCTTTGTCCTTTATAAGCAAATAACAGTGAACTGCTGTTGTGCTTGTTGAATAGTTTTTCTCCGCTTCCTGTTTTTAATGAAGAGCGAGTTCTCGTGTTGTCAGAGCGGTTTTTGTGGCAGTGAAAATCTTCTGTGGTTTCTAGTCATTATGTGCCATCTTGACACATGGCGCAGTCGCTCGCAGAGGGCTCGTCACCGCCGGCATCATGCCTCCTTCACAAACCACTGACTGCTGGGTGTGAAGTCTGTCATTGGCTAGGAGGCAGGTTGTGGTTAGCCACTGAGCGTCAAACATGGCAACACAGCACAGTTCAGTAGCGCTGGGCTGCTGGGATTAGAGCTGGCAGCTTCCTCTTGGGAGAGGCCCTTTCTCGGGAAGGCCAAACTGAATGCTTCCCTCGGCTGCTGCTGTGCTGTAGAAGTCTGTAGAGGACCTGCACTGAACCACCAAAACATATCAAAATCTACCCATATGTATTGTTTTAACAATTTCCACTGATATTCAGTATGTCAGATACTCCTTTGATCACATGTTGTTTCAATCAGTTGTTTCAAGTCCCTTAAAGGCAAGTCAGTTCACTCAGAGCCCATAGTTGCAACAAAAGTAGTATCATTTCTAGCCATGTACAGCTCCTAACTACCAGAATGGGGAAAGACCAAAAACTACTTATCCAGTTGTCAGAATTACAGCTCAATTATAGATATAATTGCTCAAGAAAAATGTGCATATATGGGTCATTCTTGGGATTCGGTAACATTTCTTGGAATATAAATGTTTTCAACTACATAATTAATTTTCTAAATACCCCACATCATTAGGCACATATCAAACCTGAACAAAAATAAAATAAATTTCCCACCTCTGGCACTGAAGACCTTTTATTATTTTCAGTTTGAGTTTTTTTTTTTATCATTATTCAAATTTAGACACCCTTTTTTCTCAACCCTGAAATGACAAAATGGGATTGGTTTAAAAAGTATTTTACACAGAACTTGTTATAAAACAAACATCTACCTGCTCATGTGTTCATGATAGCAATTTAATGATAACAAATGTATTTATCATAATTTTCACATTTTTATAGGACTGAAGCTAAAAAATACACAAAATGCGTGTCTATGGTCTCTTTATTTTTGTATAAAAAAAATTATTTAGAAGTTTAAATAACCACAATATAATTGTTTTACTCCTTACACCTAGCAGATGGTAATCAGCAAGAAATGCTTTCATTCTTCATTGTCTTCCCTATACTTTTCCAAATATATTAATGTGAGAAGATGTGACGGGGTTGAAGACTGTACTACATTTGAAGGGATACGTTGCCTTCAATTTTAATTTTTGGTTATGTTTCTCTCTCATATTGTACCCTTCTGGGTCAACATATCTGCATGGCCAGCATTGTCTTTCTGCTGCAAAAGTGGGTGCAATTTCTGATGTATGATGCTTGTCAAAGTTTAAGCGGACATATTACGTCAAAAATTCTATTTAGAACAAAAATATGAGTAGTCATGACTTTGGTAAGTATATGAGGAGTTCATTTGCAAAAACATAACTCAAGTTTTTAACAATTCTCAGAAAAAGTTTTTGTTTTATTGTGCATTCCAATTAATCTCAATCAAACTGCAGTTGGGTTATTTTGACTAGGTAAAAAACTAAACAAAACAGCTAACTAACACAAAACAATAAAAACATGATAATAAAAAACATGAGTTATCTGTTTTTGCAAATAAACTCTTCATATATTTACTGAAACCAAGACTATTTTATTATTTTTTTAATTAAAATTATCAATAAATTAAGTAAATAACTCAAGTTTACAACCCTGTAGCAATGAGAAATGCATATATTTGTGACAGGGTTGAGTTTGATGGGGTTGTTGGTTTTTACTCAAAATGGCCACTGCTCCTCATGTAGTTAGGGGAGTAGTCCATATATGGCAGAAATAAAATAAGTATATTGTATATACTTAGGGATTAAAATAAAATGTTGAAAATTAATCATTTTCCATCTTAATTTTATACGATGGGGTTGAGAAGTAAAGCTTGACAGTACCCTCCTATAATACACCTCAAAGATATGAATGAAAAGTATGATAATACTAACCATTTTCTGCACCACTATTAAAGAGACCCGAATGATATCATTTCTGGTAAATTATATCACATATGTGTGGAGACTAAATTAATATGCGCATAGAATCTTTAGTGTGACGGGGTTGAGTTCAGACTGAGGGACATAACTTAAAAACGTGCATTTCATTTAGAAAAATATTTTTTCCCAAGAAATGAACAAATAAATTCTTAAATTTTTATTGCCTAAAAACATGGAAACTATGCACATTTTGTTGTTAATTTTCTAAGTACAAACTCAGTGAAGTGCCTCAGGGACTGGTTTAAGATGGATATAAGCTAAAAATTCTCTACCATCTCTAGTCTTTACAGAGAATGGTCCAGAAAATAGAAAATATCCAGTGAGCGGTGGGCGAAAATGCCTCGTTGATGCCAGAGGTCATCGAGGTCTGCAGAAGAACATCTCTGAACGCACAACATATCTAAGCTTGAAGCAGATGGGCTACAGCAGTATAAGATCACATCAGGTGCCCCTCCTGTCAGCTAACAACACAAAACTGAGGCTACAATTTGCACAAGCTCACCAAAATTGGACAATAGAAGATTGGAAAAAGGTTACCTGGTGTGAAGAGTCTTGATTTCTGCAGTGACATTCAGATAATAGGGTCAGAATTTGGTGTAAACAACATTAAAGCATGGATCCATCCTGTCTTGTATCTATGGTTTAGGCTGCTGGTGGTGGTGAAGTAATAGGGTGGAGGATATTGGCTCACTTTGAGCCGCTTAGTACCAACTGAGCAAGTACTGACCACGTCCATCCTTTTATGACCACAATGTACCCATCTTGTGATGATACTTCAAGCAGGATAACACGGCATGTCACAAAGCTAAAAAAAATCATCACAAACTAACTAGATGTGAATGAGTTCATTATGCAGCTTCCACAATCACCAGATCTCAATCCAATAGAGAACCTTTGGAATGTGGTAGAACGGGAGATTAAAGAGCCAAGTAATTGCCTCTTTAATAAAGCGGAACGGTTCAGTGTCCCGATGGCCTTGAGTGGCAGTGGTTTCAACGTGGAAGTGAGCTGTTTTCTGTGAATGTGCAAGACTTCCGGTTCATTAGCCGCTGTAGGGAAATAGAGGAAAAGCACGTGACATCACTGTCAGCGGTTCCACCCACATATCAATTTCCATGGACCACTGGATTTTTGGTAAGTTGTAAGGAACACTATATCGAGTTAAACAAACTTTAGATGATCGTTTGTTCTACTCATGTTTTCGCAGCTTACCTATAACATTCAGTCCGGCTGAGGGGGCGTATATGTTCCTGCAGGAAAGAGAAGCGTAGCAAAGTGCAGTAAACAACCGTTTACAAACCACTGTGTTCATAATTAAGATAACATGAAATTATATGGTAAGACGGACAAGCTGGCAATATCAAGCAGCAAAATGTTTTGTACAGCTAAAAATATGAGACCGGAAGCCTCGCACATAACATTTGCAAATGGCCGCACCCGCTCTTACAGTAAAAATAAGGTGAATATTTTCAAATAAAGTTCCAGTGCACACCAGAATGTTTATCACTTTTTTCATAAATTGAATGGACGCAGGTACGGTCTCTGAGAAGAAACGACCCGAGGCATAGAGGTGCGACTAATCAAAATTATTATTACATAATCAGCTAATTGTTAGACGCTCCCTTAATGAGAGCAGCTCATTAGCTGAAGCCTGGGGCTTTGCACACTTACATCTGGCGGCAGAGGTCCAGTGTCTGTTAATACGTTTACTATATGCTCCATTCAGCCGCTGAACTGATTTGATATTCAGCGGAGAGCCTTCAGGGTTTTAGTAATGCACGGGAATGTGATTCCGATGACCTACAGTTTCCTCTTACACGATTCCAAGGGATGCGTCACAAAAAGTATCAGTTATACAGCGTCTATCCCTCTGGCCCCCCGCGAAACCACCCAGCCAGTGAGTCTAAAAACTACTGTTTTCTTCAAATGTCAGGCTCTGGCCAGCTGATTCTTATTCTGAGCCAATAAACATGTCATTTCCAGCTGGAGTTGGCCAGGCCGCCTCTCTGCAGCTTTCCGATAAAGAGCGATTTGCGGTCGCCTTGACGACCTAGCGCCTCGCCGTCTTGGTTACGTGATTGATCACAGTATCGCGCGCCGGTGACACAGGTAGGAGGAGGGACGTAGCCGAGCTCTATCAGATGCAGCGCCGATGTCCTTCTCCTCGGCTGAGGAGATTTAAAACTGTCACACGCTCTCACACCTCCTGTTTCCACCGGAGACGGATGTGTCGTGCGTGACATTGAGGGCGAGAGGCAGAGCATCAATCGCAGACTGGGTGATAAGTGTCATGCCGACTGCTCGCCTGGCCTGTTTCTCAAACTGCGCGCGCACACACCCTTGTGCACGCTCTCACTCAGTAGTGCAAACAGATGTCAACTTAAAACTACAGACAGCATCTTGAGGAAAAGAGCGAGGGATCTAAAAATAGAAATATGCTTGTATTTTAAACAGACAGTGCTCTCAAAAATCGTGTTATTTACTCAACCTCGTATCGTTTCACAGGGGCGGCGCTAGACCCTTTTAATGGGACACGCGAGGCGAGCCCCAGTAAAATCATCTGTCTATGGAGATGACCGTGAGAATAACTTTCCTTGATAATATTTCAGCAAAGTTTTCGATAAGCTATTTAGAATCAGAACTTAATGCCAGAATTCCTATTAAAATAAAAAGGCCTGAAAATGTTAGCAATTCAGTTTCATTCAGGCATTAAAGCCCACACTGGTTTCTTTTGTCTTATTTGAAGGGATAGTTCACCCAAAAATGAAATTTATGTAATCAATTACTCATCCTCATGTTGTTCCAAACCCGTAAGTCCTTTCTTCATCTTCAGAACACAAATTAAGATCATTTTAAAGAAATCCAACAGCTTTCTGACCTTGCATAGGCAGCAATGCAACTGACACATTCAAGACCCAGAAACGTAGTAAGGACATTGTTCAAATAGTCCGTGTGACATCAGGGATTCAACTGTAATTTTATGAACCTACGAGAATATTTTTTTTGTGTGCGAATAAAACAAAAATGACTTTATTCTACAATTTATTTTCTTCTATGTCAGAATTAGATGCAAGTTCACGATAGTACCATGATGTAGGGCTGCCCTCGACTAAATATTTTTCTGGTTGACTAGTCATTCATTTTAAGCATTAGTCGATTAATCGCTTGGTTATTAATAAACCATTTAAATCATAATAATGAGCCTTTAATTGTCTACACAGCCACTCGAGTGCACACATAAAACTTGCCACAGCGCGCTGACCGGTGAATTGGTTCATTTGAAAGTAGACATTTCCTATATTTTTCATGTATGTAAGGCAAGTATAACAGAGTTTCGTGCTCAAGTTCATAAAGACAGAGACGGAAGAAAGCGCAACCTGTTTGTTGTCATCATTTTACAAAAGCACAATGTTTTGTTGTTATTGTGTGTGAACACAAATAAACGTAGAGTCTTTATAGATTTGAAAGATGTATTACTCTTTTCTGTATAACCAAAAATGACTTAGTATTTTAAAAGTGAGCGCGCCGGTGCCTCCATCTGTCCTGCAGTGAGCGCGCTGCTGTTCAGCTTCCACACTCTGCAACAGACACTTGAATAGTTCACATTTTTCTAGGTTAACATTAATTGAGCGGCCATGTGAAGTTGCGTGCTACTAACATATTTCAGATGATAAGATATATTTGAGTTTGATGAATGTTAGGCGAGTGTTGATGTCCTGCCTAATGTATATTACCACCACATAGACCAGCCGTTAACGATCTGTCCGTCACAGACTGCGTGACTTCACCACTTCCTGTGGATTTTGTTTATGTATATTTTTTTCTGTGACTAAGCTACTAATAAAATTTTGGTCGACCAAGTTTTTTCTCATTGACTAACAGTCAGAACGTCGGCTCCTACGTCAGAGCACCACACGCATGCATCATGTTTCTCTCATCAATGTGCAGCAGAGACTGACACAGAAGAGAAGAATTGTTGAATAAAGTTGTTATTTTTATCTTTGCACACAAAAAGTATTCTTGTAGCTTCATAAAATTACGGTTGAACCACTGATGACATAATGTCCTTACTACCTTTCCGGGCCTTGAACATGGTAGTTGCGTTGCTGTCTATGGAGGATCAGAAAAGCTCTCGGATTTCATAAAAATCTGCAGCTCTCAAATATTATCTACATTCCTGTATATCCAAATATGTAGTTGGTTCTTGTTTGTCTACTTCTGTCATTTTCTTTCATTGTATGAGAAAGAGCAGCCTGAAAATTTCGTCTAACACCTCATTTTGTTGTTAAGGTTTGCAATGACATGAAGATGAGTAAATTATGATGCAATTCTTGTTTTAGGGGGAAAATCCTAAGAGTTGTGTAAAAAACATTTTACACCTGTGCATATACAGAAAAGGAAATAATCTTTATCAGAGGCAGCTTGATCCTGCTGGCTGGTCTGTGCTTGCACACAGTTGAGGTGAAGACTGATTATTTAGCACAGGTATGACTCATCAGAAGCCATGTTGCCCAAAGTCAGTGTCTGTGAGCTGTGTGGCCCCAGAGACGGGCTGTATTTCACTGTGAAATTAAACGCTCCTGCGCTACACACACAGCCTCATCATACCCCGTTCACCCAGGAAGATTTGCGGCAGAATGTTTTGCTCAACTTCTGCTGAAATGGGGGTGGAAGAGAGGGATGCATAACTTAACACATGGCAGTTTCTCATCTCTGCGAGAAATTTATGTTAAATCTTCAAGTCTCAGTGCGATAAATTGTTCAGTTATTAGATGAAAGTGTAAACAAGACAAGTCAGTGGTTTGGGTGGACTGACAGTTCTGATATGCCTGTGGATGGCAACAATGCTAAATACTACTAATAAAATGAACCTAACCATTAACCAATCATTAATGGTGAGTATAAAAACATAAATGGACTAATTAATGTTTGAAATTTCCATATCTTTCATTTCAAAGGTTGTCAAACTATAGAATATGTTGGTGCAAATTGATTTAGTAGAAGCTAGTCAAATTAAACAGATGATAAAATGGAAGGGTAGTTTACTTCCTAATGATAATGATTTCTATAACAAAACTACACAAGGTAGAACAAAAATGACAGAGAGGGGTAGTTCACCCTCATGTTGTTCCAAACTATGTATTGTTCATTTTTGAAACACAAAATAAGATATTTTTTTAATGAAACCTCACTGGTTCTTATTGGTTTTGATGCATGAGAACCAATGAAGTTTATTCTTGCATGTCAAGCAAATATGGTTGAGCTTGTGTTTACCATATTTGATGTGCTCTGTGTACTATGTGATTTGATCCATGTTTATGTGTATAAAATCCTAAAATGAAATCCTGTCATATAAACCAATCATGTCTCTTCAGAAGACTTGGATCATTATTTAAATAAGAACTGCTAAATAGGCCTACACGTGATTTCTTTTATGATCTCTTTATGAAGCGTTAAAGTTTTTGGTAGATGGATTTTCTATTTGCGTGACAAACAAAAGTGTTTTATTAAAATATCTTCCTTTGTGTTTCAAAGACGAACAAATGCCTTGAGAGTTTGGAATGACCTGAGGGTGAGTAATTGATGACAGAATTGAAATTTTCGGGTAAATAGAGGTTGACATGGTTTGTGCTAAGAACAATGTATTTTGTACAGTGAATTACTGATTATAGAAAGCATGAAATTCAATGTTAAATGAAAATTCAAGACATATTTACAAATCAGACACTCAAGATAATATAAAACTAAAACTAAAATGTCATTTTAATGCAAATGCCAATATTAATACATTTTACTGATTCATTTTAAGAACTTTCTTTGTTTATTTACATACAATAAATATTTTTTTTTTTTACTACTTTTTTTTTCTTCTACTTTTCATTGGACTCCATTCATTCATTCCTGTGTTCTGGCATATTCTGCCACTGTCTTTGACCAAGTGAGTCTGGTTCCCCTCCAGCTGCATCTCTTATCAGCGTGACACACAAACCCAGCCGCGAGTCTGGACCGCATCTGTGCCCTGAGTCCTGGCTGCTGCCTGCACATAGACGCTCTACTGAGACGGTTAAGAATCAACATCCAAAACCTAGCCAATGCTGTCGTCGACACAGAAGCAAGTTTACTTTTTGCTGCATTCTTCAAAACAACCACAGTAGTTAAATACCTTTCTACATCACAAATGAAGTTCTTCGACAGTGTTTGCTGCGAGTGTGGTTTGATGGCCTGGTGGCTCTTCGAGGACTGGAACAGCAGGTGTCTGTTGCTGTGGTGCCATGCTGAGCAGTAAAGGTCACTTTTGATGGAGCCGGGCGCAAAAATATTGCATTTACTCTTCACAGTCACGCACACAGGGGTGGCCTATAGAAATCTAAAGATAAAAGCACAGATCACAGGGTCCCAATACATATAATTGGCTGGACACCATCCTAATCTTAAACCAAATGTCCCCATCTCCTCCTCTGGTGAAGGACTGATTCATTTACATGTGTTACATACTTTACCTGCACAAAACTCTAGATTAGCACGACAAAAGAGGCACTCCAACCCCCTCACGAGAGATTAGCAATTTAACTTGGTGGATCTTCTAGCAGTCATTTGGCCTGTGAGGGAGGACAATGCAGGAGGTGGTGGGGCTGTAATGTGTGGCACTGTGTCCTGCTGTTCTCCTTTTCGCCATGCTGACTAATGACCTTCCCCCCTCCCCCAGCCTTCGCCTCCTCCTCCTCCTCCTCCTCCTCCTTCCGCCCCATCCTCCAGTGCCCTCTCACGCGATCCCCCATCCTCCCCGCTCCTCTCAGGGGTGGAGTCCAGCAGCCTGTGCCGCCAGAGAGGCGTCCATCACAGGTCTTTAGATTAGCCACAACCACGCCGCTCAGGACAAAAGAGCAACCCCCCACCCGTCCTGATGGCTAATGGAGGAGGGGATGCGTCATGGACACGGAGAAGTTGTTCACGGCTCTGCACTGATGCCATGGTCCTTGTCAGCAGATCAAGTGCGTATCTGACGGGGGCACATCTCTGTTTCAGATAAACATGCTTGGGATGACAAGCTGTGAAGCCTGACAAGATTAAAGAAGGCATAAAAGAAAAGTGATATTTATAAAGCACAGAATGGCAAAAGCTTCCATAATATGTTGATATAATTGTAAATGTCTTGAGTGATTCTGTAATTTAATTTCTTCTAGGGCCACTGTGAGAGAATTCATTCATACAATTATATCTAGGCAAAGAGACTATTTCTCATCATTTGATACCTTTTGAGATCAGGCAAAGTGCTTTGGTTAAATTCATTTAACTATTATTATATGTGTTTTCTGGTAAAATAAGCCACTCGCTGCTTTCAGAGAGTGTTGACATGGTAGATCACACAAAAGGCAAGGCTCACATGATAAAAATCACATTTAGCTATGAAAACTATCTATCACACTAAACGTTAACAAGTGTCAAAATCAGACTTGTTGGCTTGTGCTGTGAGTTAATATGCATTTTAGCATGCTTGTGTGTATGTTTATATCTTTGCTTTAATATATGTTGTTTTTGCTTGCTAGCAAATCTGACTGGAGCAAGGCTGCGGGGTTTCCGCCTTGGTCAAGCAAAAAATGTCTGAAAACACACTTTAGGTCAGATGAAACGGCCCATTCAGTCGAGCAACAGGAAGCACGTGGTCGGTCAGATTTAGACTCGTTGTTGGAGGGACCTCTGCTGGAAATTAAATGTAGTGCATACATAAAAGCTTTCATAAGGGGCATTCCTCTGTTTGGATCTCATTATTTTGTCACTTGCGAAAATAAATAAAAAAAAATACATGGGCGGTAAAAGTATAATGAGGTGTATGGTAGGTGGTTTTGTAATTACTTTCATTATCTATATTAGCATTGGTGCTAAGCAGGTAAAAATGCCTCCACAAAAATTTGATTTTTTTCTACAATGGCAGTATAAAAAGATATAAATGTTATTTAATGGCTTTGCTTCAAAGTTAAGAATTCCATATAAATATAATTTACTATATTAATTAAATGAAAATTCTGTCATGATTTAGCTTACTCGCTCTCATGTCGTTCAAAACTGAATCACTTATCTGAGGAACAAAAAGAAGCATATTTTCAAGAATGTTTCTTTCTTTTTTCTTCTATGTAATGCTTAAAGCTGTGCTTCATTTGATTTATTCGGGATTTATATCAGTGTCCTAGATAATCTCTGTTATCTAGCATGCCTAGCATGTATTAGCTAGTTGACAGTTGACATTTTTGGTGGGACAAATTCTGCTTGACAATTATCCCATAACCTTTATTTTTTTAAATACAATTCATTTTTATATATATATAAAAAAAAAAGATTAATCAGAAGAAGTGGTGAAAATTAAAACCTTATCAGTCAGTCATATGTTGGGGACATCTGAATAGTAGCCTACACTAAGCCTGAATCACAGAGTGGCAGTTTTACTGACTGGAAGATTTACGTTTATCTTGAGTTTTTAACAGCTCTGTGTCACATACTTTTTCACTGACACAGATTTGGCCAGGCATGCATGACTGATGCATGCAAGGTGTCAATAACAGTAAAACAGCTCATATCAGAGACATCAAAGACATCCCAAAACACTTTCCTTGAAAGGTACTTATTTTTTACAAAGTTATATCCAGATTTCTTGCTGGTAAAATCTAGGGCTGTCAAAAGAATAAATAAATAGATTCAATGAAGTCCAAAATTAGTTATTAGAGAGCGTGTTTATCAGAACTGCCCCCTGTTGGCTGAACAGGGTTAGTACAATTACAGATCTTGTCCTGTTTTTAAATGATAAAGTTCATAATTTTCCAACTCCTTTGTTAATATTATCTGATGATATAAAATTACTACTATCCTATTGATTTTCTGGACATGATGGAAGGATGCAAGAAGTCCAACCCCCCAGTTACTGTCGCTGGGTCTGATAATATTTAATAATTGTAATATTTTAAATCTATATTTATTTTTAGTTATTATTAGTCCATATAGATTTAAGATGTTGAACTGGAACTAAATGGAGATCCGTTGTAACCCTCTGTGAGGTGGAAAAATCGTGCGCCCAACGTGGGGCTCGAACCCACGACCCTGAGATTAAGAGTCTCATGCTCTACCGACTGAGCTAGCCGGGCTGCCAATGCCAGCTACTTAAAATACTTGAACAGCCAATGACTCGAAATATAATAGACACGATATGATATTGATTTTGCATACATCATGCTATGTTTTTCTGTTCATAATATATACATTTTCTCCGCTTCAAAATTTTCTGTGAATTTAAAAGATCAAAACAGCAGGTGGTACCCAAACCTAACAAAAGTTTCATGTCTCTAGTCTAGTATGTCGACTTTTGTCATTTATCTCTGTGTAGTTGCCTGGACGTCCAATCTGCATATCCATAAAAGTTACTGCATAACACGACAGAGCATCGAACTTAATTAAAAAAATAAAAAATCCAAACAAAGCTGCAATTTATTAATGTGAACGTTGTTTGCGTGTTTACAACTTTGAAGCACTTAACGTACTACTTACTAACGTTAGCTAAAAGGATAAGGCCAAATTTATTATTGCCCTCATAACTTTGTAAAATGCCGATGGTGGAAAATTTCACTTGTGAGAAAATAAATCACTATCGTTTGATTTCTTTTGAGGTCATGCTGTTGTTTAGTTGTGAACGACAATATAATTTTACATTACGAGTACTTTTATTTCACGATAATAGCAATATAGTTCTTTTTCTCACTATAGTTAATATTGTTTTAGTTAATTACATTGCCTGCAAGTTTGTTCTGCAGAACCACGTACGCGGTTGGTTCTCTTTCAACATCTCGTGTTCGAGATCCACCTATGGGAAGGGCATCCGTGCCTGACCTCTGCAGCATCCAATTGCACCAAGTCTGGCTTGACAGACAGGAGCGCGTGTCCAATGGCAGATAGGGGCCGCCCCTTAACCAAGTGCATAAAGGCCCCACAACCGCTACCTTTCCTCAGTTGAAATTCGCTTCTCGTGACCTCTGAATTTTACTCACAGTTCGTTGGTTTTGACTTCACTTAATCGTCTACAGGAGGACACATCTCTGGATCAGCCTCCGCCAGGCGTGCTTGTCAATTTACCAGGTCAGCAGTTTTTATTCTGCAAGCCGCCCACGCTCGCACTATTACTAGGCTGCCCGCCTCTTATCTGTCGTTTTCCATTGTCCGTTGTTATTGGCGCTTTCCCAACCGAGTTCGGTTACCACCGTGGACAACCTGTCGCGAGCCTGCCCAGCAGCGTGCAGTTAATCAGGTAAAAGTCTGGCAGTTTTTATCAGCTCCTGCAACGGTGAATCACACTATGGCAAAGGGGTTCAGACTTCAGTTTGCAAAAGACCTTATGTTTCAACGGAGTTCTCTCTTCTCATCCGGAAGAGAGCTCTGCTCACATTCTGAAAGACAAAATCTCCTTCCTCATCGCACTTCCCCGCACTTGAGCAGACAGGGGCTTTACTCTTCGTTATTTCCTTGTTCCAAATAATGATGGTTATCTCCGTTTTATTCTGTATCTCAGTGTTGAACAAACCTTTGAGGAAATACAATTTCAGAATGTTAACACACGGCTCTCTCTTACGTTCAGTAATCGATTGGTTCACATCATTCAATCTAAAAAGATGCTTTTTCCCACATAAGCATTTATCCTCTGTATAGGGAAAATCGTTAATTTCGCCTACCAAAGCATGTGCTAAGAATTCCCAGTTCTCCCTTTTGGGCTCGCTCAAGCCTAGGATGATCTGTTTGTGAGTGTGAGCCGGCGTGACCACGCTGAGAATAGAGGGTCTCAAGATCCTGACATATACGATTGGCTGATTATAGCCTATTCAAGAGAGAAAGTGATGAAAATCACTCCCCGTGTGCTCGATCACGTCACTGCGCTCGGCGTTAGAGTGAATGTGAGCGAAAACATTTTCACTCCTGCCCAGAATGTGATATTTCTGCGTCTGGAGCTAAACTGCATGACAAGTGATGCAAATCATGGCCCGTGTGCTCGCTTACGTCACAGCCCTCGGCTAAAAGGTGAATGCGAGCAAGAGCTACTTCACTCCTGCCCAGAATGTGACATTTCTGTTTCTGGAGATGAATTCCGGTACAACGTGCGCGCGCCTGTCGCAAGAGTGTTTTCTCTTCTTCATGTCCTACCTCTGGGGCATCTGGAAATGAGGGCGTTCATGAAGTGGGTTTTATCTCTTAATTTCAGACTATTATGCGATCTCTACCGCTCTGGCACAGTGCTGCATCACTAGAGGAATGCAGAGTGTTAGGCTCATGGGACCCACTGGGGGTCATCATGTTGCGGAAAGTGGAAACGACAGACGCGTCCTTAACAGGATGGGGAACCATCCAGGAGAGCAGAACATTGAACTGTGTGTGGCTGAGCACACTCTGCTCTGCCCACATAAATTATTTGGAGCTCCTTACAGTTCGGAAGGCTCTAAAACATGTTCTGCCCTGCCTGCAAGGACTTCACGTGCTTGTGCGTTGACAACTCCACAGTCATATGAACCGCCAGGGGGGAAGCACTCCTCCAAGCCTCATGCACAGCTCACAGGCTATTAGTATAGAGCAGGCGGCTCTTTCTGTCCTTACGGGCAACCCATGTCCCGGGCATTCTAAACAGGGCGCAGTCCTTTTGTCGTGGGGGAACCCACTCTACAGAGAATGGCGCCTCAACCCTCAGATAGCGGAACTGCTATGGAAGAGGTTTGGTCAGGCAGCTGTTCATCTCTTCTTCTCATGTGAAAATGAAAAAGAACAGAGTTTAGCACCCAGGTGGCCTAACGCTCCATGGCTGGCAGAGATAATCCCTCTTCTGTATATCTAGCCATGTCCCATTATGCACGGACCTCCTGTCCCACGCGAATGGGGAAATCCACCACTCTCACCTGGACTGGGTGGCTCTCTGGGCCTGGCCCATGAGAGGGCAAACCTAAACACATGTTATTGCTACTATTCTGAAGGCTAAAGCCTCTTCTGCATGCTCCTTTTATGATTGCAAGTGGCATATATTTGCGGAGTGGTGCAAGGGGTACCTGCTAATATCATATCATAGTGCTCAGTCACTGATGTTTTGGGCTATTAGCAGCTATTGCTGCATGCCATGTTGGGTTTGACGGCACTACGATGGGGCAACACGCCTTTAAGTTTCATAGATTTATGAAGGGTGCTCGCCTTTTCCTTCCAGTCACTAGACTGGGAACTCTCCATAGTGCTGGATGCCCTGCCTCAACAGCCCTTTGAGCCCCAGGGAGATATCTCCTGTAAGCTTCTGTCTTTCAAGACAGCTCTGCTCCTGGCCTTGGCTTCCGCCAAAACATGTCAGTGATTTGCACGCGTGCTCTGTTCATCCCTTGTGCACTAATCCTCTCACAGTGGAGAATGCTTCCCAGCTTTTACTTGTAAAGTGTTTGAGCTTCTGCTTTTCACCCTCCTCATTTCTCCTCTGCGGAGGATCAGAGGCTAAATGCTTTATGTCCTGTTGTGCTGAGACCAGCCGACAGGATCAGCCCTTTCAGGAGGAGTGATCAGCTCTTCAATTCTTGGGCCCCCTTAACACAGGGAAACCCATTTTCTAACCAATGCTTCTCTCATTGGCTCGTGGAAGCCAGCTCTGGCATATGAGTCTAATGAACTCACTCTGTGTGGGCCTCAGAGTGCAGTTCACTAGGGCCATAGCGACCTTGTGGGCTCTGTCTAAAGGAGTTTTTCTTTGCAGGACATTTGTGCCAATGCAAGTTGGGCCTCTCCACACAAATTTGTCATATACTACCAGCTTGATGTTACCCACACCCTGGTAGCTTACTCTGTTTTGGTGTGGGCTCTTTGTAGCCTTATGCTCTTAGACCCTTTACACCTACGCAGAAGCATCCAATTGCACCAAGTCTGGCTTGACAGACAGGAGCTGAGGAAAGGTAGCGTGTGTGGGGGCTTTATGCGCTCGGTTGGACACCGAGCCATTGCCATTGTACACGCGCTCCTGTCTGTCAAGCCAGACTTGGTGCAATTGGATGCTTCTGCAGAGGTCAGGCGCGGATGCCCTTCCCATAGGTGGATCTCTCCACTCGATGTTTCAGAGAACCGGGGTTACGAACAGTAACCTATTGTTCTCTTTCATCATCTCGTGTTCGAGATCTAACACGACTTGGATGCTTCTGCAGAGGTCAGCTGCGAATGTCCTTCCCATAGGTGGATCTCTCCACTCGATGTTTCAGAGAACCGGGGTTACGAACAGTAACCTATTGGTATCACCATATGTGACCTTGGGTCGCAAGCCACCATGAAGAATATAACCTCGACCAGAGTAGAGAGCACTATTAACATCAGTTATTAAAAGAGACACCACACCATTATCGTTTTCAAGGTATTCATACTAACTATTTGATAACTTTAGTCAACGTAATACTGTTTACATTTAACACAATTTTAAACGTTCAAGTTACACCGTTACGACGCAGGGGACACGGATCTTAATACATGGGTGAAACTCCCAATATGAATAATAAAAATAAATATATAATGATCAACTAAACAATTACACTTGCAACAGTTATGTTTTCTGAAAGGACTTTTTGCTCAAATGAGCCTAAAAATTTAAATAGTTATCATTCAATAGCTGTAATAATATTTATTTATGTTTATTTATTTATTATAAATATTCCCTCCTATTCCATCTAATCTTCTTCAAGCCATTTTTCCTGCAGTTGTACCTGCACTCACTCACATCATTAACACATTCCTTTACACTGGAGTTTTTCCCTCAGCGTTTAGACAGGCTCGTATAACCCCACTACTTAAGAAACCTACCCTTAACCCATCTCTTTTAGAGAACTACAGACTGGTTTCCCTTCTTCCTTTAATTGCAAAAATACGTGAACAAGCAGTGTTCAACTAAGTCGCTGCCTTTCTCACACAGAACAACCTCCTCGACAGTAATCAGTCTGGTTTCAGAAGTGGACATTCAACCAAGACTGCCTTGCTCTCAGTTGTTGAAGCCCTAAGAGCGGATTCCAAATCTTCAATACTTATCTTGCTGGATCTGTTTGCTGTTTTTGACACGGTTAACCACCAGATCCTCCTGTCAACCCTATTGGCAAAGGGCATTTCAGGAACCGCACTCCAATGGTTGGAGTCTTACCTCTCAGACAGGTCCTTCAAGGTATCTTGTAGAGGTGAGGTGTCCAAGTCGCAACATCTAACTACTGGGGTGCCTCAGGGCTCAGTTCTTGGACCACTCCTCTTCTCTGTCTACATGGCATCACTAGGTTCTTTTATTATTTCTCTGTCATTATTTATTTATTATTATTAGGAAATGTTTCCATCTTTAAAATCTGGTCACCTTTCTATACATGACAGCAGTTTTAGGGCAGAATTCTCAGATGGGAAGTTAGTCCTGCAGAACAACAGCAGTTTCAGAAAATAGGCAGGTCTGTGTTTTTTATGATGTGTAATGCAAAATACAATTTTGGAATTTGAATTTTTGAGTTGATTTAGTCAGATGTTATTTAATAAGGTGTGCTGGTCTGTGCAGGACCTATTGTGTTTGACATTGTAATGTAAGATGTTCTGAAAAACACTGATTAGGTTAAAAATATTATTGTCCTTTAAATAACTCTTTATCAAACTCTGCAATCCATTGTCCGTAACTTTAGAATTCTGATATTTATTTCAAGGATGCAATGTATTACAAGGATGCAATTTACTAGCTGTGATGTAAACACAGTGACACCATTTTTCCATACAAAACATCCTAATTTCCTGCAGAAGACACTAAAATGTTCATATTTGGTGATTTCCCTAACAGTTTGGGAAACTGTTCTATGTACTGCTGTTCTGAACTGCTGTGATGTTAATCAGCTGTATATTGTCTGTTAGCCTGGCCTGCACTGCTGCTCTGGGATGTAATATTACACTGGACTGTGCTGCTGTTCTCTGCTGTTTTATCACTGGGAAATAGAGTCAGGCTCAAATGAATCCGATTACATTTCCCTTTATATTCTCACAACTGCCTAGCCAGCTAGCTGTGTTCTGTGGCAATTGACCAAGGTGACGGTTAGCGACTAAATTATAGCTAAAACAGATTAACCTGAAGTAACTCTGTCAAAACAGCTTTGTTTGAAATGTTTCATTATAAATTATACATACTCCCTGAAAATAAAAATCACATAATGCTTACCTTAGGAGATGCCTGTTCCAGATTAAAGGGGAAAAAATCTGATATTCTTTCAGTCCAGGGTTATCTTCTTTCCCAACTACAAAATATTCTGCAGCCCACATACTATATTAATATAATATGACAATATAAACATTTATAAAAAAGAAATTGTGCTATTTTATTTTGACTAATATATCTTATTTACAGAAAAAAAACACTAATCAAAAGCATCCTGCAGTACCTCCGTGGTCCTTTAGGGGGCTGCAGCCCACAGGTTGACAACCACTGTAATTGCATATTTTGCTGTTTTTTTTGTTTTGTTTTGTTTTGTTTTTCATTCCTAGATCAGGTGTCCTGACATTTTGTCCTACCCATCAGATTGTCATACCAGGACTTACTGCGCATGCGCACATCAATACTGCATCCTTTTTCTCACATGGACAACAATAATTACTGTATTTGCATTACTGTAAGGGGTAGGTTTATGGTTGGGGTAGGTGTAGATGTTAATAAACCACAATTAGACAGGTAGAATTTTTCGTTGTCGAATTGCACTACCTACTGTATTAATGGTTGGTAACAAAATCTGACAGGATAGCACAAATTGAAAGAACACCGGCTAATGCAGGTTAGCCAATTAAAAGCAGACATTATGATTTTGTTTAATATGGCTTAGACCTTTATTCCACTGTGGTCTTCCATTTGTTAAACACCTGAAAAAGCCTTATCGACCATTACAAAGGTGAACGTCACAGCAAAATGGCACTGTTTGGTAATATTCCTGGGCAACGACACCAAGATAGAAACCAAGCTAATACAAGGCTTACATGATGAAACAAAGCAAAACATTCATAACAGAGATATCAAATGTAAACAAAAACAACAACAAAAAACAAACTGTGGACCTCCGTAGTTCTGCAAAATATGTCTAGTTTCTTTTCTGGTTAAAGTCGCATGTAATCCTCTACGTGCCAACAAATTGCATTCATTATGAAATTTACATGTTACACGTAATACAATCTCACATAGACAAGATGAGTAATCAAAAATATATAAGTGAATAAAAATATAAATAAATGGATTAAAAAAAGTTAAGATTTCTCCCAACCATGCAAATTAAATACAGAGGTGCAGCAGTGCAAATCTCCGCTGTGTTGTCTAGCAGAGATGTCACCGGCCCGGGTCAAAAGAGATTCTCTTCTCAAATCCGTCCACACAATCCCATGCGTGCAGCTCTCAGAAAAAGGCTGGATTGGTGTGTTCAATGACGCAGCGTTTGCAGTGACGCTTGACAAAGCGCAGTGCCTCCAGTGGCACGTCACAGTCCTGTACATTCAGCAGCTGAAGGTCGAAGCAGTTGGCCGCCACCACCTGCAGCCCGCGGCCCGAGATGCTCTCGCATGACTTCAGACTCAGTCTCTTCAGGTTGAACGAGTTTAGTGCAAGCTGCTCCAGGCCGCCGTCCGACACCAGCGGGCACTTCCCGATGTCCAGGGACTTGAGCTTGAGGCAGCTCTTGGCAAGGTGCTCGATGCCGTGATCTGTCAGTCCCTCACAGCCACGAGCGTTCAGGTAACGCAGTCTGTTGCAGTATTTGGCTATGTAGCGCATGCCTACGTCTGTAATACGGCCGCAGTGCGCTATGCTGAGATAGCGCAGGCGGCCTTCTAGTTTGGCGATCTCCCGCAGGCCAAAGTCACTGATGAAGCGGCAGTCGCTGACGCTGAGCTCCCGCACGGACGGGCAGTAGATGACTAAGAAGCGCAGGCCCTCGTCGGTCAGGCGCACGCAGCGCCGCAGGTAGAGGTGGGTGAGCTGAGTGCAGTGGGCGGCAATGGTGTGAAGGCCTTCGTCTTCCAGAGCAAAACAGTCAGTCATGTCAAGATAGTGGATGGAGATCTGCTGCCCATGAACAGGGGAGAGTTTGACGGACACGTCCCGTGTCAGGCTGATGCAAGTCACCTTAGAGCACCCTGCAGAGTACAAAGACAGAATTATAGAAAAATGTTAGGTCTTTTGAGAATAAAACGTCATGTGTTTTAACGGCACACACAATATGTAGAATTCAGAAACTGATTTGAAAAATGCATAATTTAAGTGTGTGCTTCTAGCATCAACAAATTAAATAGCACACATAATGATAAATAATGATTGTTTGTTTATACAGTTAATGTATAGTTATTGTTTATATAATTTTATTTATTAATATAAATAAAAGATTGTATAATATTCTTATAATATATTTTTAAATAATATATTTTAATAATAATAAATGATATATATATTTTTTCATTTTAAGTTTTTCTAGGTCTGTCTACATTGTTTAATGGATTACTCTTAAGCAATTACATTATATTACATTTTAATATAGATTTAAAATGCTATTAATTATTAAATTAATATACTGTAAATATAATATACAACAAATAAAAGCTTTGGAATGAATAAATAAAATGCTGTGAAAATATCCTTTTATCCTTTTTATCTTTCATTCAAAAAAATTCCAACCTATCATTGAAGTAAAACAATTAAAAGTGTGTGTGTGTGTGGGGGGGGGGGGGTCTCATTGTAAAATAAATGCTTTCTCTTTTCGTTCATGTTGGTCACAATTATTGGCACCCAATTATTTCAACGTCCTTTTCCCAGGGTAACAGCTCTGAGTTTTCTCCTATAATGCCTGAAGAGTTTGGAGAACACCTGATAACAGATCAGAGACCATTTTCTTCATACAGAATCTCTCCAGATCCACCAGATCCACAGCTCCATGTTAGAACTTCTTCTCTTCAGTTCACACTCATTTTCTGTAGGGTTCAGGTCAGAGGACTGGGGCGCCATGGTAAAAGATTAATTTTGTGCTCAGTGACCCATTTTTGTTTTTATTTTGATGTTTGTTTTGGATTGTTGTACTGGTGGAAGATCCAAGCACGGCCCATTATAGGATTTCTAACAGAGGCAATCAGGTTTTGATTTTTTATCTGTTGGTATTTGATAGAATCCATGATGCAATGCATCAGAACAAGATGTTCAGGACCTCCAGCAGAAAAACAGGCCCACAACATTAAAGATCCAGCAGTATATTTAACCTGTGGACATGGGGTACTTTTTATCTCTGTTTGTGCTAAACTCATCTGGTGGGTTTGCTGCCAAAAAGCTCTTTTTTCAGTTTCACCTGACCATAGAAGCCAGTGCCATTTGAAGTTCCAGTCGTGTCTGATAACTGAATTTGCTGGAGTCTGTTTTTGGATGAGTGAGGAGAATTGTCCTTGAAACCCTCCCGAACAACGTGTGGTGATGTAGGGGATGTTTGATTTTTTTTTTTTTTTTTTTTTTTTAAGGCTTTCTGACTCCAAGACTCAACTATTTTCTGCAATTCTCCAGCTGTGATCCTTGGAGAGTCTTTGGCCACTCAAACTCTCCTCAACGTGCATTAGAACGATATAGACACATCCTCCTCCAGGCATATTTTTTACATTTTTAGTTGATTGGAACTTCTTAGTTATTGCCCTGATGGTGGAAATGGGGATTTTCATTGCTTTAGCTCTTTTCTTACAGCCACTTTCTATTTTGTGATGCTCAACAATCTTGTTCTAAACATCAGAACTATATTCTTAGGTTTTACTCCTTGTGATGGATGATTAAAAAAATTGGCCTTTGTGTTCCTCATATTTATAATTCTGTGGAACAGGAAGTCATGGCCTAGTCACCCTGGTGTGCTAAAACATTTTTTTAATATGAATGGGAATATACTTCAGAGATATTTTACTCATAAGAATTTCTAGGGGTGCCAATAATTGTGGCCAACATTCATTGGAGTAAAACATTTATTTCTTCACGAGATTGTCTACCCACTTTCAATTGTTTTACTTCAATGAAAGGTTAGAAAGAGTGATAAACAATGCAGATTTATTTTCACAGCCGGCTTAGCTCATATTTATCAAGGGTGCCAATATTAGTGGAGGGCACTGTATATATTAATATATATATATATATATATATTTTAAGTATTTTTTAATATATATATATATATTAAAAAATACTTAAAAAATATGTAGCCCCTCTAATAATGCTTTTTATATATTAAAATCTACCTGGATATGGAAGTATGCTCTCATAAGCGCATACAGTCATGGCCAAAAATATCGGCACCCATGGTAAATATGATCAAAGAAGGCTGTGAGAATTAATCATTCCCATTTCCACCATCAGGGCAAAAATTACGAATTTCCAATCAACAGAAAATGTTACGAAACTGCCTGGAAGAGGACGTGTGTCTATATCGTCTTAATGCACAGTGAGGAGGAGAGTTTGAGTGGCTAAAGACTTTCCAAGGACCACAGCTGGAGAATTACAGAAAATAGTTGAGTCTCGGGGTCAGAAAACCTTTAAAAAAAAAAAGGTCAAACAGCACCTACATCACCACATGTTGTTTGGGAGGGTTTCAAGAAAAATTCTCCTAGCTCACCCAAAAACAAACTCCAGCATATTCAGTTATCAGACATGACTGGAACTTCAAATGGGACCGGTTTCAATGGTCAGATGAAACAAAAAAATGAGCTTTTTAGCAGCAAACACTCAAGATGGGTTTGGTGAACACAGAGATAAAAAGTACCGCATGTGTACAATGAAATATACTGCAGTATTTTTGATGTTGTGGGCCTATATTTCTGCTGGAGGTCCTGGACATCTTGTTTAGACACATGGTATCATGGATTCTATCAAATACCAACAGATAAAAAATCAATAAGTGACTGACTCTGTTAGAAATCTTATAATGGGCCATGTTTGGATCTTCCAACCGTACAATAATCCAAACACAAACCTCAAAAGCAACAAAAAAATGGGTGGAATGGAAAAAATTGGAAAATGAGTGTTGTGAACTGAAGAGGAGAAGCACCAACATGGAGCTGTGAATCTAAAGGATCTGGAGTGATTCTGGATGAAGGAATGGTCTCTGATCTCTTGTCAGGTGTTCTCTAACCTCATCAGGCATTATAGGAGAAGATTTAGAGCTGTTAAACTGGCAAATGGAGGTTTCAAAAAGTATTGAATAAAAGGGTGCCATTAATTGTGTGTATTAGAGAAAATCATTTATTTCATAATATTTTCCCCCATTATAAATTCTTATTATCCAATGAAATGTTAGATTTTTGTGATTTAAAAAAAAATAAAAGATCAAAAGGATTAACAATGCAGATTTATTTTCACAGCCTTCTTTGATCATATTTACCCAGGGTGCTGATATTTTTGGCCATGACTGTATACATTCTATATAAATATCATACTGTATATATAATATATCTTTTTGTATCTTTTAACCTTTTTGGAGCACCCTTACTTTTTTTTCTTCTGCTTATTTGAGAACCATATGCACTCTTGGATCATTTTCTTAGAAAAAAATAACTTTTTTGACTTATAATTGTCTCTGCATATTAAGTTGAAACAGGAGAAAGTATTTTAACAAAAAATACACATTTCAGCTTTAAACTAAATCTTTGAAGATAAATTATAGGGACCGTTTTGACGATTATGAAAAAGAAAAATCCCAAAACATTTCTTCAGAACCATGTGTATGTGATAATTTTTATCCCCAAATGACTGAAGACTTTTTCATGTTGTCAGATGCACATGAAAAGAAATACCAAATGTTTGCCTTTAGATCTGTTTTTACAGAAATCACAAAAGAAAGTCTTGATGTGAAACACGCCATCTGAGAAATGTATCTACTCTGCTGTCTGGTCTTCACCTCTGTCATCTGATTTAACTTATGAAACACCAACATCAGACAAACAAAGGCCTTTACAGTAGAACTAAAGCTGAAGGTTATTGCAGAATATCTGAAGAATATGAAAATGGCAGCGGAGGGTTTGATCTAAACCTTGGAGAGACATCTGAAATGAGTTAAATCAGAATGAGTGGGGGATGGGATCTCCCCGCGTCTCCTTTAGGAGCACATTGAGAATGCAGCTCTCCAGTCCAACTGCAGAGGGACCCCAGCCGGACCCCTGCACTCACACAGGAAAAACAACATGGTCCAACAGGAAGTGTAGCGCAGGAAGTTGGAAATAAAACACCAGGGAAGGGACTTGAGGACATGAGGAGAAGGAGTATTATTTTCTGACATGCTCATTCACTAAGTCCTAAATTGTAAACTTCTATATGGTCCTCTGTGAAATATAATGCTTCTAAGAAAACTGAAAAGAAAAACGGATAAAAGGTTGCCAGGAAAAGTCATTAAAAACATGAACAGCGAAAGCTATATAAATATACTATACTATAATATATACTGGACAAGTGGACAAATATTAATATATAAGCTATTTAAAGTTATATACACAGTAAATAGTCTAGCTTTATAGCAATTATTTTTATACAAAAGACAGTTGATCATTGATTCTCTAAATTAGGGTAGCAGATTTTCCCTAAGCACCTTAAAGTCAGAGGTCCTGGTTCTGCTTGGGCTTATGTTTCTTTTGGGAAGTATAGAGAGCACAGACAGAATGACAGAGCTATTAATACCTTTTCCAGCTTTTCCAAGAGGAAGTCCTGGACATTTCAGAATAATCTCTGTGAGAAAAAAAAGACTCGACTGTCTTCTGTGCTGGACAACAAAGCAGGTGAAGCACAGGCTGTTTGGCTCTGAGTCAGGAAGTCATTTATACAGCTGAATAAAAATCCTTCTGTGTTTTCAGAGAGTTTGTAGACCAACACAGCTACATTACTGACTTGTTTTGTTGAGAATGTCAAACTGAATATAACTGTGTTAGTACAGTCTCAAATACTTCATTATTTCTGCTTTTTATGCCAAATGTTAAACCGGTGGTTCTCAACTGGGTCATAGGTCTGCTCTGGTAGTGAACCGCAGGGGAAAATCTGAGATGAATGCAAATTATAAAATTCATCTGTAGTTTCTCATTCTTGAAAACATGAACAAAACTACACAAAAAAAAAAAAAAAAAAAGAAAGATTAATGGAATTCAATAAAAAATATATAATTTCTACTTTTATCTAATATCTATTTCTGCTGTTCTTTTTTATTAATTGTGAAATACACTAGCGATCTCTGAGTGAATTTTATATATTTATTTTGTGGTCACAAGGTAAAAGAAACAACCCAGTCTAGATTAAATCCGGGTTCACTTGCAATGAAGATAAACATAGTCTGTGCCAACCACAATTTGATATGTGCAGTGAATTATTGGCTGCCAAGACAATAAGACCACTGAAATTCAAGAGACTTTCAGAAACCAAAATTGGTCAATTTTCCTGCTCAGACTAGATCAGGAATAATTTAAATAATTTTGCATAATGTTGGGCCTATGCAGCACATAGTGTGTCATGTAGATACAAACATTTTGTACAATAAACAAATTTGGTGTTGTTTTGGGACGCCACTTTATGTCTAACATAAAATCTGAGTTCTGAAGCAAAACCAGTTGAAATAATTAAAGATTAAAATGTACGACTGTACATTAATCATTAAATAACTTCTGATTGGCTAAAACTGAGGTATTATGTTCAACGTGGGCAGCGACTGTTTAGAACAGATAAATACTAATAATACAACCAAACATTATCACCCAATATGAATTACCTGAAACATCCAGGTGTTCCAGGTTGGGGCAGCGTGACACCACCTCAAACACGGCCTCATTGGACACGTTGTAACAGCCGGCCACCTCTAAGCGACGCAGTTCTGGGCAGCACTGTGCCACTGTGTACAGTCCTCGATCGGTCAACCTCCGACAGCCGTTGACCACCACCATCTCCAGGGTGAGACACACATTGGGGGTGTCCTGGCACAGTCTGCGAGTGAGAACCCGAAGCGCACGGTCCACGTGAAGCACGTCTCCTGTCAGACGAATAGTCCTCCATAAGCGCGGGTCCCACGCCAAGTTGTACCAGCGGCGGCAAACACGGGCGCACCGACACAGCTGGTTTGTGGGCAAATGGGTGAAGATCTGCAGGAAAGCATGGTCAGGAAGGATGTCGATGGGCGCCCCCTGCTGTTCCCTCGGCTGTCGCAGACTCCTTTGTGGATGGGTGAGGGAAGTGGGCGGTGTGTGGACCATGGCGATGGTTTCCATGCCGAACGTGGAGGAAGATGTGGAGGAGCCATTAAGCACGCCTGGAGATGAACGAGGCGGCAAAATCAGAGCCGGACTTGGCGTACTCACTGTTCGCATGCTAAGGTCCGAGTCTGGGAAGAGAGGAAATAGAAAAACAGACAAGAACACACTATGATATTGCACTCAAACCATTCTGAGAACATCATTATGTAACACAGACAAGTTGTTGAAATAATGTAAACAAATCGCAGTCTTTCCTTTCCAAATCATTTCCTCAGCTAATGCATTGTCTTTCTGCACAAGCGATACCCTTGGCTCCATCCTGCAATGATGACTGAGGAAGAAAGTGTTTCATAGCTTTAAGAAAAATTACTCTGGCAGGCTTGTTGAGATCTAGCATGTAAACACGGCCTGCAAAAACCATATTCACATACTAATCTCCCATGAATTTCCTCCTGGCCCGATCCGTGCCTAATATCACTGAACCCCCATATAATGTATCAGGCCTTATTTAGTCCTTCCCAAACCATCAGGGCAGTAATGACTGGATGAGGATCAAGGGCTACCACGCTTTTATTATTCCATTTGATTAAACTGCAAGCTGCTTAACCACAATATGCATTGTTCAGCAAAACTCAAGCCATAAGTCTGTTATTTCCATTCATTTATGGGCATGATGACCCCATTGTTCCCTTTGACAGATGTTTTAGTCTCCTACAGTTTCACAGCGTGCTGTGTTGAGTAATGGGAAACAGCAACGCATGATCATATCCCATTTATGAGGGATATACTTCCATAGATGAGAATATGAGAGCCAGCAAGCTGGCACACTGATGGATCAGTCTTCAAGCACTGCCTCTGATAAGATCACATCTCCATAACATCACGAGGTGTTCAAGCCCACTGATCAACAAAAAAAACGGATTAAATATTAGGAAAAAAGTGTGACTTCACAGCCAATTTCTATTCTATTCTATTCTATTCTATTCTAGAAAATGTAATTTCAATAATGTCAATCGAAATCAGTTCTTGCCAAAGCTGTGTTACACAGACTTTTCAGTCTTTTTTCAGTCACAGCATCAATTTCTAAAATACTTGGCCTTTGCTAAAAATGTTAAGTGAATGTCAAATTAAACATTTCAGGGAAAAAAAAAAATCCATCCCAAAACATTCCATGAACGACGTATAAATAATGTTTTTGTTCTAACGTTTTAAGAACATTATTACAGACAAGATCATTTTAAATGAATGTTCTATTGAAATTACTGGAATAACGCTTGTACATAATTTTGAGAGAACCTTACTAAAATGTTAGCCAAAGTTCTCATAATGTTCCCTTTTAGCTGGGAACCAGCTAATCTCACGGTCAGTTCTAAGCTGTGTGTGATTGATTCATTACAAAGATGCAACTCATTACAATCATTCGTTCAGGATCCGGACTATATTTTGCGCTGCATGTTTCTCATTTCCTAAAAAGAACCCCTCTTTAAAGTAATTCGTTCTGGAATCGCACTATACTGACAATGTTGAATGTTTGTGATTCATTCAAAAGAACCGGTTCATAAATGTCATTCATTTGGGAATCAGACTATTTATTTTACACTCTTAGTCCACACTTAGTATTTCAGTACATATCAGTATTATCAGCGTAAAAATGCATTACATTTAATTTCATAGATTTTCTTTAGGACTGGTTATTCTCTTCAATAAAAAAGTAAATACAAAATCCTCTAAGAAAAAAAAACCCAGTAAGGACAAACCCCCCATATAACTCAAAGTGCCAGAAGGGAATATAGAGAGTGAGACATTTAGCTTGGATTGAATGGCTACAGCCACCACATTCACAAACTTAGTACTCTGAGCAGCCAAAGTCCCTTAATGTTATGGGGAGTCACTACAGTTGGCAGAAGAAGCAGAAGCCAATTACGCTTTAATGTCACCACTAGAGACGAAGAATTGGAAATGGCCTTGCAGGCTGGCACTGAGCCCTGACTCACACGCTAGATTACTGCCCTCACTACCAGCTGACTTACACTGCCATGAGGAGACGCTATTCCCTTGCATAGCTAATACAAAACATCAGCCTCTCATTGAACAAACAGTAGGAGGAGCTAGTGCTGGTCATTTTCAAAGCTGTAATCGCAACCCTGCTGGAAAATCCAGTTTAAACCAGTAGCTGATTTGACATGGTTTAATTTATGGCCATTAGCTGGTTCAAGCTGGTTGATCAGCCAAAGCATTAGCTGGCCAAACTGGTTTTGACCTGGACTTTATTGCTGTCTTATCAGTTGAAGACCACAAGTGAACTTGCTTCTACTTTGCATTTTTTAATTATTATTATTGATTTTGTTTTGCATTTTTTTTTTTTAAATGAATTTCAGATTTGCTTTTGTTCATTGTTCAAATTTGACCATTTGTTCATTCACATGATTAGTGTCACTATGTTGCTTGCCATAAATATGTGAAATAATAATAATAATTCATGTCCGAAAGTTGTTCATGGGTTTTAACCACCAAGGCTTGTCTTGCTCAATTCATCTTGCTAAATGGTAGAAGTGTAAAGTTGCTTATTGTCAGAACTCAACAGGAGGCTTAAAGAAAATTTCCAGAGTTAACAGTTTATACACTCAAATACATAATTAGTTTTCTTCGACAGATTGAATAAACAGTAAAGCAGCAACTGCAATCAGGGTGCCAGTGTCTGTCTCACACATTCATAATAACGCATTACTCAAGCACACAATGGGACTTCAGCAGCTTAAAGCTCTGTGGACTGAGGGCTGGAGAGCAGTCGTGCTGATACTGAAGTGTGTCAGGCTGCTAAGAACAGGATTAAAAATATACTAATCCTCCATTAGTTTTAAATCAATGGTTCATCGGTGAAACCTCGACACCAATCCAATGACCAAAAACATATGGAGAAACCCAATTCTGGAGCTTCATTTTCTTACGATCCTTCTTGAATATACATTGTTTGGTCTTTACAAATCCACGAGTTTCTAGAACTCTCTCTTTTAGCCTCCAAGTTTTATTTGCTCCAGTTGTTTTCTTCTAAATCCCCCAAAACTTCTGGTTTAAAGGAGTAACTTTGCCAAATTTAACCCAAAACCACATATAATGCCACAGGGGCCATAATTACCTCAAGCCACGAAATGTATCTCATTATTGCATTTATTTTAAGACTGTTCCATGCCTGTTCTGGTTGCAATCTAATAAAATGAGGTGAAAACATGAAACTTGAAGCTAAAATAAAATGTCATTAATGTCAATATACAACTTAAACAGTTTTTCCTACAAATCAATGGAAGTTAAATGTTGAAAAATGTGAAAAGCCTCTGTGCTGTTTGTTTGAATGTTCATGGGTTGCCTCTTCCTCTTTTTAGCAGAGAGGCGAAGTCCACGAATATCGCATAATAGACTGTGGATTGGTATTCCAGGCAGGTGTAATGAGAGTCTAAGACATAAAACTACTCTAGAGACAAGATGTCAAGTAGCCTTTCAAATCCACTGACAAATGCCTGCTCTGACAAAAAAAAAAAAACAATACAGACAAAAACAAAGCCTCCAGTCTTTCAAAGCAAAAGAATCCTGTTTAAATAGGCCTGTTTTAAATCAGGGTTGCAACCCAAGTAACACAGTTTACCTTCCCAGCATTTCTTTCAAATCTTGAATCAAAGATACCAGGGAGCTGGAAGAACACAGTGTCTACACCAGATGCCACAGTTGTCGCTTCGCATCGTGCCGCAACAGCTCAATTCTGTTTACGCTGGACGCAACAAACGACCGTTGCAAACCGTTTTGATATTTAATTTCAATTGTTAAATAAATATAGCAGTCACAAGATGTTTAAAGAGAAAGTTCACCCAAAAATGAAACATTTGTCATCATTTATTCACCCTTGTGTTGTTCTAAACTCTTCTCCTTCATACAATGAAAGTGAATGGGGTCCAACCTACACTAGACCACACTGACTGTCACTGAATGTCCAAAAAACACCAAGTCATTTTTTAAATGATCTTCTTTTGTGCTCCACTGATAGATTTTTTTTCGAATTTGGGGAGAACTGTACCTTTTAAGGCTAAAAAATATCAACAACAATTTCAACAGGAGTGTATTAAATTTGAGGGCCCACAAACAAAAACAATTGTTAAGCCCCCCTATTTCTATTACGGGCCCTAATAACAATCTGAATGATCAGGGATTCAAGTTTCAGCTGCAACATTCAAATAACACAAACAATTTCCAAACAATAACCAAACACAGCATTTTTGTGACCCATTCAACACAACTCTGCCAAAGCTCTACCACAAAGCATGCAATTAAACTTCCCCAAAAGACTGAGAGCAAATGTTCAATATCAGGTTGAGCTGTCTAGTCTTCTCATCGCCTGGCATTGAGACTGGTGTAGGTAAAGACCTTTAAACACACAGACCAAAAAAATGACAGACGAGAATGTGAGGAATGCCATTTTACCCTGTAGCTCACTTAAGCAAAGCCTGCTGTGAACTCTCAGACTCGTCACTCCTCCAGCTGTTCAGCATCCCGTCACTCACTGACCTCTGAAAAATGTCAACCGGGAATGTTTTCCTGCACACCTCTATAATCCGAGACAGCGCTGCTCATGTGGCCCGTACAAGAATTGTTAATTGCATAGCTGTCAGCTCTGGGATTGATTAGTTGTTCCTGTTACAAAAGCTTCCTGCTGTTGAACTTTAAGACCTTTATTCATACATACTTCTAGTCTGCTTCTGAATAATCAAATCTGATCTCAAGGATATGCTATGTTCTAACTCTTTTTGAAAACACCTAATGGAAAAACAGCCAGAAACGGAGGGGTTGGGGGGAATCACGCTTACAAATTTGACAACAAAAGTCGTTTCATCTCAGAAGTGTTCCAGGGGTAATAGCTCTCAAATATGCCTAATGCAAATTGGTGCTTATCTTAAGACAGGACTCTTTAACCATAATCTCGGTGGAAATCTTCAACCTTTTGAAGGATGAAAATGAGAGGTTTGGAGTTGGAGCCAGCTTCTATGTTTTGAGCAGACTCCAAAGGGTCTGGAGTGGAGGTGAACAGGAGGTCAGGCCTACTCACTCCTGTTGTTTACTCATGCACAGATGACTGCACAGCTCCACACAGGCCACTATCAGGGGAATCACCTCTAGCCAAAACAAAAAATTTGGCTCCGGCAGTTGCGTTAAACATGCAGTGCACATTTCAGAACTGCAAACGACACATCAGTCAAAGTTGCAAATATGTTGTTATATAATCCATCACATCTACATTACACTGAAAACCCCAAAAGCTATTTTCTTTCTACCCCCACTTTTTCCAAAAAAAGGCTACCTGATATCAGAGTATGTGAAGAGCAAATTCAGACATTTTTCTACCCAGTTCAAAGCATCCTGTGATCCGTCCACTCCAGTTTTTCAATTTTATTCTTATTGGTGAGAAAAGCCCCACTCCAAATACATTTCCCAGAAATACTGTCACCGCTCCCCTGTAAAGCGTGCTTTTTTTATCATGAGTGTCTGGATACAAGATGGAGTGAAATCATGTTTGTTCAATTTATGCACAGTGGCAAAGAGGAGTGTGTCCTTTTCTGAATTGAGGATGTCTTTTAATTTCCAATTTCTGCATTTGTATTGAGGTAGCAAACAGGCGGCAGAATTAAATTAATTGTAAAGAAAAAAATATGTATAGGCCATATATTTTATAATATATTATATGATACAATATGTCAATATATATTTTAATTACAATTTACATTAATATAATTTATATAAATTATATTTGGTGTCAGAATGATTTCTGAAGAATCATGTGACACTAAAGACTGTAGTTATGGCTGCTGAAACTTCACCTTTTCCACTACAGAAATAAATTACATTTTAAAAAACATAATAAACAAAACAAAGAAAACATGACACAAATAAATGCAGCTTTTGTGAGCATAACAGACTTCTTTCAAAAGCATTATAAAATATGACAGACCTCAAACTGTTTGTGTATGTGTGTGTTTGTGAATATATTAACTCTTTCCCTGCCAGCATTTAAAAAAAAAAAAAAGGAAAAAAAAAAGGTTGCCAGCCGCCAGCATTTTTGATATTTTTAAGAAAGATTCATGGCATCCAGATGATTTTGTTGTATGAATATCTGAACATAGAATAAAAAATTCTGCTTTTAAACAACACAAAACAAACAAAAAGGTTTTATTCTAGCTTCATGTAATCTTTTTTCAACATTTGAATGTGGGTAAATTTCATGAAAAACAACATTTTGAACAAAAAGCTGAGAAAATTGTATTTTTATAAATAGATCAGATTCAGAACAATGATCAAAACATAGATGCAATAGATCACTTCCATCAACACCCCTAACTTCACTTCCGGAGTTTTTTTTTCTCGCGCACTGGTTTGCCAGCTGAACAGCCAATCAGAATGATCAGATGGCCCGACTGAACGACGAGCCCCGACGCCGATTCAACATGTCGAATCGGCCGAAAACAAGCCGACGAGGACCAACTTCAGCCGACGCCGCGGAACACACTGAGAAGACTTCGTCGGCCGACGAACAAAAACTGCCCGACGGCCGACCGTCGGCTTGGTGTGTACCGGGCTTAAAGCTTACACAGTCCTATACCACTTCCTGGATCATCATTTCATTCGTTACGTAGTTTTGATTTCTATAACGATTAATGTTTGATGATCGTGTCATTTTACATATGCATCTGCTGACATACGTGATCACTTGGTTCTGCTCCTTCTTTGTCGTGTTTTTTAAAGACTTATTTTTGCGTTTATTTGATAGACAGTGGTTAGACAGGAAGAGAAGCTGGAGTGAGAGAGGGGGGATGGGATCAGGAAATTTCTGCGAGCCGGGACTCGAACACGGGACGCCAGAAGTACAACAGCGCAACATGTCGACACACTGCCCACAAGGCTATCAGTGTCGACTTTGACGTGTTTTGATCCAGACATTCAATACTCTTTCAGAAAAATACTCAGAAATACTCTTTACTGTTCACCAGAAAGCTGGAAAATTTGTCAATGGCAGGGAAAGAGTTAATCATATTCAATAAAATACCTTTTAACCAGGGTGGGGAAAAAACTTGCTAACTCAATCAAAATACCAAGTAATAAACTGAAAGTGTTCCAATATTGTTCACTCTCTCTATTGAGGGCCTGTAACATGTTACTCTCAGAATAGAACTCTTTTGTGATTTTATTTGGAGAGAAAACACAGATGCTCTAATATAAAAAAGCTTCTCAAATAATGCAGTTTACATACTAATACTCTTGCAGTTCAGTTTCTGACCTCAGGTCTCCAATCTCACCATTGTTTTACTTAAAAGAAACAAAAATTGATGTCTTCAGATGTGTCTCTTCCACTTTGACACCAAGCATGGCCTCTGGCAGCAGACAGTAATCCGATCTCACATCACAACCCTGGGAACTTGTAACATTGTGGTGTCGGGGGCCAGAGACCCTTGCTGCTGGACTTTGATTCCACCAAACTTGCTTTCTTAAGTGTCAGAACTATTAAGCTCAAACGTCACGCCAGAAAATGAAATAATCATAAATGTATAAGTACTAGGGTACATGACAGCAGAGAGGGTTCTTTCCATCTGCAGCGGCAGCATTTGAGTCGTTCAGAGGTTGTTGACAGACCTGGCACTCCTTGCGCTTGGCTCATCTGTCAGTCTAACCACAGTTCCTGACAGACGCTGGTCCTGCATATGTCTCAGCTGTGCCCCTTCCAGCTTCCAGAGGGGCATCTTGTTTTGATTAAAATGCCTTCGGTGCTTCTCATGCGAGATTCTGGGGCTCTGCAGCGTTTGTGCGTTTAAGAGCAGCTGTGCTCATGCACTACCAGCGAACACATGGACTAATTAATCACATTATCCCTCTTTATTCTGACACTAACTTGTATATTAATAAGCAATTTATATGCGTTCTGCATTATCCAGCATGTCAAAAAAAAATTGCACAGTTCAAAAGTTGTTTTAAAGTTCACCATCTTAAGCAGTATCAGGTGTCAAAGTATTAGGTGCAGAAAAACATGTTCAGTTCCGGCATCAGCATTGTTTATTTTATTGCGTGCATTTATTCATAACACTATACTGAGTCAAACCACCGCACCTCTTTGATGTTTTCACTCTCTAATTATCATATTAAAAAAAGTGAAGTAACCATGTCACCATAAATATTGTTCTAGAAATATTCCTCCTTATGAGTCCAGGATTCATCTTATTTAATCGAAAACATCATAAAGGAAATATTCAAACATCTGGTGTTCAAACCAGGGCCTTGCCACAGTAAAGGAGGCGAAGGAAATGCATTTCATGTTCCTAACCAGTCTGCCCTGTTCTCATTCGCTCCCCTCCCCAGTTTGGAGAGCCTGGCTGGTGATGCATAAAGCAGAGAGGATCTGGAGAAACAGTCTGAAGCCTGATCACCCTCATCCTGGCCTGGGCCCCCTTACACAAATTAACCACATGTACACTCTGCCTGCACACAAATTTCTACATTAGCAGATGACGTCCAGAGAAAATTAAATACAAGGAACTGTGTGCAAGGCAAAGACAATGGAACATTTTTTGTAAGTGGTTCCACAAGATCACAAATACATCTTTAAATGGGTCTTTTGGCAGAGGATTAACAGATTAAGTAAAATCTAAGAAACTAGTCATACTGAATTGTGATTGGCTGGCCCACTAAGCAACCGAATCTCACAGTGGCTGTCAGATGCCAGGCTGGACGCGAATGATCCCTATGCCTTATACATGAAAAGCAGCCAAAGCATTTGGCCTCAAAGCTCATTATTCACAGATTCTTATTAGTGCTGCACTGATCTAATCTCCAAACCTAAAATAGCTAATCTGCAGACTGGGCCACGCATTTCGTGGCTAAATGGAAACATACTGTTAATCCAGAAAAGGTCTGGAGTACTTCTACAGAGTTCCTGTCATAGTCTGGATGAAATATTACAGGTTATCTGTCTTCCACCGACCCATTCCATACATGTGGATGGACAGGGATGTTTGTTTTTTCCCCCTTAAAATTGCCCTTACCTAAAATAGCATTAAAGAGATTCATTCAACCAAAAATAAAAATTCTGTCATTATTTACTCAACCTCGGTTTGTTCAAAACCTGTATGACTTTCTTCTGTGGAACATAAAAGAAAATATTTTGAGAAATGTCTCAAGGTTTTATTTTGGTAATGGTAACCAAAACCATTCTTCAAAATATCTTCATTTGTGCTTCACGGGGGACAGAAAGTCATACATATTTGGAACAGTATAAATGATGAAATAATTTTCAGGTTTTAATAAATTTTCTACTTCCTAATGGGGAAAGTTCACCCCCCCCCCCCCCCCCCCCCCCCCCCAAAAAAAAAACAACAACATTGGACCCCACTGACATTGATTGTATGGACACACAAAAAACACTGAAACATTTTTCAAAATATCTTATTTTATGTTTCACAAAAAAAAAAAAAAGTACTGGTTTTGGGCAACATGAGGGTGAGTAAATGGTGACAGAATTTTAAATTGTCAATGGCAATAATTTTATTGCCATTAATCTAGTATGCCCTTTTTTACAAGATGTGATATAAATCTCAGGTGTTCCCAGAATGTGTCTGTGAAGTTTCAGCTCAACATACCCCACAGATCATTTATTATATCATTTTGAAAATGCCCATTTTGAGTGGAAGTCTCTTTAAATGCAAATGAGCTGCTGTTCCCTGACCCCTTTTCCAGAATAGGGCTGTGCCTTTACAGTTCGTTATTCAGAGACTCTGCCAAAAAACATCTGTTTGGTTTTGATTATCATGTCTATCGTGCTGAAATCATGTGCTTTAAACCATTTTCGTTAAACTTCTGATTTACTGTTTTCTGAGTGCACACATATGAAGCACGCGCACAGAAAGTGGCTGTCACATGGCATGTGAGTTCTCTTTCATGTGTCATTGCACTTAAACTATCAAATACACAAGTTTATGTTAAAAACACATATGAGTTACAAAAACTGTCGCTTATGGAAAACAGCTGGGAAAGAAATCGCATGTTTATATTAGATCTGTGTGGCAGCAGCACTATACAGTAAATAAATCAATAAATCCACTGCTCTCTTGTCTCCTCTGAGGCTGAGACTGTAAACAGTGTTCTGTGCTCATCAGTGCAGCCAAAGACAGAACAGTTAGCATGTTTTGTTCAAACTTCCGCCATGGCGTTAGAACTGGTACACTGTAGGTGGCGCCGTGGGTGGAAACATGCAGATTAAAGGGCGGTAATATTATAATAAGACCCCCTTTCTACATCACAGAGGGAGTGAAATCTGACACGCTCGTTTTTCACAAGCTTGCAGAGAAAGGCTTACCAAAAAAAATTACTGGGTTGTTCTTTTTTGTTCGTTTTCTGGGTTGGTAGATACAGCAGGGACCCGATTATAGCACTTAAACAAGGAAAAAGTCAGGTTTTCATGATATGTCACCAGCATTTTTATTCATAAATACATTTCATTCACATTTTTATTCCCCAACTAACCAAAATGTTCACATGAAAGGATTCCAATATCATTACACATTCATTCTGGAGATTATGCTTCTTATAAAGCAGCTCATGGCCTCCTAAAAGGAAGCAATGACCTCATCAGAGAAGTTGGGGCACAATGGAAATAACTGCCTACTGACTTCCTGTTCTCTCAACTGCTCCCCATTACAGGAAACAACCATCAGAGACAACGGTCTCTGTAAGTGGATTCCACAAATACACATGCCAGTGATGCAGAATGACAAATGCTGATGATTCTACTTTCTGACATTTTTACTGGAAATGACAATTAAACAAAAGATTTTAGATAAGCCATTTTAGAGCACAGTAGTCATGCTACCACACCTACATTCCCAGAATGGTAGTCCTGAAGTAAAAGATGGCAGACCGGGTATCTACATGAATGCCACACCAAAGCACCACACCATCAAACTGGTCCAGCGGGGGGTCTTGTTTATTCTTTCTCCACATAAGCGAAGCATCCTTCTCCTCTCAACTCCCTCACATAACTACATGTCACTAATCAGGGGTGCGCTGCGGTCGCTGTAATCATCCTGTCATTTGGCATGAACGCTCAAGTCTTTTGAAGAGCTTACAAGAGTTTAAAGCTGGCCCAGAATCCTCCAACACGTTCAGAACTGATTTGAGACTCTTCACGAGGTCTCCTTGAACATTACACATTGACAACTTTGAAAATCTCTCTTTGAATAAAAGACAAACAAACAAAAAAACTGATCCTCTCATGAATGCGTGTCGAAGACTGACACGGAAGAGAAGAAATTGTTGAATAAAGTTGTTATTTTTGTTTTGTTTGCACAAAAAAGTATCCTGATGCCACATGGACTATTTTAACGATGTACTTACTACCTTTATGGGCCTTGAACGTGGTAGTTGCATTGTTGTCTTACGGGTTTTAGAACGACACGAGGGTGAGTAATTAATGGTAGGATTTTAAAATAATAAAAAAATTATAATTTGTGGTCGACTGATATGGATTTTTGATGGCTGATATTTTAGAGAGCAGGGTGGCTGATGGCTGATCATCATGAATATGACATAGTAGTAAACTGGATATAGTGCAGCATTTAAAGTTTGTTGAATGTAGGTGCCCAGTGACAGCTGAACTCTCCTATACACATCTAATTCACACGGACCAACTGTTTTACACAGAGTATACATTTTTATGCTTTTTTTAAATACTTTTTTATAATTTTTTTGTCTACAAATGCACATTTCTGAGTATCTCACAGCTGAATTTGTATTTGCTGAATGTCGACAATAGATAGAAATAGAAAGTATCACTGAAAAAAATCATACAAATTTTTTTAAGGTAAGTGGTTGCAAACCATTTATTTTAGCTACATTTAATAAAAAAAATGTTGAAAGTTAGTCAACTAATTTTTTTTATTTAAATGTAGCTAAAATAAATTGATTGCAACCACTTTCCTTAAAAAAAAAGTGTATAATTTTTTTCAGTGATAGCGTTCTGTCACTAGAAAAGTATATATAACAGAAAAGTGTATATTTGTATAAACGCTCTATGTTATAATTTATTAGTTAAAACTTTTAAATAGAGACAGTAAACTAATGAACTAATGGGACCTCTGTGCATTCAGGCGTTGGCATTCTTATATTCACATATTGGCCGAACAGTTACAAATTATAGGCTTAAAAATTAATGTTGAAAATTATTATTTGTTTTGCAGACAGTACATTATAATGGGACACCTTAATTTAGCATTTAAAATGTTTATTTAAAAAAATATATATATTATTTTTTAGTGTTTTCAATTTTTAGACATAACCATATAGAATTTTGATATTATTCATGAATAGAAAAAAATACCCTTTTTTCACTAGGTCTAACTGAATATAATTAGCAATTATAAATATCACATTAGCCTGAATTTTAATATCTGTGCATCCCTATTGAGTCCATGGCGCTTTAGCATGCAAGAAATACCATGTGCACATCTGCCTTTGGATTATTAATACACTGTATGGGGAAAAACAGCAGTAGAATGACTCAAATACTGAAAACCTGCAGCAATACCATAACCAAACCTCTCTCAGACTTGCAAAGACTTAAGCTCTGTGGAAAGAAAAACAGTGTGGTTGAGTATGGGAATCTTTAAATGCCATGCTCTGCCAAGTGTCTACGGACATCCAATGAACTTCCTCTCTTAAACTTCTAATGTTGAATCTCTGCAGCAGTGAAAACAGGCAGACAAAGAAAATATACCTTCAAGCTAAAACTCAAGGCCTGGGATAAATCAGCCCCTGCTCTCCTGCTGCAGGTTCCTCTAACCTCTGCTGTGGCCAAACTCTCTCAAACGGTTTCCTCCTCACGGACATAGAGCTTTGTCATGACACTATGGGCAGCACTTCACCGTATACATCCAAAGGTTAAAACAAAACAGCGGTCCGAATACATCCATATCGTTTTGTTAAACAGCCAAACCTTTTGCTGGGAAGGGTTGCAACACAGACACCTTTGAGACATTTCCCTTGAAAAACAATCACTTCCCTTTGCTGCGGAGCAGCTTTCAACACCACTGGTACTTGGGTGAACTAGTGGGAAAAGTTGCCAAATGGAGAAATACATTTTTCTATAGTCCTCAGTGTCTGAGATGCTTCAGAGCCTAGTGAACTTGTAATAAGCATAAATATGCAACACGTTCTCACTCCCAACTCATCACATATTGACGCTTGGTCAGGACCACATGCGTCACTTTTTGATGCACAGGGTACCCCTTTAGTAGGGGTGTGCGATATGACGATTTTTGATCGTGGACGATAAAAATGTCTCCACGATCTGCTTTTGAAGAAATATCGTAGTATCGTGCTGCAGCACACATTGTCAAATACAGTTCTGGCGCCGCCGTCTCTATATACTGTACAACACGACATACAGCAGTAGAGTTACTCTGACAGGACACTGCACTTATTCGCGATCGCAAAAGTACATTATTTGCATACAAGCCTTGCTGGTTAAATGTTTAATTCGCGTGCTGGTCTGACGTGCGCTTGTTCTGAGCGCATACACCTGAAGCACGCGCACTAAAACGCCTGTCTAACAGCGCCTGATTACTCAACTAAGTTATATTTTGCGCTAATACTGTCAAAACACACAAGGTTTACATACAGACTGAGTTGGTTATCTCTAAAATGAAAGTAAATAGTTAAGAGAGAAACGGATGCGTGCCTGTACTGTATATTAGATGCGTGCAGCTCTTAAAGGGACAGTACTAAACATGCTGTCGACTGTCATTAAAGGGATAGTTCACCCTAAAATTGAATTTCTGTCATTATTTACTCAGTGGAAAACCAAACAGTTGCTGGTCTACATTGACTTTGATAGCAGGAAAGAAAAATCCTATGGAAGTCACTGAGGACCAGCAACTGTTTGGTTTTCCACCTTCTTCAAAATGGCATTTATAAATGTTCAGCAGAAGAAAGAAACTCATTCCGGTTTAAAACAACTTTTGAGTAAATGATGATATAAAAATACAACATTATGACAGAATTGACAGACAGATGACAGAATATTAATTTGTGGGGGAACTATTCATTTAACGTTAACAAAACAACAAAACGCAAAGAGAAAAATCACTCACTATTCTTGACTGAAAAACTTTAATACAGTTGCTTTAGGAATCAGTCTATCTAGTGTTTTATTTTTATATTTGTTCATTCAATTTCATTGAATGCTCTGCTAAATACACCTATTGTACCTGGAAATAAAGCACTGTTTGTTTTATTTGTATAGTATGTGTATTTGTAATGTGTATCTTTGTTCTTATTTTTTAATAAGAAAAATAAAATAATGACAAAGATTTTTTATCTTCACCCACTTTGGCCTAAATATCTGCCATGCATCTTTGTCTTTCTAGTTTGGCTGTAATGCTCAGACAACTTGTAAAACCAAAATAGTAAAACTAACAAAGAATCGGGATAAAAATCGTGAATCGTGATATTTCTATAAAAAATCGTGATATGATATTTTTCCCATATCGCCCACCCCTACCCTTTAGCGTATTTTTTTTTACTTGCAGGGTCCTCCGTTGTTTTCAGTTGTTTGTCTTAGTTTAATGGTTTGCATACAATTGTAAAAAATAGAAATTATTTTATATAAATTTATACTTTCATTGGAGCACTTCTGAACAATATAAAACACGTAACAGGCAAATATAAGTGCAGTCACAGGTATGTATTGCAAAAACTGACCATAAACTAGCAGTATAAAAGCATTACAAATAAGTCGTGTTGCATTCCAAGTCTTCTGAAGCTATACAAAGTCTTTATGCGAAGAAGAGAGTAAAACATAAGTTTTTAATTGCTGAAAATGATCCCGCTCCGTTAACACGTTCACATCTCATTCAAAAACATACTCCCGTCCCGTAGAGTGACGCAATTGGTCAAGAGACACACAAGAGCCAATAGCATTTCACAACCAAGGCTGACGTAAGGCTTCTTCTGGCGGCATTTTCTGAAATTGCGCACAGAAACTGCACACAGGATGAGCTTTATCGCGATCGCGTCTATTCCTCTCACAAATCAATTGTTTTGCCTCGGAAGACTTGGAATATTAAAACGTGTTGCAACATAGGCACACACATTTAGGAGAAACCGTTTTGTTTTTACTTTAAACATTTTGTGCACTTTTGTTTTAATTGACAATACAGACATTAACAAAAGATTTCCATTTTAAATAGATGTTAGTTTAAATAGATGCTGTTAAGTATATTAAAATAGAAAACATTTATTTTAAATTGCAATAATACTTCACAATATTATTTTGTGAAATAATATTCAGTATTTTTTTTAATCAAATAGATACAGTCTTGACGAGCATAAGAAACCTCTTTAAAAAACTATTGATCCAAACTTTTGAACTGCAGTGTATTGTACAGTAAAAAAAATTTCTCAGGTAACCTAAAATGTACATCATTTAGTTTACAGCAAGGGTCAAATCAAATATAAATAGCACATTAAAGTTAAAAGTTACACACTTTTGTGTGTGCATGCTGTACAGGTCTGGTATAAAGAATGCTTTTGCTCAGGTGCTCAAAATGTCCGCCCAATAGAGAAAAGTTTTGCTCAGCAAGAAAAAAATTAGAGGGAACATTGCTCCCAAGGGTCCTTAAATTTGATACAACTAAACTGAAGAGTTTTTAAGGCCTTAGACAGCTTTAAATATGTTAAATGGTATAAGAAATAATTTTTCAAATTGCCTTAAATTGATTTTTTATAATTCTGCAGATACCTTGTAAATAGTAAAATAAAACTCTTTCCTTAATATTCATTGATATTTGTATTGAAAATGTTTTTGATTGATATTTATGGTCTTTATTTTATTTGGGCTAGTTAAATTAATTTTCAGGCTACCAAAATCTGAAGAGTACCTGCCCGAAGGGCTACCAGGGATTTTGACATTTTGGGAGCCCTGTATTACATCTCTTTCCCACCAAAGCTCAAAGTTTAGATGAGGCGTATTATTCAGCACACACTCATGAAGGCCATCTTCCGAGTGGAACCTCACAAATCCTATCGTGTTGCACCGCATACCTCTTTACCAATGACTTCTCTCCAACACCCACTCAGTGTCATGCCAAAGAAAATTTGTCCAGACCAGGCCGTCCAGAGCTCAGATCATAAAACTTGGACTTGAACTGGAGTCTCGCAGAAGAAGTGCAAACTGAACTGCTCTACAAAGTTCAAATTAGGTGCTTTGTACCTCTAGAGCAAAGACAGGAAATCAAAAGCAAAGCGGGACCTGAACTGACCAAGCAACAGCTGTGAAACTGTTGGCCACAGACTACCTCAGATGTCTGATTTAGATTTTTCATGTCTGTAATGAAAGATCCGCTTGATCTGACAGTCACACCCACCTTTCGTGCTTTGGGGAAAAGCATACCATAATCCATTTTCAGCGTTCACACTTCTTATGACCAATGAATTTCAGTGTATTTTCCATAACCTTTCCGGTCATTCATACTAGATAGGGATACGCTGAAATACCGAGTACCAAGACTTGCTACTGCCAATACATCCACAACATAATGCTGTGAGCATTTAAGAAATACTGCTGCTGCACATATATGAAATAACCCACATACATATACATGAATCACCCTGTAGCATATCTATACAGGTGGAGCTGGGGAAGGTGGATGGCTTCTGAAGCACACTGCAACTGCTACAGCAGCACTAGCCAAGTATTTTAAAATTGAACAGCAAGCTCCTTGGCTGCTGATATAAAAAGAACCAATCAGCCGCGCCAGGTGATGATGTCATTATGTCAGATTGAGTTCTATCGGACCATGCCATCTAAAGTTTAGTAACTTTGGATATATATATTTGTTTGATCCAAAAGTCACACCCACAGCATGCAATAATCTATTTCCATTTATTTTCCATTCACTTACCAGTCATTTATTAATAACTGATATATTAAGTAACCATATCTGTCTGTGTATTGCTAAGAGAACAACGATGCTTTCTACAAGGCAGCTCTTTACAGAATTCCTTCTCAGCAGGGTGCAGATTTTGACATAAAGCCCATCTACAGAGCAATAAAGCTGCCTGGCAAGGAATGCAGAAAGAAAACATGTCACTTTATATCTGTTTTATGCCTCATTCAAATCGCTCTGCACCGTGCAGCTTATTTGAGAAATAAAGTGCAAAGCATTTTGCTTTAATAATGTTCAAGGAATGTTAATTTATTCTGTAATAACAACGAATTTGCAAATGGATTCGTTAGATATCAGTTCACTTAAATATTTCCAAAGCAATATATCTATAAAGTTAACAAAAGGAGACCTTCAGAGAACTTTTAATGTCTTCTTTCATTTTAAAAACTCTTTTCATAAACTCCAGGTATGGAAACTAAACCGTTTTCAAATTTAAATGCACACTTGATCCAACTTGATCCTCATTTATGATAGCGTTGTGTGCATCAACAGTCCTTCATGAAATCAAAAGATATTATCTGCAGTATCAGTCAGTGTGTACAGTGAGTATAGCCAGCAGCAACATAAGCAACCACATTAAAGAGATGGATCGATATATATGCGAGTATGAGGGTGTGTGTGCGACCCCGAGACACCTCTTCAACATGGAAATGTATCTCTCACCGTGAACTTCAACTCAACCCTGACTCCTCGCTTTCCAGCATGCTTCAGATGCTGAGATCAGATTTCTGCATGAAAAGAAGACTTAGAGGAACCACACTTTGTACAGCAACATAAACCCCTCTATATCAGATCACTTTACAAAGGCACTTTAGAGTGCAAGAGAGCCTTAATAGTTGTTACCACGCGTGTAGTTGAACACCACATGTTCTATTACAGTGACCTTCCCTTTCATATAACAGGTAGTCTATACTGAGGCCATGTTTACACCTGGAATTAAGGTGCAATTTAATCAGATTACAACACTATGTACAGCTGTAAACTGGGTCTGAAAGGTTTTGAGCTTGTCCGTTTTCGACCATTTCGTGTGGTTAAAAGCATTCGGATAGCCACTGAAGACAGCTGCCCTCTCCTCTTATTATGGGACATGTTGTTAAAGCGCGCTAGCCAGACAGGATTTAAACTTTGCCGGTTAAAATCGTAAGTTTGGTTTGAAGGCGAAAAAAAAGGAAAATGCACAATGTTCTCTTTCTAGTCCTGATTCAAACACAACCCCACAACATTCGGCATAGTTCTGTGGCTATGAGAGCAGAAACGAAAGCTGCCGCTCTCTATTTCATTTTCTGTTGTCTCCTTTTGTGTTATTATGCAAATTTCGCTAGTTTATTTTGCAATATTAGATTGAAAGATCTAATTGAAGATTGAAAGAAAAAGCCCCTATATACCTGCGTATAATCTGGAAAGAAGTGGTCGAAAGTGGACAAAAGAGAAAGATTAAAACACCAGATATAAACGGAAATGTGTCTCGCTTGTCTACTTGTGATCCAATCACCCAAGCATATCTTAATATCAGGTGTAAACAGGGCCTTGTTATTGTCATGTTATTAACTGTATCATAAAAAAGTGTACATAAAAAATAATAATTAAATTTAATTTAATAAATTTAATAAATAAATAGTTATACTTTTGGTTATCCTTCACTAAACTGAATACTCGCCATACAAGTGAAATTTTATAAATGATTTACTATATGATTTACTAAATTGGTTTGAGGCCTTGAGGCTACAATGATCCTGTTTTGTGGCCCATGAGCTTTCCAAATTTAAGACACTTAAAGCAGCATGTGATGGACCTGATACGCACTCAATAGGACATTATTCAACCACAGCACAAAGTTTTCCTTCATTTGTTTACACAGACTGACTGATATATGAATATGAAGCTAATAAAATGTCTACCACTGTCCATTTTCCAACACTTTATAGAACAATATTCTAATCTAATAAAGACTGCTCCTCCTTTGGGGAGTCAGTCTGCACTCCCTTCAAACCCAAAGTCAAGGAGAGTGAATTCCACTGGCCTGACGTACGTTTTTACTTTCACAGTCTTTCATACAGGAATTCAAAACGATTTCGAGCTTAGTAAGAGCCTAAGTGTAATGTCTAGGGAGAAAAGTATCGAAGGGATGGAAATCATAGACCTGGATGACTGTTTCAAACACCAATTTCAAGGTTCGAACTGAAGAATGAAAGAAATTTGATGTGATGTATAACATCTGTCATTACTAATAAGTTAACAAACTGTAAAAAAAATAAGGGAACTCTACGGTGAAAAATTCAGATGTAACAGAACTACGTTCCCATCAGCTCATTTAATTAAAAACAGCTGAGCATGCCCTGCTTTGGAATAACCTTGACATATAATTTAAAACAAACTTCTTCTGATAAATCAGCACAGTCTTAACCAAAATCATGAGTATCAACCAAACGTACTAAGAACCGTGCAGCCTCACGAAAAGCTCCTTGGGTCATCTTTAAGAGTTGTCGTTTACAGCTCAGGGATTAAAACAGAGAACATATGTTTCTTAAAGATGTAGCTACCAAGGGGCTAATGATTACTTCCAGCAGGACTAGCAAAGCCTGCTAGGCTAATTACATCTGATAAAATCAATCCAGCTTTTGTCCATGCTCTTGCCTGGCCTGACTATAAACTTTAAAATAAGAGAGCACACCTTCAACAAAAGATGTTATCAGTCCACAAATAACTACATTTTGGTGCATTTTTGGCAACTTTTCACGAACAACTTGATTTATTATTTACAAACAAAGCATTGTTTCAGCACTACGGTACAGTAACAGTTGATTTTCAGTACAAAAGTTTGGGGGTGGTAAGTTTTTTGGTAAAATATTTTTTCTTTTCACACCAAGGCTGCTTTTATTTGATCAAAAATTCTGTAAAAACAATAATATTGTAAAATATAATATAATTGCAATTTAAAATAACTGTTTTCTATTTTAACATATTTAAAATTTAATTTACTCATGTGATGGCAATGCCAAATTATCAGCAGCCATTACTCCAGTGTCACATGATCCTTCAGAAATCATGCTGATTTGCTGCTCAAGAAACACTTCTTATTATTTTCATTGTTGAAAACAGTTGTGCTGCTTAGTATTTTGGGGAAAACCGTGATAATTTTGTGATAATCCATAGCCAAGATAACTTTCAAAAGTCAGGTAGGTCTTACAAGTTTAAATAGGCAGCATACCTAAAAGCATGATCCAATAGGATAATAATAATCCTAATAATATTGTTGTTGTTGTTATCATTACTCACTATTATTATGCAACCTAATAGCATTATGCAACCCATGATGGAGTTCAAAAGTGATCTGGGTCAGATTGGTTTTGGGTCAAGCGCTACATTCCATTTAAAGTAACTGATCTTTGAAAGTGTAAAACTGAACTGATCGCTGTAACACATTTAATCACACTTGGAATGTTCAGGGGATCAAAGCGGGGGGCATCAACAACAGCTCAAGTCCGCTGTAAGGGCTGCTGATGCCAAATATCCCATATAAATAGCTCCAGAAGGCTGCAGGGTTTTCTTAAACGAAACTACAAAGCACTGACAATTTTGAGCTGACATATGCTTTTACTCCACAATAAAAACACACCACAGCACAAGCAACAGGGGTCAAGCTCCTGTGGGGTTATCAGCGAGGAAGTGCTGGTAGGAAAGGGCCCTCTCTCAGAACAATACTATCACAGCTCTGAAGCTGCTCTGCCCACTTCTCCTCGGTCAAACGGCCCCATGACTTACTGCTAACAGTGGCAAGTTTAGTACTCGGCTTGATACACCGTAAGGCTAGATGACTCACTATGGAGCAAATGAGTGGCTGTGCTTTTCCATCCCAGGAGTGGCAAACAATGAGGAGCCACACATACACATTAAAATGAAATAACTCAAGACACAAAAATGCCTCGCTAGCACTCAGTGATAATCTAAAAAAAGGACTCCCAAATTTGTCCACAATACATTTCATAAACTACCCCTGTGAAATGCAAACATGTGGAGACTAAATGACCACCCACAATTCATGTGGGTTTAGTTTCAAGCTTTGAATAAATTGAGACTTTGCTAATTTGGTTCTGTCATTTTATTCTACATTTTCCTGTAAGCTGTAAATATGTCACATGTAATATTACATTTAAAGGTGAAGTGTGTCATTTTTCTGAAGCTAAAATATTTTCTCCTCTCCAAGTTTAATATTAAAATATATCTTTGTTTGAGAGGTTCAACATGTAAAGTTTCTGGCTCAGCCAGTGGTGTAAGTAAGGCACTTTTAAAGAAACAGTCCACCCAATAAAAAAAAAAATCTGTCATTTTCTCACCTTCATGTCATTCCAAAACTGTATGACTTTTCACTTCTGCAGAACACAAAAAAAGATATTCTGAAATATGTCTTAGTGCTTTTTGGCCATATCAAACGAGTACAATGTTGTTTTGGACCCCACTGACTTTCATTATATAGATAAACCAGTCAAAGCATTCTTCATAATATCTTCTTTTGTGTTCCACAGAAGTGAGAAAGTCATATATAAGTAACAGAGGGATGACAGGATTTACATTTTGGGGTGAACTATCCCTTTAACACCTCTGCTGTTCGCAAGACCAAATTGTAAGCAAAGAGAGAGACAATGGCTCGGTCTATACAGAGCAGTGGCTACAGCGTCTATCCATCTGCAGTGTTTAAGGCGGAGCTGGTGTAAATCAAAGCCACAGAGGCAGTCATTGGAAGAACTGCTCTGACATTACTGTGGACAGGCTGAGGAGAGACGAGATCTGCTCTCGCTGAGGGCTGGATATACCGCAGGCCGCAACCACACACACACACCACAGGTTGGCTCTGAGGATGCCCTCACTGGAGAACAACCTTCCACACTGCACACGCTATCCACTCCCTTCATGTCTACTTGTTCCCACCCAAGTCCATGCACAGCACATTTTACAACCACAACCACTGAGAAATGCAGATTACTGCCTGTTCTTTCTCACATTATTTGATTAACCTTCAGATTTACAAACCCACTGAATTAAAACAGGAAGTTTTTAGGAGGAAACTACTTTTTCTGGCTATTGTTTATGAAGTTGATTTGGTACTTGATAGTTGTTTAGAGGAGGCATTGGGGGAGGGGCATTCTTGTTAAGTATCTGATTGGACAATAAACTGTGTAGTTCAGGATGAATCATCAATAATTCTGGTCCATTTTCCTTGATGTGGAAGACTGCAAATTTTACATGTTTATCTGGCTAATTTGGTCAAATTTAAAAATTACTCTATTTTAAAAAATGTAATATTGTGAAATATTCTTACAATTTAATTAAACTGTTTTAATTTATTTTAAATGTAATGTATGCCTGTGATGCAAAGCATCATTACTCCAGTCTTCAGTGTCTCATGGTCCTTCAGAAATCATTCTTATATGCTGATTTGGTGCTCAAGAAACATTTCTTATTATCTTCAATGTTGAGCAGTTGTGCTGCTTAATATTTTTTGTGGAAACCATGAAACATTTTTTTTTCAGGATTTTTTGATGAAGAGAAATTTCAACAGCATAAATCATGTGTAAAATAATTTTTTTGATCAATTTAATGATTTTTTTTTTTGTCAAGTTAATGACCCTAAACGTTTTAACAGTATATATGACCTCAAAGCTAACAGACTTGGACTAAATGCCACAAAACACACATTTTTACATTATGGGGTTTGTTTGGAATCATCATTTGTTTATTCTGGGTTTGATTTATTAGAGCAGAATCATAGAATCATACCAACAACTGTGTTCTAATAAATCCCACCCAGAATAATAAACAAAGAAAGCCTTGCAAGAAAAAGGGCCTCAAAAGCCAGCCTCACAAGCTCCCCAGCATTTGTCTTTTTATTTTCATCCACATTCACACAATTCACCCAAACACACCCAGTCAGATTCTTCCACCCCCCCCCCCCCCCCCCCCCCCCGAGGCAAACTCTAAATACCACTATGGATTTGGATCAGATTTGAAGACTAGATTATGAAAAAGAGAAAAGGGATATAAAAAAAACCCTGTGTTTGTGAAGGCCAGTTTGTTTTTAAGTTTTTATACCCCCACAAAAAAAAGTTCCACCAAAATAATCAACAAGTCAAAAGGAGCAAAACAAGAAAAAAACAAAAGGTTAGCTAGAGATGGTTAATGAAGACCATATGCCTACCTTCACTGGTAGCTGCATTCTTTGAAGCTTTGGTTGATGTCTGATCTGTACTTGAACTCAGGTCGGAGGAAATACTGGAACTGCCTTTCCCTAAAATCACAAAGAACACCCCAGGACACATCAGGACACCCAGAGCACTAATAGAGACTCAACAAGCAAAAACCACAGAAAGAGATACTGTATGCAAACACCTTTATTTTAGCATACTTCTGTACATATAGCCTATAATGCTCACAATACACAAAACACAGTATTAAATATCAAGACTTTATTTTATCTGTCAAGCGTGCACAGATAACATAAATATAATAAAAAATGAATGCAACAGGGTTCACCAAATCTTACGATAAATGCCAGGCATTCTTTTTCTGTCCATCACAAACTTAGAATAACAAACCAGATGCCTCCCACAGATACTCCCCAATGGCAGGGACAAGAAAAAACAAAACAAAGCTGAAGCTTTTTACAAATCACATTACAGAAAACCTGTGCCCAAAAAAACAGGCCTAGCTAAATTTGAGTTAAGAGTGCAAGATGAGGTACCGTTCAGTTGAGTTTATCATCACATTAAAAAAAAATCTATATATAAAAATAGAAGCCAAAGAACTTTTTGGTGATGATGACATTTTTTGGAATGCAACATGAGAAGCCTTTTGTTTTATAATATCTGAAAAAGCTGATTCCAAATGAGGAAAGACACAACAGTAAACCTAAGCCTCATGTTTCTTTGTATTTGTAGTTTGATTAGTCATGCTGATTGCACATTTATTTTGAATTGAAACAGCCAATAACCAGCAGAACAAATGTATTTCTGTTTTTTTTTTTTTTTTTGGATAACCGTAAACCTAAACAGTATAACGGTAAAACAACATGCCCTGGTGTGAAAGTGTCCTAAACACTCCTGTTTGTTTCAAAGGCACTTCAGAGCATCAGGTCACATATGAGGCATGTTTACAGGCTAGATGAGAGAGAAAACACAACCCGAGTTCACATAAGCTTTTATTTTACCATAAATGGCCTGACTGATGGAGCCTCCACATGCTGAGCAAAAAATGTGTTTAGCTCTGTAAACAAACCTGTTTTTCACTAAATAGTCTCCTAGTGATATCACTAAAGACATTTCAGGCCAGTTTTTTTTTTTAAATGATCAGTGAAATCAGTGAACTAAAGTGGAATCTGCTCAGACACTAACCTTGAATGAAATGTCTGGTTGCATCATATGCATTGTTTATTGTTCATTGTCTCTGAAGAATGTGCTTCATTACTAATGAAATTAATTGACTGAACAAACATGGCATTGATGGAATTCTACAAAGCTATTGCCATAGATGCTCAACCAGACGATTCGCATGAAATTTGAAAAAATAAGCAAGCGCTTTTAATGATTATGGAAAGAACACTGAATACAGGCTTATATATGAGCAGCACGATATTCATAATAAAAACAGTGTGTACTTTTATGCAAGGTACAAATGTTAGACTCTAAACCAGTTCACTCTAAACCAGTTCCAAAGATTGCAGTGTTACAATTACCTAAAAGCCTTAAACCAACCAAATAAGTTCTATGTTCATCTACAGTATGTGACTGAACACTTAAAAAATAAAGGCCCTTTTAGCATCCTTAAGACAATCATTGTATAAAAACAAAAAGGTATTATTTGGTGTAGGCTTGATTTATTTTGTTATTATCCACTATATGTTTGACTGGTTTCCTTTGGATAACTTATTTAGGCTAAAAAAAATAGATCCAGGACATCCTGATTTTATTTTAAGGAAGAAAATATGGTCTTTGACTGTGACTTCCGTTTATATTAAACTTGAACAAACATTTGCTTTAAAGCATCCATCATGCATGCTCATACTGTTTTAATGGCTCAAACCAATGCTAAAAGGAAAAACCTGGCACTCTTTAAAAAAAAACAGCTCACAGTGAGACTAGAATAACAATAGTAAGTATTTAATGCATTGAAGCCACTTAAACATTTAATGTGGAAAAGTGTACATTTACTATTTGTTGGCTTACAAATTGCAGTTTTTAATGTTGTGCATTTGAATGAAACACAGACATCATCTTGTCTTACTATGTTTAATTAAATCAAGGGAGGTCCTAGAAATAACTAAACTAATCAGTAGACAACATCAACTTTGTAAGGATCTCAACAGCGAAAGATAACAGCAAACATTGCAAAAGATTGTGATATGTGAAATATGTAAATTGAAGAGCTGCGTGTGGGGAGTTGTTGGTTTTCTCACTGAATGCCAGTCTTGAGGGCCAAACCTTGACCTTCCAGAGAAATCTGGTGTTTAAAAGACCACAAGTCTCTCACGCAGCCAAGAACTGACTCTGTGAGAGCAAAATCTCTGGCATGAATGCTCATGGTTATTAGGACATGATCAGTATCAAACTTTAACATCCATATTGTAATAGACAGCCTCTGTTTTGACCTTTAATCGCTGTCATATACCTATTTGTTGGGGGGGGGGGGGGGGGGGGGGGGGGGCATAAATCTGCCCACAAGCTAAAATGATGGTATGTGTTAGGCCATGATTCACAGCTTATTAAAGTACACACACCCCTCTGTTGATGGTTACTTTAGTAAAACCATCGCATTGTGACCAAACCCAAAGCTCTTTAGTTTTCAAAAATCTGCTTTAAGAACCATGCTTCCTTTTTAATGCAGCAACAAAATCTTCTTTCTGTCTATGTGACAAAAACTAAACAGAGAAGTATATGAGTCCTTTCATGTGTATTTATACTTAATGAGTTGGACAACAAAAAAAATGTAAGGCACTAAATATATTAGATTTATAGCTGGATTGTTAAGCATAAACCCCAAAATTCTCAAGCATTAAAAACAATGAATAATGTTACATTTACATTAGTTTTAGGCGTGTTTTAAGTAGGCTAATGGTGACAATCTAATGTATGAATTCTATTCCTATGCAGAAAATTAACTATTTAAGCACCAGGGCTTTCCTCGGTTCAAATCTAGCAAAATGCTGTTCAAACAAATATGGGAGGATTATAAATATTCATGACATAATATGTATTTCTATTATGTATATTCATGTGATATGTGTATTTTAAAATGGCCCAATGCCAGAAATATCAGAAAGTATTTTAACGTTTAAAGGGTAACCCTTAAAATGTATCAAAACCTAAATGACAAGTATGCTCTAAAATATACTTATTACAAGAGATTTCTGCAAGGCCAGTGTTGCCCACAAAGAATAAGGGGGAATAGTGACGTTGACACAACTATGGCTGCTGTACACCGAGATTTAACAGTGGAAAAGCAGCATTGTGTCTGGCTGTGAGAGTTTGATTCTGGCACTCACCGTCACTCCCGCTCTGTTTCCCATTGTTCGCACCCATCCTGCGGAATGCATAATCTACCGTCTGCGCTCCGGAAAAGTATCCATATGCGTAAAACACATACGACTGAAGAAAATGTGTGATGAAAATCCGCCAAAGACTGCTTTCAGATACAGTTCGATCCTGTAATGCAACTAGAAAATTAGAAATAACGGCAAAAGTCTGAGCAACTATTATGCAATCGGTTAAAACTCAACGCAGTTCCACAAACGACTGTTTTAAAACTGTATTTCCTCAGATACAGTGCTGGTTATGCATTTTCTTCATGTTAAAAGCTCCAGACTCCAGACAGCGCGCAGTCATCCAAAGGAGAGACTGGAAACCAGATACTTGTTGCGTCAGGAGCACGCATGGGCTCTTGCAGAATCTGTTATCATGAGTACATGAGCGTCTGCTGCGAGCGCGAGGCACTTTGACCTAATACCCTCCCTCGTTCCTGTACAGTAACGCAATGCTTTTAAAGCTACGATGCTTAATGTTATGGCAAGCCGTTTTAGCATGCATTGTTGAATGAAAGCTATTTTTATATTACTAGTTTTTTTAATTGCTCGTACTTCTATTTTTTTTTCTCTTTTACAATAGCTGTTCACTTGTAGCTAGCCAGGGTATGGCAAGTTTTTTTATATTTATATACACAAAGTTAATTCCAACTGCTTTATATAAAAGTGATTTTTAAATGTCAGCTTACATAAGAATACTTTTATTACAAAAAGCCCAGTAGTAGTGCCAAGTTTTATATTCCATCACTATATCAATATAGCGACAACTAAATATTCCATTGCTACTACAAATAGGACATTTTGTGCCATTTATTTATTAATGACTAATATTGCTCAGATATTTTAGTTTTACTAGTAACTATTTATTAGTAGGCCTACTTATTTCTTAGATACATAAAAATAGTTAATCATTCTTCAATATTTATTAAAAACTAGAACATAGGCACTAAAGTATATTCCAGTTGTTTTTAAACAAATTTAATCTCAGTGATAATATTTTGATTGAACAATAAAATACTTATTCTGATTAGTCATTACAATATTATTTACTTGTCATCAGATAATAAACTAAAAAAAATGCTAATATCCTGAACTGCTTGTTAGTATAATAATAATTATAGTAAAATAGAAATAGATGCTAGTAATTTTAAAAGAATAAATGTTAAAACGGTTTGCCATTGTGGTTATTTTTATACAATGTAATGTCTAATGAATGCGATGCATGGAGGAATTTGTAAAGAAAATTGACTAATAGACTAAGAATATGGAATTTAGATGTAAAATACATCTTCAAAATATAAAATTGCACAAAATCAATAGGCTACGTTTATTCCTAATTTGTCTCAAGTGGAACTGAACAAGAATTGCTATACTTACTGCAATTCACTCAATTCATATCCTCCAAACTAGGTGGCGACACAAACTCTTTATGGCAGCACTACTTTCCTCTACTTCGTGGATGAAAAGCGTCAGCTCATAACAGAAGAAGCAGAACTAGAACCTGTATGTGCTGTAAGTATTTCATACTTTCCGGATAACTCCGCTTTTCTTCACTTAAACGGTGTTATAAACTTCTTTTATTTAAAGCAAGCAGGAAGAAATGTGACTGGTATGCAGAAAACCACCAAACTGACAAGCCCAAATATTTATGAGCCGGTGTGTAAAAACAACGTGATAATCTGGGCACTGATTGGTATTTTCTTAAGAATGTGTGAAAGGCTTTATGTTTATATATGTATTATCCAGTAGTGTTGCGCTAAAACCACGCCTTAGCGAATTTATTCATATATATATATAGACCTTCTCATTTAAGTTCTGTGATTTTTGTTTATTCTACTAACTTACTAAAATATTCCTGTATCTTGCTTTTCCTGCCATTAATTTAACATACATTTTCTGTTTAATTCATACAACATCCAGAAAATTCTAGATTACAAACGCCTATGATGATTTAAAGGCACAGTTCACCCAAAAGTGGAAATTTGCTGCATGTGTACCAAGATGTGGATGAGTTTGTTTCATCATCTGAATAGAGATGGAGAAATTTAGCATTACATCACTCTGCAGTGAATGGGTGCCGTCAGAATTAGAGTCCAAACAGCTGATAAAAACATCACAATGATCCACTTGACTCTAGTATATCAATTAAAGCCTTGCGAAATGAAACACTGAATGTTTGTAAGGAACAAATCCGTTGTTTATTATTAATATATATATCTTAGATGGCGGGTGAGTACATTTTCAGCAAATTAAAATTTTTGGTTAAACTATTCTTTCAATTGCAATTTTTTATGTAAATCAGATTTTTTTAGGAATTCTAAGCATTAGCCATTCCTAAATGTGGTATACAAACATACATGTTGTCACAGTTCTGTGGTCATTATTTTAGTCTTTTTCTTTCTCATTCAGTAGGAATAATGTTCAGCAGTAATGGCTACTTACAACACGCTGCAGGACCGGATCAGAGTAGCCAAGGAGCTGCTTGAGCGAGTGAACAAGATTTGCAGTCGCCAAGGCCGTGAGGTTGAGGGTCGTGCTAAACTCTGCAGTAAGCTGCGGGCTGAGCTCAAGTTCCTGCAGAAGGTGGAGGCCGGCAAGGTTGTTATTAAGGAGTCCCACCTGCAAAGTACCAATCTCACTCATCTGAGGGCTATCGTCGAATCAGCCGAGAATCTAGAGAATGTGGTGAGTGTCCTGCACGTGTTCGCCTACGAGGTCCCTGACGGCCAGAAACAGACGTTAGTGGTCGATGTGGTGGCGAATGGTGGACACACTTGGGTGAAAGCCATCGGGCGCAAGGCAGAGGCGCTGCACAACATCTGGCAAGGCCGTGGCCAGTACGGGGATAAAAGCGTGATACGACAAGCAGAAGATTTCCTTGAGGCAAGTCGGCAGCAGCCTGTGCAGTACAGCAACCCTCACATTATATTTGCCTTCTACAATGGGGTCTCAAGCCCTATGGCTGACAAGCTCAAAGAAATGGGCATCTCTGTGAGAGGTGACATTGTTGCCGTTAATACAATAATCGAAGGTGGAGAAGAAGAGGAGGAAGAAGACAGTGAAGACAAACATGGTTGTGTGGAAGAGGACCAGGAGGGAGAGAATGAAGCTTTGGTTGAGGAAGAAGAGGATGATGATGATGATGACAATGACAGTGACGATACAGACCTCATGCACACCCGTGTTGATCGAGACAGCATTGTGGCCAGCCTTGCCTTCCCCACTGAAGTGAAGGTGGACGTGTGCAACAGGGTGAACCTTGACATCACCACTTTGATCACATATGTGTCGTCCCTCAGCCACGGCAACTGTCACTTCACATTTAAGGAAGTGGTGCTGACGGAGCAGGCCGCCCAGGAGCGCCAAGAGAAGGTCCTGCCCCGCCTGGAGGAGTTCATGAAGGGAAAAGAGCTGTTTGCTTGCCATTCTGCGGTTGAGGATTTCCGCGTGATCTTGGATACATTAGGAGGCCCGGGAGAAAAATCCAGAGCAGAGGAGCTGCTAGCCAGGCTCAAAGTAGTTCCGGATCAGCCATCTGAGCGCACACAACGCTTGGTTATGAGCTCAAAGGTGAACCGTAGATCACTGATGATCTTTGGGACAGGGGACACCCTGCGGGCCATCACTATGACTGCGAATAGTGGATTTGTTCGCTCTGCTGCTAACCAGGGTGTGCGATACAGCGTGTTCATCCACCAACCTCGCGCACTCACTGAGGGGAAAGAATGGAGAGCAACTCCAATATGACTGAAGGGCTGTCAGTGTATAAGATGTCTTTGTATAAGATATTGACAGATATATATTGTATGAAGATGGTTAAAGTTATATATGATGCTTAAGACCAGACACTTGTGAGAGGCACTAATTTACAGTCGCAAATAAATTGTACGGCTGGTTGGATACAGACACTTAGCAATCTTTATGTAAACTCCGTGAGCTCAGTGCCTCGTATGCAGCATTTCAATGCAAAGCCAGCAGAGATGTCAAATTAACCAAATGTATGATTATATAAAAAATATAGTGTCAAAACAGTGTTTAAACAGAGGCATATACTTTCGTTTTCAAATCTCTCGACTACATGCCTCAGGGTTATTTTACTTTTCAATTTAGTTTCTTTTCACAAACCTGATTTTTCTTAGTTAATCTTGTTACATCCATTTTCACCTGAGTACCAAATAAACACTCTTCAAATGGCGTTACCTCACGAAGAATATCTCCTTGTGATTCACTGAAGACAAGTTATGTTGTGGTAACACATTTATAGTGTATCTATTCCAAATAAATGCTGTTCGTTTGAACCTTCCATTCATTTAAGAATCCTGAAAGAAATATGTACACTATATTGCCAAAAGTATTGGGTCACCCCCTTCTAATGAACATGTTTGACTACTTTAGTCATTTCTATAAATACAAATCCTAATGTTTAAGCATATAATGATATTCTAGGGAATTGTGTGCTTCTAATTTTATAGCAACAGTTTGTACAAGACCCTTTTCTAGTCTAACATGACAGTGCCTCTGTGTATAAGGCACGGTTCAAAAAGACATGATTGATTCAGTCAGTGTGGAAGAACTTGACTGGTCTGCAGTCAAGTTCTAGAATATCATTATATGCTTTAACATTAAGATTTGTACTCAGAAATTACTAAAGTAGTCAAACATGTTCATTAGAAGGGGACCCAATACTTTTGGCAATATAGTGTATCATGGTTTACACAAAAATATTGACCAGCAGTTATCAAGATTGATAATGTTTCTTGAGCACCAATCAGAATAGAGAAAATTCAGCATTGCAATCACAGGATTATATTTTTAAAAGAAAAGAGTTATTTTAAAATATAATAATATATCATGACCATTCTTGTATTTGTAATTCAAATAAAATATTTATTAACATCAAAACAAGACAGACAGCACACTTTGCTTGAAATGAATAAAACAAGACACTTTCTGGTGGTGGAAGATGTTTATTGTTAATATAAACTACACAGGTATTTATTCTGTTACAACAACTGTGTGAACTTGAGGAGAACTGATTTCAGAGATCAATAAAAACGAGACGAAGTGATTAAAAGTAATTGGAAAAAGTTCCTCAGAAAAGTAAAGTTGGCTCTAGCATCATTTATTTGCAGATGCCTCTTGTTATAATACGGTGCAACTAATTCAGATACTAATTCACAAAATAACTTACTAAAATTTTCTTAATTCTGGAACTAGAAAGTTACTGATCTGACAGTCCAGCTCACCTTCACTACGGGCTTCTGTAAGAGATCTGTATGTAATTTGTCAACTTCATAATCACATAGAAGTTTTGGTGGCTAAATTTTTTTGGGTTGAACTACTATAATAACGTGGGCAATTGCTGTTTCATTGAAGGCTACGCATGCCTATTAAAAAGCACAAGCATTTTCTACTGGTCTTCCTGGCGGTGCTGTACAGTTATCCAGGAGACCTCTAGGCGGACAATTTTCTTGTGGTAATGACGTCGCAAAACATAATTTTAGTTTGAGTCTCTTCTGTACACCCGGTACTGTAGAAGTATCATCGACTAGAAGACACTGGTATTACAGAAAGTTTTAAAACGACTCTACAACTATTTGTAGCTGAGAAAGACATGACGGAGATGTAACGCATCGAGTTATGTGGCATTATTTAACACGTTCAGGTCTTAGCATATATGAAGATTGTTTTCTTTCTATTCACAAGTGAACTGGTAGTGTGTGAAGACCAAGCCCAGCCAGCCGAAGCTGTCAGTAGTGCTGCTCCCTTCTGAGTCATGCATTGATGCAAAACAAATCTGCTCGTAGCAGCAAAGCTAACGTCGACCACGCAAGTGCCCGTTCATTTGGTAAGTATCTGATTTGTACAAACTATTTCTATACCTTTTATTGTGATAGCACACTGCCATTCGTTTATTTTATTAGATGGTTTGATATAACAGCACATACTAAGTCCTCAAGCAGTACGTTTTCCCCATTAGCTGTGGAGGAGTGCTAAAACCAAACCCTCCCTTAAACACGGAAGTGGCAGTTAGCGCGCTGTCCGTATTTAAATATAACAGGAAAATCACTAGAGATTTTACCCGAAAGTGCTCGTGAACTACAGCAGCCCCTCTTGCTTGTTATTTTGACATAACTGAGTTAGCCTGCTAGCTCAGCAGCAGTCATTAGCTGCATCAACGAGCACTTTCTGAATGGTCGGGATCCCCTTTGTGAATGACCCCGACATTAGAATAACTTGTTTCCCTCGCTAGTTTCTATTGAGTGAATTAATACAATTCGCGCATGTCTTGTTTTCTTGTGAAGGACTGTATGAACGGAACAGGTGTCAAATATCACGCGCATGTGTTGTAGCCGTTGTTCAATTGTTACGGAATGGATCACGACCCAAAGTTAGTTTATTTATTTGTCATATAAATAATTACTCCGCAGTCCGCTCTCCGTTTCTAAAACATATTTGCATATACAGGTACATTATAGTGAATCTCACAGCACATATTTGAGATTTTAAATGATGCTGCTGCATATAAAGGCCTCTGGAGCCTGTGCAACTATTTACAAAATAGTCTGTCTACACTGTCAGAATATTGTAGCTTGTTGGGGTACAAAATCAGTTCCCTTAAATGGACAACTTTGTGCTTTATCTACCTATCCATCCATCCATAGATAGATATTCCATATGTTAGATGTTTCATATTTAATTATAATTTTCATACAGTATACTTAGACATAATGTTCAGTTTGTTTTGAAAGGCTAATGAGTTAACATACTGCTATAATGACAATGTTCATTTTGAAGTACATGATATCTTTTGGATATTTCACTTGTTTTCTCTGACCTTGCAATCTGTATGAATTAACAAAAGGCCCTTTCATTGCTGTATATTTACAGACCAGTTCAAAACCATAGTCTTTGGTTCAGAAATATTAACTTCACTTTATGCCACATTGCAACCTTGTAACATTCTCATGTGTTATTAAAATGAACCAGGGCCACATACTGAGCCTACTGCCTACTGAGGCACCTTTATAGAAATGTGATGCCCCATTAGTCAAGTGCTCATTTAAATATTCCATTGTTTTGTTCTTCTCACTCTTTGTGCCAACAAGCTTGTTAATGTGGCATCAATCATGTGGAAGCAGTCAACGATCAAGCATAACGTATGCCACACCCTTTCCATATACACCACAGACGACCGTGTAAACGGAGTAAACCTAAAGCAACTGCTGTTGTTAGCACTCGAGTCAACAGCAGTAATCTATTACTGTGTAGTGACTCCGCCCATGATTTCAGATTTTCAAAGTTTTTTCTTTATATATACTCATTACATATAATCACATTACACCTATGACCTATAGTCTCACATTCTGGACAGTTGGCTACTTTTGTATTTTAAAGTTTGGATTTATTAGGCTATATGGAAGCAATTAATTCCACATTGATCACATTTGATAGGAAGATTAAAAAGGATAATTCACCCTGAAAATGAAAATACTCACGTTATATGTGATTCCAGAGCTGTATGACTTTCATCTTCTGTGGAACATTAAAGATGATGTTTTGAGAAATGTCCCAGTGTTTTTTGTCTATACAATGGAAGTCAATGGTCACCAAATCTGTTTACATATCATCTTTTATGTTCCACAGAAGAAAGTCATACAGGTTTGGAACAACATGAGGGTGAGTAAATGACAGAACTTACATTTTTGGGCAAACCATCAGCAGTTCTTTAAGAGAATTGTCAAATTTATGTTGTTGTTTTTTTTTTTGCTTCACTCTAGTAAACAATGATGTCAGTGTCAGTTAGGAAGGGAACCAACAAATGCTAGGCTAGCTTTTATGAGAAGACTCATTGTTTTAGCATTTTCTCAGGGGACCGAAAAGAAAGTAGGCCTGTTATCATCATTATAAACAGGGTGAATGATGGGAACAAGACAAAGCTGATTATGCACAAGTAACACCCCAAACATGTTTGACTCACTTGAAAGGGTGCAGGTATATTATTAGTAATGGATGTAGGTAATTGTTCCTGAATGTCCCAAATAGTTGCTGCTGTACATAAAACACCATTCTTTATCATTTGCTTCTTCTCAAAGTTCTTCCTTCTAGGTTTCCCTTAATATCCATCTACCTCTGATTTTTCACTACTTCTTCACTGCATTGCCACCCATCTCTCGTTGCCTGAAGCCATGGCTGCCAACAGGAATGCTTTGGCATTTGGCCTTCACAAGGTGATAATGGTGGGCAGCGGTGGCGTGGGCAAGTCAGCACTAACACTGCAATTCATGTATGATGAGGTAAGACTTAATATTTAGGAATTTCACATCGTGTGTACATTGAGGTTAACCACAAGGTATAATTGTGCTGATCTCTCTCAAAGTTTGTGGAAGACTATGAGCCCACCAAAGCTGACAGCTACAGAAAAAAGGTGGTTCTGGATGGAGAGGAGGTTCAGATCGACATCCTCGACACAGCGGGACAGGAGGACTACGCTGCCATTCGGGACAACTACTTCCGCAGCGGAGAGGGATTTCTCTGCATGTTCTCCATCACAGAATCTGAATCCTTTGCTGCTACTGCTGATTTCAGGTAGAGATGACTTGAAAACTGGTGATTAACACAACACTGGTACTGCAGGGTACAAGTCAAAAGCTTGGCTAAATTTGTTCATGCAGCAAAATGTATCCAGAGTTTTCCCATTTTATCTCTAAACTTCAGAGAACAGATCCTTCGAGTAAAAGAGGAGGAGAACGTACCTTTCCTGCTGGTGGGAAATAAGTCAGACTTGGAGGACCGACGGCAAGTCGGGGTGGAGGAGGCCAAGGCCAGAGCAGATCAGTGGGCAGTCAGCTACGTCGAGACTTCTGCCAAAACCCGTGCCAACGTAGATAAGGTAGGCCACACAAAAACTGGTTTGGCAACCATTACATTTGATACATTTAGGGATAGTTCAATCAAAAATGAAAATAGTCATTTATTCACCCGCATGTTGTTTCAAGCCCGTATTACTTTAAAATAAATTGTGAAGAATGTTCAGCATTGGATGACTTGAGGGTGAGTAAATGACAGTTTTTCATTTTTAAGTGAACTGTCCCTTCACCAAGCAGAATGAATCTTTCTGTATTAGCAGTACTAATGATTCATACAAACTTCATAATCTCTCCAGGTGTTTTTTGATCTCATGCGTGAAATCAGAGCCAGAAAAATGGAAGATGGCAAAGAGAAAAATGGAAAAAAGAAGAGGAAAAGTTTGGCAAAGAGAATTCGAGAAAGATGTTGCATTTTATAACGACTGGGTCGCACTATAACACTAACATCTTTTCTCTACCCTTCCACTGCTTCCAAAAAAAATCCATCAGGTTTCATCACTCTCCAGGCAAAAATGCTGGAGATTATCTCCTTAAAACACATCTAGGCTACATCTAGGCCTGTGTCTGTTTCTTCTCGTTATTGTTTCTCAATGGGTATAAAAGGGCAGAACATCAGATATGCATTAAAATTACAAATGGTGTCAAAGGTCTGACATATCAGATAAAAACATTTCTTAGCTCAAGCACACCAGAACTGACTACTATAATCATTTGTAATGACTTAGATTCTGTTTACTTTAGTTGCTTTTAGTTAAATGTGAGTACATTGATTGTTAAACACTAACACTTTAGAAAAAATACTACTACTCCCAACTATTTGTAAGTTCATGGTGTGTTTTGAGGATTTAAACCTTCTGTTCTGTTCTACTTCCTGAAGTAAAGCCTTAATGTTACAAAAATGTTGGGTGTCAAGCTGCATAAATGCTTTTAGGTAATTTTCTACAAGAAAATTATAGCTATATATCTTTGCCTAACATAGGCAATGCTAAATATTACCCAAGCAAATGCTCAAATGATTAAAAATAGCTAATAAACACAGGAATCAATGGAGTTTATTGTCAATTGGCTCTTTACCAAAACCTCTTTGAATTCAGACAGTCTAAAAGCCCATGCATTTCAGAAAAGTTGGCACTGTCCTTTATTTCATTTTAATATCCTAATTCTAATAGTGCACCAAACTCGTTTCAAATACGTGATTTAACATAACCCAATCTCTCCTTAAACATAAAATATTTGTAGTTAAAAGGGCTTTTTCACTCATCCGTGTGTACGGCACCAGATTTAGAGGTTTGTTTTGTGCTATCTAGGGGTCCCAAATCACACATAGATTTTGCGATTTAGAAATGAGAACATCATTTAGCTTGAGTTGACTTAACTGTGAAAACAGGTTGGAATGTTTTATTACACAGACTGAATTGTGTCCTTTATTATAACTTATATGCAACTGAATATTTCTTGCTAAGTTTATCCTGTGTAATTATATTTTTTATTGTAAATTGAAATTTTCTGAATTTTAGTTCTAAGGGGAAGAGTATATTGTGAAATCATGCTCACTCATACTAAAACTAAGAAACTCTAAGGGCTGGACACAATCTGCTTTTAAGACATCTGCAGATCTGGAGTAAACAAGAATCGTCACCCTTTGATGAATGGTTTTGAATAAGCACATCCATGTGTAAATAAATGTGAGGTTGACAGTTTATTTCCACATTACCAACTTTTTATTTTGCAGCTAAACTACACTGTTTTTTAAATGTTAACTCTGTGATTGTCTTTACCCAAATCTTTGTGTGTGTACTGTGGCATATTCAAGTTCTTTCCCTCTGTTTAGTCAGCCATAGTGGGTAACTATCCCTCAACAAGCTCTTGATTGGTCTGTTTGTGCAGTAAGCGTGCCATGTGGCAATGATGCTGACATATCAACAGCTGATGCCTCAAGAGACCCCTTATTACTTTAAAAAGTGACTGTCTTTGAGCGGAAAAAAAAAAGTTTACAAGACATTTTAATATAAGCCTCTATTGTTTGAGTCGTTCTTATTCACTTAGATACACTTTCATTCTATATTATGGGTGTCTCTTGGCAAAACGCTGAACATGCAGAAATCTGAATTCAAAATAGGGTAAGGGCAAATTATAAGCTTTATCGAAAGAACTAGCTGACAACCAATACAAAGAAAACTGACAGCACTGATGTAATGTAATATTACAACAGTAATTATGGTGATATGAATGTTGAACGAAAATGAAATACAAACATTTAAGCATACTGAACTTTAAAAAAAAAAAAAAAAGTCAAATGTTATGTTTCTGTTACATTAATAAAATCTATTTTTGTAGACCTCCAATATGAGATTCATATGATATATTGTACAGCAAAAACGTAATGCCTACAGAAAAGACTGAATTACAACTTGCAGAGATGTGTAGTAATGTTACGGTGTTTTAACTACATTATCCATGGTAAGATTCATTTTGAAGATATTAAACATGGTTTTAGTAAATAAAGCGTAACAGATTTCAACTTGCAATGTTTTTTGACAAGGACTGTATTGCATTACAACTTTTAATTATATTTGGCTTATAATTCAACAATAGTTCTTTGTGGGCTGTTTATGATTACAATGCCTGTTGCCAGTTTATGTTTATATATATATATATATATACAAAAAAGAAATTATCATAGACTGTGATAAAACCAAAAGTCACCAAAAATAAAAAGTTAAAAAACAAAATAAACAGTCCATAGAAAATTAGTAAAGGAGCCAAACTTACAAATACTTGACCTGACCTGTTCTAGTTAACAGCACACAGTCAATATTGAGAGGTAGATGGATGTGTTGATCAGACATCTTTTGTTAGATTGCATTTTGAGCTTGACGATATATTCCTCTGAATTCAATGAAGGATTTGCAAACTCCATGGGAGTGGGCCAGAGATGGCAAACTACTATGAATAGGCTGCCAGTTACAATAGCACCCCATTTTTATGATCCTGTCGTTGAGGAGCAGATATAAAAGTAAGAGAGAACGTCTCTTTATACAAGCAAGTACATATTTTAGAAAATGTTGTTAAGTCAGTTTCTCAAGAATTATTGCTGGTGAATCCTGCCTCAGGTCCATGTGTTCGGCTGGCTCCGTTTGACTTTAAAAATTTAGTGCACTACTGGTGCACTAAATAAAAAAGGACTGTTCAGTGACTTTTCCCTTTCACTGAAGTTAGGTAAAGTTTTAATTGTAGTACCTCCCTTGTCTGCTTGTATTGGTTTGTTTGAAGTTGCATTTAGACTGAGTTTGTGTAACTGAGATGGGCTGTAGGTCAGCCCAGGGATCTTGGAGCATTGATGGTTTGTAATATTTTTCCATATCATTTGTCCCTCTCTCCCTGCCATGCGCTGACCCAAACGGTGTGGATGTCCGTGGTGAACCCTTAAGGAGAAAATTGTCATGCAGAAAGACGTTAAAACAACCACAGTTACTCATAGTTTGTATCAGTGTCCAAACCAACAAAACAAACAAACGCACACAGTTCGCAGAAATGAACTCGGATTAGAGCAGCAAAATACCGCAGATAAATTAAATTTTACAGCACAAAAATGTTTAAAATTCAAATTGCGCATTAGTTTTTTTAATTAGGCCCTGAACGCGAGGGAACTACCTGATATCCAGAGTGTCGTCTGGGGGTCTCATACGGCGAGCGTCTGAACGGTGCGCCGCGGGGACTGCTGCTCGATCTGCGCGGTGTGTGAGCCGGAGACTGATCGCTAAAATACTTCCCGCCGCCGCCTCTGTTACCACCAAACTCTCTCGGTGGGGTATTGGGAGAACACTGTCCAAATCTAGGTCCAAACGGCGGCGGCGGTGGAGTTGAAAACGCCCACGGTGGCGATGGAAACATACTCCCTGTCCTGTCGAAGGCTGGAGGCGGGCTGCGGAAGCCTGCGGCCCGCGGACCAGAGCCCTGGCGGGGATGGCGAAACTGTGGTCTTTGCATCGCGTCCTGATCTGTTTCCCAAACCTCAAAACGAGTGTATTTATAACGTGACGCTCTTAAACCCGTTTTTCACTTAGCATAACAAAACAGCACGACCCGGAACAAGAACCGTCTCTCGGTGATTATCATTTGAATACAGTCAGTGAAAGACTCGATACTGCCGCCTATTCTCACGGCGCGTGAATAATCCCATCTGATGAAAGGCCCCATTCACGCCTTTCATCATCGAAAGTACCAATAAACGCCATCCATTTAAGAAAAGTTTCAGTGTAGTTCAGACACTCGTTGCCTCAAGTATTAGTAAACAAAAAAAAAAACAAAAATGGGGCAAACACTGGGCATAATTTTTTTGTGTGTGTGTTTTAATTCACAACCTATCCCTTGCTGTTGTCAATATAATGACAATTTTTTAAATTGTATTTATTTATTTGTTTGTTTGTTCATGGACCAATTGACTGATCCACCAGCACCAAACCTGCATGGAAATTCATGTTGGACTTTTCAGCTGGTTATATTTGTAGCCCATCTGGGAGATAAATGTGTAGATTTTAGCCTTACATATAGACATGGGCAGCTACAGTTTTTACTCCTGTAGTCTCATTTTTCTCTAATTTCACTCCTCTGCATGTGCTTTTCTCTACAATTTATCTATATTGCATACCAACAAAAAACTATGTAAAGTTGTCTAAAACCTGCATCAAATGTAAAATTAAGAAGAAATTAAAATTATTATTTTTGTATTTTATTGAAAGCAGTGTTTATAGAGAGCCATATCACTGTACTTAATTTTCTTCAGTGTAAAAAACATTTAATTAAACAAAGATTATTGGGGTATGTTTAACAAGAATATACTATTAACTTTTTATGCACACTATTTTAATGTCTTGTGTTCTTTCCGTTTTATTTATGAAATTCACTAGTATTTCTGAGTGAAAATTATTTGAAAGTAAATCCCACACTTTGGAAACTAAACGGTTGTTTCTCTTCAGCTGTCAGCAGAGGTCAGTGTAACCATTACTTTTTACATAGTCTTATTAGAAAATAAAGGAATAAGCAGATTAATGTGTATAACGAATCTTTGCACTATAGCAAAGCACAGTTAACATGAATAAATAAATAAATCCCTACAATCTCTGTGTGGAAGGGGCCAGGGGTCCTGCTGTTGTGAATAGTCCTCTGTTGAGGTCACGCCCGTGTTTTATTAGCTGTGCTCTTGAAAACAGATCACAATTCATCAAAGACAAAGTTTTGTTCTGAGAGGATAAGAGGTTTATAGTGATGAGGAATTATGCTGAGTTCTGATTCAGAACTGCTGATGGATTGAGTTCTCAAGCATGTTTTCTTTTATTATTTTGTTCATTTCAAAGCTCTTGTGTCAAAGTGTCATCGGTGTTTGGATTTGCTATTATTTAATTTGGAAATCAGAATACAGAGAAAGTGTGGCCTCAAAAGGCAAAGCTTGAGACATTACGTTTGGGAACTTCTGCAGTGAGAATACATGGCATTAGAATTTTCCAATTGTCACTAAGTAATTTAGGAAAATAAAATAAGTTGTAAATCATGGTAAATCAATGTAAATCGTGGTTTTAGTTCATTTGGATGCTGTTTTTAGATCATTTTTCAGTGTTAGAAATTTCTTAACTCAGACATTATTGGCAGACCAACTGCAGTATTTTTGTCCTGCCTGAGAAAGACAATGATGAGCATTAGTGGGCTAAAGATCAGACGCAGGCTTGACTGGAATAGCCTGAAAATTGAGTCTGAAATTAATAAGCAAGTACATGCACACCAAAAATGGAGACTGGAACATGAGGCATCCTTTTGTCTGCAAAACGTGAGGAACAAAATGTTTTATGGGACAAAACTGTGTCACTGAAGGCATAGACCATCTCACTGAGAAACAATGTGGCACTCAAATGAACCATGCTCCCACTTAAGTCTCCCAGGCAAGTGACCTATTTCCTCACACCCTAGATTTTGCTCATGTTCTAGCCCTCCGATTCCCATGTTTACTGAGTTCCCAGACTAACTTTTTCTCACATCAAATACCCCTCCATCATCCACCCACTGGAGGCTGGTCACTTCTACAATTTTCTTTATTTACTGTTATTGTTGCAGTCCTAAAAATACTCAGAAACCTTGCATGTTCTTGTTATGATATGAGTACTGAAACAAAATGTGTGTGAAAAAACAACAACATTTTATACCACATGTAGTTTTGCTCCTTGAATTTTACTGGCCAGCTGCATTCCATGAGTGCTGATATACAGTCCATCAAGTAGGTGGTGATAGATGACCATCTTTACGAGTGAATCATTCATTCAACCGATTCTTTCAAAATGCTAATTCAGGTACTTACTGGCTCGCGAAATTTATTCAAGAAGTTACTGGCTGCGACGGAAAACAGCACTGTGTAGGTATTTCTTATGTAATATGTAATTAGGCCTACTTTACAACCGTTAAAAAGTATGTTCTATATAGTGAAAATTTATTCTGAATTTATTAAATTTGTCCTGTTGTAATTGTTATATAACCTACCAGCAATGCTTGTGTCCAAAGTGTCCACTGGATGTGCTCTTAAGTATCTTGCTGAATAAAGGGAAGTATGCATATTCTAATAGCATACTCAGTCATTGAATGTTTCATTCAAACGATTCTTTCAAATCACAGTTCTTTTCATTCTTCTGTGAGTTTGTTTGGATCTGGTTTCATTGGCAGATAGAAAATAGACAAAGTAACTGTCAATACTGTGTGAAAAGATATATTTTATATTAACTTATTGTTCATTGATTTGTTGTAAAGAAAATGTTGTGCTGCTGAAATATATATTTTACTAGTCTGCAAAAATTATAGGACTATTTTTCATGTGCACTTTGCTTCTGAGTCTCTAGAGGTCATCTTTGCTTTAGTTGTGCTAAACAAAAGCTCAGTCTGTTTTACTGGACCAGTGTCTGTCCTCTGTCAGTTTGGAATTTGTTAATGTCTTTAGATCCCAAACTAAAAGTCAGCTGCAGTAGTGAAGATCCTTTCCGACTTTCAGTAAGATCCATGAAAATCTTGCTCTTGGCAATTTGGCACATCATGGAGAAGATACCTGCTAACTGTTCAAGTGGTCATGTCCCAAATATTTTTCCTATTTATATTCTATTATTAAAGCCATGTAAGGCCTTTTGCTCATTAATGGTTTTTTTTTTTTTGGGGGGGGGGGGGGATATATTGGCACCAGCTTATGGACCAAACTTGAGGTCAGTTGTTTGGGAATGTGTTAGAGAGAATGACTTGTTCCTTGTTGGGACATGCCATTGGTCTCGTTACATCAAAGGGCTGAGCAGTACCTCCATGCAGAGGTATCTAGAGGTCAGAATCTCTCAGCATTGGTATACTCATGCTCTAATAATCAAATCTTGTCATCTGGCTTCATGCTTTGTTGGTCACATGCTATTTGCACCCGCTTCTCTCTGGCTGCTTCATTGTAATTCTTTATGCCACAACTGTTTGGGACACTATGAACAATTCAGGACTCATTGGCATGAAAATGAAGAGCCATCTCTAAACTGTTTCACAGTCTTTGATATAATGTTTCATCTTTCTTAGAATTTGGTGAATGGGAAAATGGTGCAGTGTACTTAAATAACTACATGTGTAACATGCTCATTCATCTTAGTTTCAGAGGAAACTAAGGGATCATGATGAATGGTGCATGTTGTTTGTGGACTCTTAATGGAATTTAGGAGCTCAGGGAATCTGTTACAGGAATCGGAGGAGTTCAAGGCAGTGACAGATCTCAGGTGAGCAGTAGGTTGCACCTGCATCCTTCAAAAGTTCAGCAGACTGACACTTTTTGGAGCTAATCCACTTCTAGGCTTTGTCGTCACATTTATTTTTTCATTTTTGGCAGCTGTGCAGGGGCTCTAATTTTTTATTTGACCCTGGAGAACTTTTCACAGATGGCGTGACAGAGTTAAATCTTCTTGTTTCCTTCAATCATTCATAACACGTAATGCTAGCGTCAATCATCATTCTGCCAGATAGCACCTGAATTTCCACCCACATTCACTTAACATTCTTATGAACATGTATGTGAAGTAACATAGCATCCTTGTGCTATCAGATAAATGTCTGAGAGTTGAATTCTGGGAAGAGTGCAGCAGACTGATTAAGATAATGACCTGAATATTCCTTAGAGTGGAATTATCTTCTTCCTTTGTGTGATCTATCACAACATATTAAACAGCTGGTTGTTTTTTATACCAGTCGTAAGAGGATAGATCTAAACACACCTGTTTGAGCTTTAGGGTATTATGAGGATATTTCACTAATTTGTTTTCTGAGCACATCCAGACTGATTTTTGCAGGTGTGGGTGACACAATTGAAAAAGTTTCTTGAACAACTTTATGCTGTCCTTCATGAGGGCTGGGATGAAATCCCAAACTCGTGACTGAGATATGTAACTAGCTTTTTTCACTTCACAAGCAAACCTTTATTCTTGGATTAAACAATGCACCCTTGAAATGTCATCCTTTTGATGGGTAATGCTGTTTCATAAACACAGTTGTGAAAAGAAAGAATGTATGTGTTGACAGATTAATTGATCGATGACAATACGTGTATTTTTAGACCAATTAGGACTCGAGCCAAAATAGATGCCGGTTCTTCCTCCCTGCCAAGTCTGGATTGGAGGTAGCAATCGGTTGTGTGAATAGCTGGGGAAAACGCTCGGCTTCGAAACACGTCCGTTGTCATCTGTGTGGCAAAGGAGAGATGGGGTCATGCAGGAATTTTTCCAAACAAAATAAAATAGTTGGATCTCTGCAGATCAAATAATAGTTTGGTAAATATTACATAATAAGTTTGGAATCTTAATATGGGTGCCAGAGAAATGCCCAATCTTGCGTATAATGGCTCATGTGTTATATAATACTGGTGGCCTGTCTACTTTGTCTTGTTATCAACAACATTTCACATCTTGATTAATTTAGCACAGCCCACAATGTAATACTAACAAACGTGTTACACTTTTAGACACATTTTACTTAAAAGAAACAATAACTGTGTAACGTGTGTTTCATTAGTGTGCCGTATGTATTAATACAGCTTGCAAAGGCCATAAATGGAACAAAGGGATTTTGATGAGTGTATTAAATGAAATATGAGGAGGTCAGTAAAACACTTAATTTAATCCAGCAGATATTGAGGAATGGAGGCATTTTTAATGCAATATTTTATCTATGATGATCACATGTAACAGTCATGCAGCCTACTTGACAAGTGATAAAGGTTATATGAATGGAAAGTTATTGAACAGATTTCCTACATTTCTCTTTAAATCTTTCTTTCGATGATGTAGCCATGTTTGATGGATTTATCCTGTGGTCAAGCATGCACTTTCCTCCTGCTCCTGGCAAGACAATCAAAAGGCGTTTCTATTTGGTGATAATTTGAGGATTTTGCCATTCTAAACCAATGTGCAAGCTAAGAACAACACTAACACACCTCCTGGGGAAGTTTGTATTCATGCACACCCAATTTACCTTGGACAAGAGTTGCTGATATTTCTGATAAAGAAGAAGGATCAGGCAACTCCTTTTTCCTGCACTGACAGAGGCAGTGTTTGCAGGACTTGATTAGATATCCATAAGCAGCGCTGTATATTACAATTATTTTCTAAGGTATGTCTGTGAAATAATCTGTGCTTGCTACATTTGGATGGACAGAAGTACTAATCCACAATGTCTAGGCATTTTCCACATTATTTCAGGGTTTCATTTTTCAGTTGAGTTCTGTAAAGTTGATCATGGAGAATGCTGCAATATTCAAATTAAGTTAATTTGTTTAGTTTTTTTTACATTTATAATTTTTAATTCTATTTTTCTAATTTTCTATTTCTAAATATATATTCTTTGTGCTGTAATGTTTATGTGGTGTTTAATTATTTCTCTTGTCTGCATGGCAAGTCTGATGTATTTAACTTTTATCTGTATTTATCTAAAATGTGTGTGTGTACTGTGTATATTTATTATGTATATATAAATACAAATACATGCATGTATATATTTAAGAAAAATCTGTTACGTTTATATATTAAATATATTTATATATAATATAAAATATAATAATATCAATATTTTCAAAATATATACTGTATGTGTGTGTATTTATATATACATAATAAATAGACACAGTACACATACATATATGTAAACAAAACTTTTATTTTGGATGCGATTAATCACGATTAATCGTATGACAGCACTTGCAAAAAAAAAAAAAAAAAAATTGTGGTACTCTTCCATTCACTGCTCTTCAAGTTATCCCAACTATGATGACTTCCGCTGCTGAGAAACCCGGAAATGTGGAAAAGGTGCATAGTAATGCTGACTTGGAGCTCAAGAAACTTTTATTTTTATTACCAATGTTATAAATAGTTGTGCTACTTAATGTTATCGTGGAAACCATGATACTTTTTTCTTTGATGCACAGATGTTCAAAACATTTTATTTTTAAATATATGTTGATTTAATGTCCTTGCTAAGTAAACGTATTCATTTCTTAAACTGACTGACACTGGCCCCAAACTGCATAATATACTGTATTGATTCATATTTTTTATGGATATTTAATTTTGCGTGTAGAGGGAGCAGGACAGTTTTAAGAGTGGAATTGAAGATTATTACTATTTCCTAATGCTGAAACTTCATATATCATGTTAAGCTTGCTGGAGAAACTTGAAATTGGGGAATAGTTTCCCAGTTTTTTTAAGAATTAGCTTCTGAAAATGAATGGCTATTCACATTAAGACATCTGACTGAGTCAGTAGAATGTGAGGTGGAAAGGTCAGAATGAGGGATAGGAGTTGCACGCATAACAATTATGGGAAAAAAGCATTCATTAACTGACTTTAGTGTATTTGACTAAACTGAGAGCAACGTTGCTCCAAATGTATCCTTGGGAGAGTTCAGTGGATAATGAGTGTTGGTGTGGTTTGTGAAGACCTGCCCTTCAGGTATGAGCACAGCCGAGTGAATGATACCACAGAGACCTGTGCTATGGATAATCCCGTGCGTCTTCTATCACATAGCACAGGTCTTCCCAAATGTCTAAAGTGTTTCTGTCCCACAGATGCAGATTCAGAATGAACATTTAATGAGGTTCTCCAGACAGTGGACAGTCCCTTGTTATTAGTTCATGGCAGCAATTTACAATGAGTGATACTCCCAGAGATTTATGAGACGACAGGATCAAGATGCAGTAGAGAAATTGTTGTAATTATTATAAACTGTTTTTGTAGACAGAAAACTTGCTTGTGAAGTCATATGGCAGTCTACTTAAGGGAATGGAACATATTTACATCCAAATGATAATTAATTTACAAACCCAAAAAACACAAACCCCAGAATCTACCTATGAAGTGAATCATCTAGATTCAGTCAGATTTACTGAATAGCAAGATGTTTGTGTGTTTGCCACTGCATGTAGAATTTACTGATGTCTTCTTTTAAACAGTGAGTGAGTAGTTCAAAACAATTTTTTTATATTGCTTGTAATGGTAATGGATGGATTTTCAAGTTATGTGTTCAGCATGATAAGTGTGGCACAAATAGGCTCACAAATAAATATGCGCTGCTTAGACATGCATGATGAGCAGTCTAATACATGCAGCTGTTTGTTGAGCTCATCTTATCAAGCTTCATTCATTTTGATAAAATTGCCATATTTCACATATAGGTTGTACAAACATGTATTCAAAGACTTTAGCAAAGTAATCTTTACAGTGGCTGCATGCTATAAAAGTGTATTCATGAAATACAAAATGAATGTTTTATTATTTATCTGCAACATGAATTATGGACTGAAGAATATTCATTTAGCCAACACTTATAGCTGAAGTGTAATGTATATCATAAATGTCTGAGTTTCTCGAAACAGTTGATCTTTTAAGCACAGAAATCTAAAATGCACATACAAACGGATAGGCTTATACATTCCCACAGAGAGCAATTAAAGGACACGTTGAGCACACTGGTGTCTGAGCCCCTTTTGGGGAATGTCCAGGGGCACTAATTAACCAACTGAAATGTCCCAATTCTGCTGTGGCTGAACTATGTGACCACAGACCTGTCAACCCTTGCACTTGGGTCAGCACGTGTGGACCCACATTTTCTCCACCAGCAGCTTCTTTGTCTTTGCAATCAATGGGATTTTTTAAAAATCTTATTAAAAAAAAGAAAGAATTCACAATACTTTGTAGCCGATGCACACAATGTTCTGTATTCACTGCCGTTTGAACCACTTTTCGGCATACATTTGTCCTGTCCATTTACTTCACATGGGCAACAAGCCAGAGGCATTAATGGGCCGGTGCTAAGTATGTATCCACTTACTGATTCTCATCCTTTCATCATGGAATGGACCATCAACTGCTCAATCAAGTATGTACTGAGACAGACAGGGCAGAAGCTGTTGCAATGTGATGAATAGCAGTTTTACTGAAGAATATTGTCTCATTGACCTCCAATGATTGTTGCAAACCCATTCTATCAATTGGAGAATTAACATTCGCCCTTTTTGTCCTGAGCTATTATTTGCACTGGTCTGTCATTTCTGTCAAAGCGGACTGTAGGAGCCGTCCTAAGAACAGCATCTCTCCAGGATCACTCGAGTCCTCAGTTAACCTCTAGCCTGTCCCAGTTCTCTGCTCTCCTTCAGAAGCATCTTTTTAACAAAGAAGCCTCCCTGTATATACATACATACTGGAAGGGTTCATTTCTAATAATAAAACAACTGAATGTTTGATGAGAATATCTGTAAACATTATGAGGACATCTGCGTGTGTATGTGTGTATATAGACGGATGGATAGATAGATGTACTGCAAAGACGTTTTGACACACACTATCGGTCAATATTTGAATGTTTTTGAAAGACGTCTTTTATGCTCACCAAATATTGATTCTTTAATACTGATATTTACTAATATTTGATGGTCAGTTATTATCAATGAATTATTGGGGCTCAATTATTAATAATGGTTATTATTATAAACCTTTTTGCTGCTTAATGTGTGAAAAAAAATTATTATTTAGAATTCTTTAATTAATTGAATGAATTTAAAAAGAACAGCATTTATTTAAAATAGAAATATTTTGTAACATTATAATTGTCTTTACTGTTGATCAATTTAATGCATCCTTGTTGGATAAAAGTTTTTATTATTATTATTATTATTATTTAAAATCTTGCTTACCCAAAATTCAGAATGGTAGTATGGTAATGGTAATATAATTGTTGTATAAAAATATTACGCAGCACAACTCTTTTCAAAATTAATAATAAAAATAAATGTTTCTTATTTGTGATTTAATGTATGAAATATTGAAACATTTGATTTCAATTATTAAACGTTTATTGATTCCCTTCACAAATGTAGCCATAAATTAATGATTTTTTTAACCACTTAGCTGGGTTATTGTAATATGAGATTTGAAGGGGTGAGTCTTACAAAGCATCAGGAAATATGATACGCTGTGTAGTTGTCCCATGGCAAATCATGTTAAAACATTTAATGCTATTGATAATATACACATTTTGGAGGACATACAACTTTAGAGAAACCTTAAAAGTCTGCAAACTGCAATACCTGCAGTCATGAGCTGTAAACCTGGAAGAGAGCCAGAGGGAAGAGATTTATGGTTTTGGCCTCGAGTATGTGGGAGTCGCTTTGTAGTTAGTATGTTTTTTCCCCAGGAGGTGCTGTATCTGTGTAAAGACGACCACACTTCTTCCATGAAAGCCACACAATTCATCCTGGCATTGTAAAAGCCTTCATTTGCATGCGCTCATTATTTACCTCTCATGATTGCCTAATCAAAACAAAGAGCCTGAGTGAGAGAGAATATCCTGGGATGAATTATGACCAGCTGTTCATTGTGTTTCAAAGATATTTTCACACCTCACATCCTCTAAAATTTCACCTTTTGTCTTGAAATTCAAAAGGCCCGATACCGTGAAGTGTTTCTGCAGAGATCAGCGGCTCAGGAAAAGAGCTTAACCGTTTCTGTCAGCTGTTGAAACTTTTTTCACTTAACTCTCCCTGTGGATTTGAACGGTTTTCCAGGGATCTTAGATTGGCTGCTGTAAAGCTGTAGAAATCCCCTCTCACATACACTTCTTATTCGCTGACTTTTTTCTTTTAAACTTTACTGGGAACAAGGAGTTGGTCATTCAAAACTGCATTTCACATTATCACTATAAAATAAGGAAACATTTGTTAGGAACTGAACATTATGCAATTCTTTTGGCTATTGTAAACCTGCAACCTTTTTGACCAGATAAAGAAGTAGCTCACCCAAATATAAAAATCTGATTGAAATTTACTCACCCCCCAGTCCATAAATTAAAGTCTTGTGAAGTGAAAAGCTGTGTGTTTGACACAATTCCATCATTAAAATATTTTAAACTTCAAATCATTGCTTCCAGTTCTCCAGTGAAAAAAAGGCATCTAATCTGAATAAGGAGAGAAATACGTACAGATCAAGCACTGTTTACAAGCTTAAAAATCCAAAACATTTATAAACAAATATGTTGGTGGATTTTGATTTCACTGGAGGAAGCATTATTATGGACTCATGGATATTTAGTCTAGAAGCAACAGTTTAAAGTTAAAATGCCTTAATGATGGAATTGTTTCTTACAAACATCCAGCTTTTCAATTCATTAACATTAGATGATGGATTTGAGTCATGTGGATTACTTGTGGTGTTTTTATCAGCTATTCGGACTCTCATTCTGACGGCACCCATTTACTGCACAAGATACACTGGTGGGCATATGATGCAATGCTAAATTTCTCCAAATTTATTCTGATGAAGAAACAAACTCATCTACGTCTTGGATGGTCTGCGGGTGAGTAAATTTAAGAAAACTTTTTATTTTTAGTGAACTACTCCTTTAAGATTTCCATATAAAACAGAAAACATGTTCAGTTTAACATTAAAAAGCACAATGCGTTCAGTCAGAGGAAAAAGGCACAGGGTTTCGGCAAGGCACAGAATGCAGAGGAAATGACAGAAATGAAAGCAATTTGCAGTTGATTAGTTTAAGGAGATCAAATATAGATCCAAGCTCATGATATCAGCTTACATTGCTCAATAAACTGTATCCCTCTGTTACATAAAAAACGTACAGATCTAAAATCTTTTAATCTATTAAAATCTCAGTCTGTGAATGATTAAAATGCAGATGTGTGTGGCAGTGTGAACAGTTGCTAATTCTGTAACAGATTCTGTGTCATGTGAGTTCTGTCTTCAGCAGATGTTCTTACACTGATCACATTAAGAGCTTCTCACCCCAACTGCAAAAGTAGTGCACGTTTTACCCCAACATGCAACTCCTGTCTTATCCAGGAACATCAGAAGACAATAGTTATATTCCCACTGTCCTTCCCAAATACAGTTCAGAATGGTTTACGGAACCTAAATTCAGTTGCAGCTATTTTTTGGTTTTATACTTCAATGTAGTTGTTTAGAATGACATCCTTGAGTCATGTTCATGCATCCATGGCAATGTCTATAATTTTACATAATAGTGTTGTCCTGGCTCATAAAATGTATCTTTATAAGGACCAATGAGGAGAGAAAGGTTTTAAGTGAATGTCATTAGCTGTAACAGCCATGATATAAAACATTCTGTAAACATGTATGACTTCTAAAAATATTTTTACTCACAATTTCCATCTGGAATAATTTTTTAGAGCTTGTCATTACTAGAAAATGTATAAAGTGCCCATGGTGTTACAAGATTTTATTAATTTACATCACTTTTCTAGGTCTAGAAATCAATCATTTATTGAGGTTTTTCAAGACCGTTGACAGTAATTAAAATAGGAAATATCTATTTTTTCTTATTTTAAAGTTTGTTTTTTATTTTTAAATCATTTTAATGCCTCTTAAGGCTGCGGGCCTTGGGTTGAGAACCACTGGTCTAAATGAAATAGTATGAATTTTTTTTTTGTATTGGTATAAATTAAGTAAAAAGTATTACTTTTGTCATTAAGAATACAATTCAGTACAAGTATTTATTTTCAATATTACTTAGGTAAAGTTCAAATTCACTTCAATTTAAAACACCACTGATTCCTTTTAACCACAAGCCATCTGTCATACTATCCTCTAGCATTAGGGATGTCTCCTTTATACACAATGTGTTAAACAAGTTCTCTTTCATAGGTTCACTCGACGCTATGTAGCTTTGACGCATTGGGAACGCCCTCTGGGTGTGCTGATTGTCTGAAGCCCTTATAGAATCACGCCAATTCATTGGCTGATGGCGCGGATGCCGTCCCAGACGTTCTTACATCGCCATCCTTATACTGGCGAACGCGCCATCTGCTCCTCAGATTTCTCTGCCTTCACGAAGTGGCCATATCAGCCCTTCTGTTGCGGTTTTTCTGGCCCGATATTCGGACTGTTATCCACTGAGCTTCTTCATTTGCACTTTGGCGACTGCGATAGTGGAACGATGTTCTCCTTGCGGTGGAGTGCATGGATTTTCGTAGCTGCCAGCCGTCAGCCGCCGTGTTCTCACTTCATCGCGAGCGACGACCCGCACGGTAAGAGTGTTAACTTTATGTTTGGGCTTTTCACACACGTGCGATGCGTTTTAAGGCGCTTAAATGTATAGCTTTTCAATTCGTCCGTCTTTCCCTGTCGCGCTCCAGGAAGCAGCCTAGGCCCTCCGTGAATCCGAGGCCTGGGGTTCGGATGTTAAGCTCGAGGCGATGGAGAGTGAGCAGACGGGCCTTGCCTTTTCTCTCTCTCTCTCGCCCGCGTACATGGATTCGCGGGACTTCTCTTATGATTGTTATGCTCTAGCCTGGAGGCACGCTAAACGATTTCTTCCGGGCTAGAAAAATCTTTGTACACCACGGTGTCCAACTCCGAGGGTTTCGGGCCTGCTTCAGCCGACACTCTCCCGCCTAGCGACCAGGAAGTGTGGCCTTCCGCGGCCTACTCAGAGCTTATAGACGTGCTGGCGCGTGCCTCACTGTTTCGGTGAGTGTTGTCAGGTCTCCTCTCGCTACAGAGAGTCTTTGAGGCCTCTGCTCGCTAGAGCTCCGCTAGGGCAGTTATGTGAGTGGTAGGTAAACTCCTCTCAGGATTCCCAGTGTATGGAGTGTAGTAGGACTCCTCTCGATCTAGAGAGTCGTCATGTTGAGGCCTCCACTCCAAGAGCTCGACTGTTTTGGTGAGTGTCGTCGGGCCTCCTCTCGCTACAGAGAGTTTTCGAGGCCTGCACTCACCGGAGCACGAGGAAACTGTACGCCCTGAAGTGGAAGTTTCACTTCATGGTGCGGAGGTCGCCAGCTCGACCCAGTCAGCTGCCCGATTGGTACAGTTCTGGAGTTCTTGCAGGCCCGTTCCTCTGCAGGGTTAACTCATTCCACCCTGACGGTTTACGTGGTGGCGTCATTGGCCTACCGCACCCTTCTTGGTGGCCAGTCAGTGGGCAGACACCCCCTTGTTACATGTTTCCTCCAGAGCGCCAGAGCTCCACTGGGGCAGTTATGTGAGTGGTAGGTGAACCTCCTCACAGTATGTCCAGTGTATGGAGTGTAGTAGGCCTCCTCTCAATCTAGAGAGTCGTCATGCTGAGGCCTCCGCTCCAAGAGCTCGGCTGTCTTGGCGAGTGTCGTCAGGCCTCCTCTCGCTACAGAGAGTTTTAGAGGCCTCCGCTCGCCAGAGCTCCGCTGGGGCAGTTATGTGAGTGGTAGGTAAACTTATCACATGACGCCCAGCGTGTGGAGTGTAGTAAGCCTCCTCTCGATCTAGAGAGTCGTCATGTTGCGGCCTCTGCTCCAAGAGCTCGACCGTTTCTGCGAGTATTGTCAGGCCTTGCAGGCCCGTTCCTCCGCAGGGTTAACCCACTCCACCCTGAAGGTCTACGTGGCGGCGTTATTGGCCTACCGCGCCCGTCTTGGTGGCCAGTCAGTGGGCAGACACCCCCTTGATACACATTTCCTCCAGTGGCTGAGGCCTCCGGCCAGAGAGCTATGCTATGTGGTAGTTCAAGAATGCTATTCCATAGCCTTCTTGAGGGTCAAGACTCATTTCTCAGAAGTTGGCCTTCGGGACACAGGCCCCGCCTATTTTAGCTTTGATGCTGACTGCTGTGGCTTGCCGCATCGAAGCACAGAATAGGTCACGGGGTGAGGGATGCAATTTTGCTGGCTTACGAGGTGCGTGGTCTTCACCTCTCAGCGTTTGGGCACACTCTACTGGGAGTGTGGTTTCCTCTCAAGTTCCCTTTAGAGTTGTCCCCCTAGAGGATATTTGTATAGCGGCAGAACGTTCCTCTCTGCTCACTTTTATCAGGATCTTGACATGGCTCCTGGTTCCCGGTTCTTGTCCATTTGAACTAGCCGTGGATGCTATCTGGTTCATCTTCGGGCCAGATACGGCAGCGCTTTAGCTTGGCGTGTTTGGTATATCGTTCCCAATGCGTCAAAGCTACACAGCATCGAGTGAACCTATGAAAGAGAACGTCTCGGGTTACTTACATAAACCATGTTCTCCAAGTAGGGAACGAGATGCTGCGTCCGCTGCCAAGTTCCTCGCGCTCCCAACAAGTGGCCTCTTTCGGCAGAGAAACCTGAGGAGCAGATGGCGCATTCTCCAGTATTAGGATGACGACGTAAGAACGTCTGGGACGGCATCCGCGCCATCAGCCAATGAATTGGCGTGATTCTATAAGGGCTTCAGACAATCGGCACACCCAAAGGGTGTTCCCAATGCGTCAAAGCTACGTAGCGTCTCGTTCCCTACTCAGAGAACATGGGTTACGCAAGTAACCTGAGACATTTTCAGAGGTCAGGCATCATGCGTTGTTTTAATGATTTTGTCTCTGGTCAACAAGACAATACAATATGAAAGAAAAATGACATACAATACAGTCAAATATTACAGTACAATACATTTGTTATAAACTGCCAATCAAATTTTCAATCATAATAGAATCATAAGAGACATAAATTGTTGACTGCATGGCGAACAGTTCAAAGATTTGAGCTGGGAATGATTTTTCTCACCACAGAGCAGTGAAGAGCACTTTTCTAGAGTGGACGATGTGCATACTTCAGACTTGACTGAAACCACATGTCTGAAGCTCCATCAAATGGAAATGTTTTTGCATCTGCTGCTTGGAAAAAGCCTGTGAAAATGAATTAGTATCTAGCAGATTTTCAGTTCATGTGATAGATGTACAAGCATTGAGCAAGTCAATGAGAAAGCTAACAAGAAAGCCACTATGCGTAGTTATTTCTTACTGCATGCTTAACCCTTGTATTATGTTCGATTTTCGGGTACGATTTTGATGGAGCGGGTCAAATTGACCCTAATTGAATTCAATGCAATTCCCTAAATATCACATTATGAAAAACAAGGAGGAATCAGGTATGAACAGAACAATTTTAATATGAGCATTTGCCAGACATTGCAAACAATTAATAACAAAAAGTATGATTTTCAAAAATGTTTAACCACAATTTTTTAAACATGTTTGTTTTAACAAATGTTGAAAATAAACTACTGTAACTTTTAACATTTTAAATTTTTTATTCAACATTTTCTTTTTTTCTTTTTTTCCACATTTATGTTCAAAACATCCTAAATAAACAATTTAATATTGCTGTGAAATTAAATTAAATTTTTTTTTTCATAAACTGGCTTCCCTATACGGGCTCTTTTGTTCTTTAGGATGACGGAACAATATAAAAAAGTCACTCTTGACAGGATGTGCACAAAGCAAGCATGTGCTTTCTGGAGATGAACTTCTTGCATTTTACACACATGGTGCTGGTTTTGGTGTCATGTTTGGTGGGGCACACCTCGCATATTTAGTCAGCTTTCGCTTGAGTAGCTCTTCACCAAGTTTGTAGGATGTAAAGAAGTTGTCACAGGTTATGCAGTGACCTTGCAGCCCTTCACTCATTTGAAGAACAACCCGCATCCCCTGGTTTCTCTCAGGTGTTTCACCTAGTGGCTTGCCTGTGTAAATTTGCATGTTGTATGCATAGATTTGGCATCGTAGGCTGCCCAAATTTTAATGCCATATTTTGCAGGCTTTTTGAGCATGTACTGGCGAAAAGGACAGCGTCCTCTGAATGGAACAAGGCGTTCATCCACTGTGACGTGTGGTCCAGGATTGTACATTAGAGGCAGGATATCAATCCATTTATCCCATACATCCCTAACTGCAGCTAATTTCAGACTCTATAATCTCTGAAATTACTTCTTTGACTGTTAATCTTTTTGAGATAATTTTTCCTGCTGTCTCTGTCAAAAGTCTGCTGCAACACTGAGCAAAAGTGTGGGAATACTTTCACAGGGGAGTGAGAAACAGACATAACAAAACATACATCAAAAGAAATGTTTTTATTTTGTGTCTGTGCAGCTGCCTTTGAACAAATGCAAGTGTGTCATTCTAACCTATATAAAAGACTGGATTATAAAACTAATTAAAATAGTTTTTCATGTAACTTGAGAGAAAGTAGAAACGGGACCTTAGTTTTACAAAGTTTTTTCAGATACATAATAGCTCATTTTTACCATTTGTGTCAGAAAATCTTTTTTCAGTACTGAAAATAGTGAGGAAAAGTTCGGGGTGGTATAAAAACTCCACCATAACAACACATATCCAAGAAATATATTTAATTTGGGTCTGTAGTTCCTTTGGAAAAAAAAAAAAAAAGTGGGTCAAATTGACCCGCGAACATCAAAATCGTTAGAAAATGATTTGTGTACACTTCAAAACACATCAGTGTATCCTCACTTTGTATGCATGTTCATGGCCCTAAATGAGAAAAAGTCACAAAATTTCTTGAAGAAAAAGATAAGTTAGGTAGTATTTCATATCTGTTGAAAATAGAAATGATAGTTCACTTTTACCATTTGTGTCTGAGAAAGTCCTTTTCAGTACTGAATATAGTGAGGAAAAGCTCATTTTTCCCTTTCCAGGGTAGGAAAAACACCAACATAACAATATATACCCAATAAATATATTTAATTTGGGTCTGTACAGTTGCCTTGGATCAAAAAAACATGTGGGTCAAATTGACCCGCGAACATCAAAATCGTCAGAAAATTATTTGTGTAAACTTCAAAACACATCAGTGTATCCTCACTTTGCATGCATGTTCATGGCCCTAAATGGGAAAAAGTCACACAATTTCTTGAAGAAAAAGATAAGTTAGGTAGTATTTCATATCTGTTGAAAATAGAAATGATAGTTTACTTTTACCATCTTTGTCTGAGAAAGTCCTTTTCAGTACTGAATATAGTGAGGAAAAGCAAATTTTTCCCTTTCCAGGGTAGGAAAAACACCAACATAACAATATATACCCAATAAATATATTTAATTTGGGTCTGTACAGTTGCCTTGGAACAAAAAAAAAAGTGGGTCAAATTGACCCGCGAACATTAAAATCGTTAGAAAATTATTTGTGTAAACTTCAAAACACATCAGTGTATCCTCACTTTGCATGCATGTTCATGGCCCTAAATGAGAAGAAGTAACAAAATATCAAGAATAACATCACAGGATAACTGGTATTTCCGACAGCTCAAAAATCTAAATGGGTCAAATTGACCCGGAACATAATACAAGGGTTAAACAAGTTGAAATCACAATGAAATAAAAATTAACAGTGCAGAATATTGCAGTGTTTATAACAAATGTTTTTTTTTTTCTGTGCACATCATTAGTTTTAATGATAGATTTGTTGTTTTCTGACATTCAAAAGACAAATGGACTGGAGTTGTGTAAATTCAATAAACCCATTCAATGCAGAGGATCCACTGGTGAGCAAGTGATTTAATGCTAAATTCCTCCAAATCTGTTCCAGTGAAGAAACTAATTAATCTACATCTTAGATGGCCTAAAGTTAAGTATTTTCAGCAAATGTTTATTTCAGGGTGAACTATTCCTATAAAGGTATCAATTTAGTTTCTAAGCTTTGCATTAGCATGAAAAAAGGTCCAGCATCACAGATGTCCCACTGCTTTGTCACCGTCATGACGAACTAAACACCAGGGAGCAGCTGTTTGTGCCCCAGAGGTCACCTTGATCTAGAGATCGGTAGGAGGCTGGTGGACGTCAACATCCCACCACATGAAAAAGCCTATTGATTGAAGAAGCTACCTCTGATGCCTCTATGACTCATCTATAGGAAAGGAGTGATAAGAGCCACGGAAGATCAAGGGGAATAAAAACACTGCATTAAACATGGAGTTTTTCCTGTTAATTCCACTCATCCATTGTACCACTAAAGCCGAGAGCATTACTGTGATTCTCATGTGAAAGTTTGTTTAGTTACCACATCAAAGCATCTGAAATGATTGTCACATGGGATGCGCATTAGCCTATCATCTTGCTGACACAGCCTACTGCTCTGGAACCACTGAGGAAATTAGCTTGTTTATTACTTACTTTTTACATTGTTTAGTTCATGTGGCCTGCACATTTCCTCCAAACGGCTGCATTTGCCCTTCCGGATGGAGTACATGCTCTTTTTCCGAGGTCATGCAGTTGTATTCTTGAATATGGCGTGAGTGTTGTGAGTGTGTAACCTCACACTTCCCTGTAGCAGGTTCCCAGATTCCAGATGGATTAATATACACTTTCAGGGTGAAGACTCTTCACCTCTCTCCTTGTCAGCTGTGGCCATCGCTGCTTTGGTAAGACACACGTTTTATACAGAGGTAATGAAAAGTTTATAGAAAACAGGTGGACATTAAATGAGTTCCACAGTGTCAGTTTCAGCTGTGTCCCATTGTGTGTGAGCTAAAACATCCAAGAAATCTGAACACATGAGCTCCTAGTAAAATGTTTCTCCATTGATTTATGTAAGTTGTGGTGTCTGTATCCCTACTGCAAGTATACCAGTTTTGGTTGTTTATTTGTGTACCAGTCTCTAAATAGTGGACTGACTAGGGTGTTTATTTATTTATTTATTTATTTGTAAAGTAACATTATATAAGAGTTAATCAATTGCACTCAAGCTAAATTAAAATCTTTTTTTTTTTTTTTGTATATTGTGAACTTGTGAAAGGAAAATTTGATGAGGAAGAACATTTCAAACCAAAATACCAGCCGGTCATCAAGGTTAAGGCCTCCTATCAATAGCATTCAAAAGCCAACAGTATATTTTTTTCTATAAATAAAAATGAAATAATTTTTTTTCTGTCTATTTTACAGGAAGTGACTAGTTATTAGTGAAATACTAGTAATTAGTTAATTTTTTTTAACAAAATGGGAAAAAAAAGTTTATTTACCTGGTATAAGGGGTGTGGCAGGTATCACTATTCATTATATATACACTGAACAAAATTATAAACGCAACACTTTTGTTTTTGTCCCCATTTTTCCTGAGCTGAACTCAAAGATCTAAGACTTTTTCTATGTACAAAAAAGGCCTATTTCTCTCAAATATTGTTCACAATCTGCCTAAATCTGTGTTAGTGAGCACTTCTCCTTTGCCGAGATAATCCATCCACCTCACAGGTGTGGCATATCAAGATGCTGATTAGACAGCATGATTATTGCACAGGTGTGCCTTAGGCTGGCCATAATAAAAGGCCACTCTAAAATGTGCAGTTTTATCACACAGCACAATGCCACAGATTTCGCAAGTTTTGAGGGAGCGTGCAATTGGCCCCACAACCGCATATAACTACACCAGCCCAGGACCTCCACATCCAGCATCTTCACCTCCAAGATCATCTGAGGCCAGCCTCCCCGGACAGCTGCTGCAACAATCGGTTTGCATAACCAAAGAATTTCTGCACAAACTGTCAGAAACCGTCACAGGGAAGCTCATCTGCATGCTCGTCGTCCTCATCGGGGTCTCGACCTGACTGCAGTTCGTCGTCGTAACCGACTTGAGTGGGCAAATGCTCACATTCGATGGCATCTGGCACTTTGGAGAGGTGTTCTCTTCACGGATGAAACCCGGTTTTCACTGTACAGGGCAGATGGCAGACAGTGTGTATGGCGTCGTGTGGGTGAGCGGTTTGCTGATGTCAGCGTTGTGGATCGATTGGCCCATGGAGGCGTATGTTATGGACAACGAACACAGGTGCATTTTATTGATGGTATTTTGAATGCACAGAGATACTGTGACGAGATCCTGAGGCCCATTGTTGTGTCATTCATCCACGACCATTACCTCATGTTGCAGCATGATAATGCACGGCCCCATGTTGCAAGGATCTGGACACAATTCCTGGAAGCTGAAAACATCACAGTTCTTGCATGGCCAGCATACTCACCGAACATGTCACCCATTGATCATGTTTGGGATGCTCTGGATCGGCGTATACGCCAGCGTATTGCAGTTCCTGCCAATATCCAGCAACTTCGCACAGCCATTGAAAAGGAGTGGACAACCTGATCAACTCTATGCGAAGGAGATGTGTTGCACTGCGTAAAGAAAATGGTGGTCACACCAGATACTGACTGGTTTTCGGACCCCCCCCAATACAGTAAAACTGCACATTTTAGAGAGACCTTTTATTGTGGCAAGCCTAAGGCACACCTGTGCAATAATCATGCTGTCTGATCAGCATCTTGATATGCCACACCTGTGAGGTGGATGGATTATCTCAGCAAAGGAGAAGTGCTCACTAACACAGATTTAGACAGATTTGTGAACAATATTTGAGAGAAATAGGCCTTTTGTGTACATAGAAAAAGTCTTAGATCTTTGAGTTCAGCTCATGAAAAATCGAGGCAAAAACAAAAGTGTTGCGTTTATAATTTTGTTCAGTGTGTATATATATATATATACTATATATATATTAGTGGGCGGTGTCAAGTATCGTATTACAGAATTTACTACAATATTTCTTGTCCGTGTCTTGCACCAGTGTTCTAACTACACGCGACACGATGCCGCGACACGCGATAAAAGGTATCTTTTCCACGTTAATCAGAGGTTTTGTCCTAACTAGCCGCGACGGCAACACGCAAAATTTCTTCATTTAGAACCGGTTCTATTTCTGCGACGTCGCGGCTGGAACAACAACATACAAACTATATGACAGTAGATAATCTCAGATGATTTTGTGCTTTATTAAAAGTTAAATGTGTCTAATATGAGTTCATATATCATATTGCTTGACCTTATAGCCATACTGAAACTAACAACAGATAGTTTACCTCAGATCTTGAAAATAGTTTAAAGCAAAGATGAATTCACAGGTAAATTTAATGATGTTAAAAAGGTTTAATATTTATGAATTAGATTATAAACGTATCCATTTCGTTGTGAGTGCAGAGCGCTTCCAGAGAGAGCCCACCCACACACGCCTCTGATTGGCTGTGATATTTGATTGATTCTGTCGCGTCACGCTGTAGCGTCGCGTGTAGTTAGGACATGGTGTTAGGGTTCATATTTGATGGCTATTTTGTGATAGAAGTAGTATTGTGACAGAAAGTTAGAAATCTGTGATAGGAAAATGTATCAAAAAATTAATTGGAGTTTGTGTGCCACTCGGTGGCTATTTTTAGTATAGCGCCTAAATAAAATCTCACAGGAATGCCAGTTTTTGTGATATCAACTTCAAATTTGGAACATAACTTAGTTAAACATATGGCATTGATTTTATAGCAATTTTTAGGTACCAAAATATTTTTCAAAATATTTGATATATGTTTTTATTACCGTACATTTTCTTTACAGTAAACAATCTTTTTTAAATGCTTTCACTTGAGCAATACTCTGGCCTTCTTTAAAAAGAAATTAACCTTAGGCTTGTATTGCAAAGGGGTTAATAAGTTTGCAGTTTTGAGTTCAGTGCACTTCCTCAGATGTTGCGGACACAACTGGTGATTCATGAATATGATCGCATTAGAATAATGCTTTGAACACTGAATGTCATGAATTTATAATTGAGTCGAAATAATTTCTTAGGGCGGCTTTGACCGAAGAAATACTTCAAGTGCTTGTGTTGTACAAATTACTCTCCTGAAATAAAGAACTAATCCAGTTGCTTCATGCTAAAACAATCTGACGTCATTTCCATTCTTGAAGTCATCCTGAACGTTTACTGTGATGTCACAGCTCAAAGAAGAGTAATGCTTTTTTTACAGCGGTGCGGAGAGCAAAGTTGTGAAAGAGACTACGCAGAAGGAATCCCCTCTTACCTCACTATATCTCTTTCCCACAGATGAATACTTATTGACACAGCTAGATGTGTGGGCAGCTCCGTTAGAGGATGTCTGCATACGTGGGTGCTTGCGTACGTGTGTTTATACAGTTTTGCGTCCATAACGTCCCTGTTAGAGCATGCACAAACGCGTCTGTGCGCATCTCACTTCTATCTGTGGCTAGATGTAACGGATGAAACATTCCTTGACCACACTATGTGGGCACCATCAGCATCATTATCATCATCCCTGAGACATGGAATGGACGGCAGGGTGTAGGTACACACAGTGTGAGGGCCACTAATATGAGAATGACACCTCTCTGCCCACACATGGCCTGTTCCTCACCAATCAGAGTCACTCACAGAGGCATGCAGGGTGGGCGGCCGTATCACGCAGGCTAAGTAATGAAGGTGTTGATGGAGAACACCACCATTTTCACACGTCACGCCGGGCAGATTGGTCATATGGTGAAAATAAAATGACCTGTGTCATCAGTACACATCTACAGAAATAGATCACATGAAATGGTACCGTTTTAATTAATCAACATGTTCCCCGAATGCTGCCTACCGGTGTCCACAAGGTCCATTTTTGTGATTAAGCCTGTATTTCTATAATGATTACACCCGCTCCCAAAACACACGCACACACACACTGAACCACATGCCCAATTACCAGGTCTCTTATTAGCTTTAGATTAATGATCCCCTGAGGCTTCTCTTGTGTGAAAGAGCGCAGCCCCACCAACCCACACATTGCTCACACACATGGGCATTTTAATTGGCAGCAAAATCCAACCATAGTAATGCTCTTACAAGTCTGAGTCATCCTCACAGCACTGCATGCAAAACACAGAGCTATTAACTTTCAAGTGCGTTTGTGTGTTGATAGTTCAATATGCTTTCTAATGTGAGGAACGATAAGGCTCGGGCGAATTCAAATGACTTGTTTTTAATGGAAAAGTAACCTGGTATGGAACACATCTGAAAAAGAGCAAAGATGGGACAAGTGTGTACTCCATTAACCCTTTAATTTGACCTGTAACCAGACTTTAAGGCTCTCTATCGCCATCTGTGGATGAGACATAAAATTGGACCTTCTTTACTTATTGACATGATGTAAACACACAAGGACCAATGATGGGAGACTGAAATTTCCCGCTAATTTTAACCCAACAGGTCTAAATAAGAATCATTATTTTAGGTTTACTGTAAAGATTTCCAAAGTAAAAAGGCAAGGAAGCAATTCTGAAAGTGTTTCGAAAAATTTAACAATAGTGTACCTATTTATAAGAAAAGAAGGGTTTAAAAACAGCTTATAACTATACATTCATGCTAATATACCAAGAGCTACCAAAATCTCCTTTGTACTTTGTACTGATACCACCATAAAAATACAAGTGATTCATCGTAAATAGCCTGCCACTTATGGGAATTTTCTTTCACTGTTTTTCACCATAAATTGCATAATTCATAGTTTTTATCTACAAAACTCATAAGTATTCAAAAGTATTTTACCGTAAATTTACATATAATGTAATGTTAAACCATACTTTTTTTTTCACCGTTTGTGGTAGCATATAAGGTAACTTACAATTACTCTATTAAAATTTATAGTGTAATGTTGTGAGGATGCTTTTTTCTTCTGTTTTACCATTAATGTGATGAAGTTCAATAGACTCAAATGACAAGATGGTCTATGCTTAATGACAGTAAGAGTGAATGAGTCAGAAAATGAGCAAATCAGAGCCTGGTCTGACTCACAGGGTTTTTTTTCTTCTCATTTTTAATCTACCAAAATATGATCTACATTAGTTGAGAGAAAATGTTAAAAGGTTAAGGTTGTTTACTGTTTAATTCGGTGCATCTCCACTTCATTTCTTAAAGGCATAGTTGTCGACTTTGTATATTGTCATTTTTACACTAACTCCCTATTTAGCCCTATTTAACTACATTTGAATGAAACACTAAAAATGGCATTTGAATGAAACATAAAAATGATAGACCACACTGCACATGTTGCCAAAATGAAGTTGTGATCAAGAAACCATGTGGTGCCAGAGACCTCGATGGAGAACAGGTTTGGAGGATCAAAGGCGGATAAATTTACCCGTTTCCTTCTGTGCATTTGTGAGACAAGCATATGTGCCAGTAAGTACAGGATGGAGGATGTCTGAAGGGAATAAAATGGTTCAGTTTTTGCTGAGGGGGAACTCAAATAAAACCACAGAGCTGACTCAGACACCCTCCATCCAACCACAACACACAATCTGCTGCCATAGAGCATTAGAGTATTACACCTGGGCACACAACCACAGATTTACAGTTTCACCCCACCAGGCTCTGCAGCCGTGTCATTGACCGCAAACACAAACCCACTGGCACCTGGGAACAGCTCATTTGGTCTAACTTACTGTTAGTGTGAGTATGTCTCCTATAGTCAGCTCCAGGCAAACATTCTCCTGGCATGATTGTGATATCGCACATAATGAGGATTCTGACAGAGCCCGAGCATCATGTGCACCTGTTACGACTGTCACACCTGTGAGCGTGAGTGATGAGTTCTGAGCAAATCACTCCACAGGGGTTTGAACAAGGTCCTGTACGTGCCATTAACCTGCTATCAGATCAAGTCAAGCGGATCATCTCCCAATAACAACACAGAGAATTTACATTTGTCCACATCAGCCAGCTTCTGTATGTAGGTAGAGCTGCACAATTAATTGAAAACGTAATTGTGATTACAATGAACTAATCATAAAAATGCACTATTAGCATTTTATTTGCCAATGTGCTAAAGGTTTCTATTTACAACATGCTTTTGCAGTGTTGAGCATCATAGCCAGTCACAGATGAGCAAATGAATTGCATTTAAATTAGTTGCTGTTCAGAAGAATACCAAATAAGTTTTGTTCACCATGCACACACTCTGCAAATGCTGGACTTATATCAAATTAATTGTTGACACATTTTAAATATGATATTCGTTGTGCAATGTAAATAGCTTCATTGATTGTTAATAGGAGTTCTTGGTGAAAGTACAGAACTCAGCTGCTGATGAACTGATGTGAATGGAGTGGGAGTGGGTGGAGTTTGTGTGACATTAACCTTTGAATGCAGATATATCCATGGAAGGACACAGACACAGACAAGCCGAAGGTCAAAGGTCAAACCAAGCTTTGTTAAATGGGATGGTTGAGCTTATGGAGAATTGATCTTGTCACCTAGCAACTGTGACAACTGTAGTTGACGAGCGGTAGTAACGTTTGTACTGGACTTTTTTTGAAAGTGATAAACTGACAAACAGAGTTCACAACCTGTCTAAATATACATGCTAAAAAGGGGAGTCATAAAGTGGATGAGCCGTCATAAAAGGTGGAATTCCTTGTATGGGCACTTCTCCTGGAAGAGTGCACATGTCAACCAAAGCCAAAGTCGTCGACAATGCAGCACAGGACTTGCTCAAGAAGCCATTTGTCATTTTGTTCTGAGAGCACGAAATTAACAGTGTCACCAAAGAAGTGTGTTTTTGGTTGGGAGGAAAAGATAACCTTGTTCAGCTTCCCAAAGAACCTAATGTTAAGGTAACAGTGAATGCAGTTTGTTTCTCCGGCCCAGCAACGGAGTTGTGAAAGAGTGTTTGTTTTTTTTCACGACATTTTGGTGACAAATGTTCTGTAAACAGGTAAAAAAAAATTAAGTCAAAATGCTTGTGATATTTTCCTAAATAAAGTAGTAGTAGCCCTTTATTGGAAGAATTGGAATAAATGGAAGAATTGCATAAAAATTTATCATGTCTGTTCTGTCTGTATCATCTCAACGAGGTTCGGGGGGGTGGGGGTTTGGTGGCTTCCCCCTCCATACAGATTACGTTCCGGGGGGGGTCCCCCTCAGTAGAAATAGCGTTTCCCCCTCGACCCCCCAAATGGTGCCCCTGTTCAGAGTGGATGAGAAACTTTTGGAAATCACTAGTGTGGACAGAGAGCATTTTAAAACAAAACGGCATTTTCGAATGTATCCGGATATAAGACCAGTATATTACCGGGGAAGTCATGGCCTAATGGTTAGAGAGTTGGACTCGTAATCCAAAAGTTGCGGGTTTGAGTCTCGGGCCGGCAGGGATTGTAGGTGGGGGGAGTGAATGTCCAGCGCTCTCTCCACCCTCAATACCACGACTGAGGTGCCCTTGAGCAAGGCACCGAACCCCCAACTGCTCCCCAGGCGCCGCAGCATAAATGGCTGCCCACTGCTCCGGGAGTGTGTTCACGGTGTGTGTGTGTTCACTGCTGTGTGTGTGCACGTTGGATGGGTTAAATGCAGAGCACGAATTCCGAGTATGGGTCACCATACTTGGCAGTATGTCACTTCACTTCACATGAACGGCATTATTATGAATTCAATATAATTATTAGTAAATAAAACAATATAATTGTAAATAGACGTTTTGCATCTACCTATAGGTAATATGTAGCTGCACTGTTGATTTTGACACAGCCTTTTAGAATAAGCTGCCCATCAACATGAATGTAAATAAATGAATAGCACCTGTTTCCCTAAGAATTATGTCTCCAACAGTGACGTTGCTGAGCTCATTTGTGACTATCTCCTGGAGAGATAGTCAGAATTATAGTGTTCAGAATTATACAGTTTATTATACAAAGCAGTGAAAGGAAATGTGTGGTCCAGTTTTTGACTCAGAGAGGAACCTGAAGAGACTGGCAGAGGACATATGGCTCATACCCCCTGTAGTTGGGCCATAGCGTTCTCTGATGTGGCTGATTACACATCAACATCCAGAACAAAGAGAGCAAAACAGAGAGCACTCCATGTGGTCAAGCATGCGTGACAGTCCTTAATTATCAAAGGTTGGAGTGGGATGTTGGATTGTTTATCGCTGCATGGTCTTTGAAAGTGGGAAAAAACATCCCATATTCCCATATCTGTGAGTGAAGCCTTGTTTAGGCATGGCAGGAGGATGGCACACGGCCCTTGCCCACGGCACATAAGGCTATCAATTGTAAAGGAAAAGCTCTTACAGTTCCTGCATCCACATGTAAACACTGTGCCCGAAAGATCTTTCTAATTGACAGTTTTTTTGTTCGAAAGCAAAGCAAAACGATGTAAATAAATATGTGAAATTGATAACTTGTCCTGGTAAGGTGAGGACACAATAGTTCCCTCTGCATGTGTGTTCAAATTTCTGTATTGGTTAGTGTCCAGCTGGCAGCGGCATCTTCTGAATGACTGTATGACCAGAAGGAGTTGAGATTACCATTAAACCTTCTCAGGAAAACAATCAAAAGTAATGAAACACGAAGCTGGTGATTCTTTCTCAAGATGGCCTGAAAGGGCTTTCCTCAGTCTCTCTGTTACGTAAAAACATATTTGGGGCACTTTGTCATGTTTAAAGAAAACACATGTCTGGAAGCCGTTCAGGATTACTGGTCTGAATATTCAGCTCAGCAGTATAATCTATTATGCAGTTCATTCACGGATATATTTCAGGGCAACCCTTCTAATGCCATGGAAACCAATTAAAAACATCAGCACTGGCTTAATAGTTAATTCCTCCAGAATGACATCCAAAACCTGCAACATAGGTTCATATGTCACATAGGTTCATATGTACTTTTATTTTTTTCATTTTAGAAAAATTATTTTTATTGAATAATGACTTATACTGATGGCGCCATAAGCCTCGTGGGCAGCGTGCCAAGCCCCGGCTTATGGACCTTTTCGATCCCATCCCCTCTCACTCTCTCCCACTTTGCTTCCTGTCCTCTCGACACCGTCCTATCAAATTTAAGGCAAAAAAGCATTGCATCTTATATTTTGGTCTGTTCCTCATTCAAGACTTTAAGTTCTTAACATAAAGTTCTTAGCAATGCATATTACTAATCAAAAATTACGTTTTAATATATTTACAGTAGGAAATTTACAAAATATCTTCATGGAACGTGATCTTTACTTAATAAAAAGAATTACTTAATAATAAAAGAAAAATCAATCATTTTGACCAATACAATGTATTGGCTATTGCTACAAATATACTCCTGCTACTTATGACTGGTTTTGTGGTCCAGGATCACATATGTTGTTAAATTATGTTACATTTCAGGCATAATGCATGCATAGCCTACATAAATATTATTTGATAGGAAGGACACTGAGTTTAGTTTTTTCCTGGGAAATAATGTAAATAAAGCTATTTATGATTGAATGAATAAATGTAAAATAAAATATAATAAAACAAATAAATGAATAAATATTCTATATGAAGGACACTGATATACAACACACACACACACACACATATATATATATATATATATACATACATACATAATGAATGAATTAATAAATAAATAAATTACATTTACATTTAGTCATTTAGCAGATGCTTTTATCCCAAGGGACTTACAAATGAGGACTATGGAAGCAATCAAGATCAACAAAAGGGCAATGATATGCATGTGCTATATAACAAGTCTCAGTTAGCTTAATGCAGCACACGTAGCAAGGTTTTTTTTTTAATTATATAATAAATAAAAAGAAAACAGACAGAATAGAAAAAGAACAGAGCAAGCTAGTGTTAGAGGCCTTTTTTGTTTTTGTTGTATAATAAATAAAAAGAAACTGATAAAATACAAAAAGATTAGAAAAGCTAGTTGTTAGTTGTTGTTTTTTTTTTAAGAGAACAAGCAGTAAATTAATAGAGTGCAAGTCTAAAAGGGACAATATTTTTTAAAGAATAGATTTAAAATAGAGAGTGCTAGAGTTAGAGGGCCAAGTAAAGATGGAATAGATGTATTTTAGCCGATTCTTGAAGATGGCTAAGGATTCAGCTGCTCGGATGAGTTGGGCAGGTCATTCCACCAGGAGGGAACATTTAATTTAAAAGTCTGTGAAAGTGATTTTGTGCCTCTTTGGGATGAACAATAAAGCGCATTCACTTGCATAACGCAAGCTTCTAGAGGCATATAAGTCTGAAGTAATGAATTTAGGTAAAGGGGTGCAGAGCCAGTGGTAGGCAAACATCAATGCCTTGAATTTTATGCGAGCAGCAATTAGTAGTAGCCAGTGCAAATTGATAAACATAAATCTTGCTGCCGCGTTCTGGATTAATTGTAAACGTTTGATAGAACTGGCTGGAAGACCTGCCAACAGAGCATTGCAATAGTCCAGCCTGGACAAAACGAGAGCTTGAACAAGGAGTTGCTCAGAAAACATATTCAGAAAGAAATGGCCTGATCTTCTCGATGTTGACTAAAGCAAATCTGCAGGACCAATATATATAATATCGAATGTATAAATATATATTATGTTGGAAGTAAACGGATTTATCTTTTTCTAGGGAAGCAATAAAGTACATATAGCTTTTGTTTAGTCAAGGTTATACAGGTATTCATTTTCATTGACGTCAGTAACATACAGAACACCTCTATCACACTGTCATTTGAATACAGCCTTTTCAAAACAACGCAAATGAGACTCAGTTCTAGGAATCATGTTATAGCTCTGTGCCAACCACACACTTCATTATAGGAGAGGTCAATAATGGATTCAGATCAGCGAGCATATACATGAGACAAATGCACTGCAACTGCATCGCAGTACATGTAGAACTATAAGTGAGAAGCATCAACACATAATAAGCTGAGCTGAGAGTGTGGGAGACGGAATAGGTGTAGTTGAGCTGTAGGGTAACCTTTTGAGGCAGATGTATAATGAAGTTATTATTTTCCTTCTCTCTATGTAGTGAAGTGGGCAGAACCGGTGTGTAAGAGAGAGAGAGGCCTGGCTCTAAGTGGGATGCATTTCAGGGTGGGCATATGGTGGGGGGACAGGTCACCACCAACGGGACGAGAAGAAACATGGTGCTGCCTCGTGACAGATGTGTCATCTTCACCGCTCCAGCCACAGCCAATGTCAATCCTGTATTGTGGATGTAAAAGGAAGCGGTTAGCTTCTTGATCACTAAACTCTTTTATACAATAAGATCCAGAAATCCACAATGGACAGAGTTTTCAAACAAACCTTTCCCAGAAGTTTATCCCACAGAAAGCCTACTCAGATCAACCAGGCCCGTGATTGGCCGCGTCATCGTCACCAAGCCGGGTGCAGCCAATCGCAGGTCAGTCTTTAAAACCTTAAAGGAAGTGGTTAACCTCTTGATCACTAGGTGTACAATAGGATTCAGAAAACTGACAGGCCTTTCAAACAAAACTGGAGCAGAAGTTTATTCCAGAGGAAGTGTTCTCAAATCCTCCGACATTTAGAGGTAATTAGGACTTGGAACTCACGCATGCTGTTTACTTCAGCCCTTAAAATCCGACGAGCATTTGACAAGCTCTTAAACTCCGTAAAAGAGAGCGAGGTATTAAATGTACCCCTCCAAATTGGCTCATGCTGGCGCGAACACTGAGATCCACGTATAAAGTTCAACACAACATGTTTGGCTTTTTAATTACAGCCTCTCCCACAGTACGGCATCGTTACAAAGCTCGTGATATGTGAGAGACTCTCCGTTTGGCCCGTCTGACATTTTAGCAAATATGTCGGTACAGTGTGTGTGTGCAATCTGTGGTAATTAGCGAGGTCAAGACCACCCACCGCACGCATTTTTTCTTTATAATTGCGCGACGTGCTCTTAAGATTGAAAAGCCCGACTGAAGACATACAAGCAGTAATATAGCCTCCCCCTCTTAGTCCCTCTTCCAACAGCCTACATCCTTCACGAGCCCCCACACAGTGTGTGCCATGTCCTTAACCGATGTGTGTTACTCACCGTGAAGAGAAGTGTGGCCTTCAGGAAAGTTACAGCTGCGGTTTGATCTTACGTTGCACAGTCTCTGACAAACGCTGACAAACCAGGATGACTACTTTGGTTTGTACATGTGCAGTTGTGAGTGTGAGATTTGTTTCTTTTGCATGACCAGTCAGGCTGTGTGTGTGTGTACATGTGCAGTATGTGGAGGTGGCACACATGGCATTACACTTTAATCACCCACTATAGCTGTAGGAGTGAGTCAGCATCTCCAGTCTCATCAGAGGAAGGATGCATCCTGAGCCCAGCTGACACTCCACCATACACAACTCCATAACCGAATCGCTGCTTCTCCCTGCTACTCGGTACAGGCTGTGCTGATGCTCAGGACACAAATCCCTGAGCGTCAGGGCTGGGAATATTGCAATTTGAATTGAATTGGCCACAGCCCACAGGATGCTGAGTTGGAATAGCAGAAAGAGCAATTTACTGACCTGCAATTCAAAGAAATTGTCACACAACTAGCACTAGAACACAGTTACATAGCTAGCACTAGTCCAACAGAAATTCTTAGCACAAAACACAAATAATTCTGATTAATTGTTCAAATTTTTTCATTAAATAGGCTATATATTTTCTAAACAGATTCTACATATTGTTCTAAATTTCAGTAGGCTAAATGACCAGCCTAAACATCTTTGAATTATGCCATAAAATACCACAAAATGTCCACCACATTTTTTCAGACAAATACATAGAAATAATAAATATTAACCTCAGAACTGGAATCTATGTAATAAATGAGTAAAAGTAAAATTAAAAAAGTAAAGTAAATTAGAGCCCTCTGGGGGCTTACTTCCACCATAGTTAATTCATGAGTTCGCACTTATGCTGAGTTCAAACTGCACGATTTTAGCCCCGATTTTCACTCGCCGGCAGGTTTCGTGAAATCTCCAACAATTACCTGAAATCAGAGGCAAACCGGTTCTCGTTCACCTGAGTGACAATCACACAGTGTGAATTATCAAAGATGTGATCTAAGAGAATGTAGGTCATTTTCGATGTATTTACAGTAAGTACTCATTTCACACAGCAGAGTTCTGAATCGCCGACAGATCCAGATATTCAGAACTCTGCTGTGTATAATAAGTTCTGACACATCGGCAATGACCTACAGCCAATGAAAGAACAAGATACAGGGCAGTGGGAAGTTCGGGGAGGAGTTGTATGAAACGTAGTTTGTGGACTAGACAGAGTTGTCTGCGATTCTTCCTATGTGTAACCTCCTGTCACCAGTCCATCGTGCAAAGTGTACACAGCAGCAACTGAATGCTACCCCAGATATTCGTGCAGTGAGAAAACAATGGTGATCCGACAACTTTGAAAACAATGCAATGTGAACTCGGCATTAGGCTACATATATATTCGGATTGAGCAAATAGTAAGCATATTTGGCATGCTGTACTGAGGGAGGGCCTAACCCAGAGAACTCATCCCAATCTAGGATGAAAATAGTTAAGAGTGAGGAGTTTAGGCCGGGACACACCAAGCCAACTTCAAAGAACTAGCGGCAACGAAAGCCGATGGTGTTCGCCTTGCGTCGGCAGCGTCAGACAAAAAGCTGCACTTGAACACACCGCGCAGCCGACTGCAAACTAAACAACTAAACGCCTGCGTGGGAAGAGTTAGCTGTCTATATCAGCAGCTATCAATAGTAAATATTCGTCATTCAAACGGGGAAACCGAAACAAATATATACAAGATAAAAGCAGACATATGTATAGAAACGTAGATGCCTCATTAGCGACTGTTTCTATGGGCTGCGATAAGCCATCTGCCATTTTTGGAACAGTCTGTGAACCTTTGAGCACGTTGACTGTGTGCATTTACAACAGCAAGTTATATGCTTGTATATCTTTGAATATTCATTGATTATTTTGGTGAATGACCTCAAGTTGAACGTTCCAAGATGGCGGATGCGTCAATGTATCTGGAGCGGTCGAATAGGACATCTATACATATCTATGAGAAACAGTCACTAATGAGACATCTACGTATACTGTATATATATATCTATGGTTAATACAACATCATTAAAATAAATAAATATATAATAAAACTATTAATATATTGACTGCTACTACTATTACTACTACTACTACTAATAATAAACAAATTAAGTTTTTATTAACGTAGGCCTATTTATAAAACACATTTTCCAAGCTCAAAAATATTGAGCATCCCTCTTCAATACTAGTTTCATATACAATTTTTTTTATAAAATATACAAGACAAAATAGACAGTAAACTATGTATGTACAGATCGAATTATCCATATCCCATTATCATTTGTTATCTAAATGCAAATTGAATTCCTTTCAGAAAAGATTTAAAAGATATTTCAAGATATTGGAATTCATCGTTACGCCAGTAGGAGACGACAGGGGATTGTCTTTATGAATGAGTCATCGAACACACTGATTGATTCAGTAAAGAAACAAGTGACTGACATGAGTGATTCACTTAATCATTCACTTAACTGATTTGTTCAAAACACTGAATCATTCACAGTTTCAATGTGTTGCTCAGAGACACAATGACTTGTTGTTTCGTGTGGAACTCGCGGAGCAAAAATAGTAAGTAACTATCAGTATTGTGTCTAAAATGTATGTTACTCAGTATCACGTTTTGATAACTAGTTGTCATGTTATTTTTTAAAAAGCAATATCATGAGAAAGCATTCTGTTGTTCTGAATAGCAGCGGCCTCGTGCCAGTCCTGCTGATATTCACAACAACGGTCTTTGTCTTACTTCTCATTCACTACCAAAGTTCACAAGACAGTGAAAACAAAAGCTCACTTGAAACAAGTGTAGCCTACTTGCCAAAGTCATGGGCTATAAAATTAATGAGGACATAAAAGTTACAAAGCGCAAATTCCCGCCATACAGCTGTAGTAGTCTATTGAGAAACAAATTGTAATCAAATTATAATAAGGCTAAAATTCATGTGATAGACACTGTTTGTGTTTTAGCCGTGGGTTGCTGATGAATATGGATGCTGTTTTGCTGTAATTTAATTTGTTGCAATCCATTGACAACATTCAGCACAATTCAAGCAACAGTTCATAAACACTCCAAAATTCAAATTCGACTTACCCTGAAGAACCTTATTATACACCAAAATGAACACTGATATACACAAAAGAGAAGCAACACACAAAGCTGTCATACTGCAGGGTAGAGAGGAGGCTGTGTGAAAAAGGGCCTATCGACAGCGCTCAACATTTTTGCAAGAAATAATATTTAGACAGTCCCAGAGGAAGCATGAGGTCAACACATCAGAAGACAATGGCTGCCTATTTCATCCACGTCACTTCCCTATGCCTAGAATAACACGAGGACAACACTGGCCCTCAATGAATGAGACTCGCATCAGAGCCTGTCCTCAAACCTGTCCGCTATCCCAACAGGCCAACTCAAGCATGAACATCCTAAGCTTTAAAGGGAGGCATTTTCTTCTTCTTCTTCTTCTTTTTTTATTCATCTCTTAGCAAACTCAAAACTCCACCCCTTTCTTTTTTCAGTTTCATAGACATTTTTTCTACATATTTTTTAAAACTTGTAGAAGTGTCTACATATTTAAAAATATGTTTTCCTTAAAGGGATATTTCACCCAAAAATTTACTCAGCTGCGGACCATGCAAGATGTACATGACATTTTTTCTTCAACAGATTAGTAAAGAATATATTTATCTGAAACTGTGGTCCTTGGTGATTGCATATATTGCAAGAATAAAAGAAGCGTATCAAGGAATGCAAAATGAATACACGTGACTCCTGAAGATATACTGAGGTCTTATAAAGCAAAACGATTGGTCTGTGAACGAAACTGAATTTTATTTACAGCATGCTTTTTTTTCTTCCCTCAAAAACGTGTAGCCACTTACTTGCGTTATATGAAATTAGCTGAAATTAACATTAAGATTAATAAATACTGTAGAAATACTGTTCATCCTTAGTTCGTTAATTAATTAACCTTATTGTAAAGTGTTACCAAATATATTAAGCATTGAAGCAGTTTTGTTTTTAAAGAATAATAAAACATTTTTTATTAGTAGTATTAATTCATTTTTAATAAGTGTAATTGTTATCAGCACAATTGTATCACCTTGACATTTTTGACTTAATAGCCTCAATGAAAATATTAAAAATAATTTTAATACAGAAATTAAAACATGCTTATCATAGATAAAGTGTATTTAACCATTGTACATAGGTATTTATTGTATTATTATAGTAGTTATTATTATTATTATTATAAATGAATAGATCCAGACAAATTAAAGAGCATCATGTCATTGACCCACTTGGTACATGTTATGAAGATTGATGTGCTCTTTTATTTAATGTGACAGTCCTGGCAATCATTATTTTTTTACACACACTGTACTGTTATCCATAGACCATAGGGATCCATAAAAGCTTGTTCCCTATCTGTCGGTCACTACGAGTTATGTCGTGACGACATTAGGGGATTTACTTGGGAGCCCCGACTGCCTCTGATAAGAGAAAACGCGAAATTTGGCTAGTGGATTTTGCATACCTGAGCCACTCCCCGTGCATACGGGTATAAAAGGGCGACAGGTGCATCCACTCATCAGATTTTTGCTTCGGAGCCGAGTGGATGAGAAGTCTTCAACAGATCAGATCTCCACAAAGCCGTCTGCCTCGAAGTTTGTTCCTGGGTGGCGTTACGGTGCAGACAGCGGTGTCCCTGCAGCAGCGATTCCCCTGGGCACTTCACCTGAAAGAGCAAATTTCTAAAACACTGGGCGGTTCGCGTCTTTTTAAAGATGCCGTTCCGTCCGTGTTCTCTTGGTTGCGGTCGCTTCCTGTCCTCGGATGACGGTCACGAGCGTTGTCTTCAGTGTCTGGGCATCCAGCATGCTGAAGATGCGTTTGTGGATGAGTCATGCGCCTGTTGTGGGCGTATGAACATGGCAACGCTGCAAGCACCCTCTGCCGCCACCCGTCCCGGTCTCTCTGGCTCGAGCAGAGGACCGCCGGCTGGCACTCTGGGAGATCTGAGGGTGACAGTAAGAGCTTCTCCGCCGGGCACGTCCCCGCGGACCTCTTACTCCTCTCGCAGCGCTTGATCCGTCCGGTTCCCGAGTGATTTCGCTGGTTCGCCCCACGGGGCCGCCAGCATTTCATTCGGTGCGCCGCCCGAGGATCAGATGTCGATCACGGCATCGGGGGATGGGCTTTCGTCCTCTGAGGATGAACGATCGGCGGGGCTGCCCCCCTCGGGTGTTGTCGCCACTGCCGATCCGGACCCAGAGCTGACGGCCATGCTTGCCCGGGCAGCCGTGAGTATCGGGCTGGAGGTCAACAGACCGCCCAGTCCCGAGCCTTCGCAGCTAGATGATTGGTTCATCGGCACAAAACGCGACCAGCGGCCGCACTTTGCCCCGGTGCCTTTCTTCCCGGAGGTGCATGAGGAGCTGACAAAGTCGTGGACGGCCCCTTTCTCGGCCAGAAGCCGCTCGTCTCCCTCCTCCGTCCTCACTACCCTCGATGGCGGGGCGGCCAGGGGGTACGTGGATATTCCCCAGGTGGAGCGAGCGGTTGCGGTGCACCTGTGCCCGCAAAACGCCGCCACCTGGAGGAATCGTCCGCGTCTCCTATCCAAAGCCTGTAAGCTGACGGCCGCACTTGCCGCCAAGGCTTACAGCGCTGCGGGCCAGGCCGCCTCTGCCCTGCATGCCATGGCCATCCTGCAAGTTCACCAGGCCAAGGCACTGAAACAAATGCACGAGGGTAGTCCCGACCCGGGGTTGATGCAGGAGCTGCGCACGGCGACTGACTGCGCTCTCCGGGCGACGAAAGTCACGGCGCGGTCCCTCGGGAAGGCGATGTCCACGTTAGTGGTCCAAGAGCGCCATCTCTGGCTCAATCTGGCCGAGATGAAGGACGTCGACAAAGTACGCTTTCTCGACGCCTCCATCTCCCAGACGGGGCTATTTGGCGACACTGTCGAGGGTTTTGCCCAGCAATTCTTGGCAGTACATAAGCAGACGGAGGCAATTCAGCACATCCTCCCTAAACGGCGGGATGCTCCAGCTGCCACCGCTGGCCCAAGGGCCAGGCCCCAGTCTGCTGGTTGCCGTGGGCGCCCTCCTGCGTCCTCCAGAGCTGCTCCGCCCCGTGCTGAGTCGTCACCTAGGCCGGTGCGTCGAGCCTCTCGCAGGAGTGCGGCGCCCCCTGCGCCTCAGCCGGCCGCCAAGTCCTCCAGGAAGACGACAAAGCGGCCCAGACGCGCACAACCCGGAGATGGAGGAATTTGCTCTTTCCCAGGAGACGACGAGGCTAGCGTCGCTCCTTCCCCCGGAGGAGGGCCGGGTGGAGAATCTTGTGTTTTCTTTGTTTCTGTTCCGCCACGGGCTCAAGGGCCAATGGTACCCACATTGTCAAAGAAAGAGCAATTTCCCTTTCCTCCGGGTTCCCAGGTCTGCGGGCTGACAGTGTGCGACGCACTGCCTCCTCACTCTCACCCGAGACCCATATTGCCAGTGGCCAAGAGAGTGCGGTCTGGGGACGCGATGCCTCCCCGCGCACCTCTAGCCAGTCCCCCCAGGGACTTTTTTTTGGGAGTTTTGTGGGGATGAGTCAGAACGCGCTGCCTTCTGTTCCATCCAACCTTACTCCCCCTCGCTGCACCACTGCGGGCACGTCGATTGTGCCTTTGGTGCCACTTGCACGGTATCTGGGGGCGTGGCTTGCGCTACCCAGCCCGTCTCGCTGGTTCATTCGCACAGTTCGACTCGGCTATGCGATTCAGTTCGCCAGGCGGCCGCCCAGGTTCAGCGGCATCCTCGAGACTTCGGTGGCAGTCCGAGATGCACCTGTCCTGCGCGAGGAGATTGCTGTCCTTCTGGCAAAGGGTGCAATCGAGCCGGTCCCTCCAGCCGAGATGAGGCAGGGGTTTTACAGCCCCTACTTCATCGTGCCCAAGAAAGGCGGTGGCCTCCGGCCAATCCTGGACCTGCGAGTCTTGAATCGGGCCCTACACAAGCTCCCGTTCAAGATGTTGACACAGAAGCGCATCGTCAAATGCGTTCAGTCCGCGGATTGGTTTGCAGCGATCGACCTGAAGGACGCTTACTTTCATGTCTCAATTCTCCCTCGACACAGGCCGTTCCTACGGTTTGCGTTCAAGGGGCGGGCATGGCAGTACAGGGTCCTCCCCTTTGGGCTCTCCCTGTCTCCCTGTGCCTTCACGAAGGTGGCGGAGGGCGCCCTTGCCCCGTTACGGGAAGTGGGCGTCAGGATCCTCAACTATCTCGACGATTGGCTCATCCTGGCCCGGTCGCGAGAACAGTTGTGTGGTCACAGGGACCTGGTGCTCCGGCACCTCAGCCAGTTGGGGCTTCGGGTCAACTGGGAAAAGAGCAAGCTCTCCCCTGTGCAGAGAATCTCTTTTCTCGGTGTGGAGTTAGACTCCGTGAGTATGACGGCACGTCTCTCGGACGAGCGTGCCCAATCAGTGCTGAACTGCCTGAGTTCCTTCAGAGGCAGGACAGTGGTTCCGCTAAAACAGTTTCAGCAGCTCCTGGGGCATATGGCATCCGTAGCCGCAGTCACGCCGCTCGGGTTGCTTCATATGAGACCACTTCAGCACTGGTTACACTCACGGGTCCCGAGATGGGCATGGCGCCGCGGGACACGTCGTGTGACCATCACGCAATCGTGTCGCCGCTCTTTCAGCCCCTGGTCGGACCTTGCCTTCCTACGGGCTGGGGTGCCCTTAGGACAAGTTTCCCGGCATGTTGTTGTCACAACAGATGCCTCCAGTATGGGCTGGGGCGCTACATGCAACGGGCAGGCAGCCTCGGGGCTCTGGACGGGGCCTCGACTGCTTTGGCACATCATCTGCCTAGAGCTGTTGGCAGTGCATCTGGCCTTAAAGCAGTTCCGGCCACTGCTCCTAGGCCAGCACGTGTTGGTCCGCACGGACAACACTGCGGCTGTTTCGTACATCAACCGGCAGGGAGGTCTACGATCACGCCGCATGTCACAGCTCGCCCGCCATCTCCTCCTCTGGAGTCAGTCACAGCTCAAATCGCTGCGTGCCGTCCACATTCCGGGGGAGCTCAATCGTGCAGCCGACGCGCTCTCACGACAGCTCACGTTCCCCGGAGAATGGCGACTCCATCCCAAAATTATCCAGCTGATTTGGAGTCGATTCGGGGAAGCTCAGGTAGACCTGTTTGCTTCCCGCGAGTCCTCCCACTGCCAGCTGTATTTCTCCCTGGCCGAGGCCCCCCTCGGCACGGACGCACTGGCACACAGCTGGCCTTGGGCTCTGCGCAAGTATGCGTTTCCCCCAGTGAGCCTGATCGCACAGACACTGTGCAAGGTCCGGGAGGACGAGGAGCAGGTCTTGTTGGTTGCGCCATATTGGCCCACCCGGACCTGGTTTCCGGAACTCACCCTCCTCGCGACAGCCCCTCCCTGGCGCATCCCTCTGAGGAAGGACCTTCTTTCTCAGGGGCTCGGCACCATATGGCACCCGCGTCCAGATCTGTGGAACCTCCATGTGTGGCTCCTGGATGGGACGCGGCAGACTTGAGTGGCCTGCCACAGGCTGAAGTGGAGTCTGTTCGCGGACTGGTGTTCTTCTCGTCGGGAGGACCCCCGAAGATGCACGATTGGAGTGGTGCTTTCTTCCTGAAAGAGAGGTTGGAGCGCAGGCTGTCGCCCTCCACCTTGAAAGTGTACGTGGCTGCTATTGCGGCCCATCACGATGCAGTGGACGGCCGGTCCCTGGGGAAGCACGATCTCATCGTGAGGTTCCTGAGGGGTGCCAGAAGGTTAAATCCTCCTAGGCCACCCCTGATGCCCTCCTGGGATCTCTCTATTGTCCTGGCTGGACTTCAGAGGGGTCCCTTTGAGCCGCTGGACTCAGTCGAGCTGAAAGTCCTGTCGGCTAAGACAGCGCTCCTGACCGCGCTCACTTCCATCAAGAGGGTCAGGGACCTCCAAGCATTTTCGGTAAGCGAAGAGTGCCTTGTGTTTGGGCCGGCCTACTCTCACGTTGTCCTGAGACCCCGGCCTGGATACGTGCCTAAGGTTCCCACCACGCCCTTCCGCGATCAGGTGGTGAACCTGCAAGCACTGCCCTCGGAGGAGGCAGACCCAGCCTTGGCGTTGCTGTGTCCCGTAAGAGCGCTGCGCATATACGTGGACCGCACCCAGAGCTTCAGAAGCTCTGAGCAGCTCTTTGTCTGCCACGGAGGTCAGCAGAAAGGGAAGGCTGTCTCCAAGCAGAGGTTGGCCCACTGGATAGTGGATGCCATCGCCTTGGCGTACCAATCCCAAGGCGAGCCGTGCCCCCTCGGGGTGAGGGCTCACTCCACACAGAGTACTGTCTCCTCCTATGCGCTGGCGCACGGCGCCTCTTTGGCAGACATCTGTAGAGCTGCGGGCTGGGCGACACCGAACACCTTCGCGAGATTTTACAGTCTCCGCGTTGAGCCAGTCTCTTCCCGTGTGTTGGGTAACAGGTAAGTGGCGGGAAGAGTTGGCCGGTGTCACGCTTGCTGCGCCATTCCCCCTTACCCGGGGATATGAGCGCCTATTCTCTCCTCCAGTTAGTTCCCCGGACGGCGAACCCTGGCGGAGTTCCTCCAGCACCCCCGGCAGTCAGGCTGGGCGGAGCAGTCTGACGCCAGGCCCAGTACCGGTGTTAGCTTGCCCGGGTCTCCGGTCAGCCCCTGTACTCGGCTAGGTGCCCGTGTGGCCTGATTCCCTTCGGGTGATCCCACACGTGTGTTCATCCACGGTACGGTTTCCCTCACGGTAAACCCGTGTCTTCCCTTTGACAGAGCTCTGTCAGACCCTGCTGGCAGCCTTCCTCCCTTCTCCTAGGTAGGATCTGCCCCAGGGTCCAGGCGTATGTAGCACTGCCCCAGGCTTGGGCCAGTCCATACCAGTGTCTCCACACGTTACCTCCCTTCGGGCAGGGTGTGGCCTCCGTAGCGCCCTTCTCCGGAAGGCTCGCTTCCCCGTCGTTACTGCTGGGCTGTAACAACAAACAGGAAAGACTTGAAGCAGTCTTTCATAGAAGGTCGAAATCCCTTCCGATTTCTGGGGAAAGGAACAGCGGCTTGGCTATCTCCAGCAGCAATGTACTCAGTGGTCCCTGCGGGCGCCAAGGTTAGCGAATTTGCGCTGGGGCGATGGGAAGGTTGCGCCCTTCGCATCGCATTTGTCTGTCATGCGCTAGCTTGTCAACATCTGCATGCCACAAGGTCGTGACGGGGTTCAGGTTGTGGCGCTTTCCATAGACCCCTAACGTCGTCACGACATAACTCGTAGTGACCGACAGATAGGGAACGTCTCGGTTACGTACGTAACCCTCGTTCCCTGATGGAGGGAACGGAGAAGTTATGTCCCCATGCCACAATCTTGAACCATCGCTGGTTGCCAGGGACACGTTCTCGGCTCCTCAGCGGAAAACCTGATGAGTGGATGCACCTGTCGCCCTTTTATACCCGTATGCACGGGGAGTGGCTCAGGTATGCAAAATCCACTAGCCAAATTTCATTGGCGTTTTCTCTTATCAGAGGCAGTCGGGGCTCCCAAGTAAATCCCCTAATGTCGTCACGACATAACGTCTCCGTTCCCTCCATCAGGGAACGAGGGTTACGTACGTAACCGAGACGTTTTTCTCAATGGCTTAGCTTTGTTCGGCAAGTTGTGGTTATTTGAAGTCATAAATAATTACACGGTATAAGTGCTTTGCTGAGTGAATTTGAACAATCCCTGTCAGAGCGGGACTTTCATGGCATTTGATCTGTAAATATTGCGCCACCCGCTGAGCTGCCTCACCCTGAGCCACTCCAACCAAGTGTTTCCGAAAGAAGCACTGACTAACCTGTCAACGGGGTCACTGCACTTTGTCTGTTTGCAGAAACTTTTCCTTATTTATCTTCTTTCACTCAATCCACTGGCTCTGTGCTCCCCCTTTGCACCAGTCTTTTTTTGTTCAGATAAGATCCATGTTGCCCACAGAGGACCACTTGAATAAATTTGTGACATGGAAAGAGAGTTTACTATAGTTTACTATGTTAAACAGACGAAATGTGTTAGGAATACAGATTCATCAAAAGAACAGCATGCACCACTTCCTTTGCCTGAAGTGACTCTGTTGTTGTTTACTTTCAGCACATGAGGGAAATGGAATTATAATTTGTCTCAGAGAGGACAGGGGATCTTAAATTGCCATTAATTTGCATTTGATTGCTGGTGTCTTCTGGGAAATTTAGAATATTAAGTTGAAGCAAGATGCATTCAAAACAACTATAAAACAAATAGAAAAAAATTAGTTACTAAAGACAGACGTGCAAATTCCCTGAGCGAGGACAAGAAATGACAGTGGAAGAAAACAATGTTTTTTTTTTTCTCCATCCAGTTTAATAACTAAGTGGCCTTCGTTTATTGGGTTTTCTCCAAAAATATCTGTGGCATTCATTGCTGTGGGTTATTTACACTCTAGCTGAATGACTTCTATTAAAAGATACTGTTGATTGTTTTATCTTTTTTGATGCAGTGACGTTAAAACTGTGAATAGGAACAATAAAAAAAGAGTCAGAGTCAAAAGCTGCAAGCTGAAATACAAATTACAAGCTTTGATGTGTGAACAGGTTTATTATTTGATAAACCAAGGATTGCAAGGTAACTAAAACTGTCAAACTTAAATGACAAGGAGCTGTGTCAGTGAGAAAGATATTTCAATACTCTACTTTGAAACTCATATGTGAAGTTCAGGTAAATGTACTTTGCACCATTGGACATCATTTAAGCTGGGCTCAGACTACAAGAGTTTTAAAATCCTAACCGATTATGAAATCCGGTTACAGCACACACACAAGGAGAATCTTTACAGATTTTCTTCCCTCAAATCTTAAACATGCACACAGTACAAGATTTGAAAATCGTGGTGCATAACACACGACAAGATATTCTTAAAGTCCGCATAAAATCAAAATTTACAATATTTATTCTGTCAGTGCACATCGGGGGGGGGGGGGTGCCGAGGGTGAAACATGATTTCTACTGAGGGGAACGCGATCGCGATTTCTACTGAGGGGGACCCCCCAGAATGCAATTTACCAAGGGGAACGTGATTTGTGCGTTACAAATCGCGAACGTGGTCGGGGGGGCTTCGGCAGAATTTGCTTAACTATGCCCCTCCAACCGTTAGTTTGCTGCGAGTAAGATATGAGAGGAGGAGTGCAAAAATACAACCCTGCCCTCCACTCAATATTATACGTTTTAGTTGGAAATACATCACCATATTGAAATAAAATCGGCAGCAACTTCTGAAATATCATGACTTTAAGAATATCATGTCAGATGGAGTGCCTCACGTGATCTCACTCAGCAGATCGTCTTTGACGTTTCAGCAACTAATGTTTACATATGTTTACATCACTTTTCTACACTCACCCATTCAAAACTGAGGTGATTTTACCCTACAGCGCTTCTCACTTTTTTTGTTATGGTTGTGGTGCGTTTTTGACACATTATACAGACAGTTTTATTATTGTAAAACATCCACAATCAAACGTCCTCCATCTCCTATTGTGACTATTGTGAAAGTACTGATGTAATCATAGATGTCATCATCCCCATAATCCTAAATATAAAACATGGATAACACATTTTAAGATGTCCTTGTTATACATGTTACATGTACTTACTATTATAATAATTAATTATGTATAATTACATGCAAGTAATCCTACAACCCAAATTCCGGAAATGATGGGACGTTTTTAAAATTTGAATAAAATGAAAATTAAAACTTTCAAATCACATGAGCCAATATTTTATTCACAGTAGAACATATAGAACATAAATGTTTAAATGGAGAAATGTTACACTTTTATCCACTAAATGAACTCATTTCAAATTTGATGCCTGCTACAGGTCTAAAAAAAAGTTGGCACGGGGGCAACAAAGGGCTGAAAAAGCAAGACATTTTGAAAAGCTGGGAGAACATCTAGCAACAAATTAAGTTAATTGACATCAGGTCTGTAACATGATTAGCTATCAAAGGGATGTCTTAGAAAGGCAGAGTCTCTCAGAAGTAAAGATGGGCAGAGGCTCTCCAATCTGTGAAAGAGTGAGTAAAAAGATTGTGGAATACTTTAAAAACAACATTCCACAATGTCAAATTGCAATGTCAAATCTCATCGTCTACAGTGCATAACATCATCAAAAGATTCAGAGAAACTGGAGAAATCTCTGTGCATAAGGGACAATGCAGAAGATCTTTGTTGGATGCCCATGGTCTTCGGGCCCTCAGACGATACTGCATGACTCATCGGCATGACTCTGTCATGGACATTACTAAATGGGCCCAGGAATACTTCCAGAAACCACTGTCGGCAAACACAATCCGCCGTGCTATCTGCAGATGCCAACTAAATCTCTATCATGCAAAAAGGAAGCCATATGTGAACATGGTCCAGAAGCGACATTGTGTCATGTGGGCCAAGGCTCATTTAAAATGGACTGTTTCAAAGTGGAAAAGTTTTCTATGGTCAGACGAGTCCAAATTTGACATTCTTGTTGGAAATGACGGACGCCTTGTCCACCGAGCTAAACAGGAGGGAGACCTTCCAGCATGTTATCAGCATTCAGTTCAAAAACCAGCATCTCTGATGGTATGGGGGTGCATAAGTGCATACAGTATGGGCAGCTTACATGTTTTGGAAGGCACTATGAATGCTGAAAGGTATATAAAGGTTTTAGAGCAACATATGCTCCCCTCCAGACAACGTCTATTTCAGGGAAGGCCTTGTGTATTTCAGCAGGACAATGCAAAATCACATACTGCAGCTATTACAACAGCATGGCTTCGTAGTAGAAGAGTCCATGCTGATGCTGAATTGGCCTGCCTGCAGTCCAGATCTTTCACCTACAGAGAACATTTGGCACATCATTAAATGAAAAATACGTCAAAGACGACCACAAACTCTTCAGCAGCTGGTATGAATGGGACCAAATTCCAACACCAAAACTCCAGAAACTCAAAACCTCGATGCCCAGATGTCTTCAAACTGTTTTGAAAAGAAGAGGAGATGCTACACCATGGTAAGCATATCCCCATCCCAACTATTTTGAGACCTGTAGCAGTCATTAAATTTGAAATGAGCTCATTTTGTGCATAAAATTGTAAAATTTCTCAGTTTAAACATTTGTTATCTTATGTTCTATTGTGAATAAAATATGGCTCATGTGATTTGAAATTCTTTTAGTTTTCATTTTATTCAAATTTAAAAAAACATCCCAACATTTCCAGAATTCAGGTTGTAAATCAAACCCTAATCCTAACCATGTAGTAAGTACATGTAGTTAATTGATATTACTCAGTACTTAAATGTATAATTACACTGAAGCAAGGACACCTTTAAATAAAGTGTAACCCAAACATGTTTGATATTAATGGGGTGGGCCCAATTTGTGTGCGAGCAGGAATGCATTTCCCGTACAACAACGTAACTCGCTGATTAACCACCATAGTATGTTGCATTGTTGTGGAAACTAGCTACCTAGTCATGACTGTTTACCAAAAACGGTCACATCTCCGTTATTTGAACCACATTAGTTCAACAATATAGGGCCAGTGTTAATGACATCACATGTGGTGGAGTAATAACTTGTGCTATTTAACTGATTAGAGTTCTCTAAGATGCTGCTGTATTGAACATGGCACCTGATGACTAATTTTATATTTTTGTGTGGTAACGATGGAACTTGCGACCACCATAGTTAGCACTCCAGATTGGGAGGTGCAAGATTCGATCTGTAAATGCCTCACATTGCCAGATAATGCATGCTGAACATTGGAACCAACTGAGGTCCTCAACTAGGTTTTATCTCTGATTCTCTGGAGGGGAAATCAGGGATAAATTTCTCCTGTCGTGTTAGCATGGCTTTACACATAAGTGGCATTTTGGGGGCCTAAAAAACAAACTGGGTTTGAAAATTAGGTTGAAAATGGGTTTTCAGAGTGTTATCATTGTCATGTAAACTACAAAAATGTGAATTTGTGAAAACTGACATCATGCAGATGTTTATCATGTTATCAGTCTATAGGTATGTGCACAGGCGCATAGTGTTTCTTTACAAAATGACATTGCCAACTACTGGCTTGGCATCCATAATACAGCATTTTTAGGGTGCCTTCACACTTGGTTCGCTTGCCTGGTCCGAACCAGAGTTTGATTGCCCCCCTCCCCCCGCTGGACTGCATGCATATTATTTTATTTGGGTCCAAACCGTGGTTTGTTTGCGTAATCAAGCCAGCAGCTGTTTACCCTGTTACTTAGTAACGACGGCGTAGGAGAAGGCAGCAAAATGCATAGTTGCTCACTTAATTTTTATATATTTATGTTTTTGAACCGTTTGTCTTGTTTCCAAAGCTTCAGTACATCAGCACTTATGTCTGTCTTACGAATGTAATGCAAATGCTCTAAAGAACGCTGTTGACGAACAGTAATGAGACATACAGCTCAATGCTTGCAGCACGTCAGTCACGCTCATCAGGAAAGTGAGTGAAACACACACACACACACAAACACACATTTTTATCAAATAACATGCCATTAATAGCGATTCATTTCCACGATTTGGTATGATTGCATTCACATCAGTAGGGAACTGTACCGGAGTTTGCATGAAGCGTACAGTTCGCGGGTGCGCACCCGAGGTCGGAAGACAGCATTTACATCATCCAAACAAACAGAACTGTAACGTCAGTTGTACCCAGGTGTGCACCAAAAGTGCTAGTGTGAAAGCACCATTAGTCATTTTCGATGATCCATGTGAACGGAGATCATTTTGACAATGTTGTCATCTGTATTGAACACTCTTTATAAATGCAAATGAAAAACATTTCTGTTTTTAGTACATTGCCATTGTTGTTTGGTAAAAAAAAAATATATATACTTTGGTATAGCACTAATTAGAAGGTGCAAGAAACCCTTTGTTTTCCTGCTAATGACATGATAAAACCATTGATGGGATTTTAGGACAGAGCACAAATGGACAGATCTGTGTAGGGCCATGCTCTCCATCGCCAACTGGGGTCTTATCAGCCCTCTTTCTCTTGTCCTGAATGCACTCTCTGTGCCCTCTGCAGGTATTACTTTACCTGCGTCCATGTTCAACCCCACATACTATACACTATAAAGGAGTTTATGTCTCAGCGGAGAGAAGAGGAGTCAGGGGTGGAAAAAAAGGGAAGAGGAGGTTTGTAGTGATAACACAGGAGCCGTGCAGTCTGTAGGCTGCCGTTCTAGTTTTTCTCCACAAACAAAGAGATGAGTGTTAGATTTCCCAGTCACTCTCACTCTTATTGTCAAAGTGAGAAAGCTGACCAGACCAGCAGACATGATACGTTGTTCTCAGCCTTGAAAACAACAGACCACCTTGTGTGGACTTCTACTGTAGGCCAAGGCAGCAAGACCTCGTTTTTTTCTAACCCTTTTCTATCTTTCAGACTTTTTTATCGCCCTGAAAAGAGTGTCAAGATTTGCACAACCCCTCGGAAGCCTGGCATGAGATTAAGCTCTTGACAACCTTGAGATAGCTCTCCCTTCACTGGCGTTCCCAGGAGGGAACCATTGTCAGAGCCATGGTACCATTGTTGCTTTTGAGTCGTGAATAGGCAGCCTGGGCTGCCTGAATAAGACAAGTGCATCAGGTATTAGATTAACACCCAAACACACACATGTGTCTCTAGAAGCTTGTAATTATGGTTGTTAAATGAATATTCCACATTCAGTACAAGCTAAGCTCAATTGACAGCATTTGTGACAACAGGGCTCGCAAAATTTCAAAATCACTGGTAGCCCTTCGGGTAGGTCCTCTTCAGATTTTGGTAGCCCGAAAGTTGATTTAACTAGCCCAAATAATAAAAAAACAAACATAAATGTCAATCAAAACATTTTCAATACACAAATATAAACGAATATCAAGGAAAGAGTTTTATTTGACTATTTACAGGGTATCTGCAGAATTTGTAAAAATCAATTCAAGGCAATTTATGACTTTTTAAGAGCTGCACAAGTAAAATGAACACCATATGAGTGGGGTAGGACAATATCTATGGTAACATATTAACCCATAAAATGACATGATTTACAATTCAGATACAGGTTTTCACAAAAATAAAAATCTTATATAATGGTATTTTAGCCTTTAAATATTTTTTATGAAAAGGGATAAGTCAAGCATATAAATTATTATATTCATTTAAAACAAAAATATTGCTGTCTTAATTGTTTAGATTTTTTGAAGGCTCATTAACTTTTCACATTTACAACTATGTTTTCTGCATGAAAACATGGGTCGATATGCACAATTGGGCATTGAACAAGACAGGCTTTTTGGAAATGCAAATTCACTCTCTGCCACGAGGTGGCGCTTTAAGAGCGGCAAAAATAAAGCGGTTCTCTGGTAACGGCTGTACACAAAGCAGCACAGGGCTCATGAACGCTGTTTTATCAGACATTATAGGCAAGATGAAATGAAAATGCCAACGATATGTTTCTAAAGACCGTCGGTTCCCTTCAGAGATGCATTCACATAAAGACATCCGTGCCGTGTTTTGACTTTAAAACGTGCAGCGCTCATATTTATTCAATGACATAATCGCCTTTTGAAGTTTGAAGTGCCCGTTGGGCAGGGAGGTGGTACATTTTGGTAGCCCAACTGGTAAACACAATAGCCCTGGGACGTCGGGCGATTTTGCGAGCCCTGGACAATGTTGATGAACACAAATTTATTTCCACTTGTTTCTCTTTTTCACTAAAAATGCAAAAATCTGGGTTACAGTAGCTGCATTTCATATTTTTGGCATATTGCATTAAAAATGCTGGATGGAAAAAAACAAGATGCGCATTAAAATATTATAATCCACATAAAAAAAACCTCTTAATCGAGGCAGATAATTTTTTATTCTGTGTAAAATGTACATAAACTAAAACACATTTGACAAATTCCTGGATGCACAACTAAAAACGTGACTTTGACTCAACTCAACAGATCATGTGATTGGACACTGGACACCATTTGTTGTTGCATTTCATCTGTGTGAGTAATTTATTATGTAGAAAAAAGAGTCACAGACAACCCTGGCTGCAGCAACTTTTTATGATTATAGTTCATAGGAAGTGAAGATTTTGTTCTCTTGAAATAGGCTAATCTGCAAATGTTAAAATGCTCACTTTTGTCAAAAAGTAAAACAATAATTAAGCAAACAAAATGTGTAATAAAATTATTTTTGTGTGAAAAATTGAATATTAACCTTAAAAACACTAAACCTTAATTTAAAGCTTAAAACCCTGATACACTGTAAAAATGACTTAAACAACGTTATACACAAGTTTTAATAGAATACCTAAGGATGGATTACATTGCATGACTTTTGGCCAGATTTTCTCTCCCCTGGTTTATAGTCTGGAGGAGTTGTCACTAGTTACCGAAAGTCAAAGCCATATACATATACAGATTTAATTGATTTCTTTCATAAATTGCAGTGACTGCTCTAAAATATGAATCACCAATGTTTCAGAAGTTTATAACATGCTTATCCGATAACTCTTATATGTATTTCCTATATGGGTTTATGTATATGCTTTTTTTTTTAAGATTAACTGTTTTTTTTCTAAGGCATTGTTAGATTCCAGTGTTTCCTGTCATAGCTATGCAAAGATTTGAGTTAAAAAAAACAGTATCATAGCTAGTAAACTATTTATTTTTATGATTTTAAATCTTTAACCTCAGAATGATCTGATTTAGAAGTCTGATTTTGTGGTGGCTGTGCTTCAAAGGGGACATCGAATGCCCATTTTCCACAAGTTGGTATGATTCTTTAGGGTCTTCTTAAAATGGTCTCAAGTGGTCGTGTAAAACAACACCCTTTTTACCTTGTCAAAAACAGCTCTGTTCACAGCGACTCATACCGGTGCATAACTCTTTACATGCTAATGAGTTCTGCTCACCCCGCCCCTTTCTTCTGTGGAAGAGCAAAGGCGATTCACAAATAATCATAAAAAATATAAAGTGTGAGACTTACTTCTTCTGGAGGTGCAGCTGGATCATGAACGTTCTTTACTGATCCATCTTTGAGTTTGAACTTTTTAACAAAACCTGACTTGAATTGTCCCTCATTCAGAAAACAGTCTGGAGCAAAATGATTTGCGCAGCCAGACAAGGCTCTGCATTTAACCCATCCAAATGCACACACACAGCAGTGAACACACACACACACATATTTCTGCGGCCCCTGGGGAGCAGTTGGGGGTTTGGTGCCTTGCTCAAGGGTCTCACCTCAGTCATGGTATTGTGGGTGGAAGAGAGCGCTGGTTATTCACTCCAAAATCAAAATGGCTTTAGATTTTTGGGGGATTAAAAAAAAGGAGTGAATTTTTATCATTATAGGGTGGTTGTGTCCACACACTACTAAGAGACATTTATATGTAAATGAAGATATTTTGCATCCAATGTCTAAAATTAAATTATTATAATCTTAATTCAAGTGATGAAGGATTTCAAAAGTCTGACAGCAATCAGTGTTGAGTTCTACTGTAAGGTTAACCCTGCCTTCTTTACATGTTTGAAAATGATTAACAGTTGAAAACATTACAAATTTAGAAAAGTAATCAAATGTAATCAGTTACATTACTTTAATAAAGTAATTGAAAAGTTACACTACTTAAAGTTACATTTTAAGTAGGGTAACTTGTAATCTGTAACCTTATTACATTTCCAAAGTACCACGATCAACGGCACAAAACATGTCTAAACAGCACGAGAGAGAGAGAATGACTGTGCGCATCCTCCATCAGGTTAAGTCATATATTCATGAAACAAATTAGTTTGCGATGTCCTAAGAGTAATGTTGTCATAATATCCTAATATCTTTTCAGTGTTTAAGGGTAACGTACTCCCTCATGACTGGTGTCAGTGCTATAAAGCTTTTCCCTCTGGTTTATCCCAGCGTTTACCCCTCACATCACTAGCTCCGTTAGTCGTTTTGAGGGGGAGGGGAGGTTAACGTTTTTGATTAAAGATTAGTAAAATAAAAATAATGCACAGATAAATTATTTATAATAAACACTACAGTATTCCATCAAAAAATAAGAATTGTCAATCTTCATTTCATGCCGACTTTAAAATGAATGTACATTAATTCTAACTGCTTGCCAATTTCACTTGGATGAAATGAAACATTCAGCACATTTCCACTTGTTCTTAAAATCCCAAATACTTAAAAATGAATAAGTCAGCCCGTGTAACATTTAATACTTAATTTAATTGACTAAAGAAATACAGTTCATTATTTATAAAAAAATAAACACATCTTTCCTGTGAAATTCAGTAATTCTGTAAGAGTAGTAATTATAATCTCCCCTACAGAAAAAAAACAGTAGAATCCCTCCCAAAATACAATAGAAAATGTAATGGATTTAAGGGTTATAATGGGAATTGTATTGGTTTTAATGTAAACTATAATGGTGTCTGCTATTTGATGCATTCTATTGGTGGGACGTAATCTAGCAGATGGCAACCAATAGAACAACAGTAATTCCTATTGGAATAAAACCCGAAACAAAAAAGGAATTTTGTAATGGTTTTTATTGAAACTATAAGAATTTCTGTGATGGTTTCTATTGTTTTGTTTTTTTTGGGGGGGGGGGGGGGGGGGGGGCTTCAGCAGGGTAACGATACTCATACTGTGCTGCACATTATTGACAATATTGAGCTGAAGCTTGACTTTGCAAATTTAAAATCGCAAATCGCCAATCGCAATATCTGTCAAAAAAAAAACACAATTAGATTTTTTTCCCCAAATTGTACAGCCCTAATGGGAAGCCATTTAATGTGAAACATTGCGTTTATATTCTGGCTTCATCCTCTTGCTTGTAGAAAATATACATCATCAATAAGGTGTCCACTGAATTTCGCCTTTTAATATCTACATTTTACTACATTATTACTTGATGCAATCTGCGTAAAAATAGCTGGCGGTCAGTAGAGCAAAGCTTCGTTTTGCCCTCCAGGGGGACATTCCTATAAGGGTGTGATGTCACGTGAAAACTATCAATAGGCTAAATACCATTTTGGCGCTCTTTAATGTGGCGTGATAGGTCGCTGTAGACACCTCAGATCAAACGAAGCACGTGAACTGATCATCGGTTTCACTTTACTAGTGGATACTCACCTGTGCATAATCAAAGGCATAGCAAAAGACTTGTGACAGTTTTATTTTTGTTCTGGAGCTGATGATCCCGTGCTCCGCTGCCACACTGGAGCGCACTCGCCACCAGCTGAACAGGGGCGGGAATTACAGTTATAAATCACCCTCAGTGTAATCTGTTAAAGTGATGGACGGCCTTCAGATTTTTCCATCACTGCTAAAAAATTCTGTAAATGACGGAAAATTTGTGGTTAACGTGACCGATTGTGGTGTTTTCAGCCTCTGCTGCTTCAATATAGGAGTACATGAACACATGATCATGATCTCTAGAACTCCTCTGAGAATCACTTCATGAGCATTTTACCATTTCTTTTCAGAAAAACTATCAACAAATCATATACAAACAGAAACCTAAAGGTCTTCATAGCAATCCGTCAAAATAAAAGTTTGGTTTAACTTGAAGAAACCGTGACAGAAATATTACTTCATGTAAGGATAGTACTACTACTAATAATAAAACTACTATTAAAACATTGCTTTTAAATGAATATTTACCAGAAAATTTACCAGAATTTATTTATAAGAAAAATGTAAATACACAACACAGTATTTCTGGGGAAAAGGAAATAAATAAAATTATAATAAATAATTTTATAAAATCAATTAATTAGAAATGCTTTTGATTATGAATATTTAATAAAACCATTAAAATGGAATCCAGAAAATGAATGGAAAACTTTGGTTAAAAATATGTTTCATGGGACCTTAATTTTTATTTATTTTTTGTTAAACTTTTAATAAATTGCTGTTCATTATGATAAGTTTCATGATTTCAATTAATTAGACATGCTTTTTTAATAATAATTAATAAATAATATTTAATTTAACCATTAAAACAGAATCTAGAAAAAATAAAACCGAAAAAAAAAAAAAAAAAAAAAGAATCCAGAAAAAATTAAATGGGTAAAAAACAGAATTTGAATTTTTTTTACGGATTTCATAGGGCCCTAAAAATTTTGGAAAGTTTTTTTTTTAAATATGTGTTTATATCTGTTGTTTCACAGTGCTCAGAAAAACATTATACTTCATGTTTAAATCTGTCCTTCAGCCCGTTTTTCAAAAAGCGCTTTTTTACATGTGTGTGCAACAGACTACCAGTTTTCACAACTCTTGAACAGGGAACTTAGCCAATATTGAATTTAATGTAAGCCAGTCACCATTGAGACTCTCTGTAAATATGAATGGGAGGGCGCTGGCCTAATTCAAGGCCACCATGTCCCATTCAGGGGTTTAAAATGTGTCATACTGTCCAAAAGATGATATATGCAGAGTCCAAGTTTTAGAAGGCATGTAAAACACATCCCCTGCCTTCATTTTTGACAGACGAGGTTGTTAAATAAACACTTCATCCCTTATAACATATACAAACACCCTTCCAAACACATTTATTCCTGGAGGACTGACAATGCTTAACACCCACACATATTCTGTAGATCCAGACCCTCCTCTCAGCCTTTATTCTCCTGTCGGGGGCATTTTGAGTTCTCCAAGCTCATGTCCTTGAAGGACAGGAATGAATGTGATGTTTATACCTCACAAAGTCTACTGATGATATTCATTGTCAATCTTAGATGGCAAGCAGCTTGTTTCTAAATAGAATGTCAGTTAATAATTATACATCATAAATGCAATAGATTAATAAATACAAATTCCTATAATTTGTGTTTGTATGGAAGCCATACCAGCACAGGGAAATGAACTTGAAATCTGCTGTGTTTGTTTTGGTTCATCATCCCTTTTTAATGGATCCTGATGAATGTTACCAGAGGATGTAGAGTTATCAACACAAGTAGACCCAACAAAGATGCGAATGCCTTTTATGGCACTATAAAGGCACGTATGCATGTGTGACACATTGGATAACAGTCACCAGCAATATTACACATGCACTATTTCAAAGCATGTATTGTTTGTTTATATAGGCGGATAATTAAAGACTCATGTAAACACCCTCAAGCCTCAGACGTCAAGATGTCCAAGCTAAAAGACCGTCTCTGTAAAGTTTGCAAAACTAATTCAAAAGAGAACTGACCTTGACCTATATTTTGTACTGGATCTTCAAAGGCAGAAGTCATATAAAAGTGCTTGTCACAGGCCGCAGTGGTAAAGGATACGATTGGTTAGCATGTGATCTCTGGTCATCTTTTTGTGCGTTTCTGTGCCGAGAGATTTATTTCACATGATGATTAGTGATAAATCAGCTGCGTGTTCTGTTGCTGTGCTCTAAATGGTATGAAGGGTTTATGGGGAAGAGATTATGTCCTCCTCTGAGAGGCTTCACAGGACCTGTGGGGGTTTTATTTGCTCAGTGATGATAGCGGTAATTACCTTTCTACCCCTGGGTCACATCTCTTGTCCTGACACAGCATGCCGGTGTGCTGACAAGGTCCCTCTGTAAGTGCACATATCTCTGATTGAAGGCCTTTTATGCTTTGACTATGTTAAATGGAAAACCACTTACTTATAATACAAATCGGTTTGTGACTTACACTATTGTTCAGAAATTTTGGAAAAAAAATTATACTTTTATTCAGCAAGGAAGGGCACATTAAATAGTTCAAAAGTAAAGACAATTAAAATGTAACAAAAGATTTGTATTTCAAATAAACGCTGTTCTTTTGAACTTTCTAATTATCAAATTATCAAAGAATTATCAAAGAATTCTAATAATAATCATCAAGTTTTCCACAAAAAATATTGAGCTGCACAACTGTTTTCAGGATTGATGATAATATCAACAATATTTTTTAAGCAGCAAATCAGCTTATTAGAATGATTTCTGTAGAATCATGTGACACTGAAGACAGCTGAATATTCAGGCTAAAAATGGCTAAAATGACAGAAATGGCCCTCGAGGGGTTCACACTAGTTTGCACAGCATCTGCTTTGGCTGTGCAGTGCTAATATTTGGGGTAACGTGTCAGATTTGTCAGTTGATCTGCAAAAAATATACTTAATTGGACTACATTTAGTAAAAGCCAAACTAGCTTGCATTTAGTGTTGAAATACAGCTCATCGACTGGCCTAGTAAACGCACACTACTTACTTAAACCAAAAGGTGAAGTTGTACAATTCAGCTTTAATAGTGAAGCAAAGAATATGCTGCAAAATAAATTAGATATAAAACATGACAAGCACATATTTTGATTTGTACAACATACAACCATATGCTGCATAACTCTACATAAAACAACACAGTAAGTTCCTTTAGTGTCTTGTACTTTAAATCTGACAAAGCAGATGCCATTGCCAGGACATTGTTTCTATCTCTTTACTGAATATTTCTGTCGAGAAGGCTAGGTTTCAGTTCAGAATCGAAGACCTTTGTTATACATTGGTAGAGACAAACACTGTCGAAACACAGAGCAAAAAGTATCTTAACATTGAGGCTGTTTCAGGAAAAAACAAACAAGAAATTAAAGTTTTTTATGTGCTATATTGAGTTAATGGTATATTATGTTGGCCATACACAGTTGTTCCTAATTGAAATAATTCACAGAGCCGGGCTTTTTAGGGATTTGCTCTGAGAATGGGATGTGTATGGTCTTTGGTTTACTATGTGTAAGTTCCAAATGCATATGGTTCTAGACTCTGATATGGCAACTAGAATGTGACCCATAATGCTCTGGGCCTCACATGGTACGAATGTTGGCTTAGTGCAATTTTATATTACTTTTCATCAACATTCAGAATGTTTAGGAGAAAAATAATAATATGGGTGATTATAATAATAATAATAATAATAAAATAATCATAATAACAATAATAATGTAGTTTGGCTCCAGCAGCTGGTCAAACTAATTTTTGTTCAAGTATTTCTTAAGAAAAATGAAATAAACTGAACTACCTCTTTTAAGATGTACTAAAAAATTACTATTTTTTGTCTGTGAGAAAAGGGATGACAAAAACAACATTAAACATAAGCTAAAAGACAAATAATAATAATAATAAAAAAGAACATCCAGTAATAATACTTGACTTGCATAGAGTTGCATGATTTTTTTCTTCTTCTTCTCAGAATATATAATTCCACACTTCAAAATAAGTCTCTTTATTGCAGTGCAGAGAATCAGGGCTGACACTTTGACCCATGCACCCGTTCCCTCTCTCAGTCTCCCTTCATTAAAAAAAATATATTATGCTTTATTCTCCTCCGTCATTTTTACATGAAAGTGCCACAAAGACCGCTCCAATAATCAGTCCTATTGGAATTATCTAGAAACAAATAGGTCGCCCGAGTTTGCAGTTCAAGGTTTGTGTGCCAATCCTCTGATATGTGCTTTGTACCAACATTAAAGTGTTTGTTAGGAGTTCATGGTGTCTTATGAGCAGCCACACTCCTCCACTATCATGTTCTGGATGTCTTTCTTAATGATCTTCTGCTCCTCGTTGTAGTAGAGCATGGACATGGCCCGTAGGCGCGTGGGTACGCAGCACGACTTGATGTTGTTAAAGGGGCTGTACCCGCGCATCCGATAGTGATTGATGACAGTGGAATGGAAGGAGAGGGCAGAGCCCGTGATGCTGGCCACATGGCTGGGGCAGTCACCCTCGCAGTAGTTGGCGTGATACCCAGACGGAGCGATGATCCAGTCGCTCCACCCGATGTCCTTAAAGTTGACGTAGAACTGCCTTTTACAGCAGATGCGGATTTTGCCGTCGCACTCCAGGCCGCGCTTGCTGCGCCGGTGCTGGTGCTCCTCGGCTGGCTTGAGCATGACCATGAGAAAGGGTCGGTGAGATTGTGCTCTCTCTTTGCCCTTGTTGCTGTCTGCGGGCACCAGGATGGGCACGGCGCCAGCTTCGGCACACATGGGACAGGAGACGCGGAGACTGAGCAAGCTGCTGTCCCCGTCCAGCAGGGTCTGCACCGTGCGGGGCACCGGTAGCGTGTGCCAGCCGCTGCGCCGCGTGTCCACGGTCTTCTCGGACACCACCGCTTCTTGGGGTCCGTCCGCAGAGCCTGGATCAGCTTTGCCATGCTGCAGGAGCTGCACAGACACCTTCCCCTTCCCTCGGCTGCCCTTGGCAACTTTAAGAAACAGCCACACGTTGGCCTGCTCCACCACGGACGGAGTGCTGCCCTCTTTAGAAATGTCAAATTTCATGATGTCAGGGGCATTTCCTGTGGATGAAGCACATGAGGCAATTGGTTAGCTTTATGTTTGCGATTGCATTGTTGAGTTTTAATGACACAGTACATTTGAACTTTGTACAAGTTGAAAATCTTACAAGAAAGTGAAATAAGAGGAAGAAGAGGTTCAAACATTTTCTGTGCAGATTTTGAAGGAAAATCCACAGAATTATCCAGAATGGACTTAAAAATGGAATTGAGAGTACTCTACAAATAAAAAATGATAAATGAAAAAAAAAAAAACGTTTAAATAGAAAAAATTCGACAAATGTGTATTTCCACCCCACAAACCAATGATTGATGCAAGTGTGCAAGGCATAATATATTTTTTGTTTAAAAAATAAACAAACAACAAAAAACTAAAATACATTTTATGATTCTAAACTATTTTATTTTTGACTGAATTCTAAAAATATATCTATTTTTGTTTCGGTTTATGATACATAGAATATTTAAAGCGCACCTGCAGTAACATGAAAATGAATAGCAATGACAACAGCTGTAATGAGAAATGTAAGGATACAAATCTGGAAATTAGCTCCATATGTAAAATTAAACTAAAAACAAAATAAAATAACTAAAATTAAATCAAAATTAATAAGAGTGAAACCTAAACTTTCAACTGAAAATAAAATGGAAACAATATTAACTAAAAAAAAAAAATCCTGGTACTCCCCTCTTAGTTACAGAAAGTATGATCAGTTTAGCCAAAATAACTAATAAACAAAAAGTCAAATGATGGGAATGTGTAGACTTTTGTGAATGGTGGCTGTTCCAATTCTGTGGAAATCTGCCAATTTTTCAGTGGTGATCTTCATGCAGAGATTCTGTGTGGCTCAGTTTATTAATGACAAACTCTCTGTTAGAGCCACCAGCTCAACATGATCAGAGCACACATAACGCCTGCTACACTAAACTGTTTCTCTCTTTCTGTAAGAGAGGATATGTTCTTTTTGCGGTCAATCTCCACCATCTGCAGTCCTTCGTCAACACCTAGCCTCAGTCCATAAAAACATTTCCTGCTTCTAAAATCCTGGCACTCCATTTGTGTACATAAAGCATGTATGTTATGACAAGGGCCTTCCCTATAACTTGCACATGACTGCTATAAGCCAGCTCAGCATCAGTAACCATTGCTGATTTACAGACACAACATACTGACTCTCTAAAATGATCTCTGCCAACCCCTCCTCAACAGGACAGCTATTAATTTAACTGTTTAGTCAGCATGTCTACATTAAATAAATCCCGTGTTATCTGATATAAAGGACAGTCCAGCATAGCTGTGAAAAGACCTTCTCTAAAACTCGATCTTTTATGCTCGTCAATGTGGTACTGAGATATCTATCTAGATCTAGACAAATACAGTTGCAAGTTTATCTTTAGTCATCTCATATGACACTGTATATAATAGTGATCTATGAAACTAAAGATGGGTCAATACAGTAAATTCACACAGGACTAGAGCATTTTTAATTGTTTGTCAATGTAAACATGCACCAGACTGAAATCTTTTACCATTGTGATGAGTCTTGTTTTTTTGTTTTTTTTCAGCGTCTCGCGCCATGAGCAGTGTTTTAAGACGTCACTGCATTCTGTCACGTCTAGCCACTTTTGAACACAAGAGCAACCGTTTATTCAACTGGGCCTCGACTGTCAGGCTATTATGAAAATCTGCCCGGATGAATTACTATTTAAAGCTCACGAAAGCCTCTGAGATCTCTCAGTAACTTTACTGGATGGTCTGTTCTCTTCATTGAATCTCACATTGTCAGAAAACTCCCACGAAACACTGAATGGACTTAACACATAACAGGAAGAACTATTTTTAAAGCTTAAGTGTGTAGTTTGGATGCTAAAATACTTATTCCAACTTAATATGCACGCAGAGACAAACACAGCGGTTGATTCACCCTCAAATCTATACACACAGAGTCTGTGGAGCTTTGGAAAGATTTTTGTCGACTCAATGGCATGAGTTTGGGACAACCAACGGCATTTGTGTGGAAACATTCATTATTTTTGAAATTTTGTTTGGTGGAATTACACCCCTTTTAAAGCCAATATTCCCTTACTCTGTGGATTAAGTTGTCAAACAGATCAGTGAACAATGCAGTGCCACCACACTAATGTGAATGTGTTTGAAGTTTCTCTTATGCTTTCACATAATTGGTTAATTTATCAGTTGCAACACCTTTTTAATTCTGCTTTGAGTGTTGATAGTAGAGGCTGGAAATTCTGCCAAGAAATGAAAAATCAAGAATACAGCAGGTTAATGGGGATGAACAATGTTTTGCCGTAAACATATTGTAGAAATGCTGCAGATGTTTTCAGAGAAAGAAACTGCACAGCACTGGTTTCTGTTTGCAGATGCATGTGTCTTTCTATCTTTGTGTCGCTATCGAGCCTGATCTCTTATCAGAACCCCTCTTAACTCGAACAAGAGCTGCAGTGTGTGACCAAATAAAAAGACTTGGCCTTTCTTTCCATAAAAAGGCAACTGCACTTTTGCCATTGTCATTTGGTTCCTGAGTAAGTCTTAAAGTTCACTGTAGTCGTTTTGTCTTTCTTGTAGATTTAAACGCACGCCACGTGTCTCTGAGGCCTGGGTGAGGTGGACATTTCAGAAGCTCATTGTACTGCAGTTTTGGGTTGAAGGTCAGCTGTGCCCACTGTCACGTAACACACTGAATTATTCCACTTATTTGTACACTCTTATCATACTGTCACTATTCTTTATCTGTTTTATATGTTGACATTTTGCTACAGTTGTGTCTGCGACTCTACACACTGTCAATATCAAGGACAAGTTGCATTAAAATAATCTGCTTTATGCACAATGAGCTTGACTATTTGAGCATGTCGAATATCAGAGAAGATCAAAGGATTGTTTACATGGTGTTACATTCATGTAGTGGGTCTTTTTAAAAAGATGACACTGCCAAGAGACGTGAGATAACCCAGTAAACACTTTCTGATGACATCAGGACTGAAACAAGTATTTCTCAACCTTTTTTGGCTTACCTACAAACTAAATGTTTGAACTTTATTAAACTAAATTCAGCAGACACTTTGGGAGAAAAACACACACAATCAGTAGCATCCTGTCAAACCAAAGCAGTTTCAAATATAGAAACAGACTTAGTTTAATATTGATATTTTTTATTTTCTTAAAAATAATGCAATTTAATTGTTTTTATCTCTGGCAGCCCCTTTGACCCTTAGAACCAACGAAGTATAAAATAACTAATTTAAAAGTTTGGTGTCAGTTTTAATGTTTCTGAAAGAAGTCTCATATGCTCACAGCAATTATTTGATCAAATATACAGTAAAAACAAATATTTATATTTTTGAAACATTATAAAACTTATTCCCGTGATGACGAACCTGAATATTCAGCATTAGAACTCCAGTCTTCAGTGTCACTCGATCCTTCAGAAATCATTTTAATATTCTGAATGTGTTCAAGTAACATTTCTTCTTATCATTGTTATACAATGATACATTTTCTGTTTTAATTCATTTTTTTTTTTACATTTTAAATGTATTTTCTGTCACTTTTGATCAATTTACTGCATCCTTACTGGATAAAATGATTAATAACTATGGAAAAAGATTCTTACTGACCTAAAACTTTTGAATGATCGTGTACCACTGGTTGGGAATCACTGAATTAAAAGGTATTAAAAATTGATGTCAGATCATTGAATTACTTTATAAATAGACCAAATGTCAATTGCTTTTGTGTTAGATAAAAAAACAGCATCCACCCAAAACTGGTGTTGACAAGAAGCCTCACTGTAGTCGGATGTATTGTTGTACCAGGATGTAAAAGTGATATCACAATCCCCAATCACTTGATGATCGCAACACAAACATATTCATCACATAATCAAGTGCTATCTTGCATTTACCTATAATACTGTCTTACACTGCTTTGTCTCGTACAATATACAAAGCTATCACCTGTCTGTCCCCTAATAATGAAGCCTCGGGTATGAATCGCCAGGAGACAGGGTTGACACAAGGGTCAGGGCTGGAAATAAATAGTTAACATCCCTCAGAGTAAGCCTCAAAGAACTTTAAGACCAGCTGTAATGCATCGGTCAACTTCTAAGCAGTTTCAGGACGCGGCTCAGAGAGGCAACAGGCCAAGCTATCCACACCAGATCAGCAAAACTGCCCGAGATTCAGATACAATGTCTAAATAAGTGAAGAGCTGCTGTGCTTAACCTGAATTTCTGCAGTGTGTCACTCCCACTCTTATCCCATTTCTTTAGACAGTTTAGAGATCTTTGTGAGTGCATCACAACAGATCCTTCCCAGAAGACCAGAACTGGCACTGGAATGTCAGTAAATGGATAGTTCACTCAAAAATGCAATGATTTCAGACGTGTTTGACCTTCTTTCTTCTGCAAACCCCAAAAGAAGATATTTTTAAATGTTTTGCTTATACAATGAAAGTCCAATGTTGTTAAACACCTTATGTTCTTCAAAATATCTAATTTTGTGTTCCACAGATTTAAAAAAAAAAAAAACAGGTCTGGAAGGACTTGAGGGTAAATGACTGAATTTCCATTTTTGGGTGAACTATCCCTTAGATTTATGATTTTGCACATTTCAAACAAACTCAATGATCTTTCTATTTCACTAAGATACTTTCAAAGAAACCCCGACGATTCCACACACCAACAGAGCAGCCTAGAGTAATTACTGGGTCCCATATTTTGATGAATGGAGCAATTATGGCCAGCTAACAGCCCTGTGGGTTTTGAATTGGATCAAACCACCCCATCCCTCTCCCCTCCATTCCCTGGAGCATCATTAACACCCCTGCAATCTCATAAAGGCTCTGAGGGGCCTTTTTTAATCTTAGGTTCATTCAAAATATCTATTTATAGCATCAAGGCATAATGCACATTTATGTAAGCAAACAGGCACAATAGACAACGCCGTCAAACGTTTGCTGGCTCCTTCCTGCGCTCAATGATGATAGCTGCAATTAATGAGCCGTGGAAATCGTCCCATTAAGCCTGTGTGGGACTGTTGGTGGTCAATCTGTGTATAAGAATCAGATGTGACTGCCAATCCACATCATGGCCGGTGCTGGTCTAAAGATAGGTCAGCCTTGTTATCTTTAGAAACACTGCTATATTGTTTTTGCGTAAAAAACCCAGATGCCATGAGTTTGGACCGCTTCAACCATCCGCTTCCGCACCCCATTCAGGCAAATGTTGTTAGCTTTTTTTTTTACAGCAGTGTCATGCTGATTTGTGGATCAGTGACATTGTTATAAATAAGTCATGAGGAACCAATTAAAAATGGAATGTACTTGTGGATCTTCCCATCCCAGACTTAGTTTATTGAACCGACTGGGAAGTAGTGTTTGTTACGGGCGGCACCAAAAGCATTTTCAAATAAGAAAGAGCATTGTTTGTTATTTTCAGCTTTTTTTCGGAATCATCGAAAATAGGCTGTTCTATTGGCTACTCTATCATTAGCGACATGGCATGAATAGCATATCATCAGGTCAGCACATACACATTTTCAGAGTCAAAAGCCCAACATTAGAGATAGTATGAACTGTATGAAAATTAACATGAGAGATACTTTGTGAAAACAAGAATTGGTTCCTCAAAGGGACAGTTCACCCAAAATAAAAATTCTGCCCTCAAATCTGCATGACTTTCTTCTGAAAAAAAAAACAGTTTGAAATAACATTTTGGGTCCAAAAATATTGGACCCCATTGACATTCTTCAAACTATCTTTTTTTGGGCTTTACAGAAAACAAAGTCATGCAGGTCTAAAATAACGTGAGGGTGAGTAAATGATGCAATTGAAACTTTTTGGTAAACTATACTTTCAAGTAGATTTTAAGTGAATACTCAACATAGTTTAGATGTATACCGTGATAAAGGGTTCATTTGATATTAAATCACTGTCTCTACAGTTTCCAGTTGCTTGGCAGGACTGAAGATGTTTAAGTGGCTCCATTCAATAGCTGCTAATAGGGGCATCATTTCCTCATTTCATATCAGTAGCACGGCGCCGAGAGCCTCCCGCAGCAGTGCGCAGTCAGAGTGTTAATACTTCACAGCTGCAGCGCATGTGTTCCCCTTAAGATGACTCTCCCTCCCTCAGACCTCCGCTAACACCTACCTGAGTGCTTTTTAAAAGCAATCCTTCGAAACGGTAGTCTGAGTGGAGCCATTTGAGGTGACATCCACTGTACATCATATATACTGCAAGCGTTTGCGGTGTATATCTTAAGAAGGAACAACCAATGGACAGCCTTGCTCACAACAGGGTGAATTATGCAACAACTCAAACAATTCGAAACCAAAAAAGTACTTTTTATCCATTTGAACTCATAGTGGAGGCATGGATTTAGATAAAAGTCCCAATTTACAATATCATTAATTAATGCATAATTAAACATTGCTTCAGATCAGTTATATTAAATTTAGTCATATTGAATATTTGTGTAATATTTTACAATAAGGTTCAGTTAATGAATTAGACATTAGGCATTAAAATAAAGCATTTTACAGCATTTAGATCAAAGGTCATTTATAAATACACTATTTTTCATTGTTAATTCATGTTTGTAATACATGAACAATTGTTAATTCATACAATATCAAAAGGTAAACATATTAGTATCTGTAGAAATAACTAAGATAAATGCTATACAATTAATGTTCATTGTTAATTCATTATAACATGATGCATTTCCTAATGTTAATAAATTGAACCTTACTATAAAATGTTACTAGTACATCTTTAAATATATTAAATAAATTCTATATATATATATATATATATATATATATATATATATATATATATATATATATATATATATATATATATATATATATATATATATATATATATATATATATATTTGTATTTTATTTCTACATTAAGTAGTAATACTTGTCAATATATTACTAAAATTCACACCAAGGATTTAAGTCATAAAGATTCATTGCACTTAAACATTTCTCCTCCGTCTCACTCAACAGGTGAGAGTTCATCACTTAGCAGCCCAAACAAGCTATTAATGTCATCACATTTCCTCACGAGGCACTAAAACATCCCTCACCTGGCTCAGCGAAGGTGATGATCTCAAAGGGCTGCTCCTCAGGTTGCTCTCGATGGTCCCCTAGCCCCCCTCCGTCTTCCTCCATCTCCACCGTGCCGTCCTCACTCACCCGTCCCACGTGTAGCTTGCGGATGGCGTTGAGCAGGGCGGCGCGGGGCACCGGGTTTGTGACGTTGGGCCGGGCGTTCAGATGCAGCACGTTGAGGATGTGCCTCTTGACCGCCTCCTCCATGTCGGTCTGCTCTTCCGAGTCCTTCTGCCTCTGGGCTAGAGCGCAGGACGGGCAGGGGGTCACGACATCGTCCGGCCGCCCCGCACCTTGAGAGCCGCTCTCAGCCAGCGTGGGTGAGCAGCCCCCTGACAAACAGCCGGAGAGCAGCAGCACTCCGGTCACGAGCGTGAGCGAGGACATCCTGAGTGACAGCAAACTCACACCTCGGTCCTGTTCTGCTCCGCTGCCAAGATCACAGTCGCCGCGCTGGCTTGCTTGTCAAATCGATGCGGAAAGCAGGAGTCAGTCCAAAATAATCCTTATCTGAGCGGAGCGGTCATGGTGATAAAAGTTGAAGAAGGCTGAATGAAGCGCCGGTGAGTTCCTCCTGCAGGTCGATGAGCTCCGGGTCGCTCTGGAGAAACCTGACGGTGCACGGCTGCCCGTGCCGGAGTTGAATGGTTGAGTGGAAAGTGGGCAGGGTTAGACAGTTCTCTGACTCTTTCTTTAGCACTCTCTCCCTCTCTGGCTTCTCACTGTTTGTCCCCTCTCTCTTTCTCTGTAATTATACCTTCCTCCTCTTCATCCCTCCCTCTCACTTTATTACAATCTTTCTCACTACTGACTCACTGACTTTTTCATCTCCCTCCCTCTCCCTCTCTCTCTCTTCAGTGACTCCTCCAGTAACGTGTACCATTTTTTTCCTCGTGAGAATCTAAGTTGCTCTTACGCACTCTCCCTCTCTCTCTCTCTCTCCCTCTTTTTCCACCGATCATTCATCTCTCCAGCCATCAATCCGTCAGCACCTGTTGTGCAGGCTGGCTAACTGTGTGGTAGAATAATCTCTTGGGGAGGGAAAAGTCGAGGGGTCAACATGATTATCATGGCTATCTGTGTGCATAACACACGTGTAAACACAACGAGTCACTCATTCATGCTCGGTTAGGCGCACACACAGCGTACAGACATGATTTTTGTAGAAAAAGGCATGGGTGGGAAGTGAGGCACTTCCTTTAGATCAAATGAGCATTAAAAAAGACAAAACTGTTATATTTAATATTCACTCATTCAGTCAGACAGACATTTATTAGAGGGATTCATCTATTTCCTAAAAATACATTTCAGGCAATTTAAATGAACCTAATCGCCTTTTATTAAGTATATATATTTTTATATATATATTAAGTATATATATATTTCATGTCTGTATCTGTAACATTTGCATCATAGTGATGCATGGCAGTGACATCACTCGACTCCCTCTTGTGGTTATAATACATACAATCTCCTTATTGAAAATGATTTCAAGCAATTATCCCAGGAACAGCAAATCAGGTGGATTTACAAAATAGAACAATTAACCCCCTGGAGTCTGAGGGGTTTAAATAAAACCGCTGAAGGTGATTCTGCCGAATGCAGGAATGTTCATGACTGCAGAACAGACATACCGCAGCGTTTCTCCAGATGTTTGTGGAGTTCAGACCTCACGCCTCCAGAGACCAATGAGGGCTGTTAGTCGGCCACGATGCGTGTATGTCAGACAGATGCATGCTGGTCCATACATGTGTCTGTGTGAGCTGGAGCACATCTCACCTTTCATTCCTTGGCTCCTGTGAACAAGAATTACTCACAGGCGAACTCTTTCCCTCCTGAACTTCAGTTTTAAAAACACTCAATCATGATGGCTATAGGTGAAAGTCAAGGCATTTTTACCATCAAGATTGCATGTATTTGATCAGAAATACAGAAAAACAGGGTCCCACTTTATATTAGGTGGCCTTAACTACTTTGTACTTGCATTTAAATTAATTGTTTGATACAATGCTTATTGTGTACATACACGTTTTACATTTGACTTATTTTTTAAAAATACCTGCATGTAATTACATCTTAACTTCTGTAATTACTTTCATAATTACGCTGTTGACCCATCCCTTTCACCTTCACCCACCCTTAAACCTACCCATATCACCAAACCTGTCCCTAACCTTACCCGTATCCCACCTCAATAGCAGCAAGTGTTTTGCAATACAATGAGCACAATAAGTACATGTTTTATGTAAATACATAGTAATTAAAGCCACCTAATATTAAGTGAGACCAAAAACAGTAACATTGTAAAATATTATTAAAATTGAACTGTTTTCTATTTTAATATTTTTAAATCCTTTATGAATAAAAGGAACAAATCCTACCGACTTCTATTACTAATCTATTTTTAAACAAAGATCTGAAGAAATATTTAAAAAATAATAATAATTTAATCTACATCTTGTGGCTCATCAGCCAATAGGCCCCATGTCTTATTTTGATTTAAATGGTATTGTGTGTAAAAAAAACATTTTTTTTAAAATCATTATAAAATGATTCAATCTAATACTTAAAGTCATAGTTCACCTTTAAAACAAAACAAAAGTGAGCATTCACTTACCCTCATGTTGTTCCAAACCTGTATGACTTTCTTCTGTGTAACATATTTTGAAAATATTTTTTCCATAGTGAAAGTCAGTGGAGTCCAGATTGTCATTTTTGAATTGCATGTTCCTGTTTATTGACGCTAACAAATTATAATAATAAAAAAGTAAATTATTTTGTATAATCACATGCAAAAGCATAAAAACTGCCAGTTTCTTGCTGATGTGCTCGTGGGCTCATCATACGGGCAACCCTTCATCCACCCACTGGCATCACTGCATCTATTCCTGGACTTGTTAACACTTAGAAAAGAACACAACACTCCAATGGATCATTCTCAACTCTTAAAACACTTATTCTTAGCATTGCCACATGTTCATCTGGGCAGTGTGTGTGGTGAGTTTGCTATTTCTGAAAGGTGCCCATAAGGTGGTGTCATCACACATCCTACTGCCTGCCACACCTCCTCTCTCTATAGATGACACACAGAGGGACTCTGGGAATGAGTAAGACGGGCCTCATCATCTGTGCATTCTCACGTGTTTTTAATTTACCGTTTTTTCTTGAGAAAACTTTGACTGTCTTCAGACATCATTTTACGAATCTCACTCGCTCTATTACTTTAATCAAACCCACAAGTCTGTTAAGTTTTTCTTCTCTGCGGTCAAATTCCACATATGCGTTGAACAAAAATATGAGAACTATTCTTTGGAAGTTGTTAAAAATGGCTCGTTCCTGTAATATCTTATGTTATGTTATGGTGTCATAACTATGAGTCTGATTATGTAAGAGGCTGTAAGGAGTTGGTGTGCGAGTTTTGGCAGGATAGTCCTCACCCACTACTATACTTCTGTATGAGTCAGGCCACGCTGAGTGACGCTGTGGTACTGATGGTAGGCGGGATCCCTTGCTCTCTCTTCATCACTCTACCTGCTCCACCAGACGCTTATCATCGCCAATGAATCACCTGAAGTCATGCTTGCAACTTTCACTGCCAACTGCCTCTGCATCTCCTGAAGCAATCACGTTTTTACGTGTCCATGAGTTGTTCTCTGTCAAAATGAGTAACAGCTCGTTTTCCTCAAACTTCCTGAAGTGCTTGTAAACTTGCTACATAAAGCTAATTTCTGGTGATTTTATAAATTATACTGGTTAGTTGTACAGGACACGTACACTACCGTTCAAAAGTTTGACCAATCATATCACCGAATCATAATGCAAACAGTGCCTCACACAGCTCCAGGGGGTGAATAAAGGTTGTTATACATAATGTTTTACATAGATTTAATATTTTTCTTACAAAAATGCATCAATTCGCTCCAGGAGGCCTTTACTCACCCCCTGGAGCCATGTAAGGCATTGTTTACTATGGATCAGGGATATTTAAATCTGGCTCTCCAGATCCACTTTCCTGCAGAGTTCAGATCTAACCCTAATCAAACACACCTGAGCATGCTAATCAATGTCTTCAGGATCATTAGAAAATCACAGGTAGGTGAGTTTGATCAGGATTGGATCTAAACTCTGCAGGAAAGTGAATCTCGCGAGCCAGATTTGAGAATCACTGTTATGGATGGATGTGCTTTATTGGACTTCTTTTGGACTATTGAACGAAAACACCTGCCCACTGCCACTATAAAGCTTGGAAGAGCCAGGAATTGTTTTAATGCAACTCTAATTAGATTTGTCTGAAAGAAGAAAGTCATATACACCTAGGATGCCTTGAGGGTGAGTAAATAATGGGCTAATTTTTATTTTTGGGTGAACTATCCCTTTAAGGCTTCTCTTTAAGGCTGCCACCAAACGTGGCAGAGCGAATGTTTTCACTCCATTTGTCTTATTGACAGACTCAAGCATGTGCATCTGTATACTGTATCCAGTGTAGACAACAAGATGTCGGCAGTGATTGTAATTTCTGTTTGCTTTTGATGCGACGTGACACTCGCATTCAGTGTGATCAAGTGTCAGCTGTTAAGCGAGTGAACGCTAGTGGGCGGGGCCTACTGAAGAGAAGAAGACTATGCATCGATGTCTTGCTCTGGGGGCAGTGTGTATGTAAACGACTACGTCCAAGTGACGTCACTTTGTACCTCAAATCCAAAACGAGCCGTTTTTGGAACTTGATTAAATAAATGCTTTGTTTATAGTGAGGAAAGCATTTTAAGCTATGAAACTTGCAGGATGTTTTAATGGTACAAAGACCTGTTATATGCTAAAAGATCATGGCAAATTAGATTTCTCATATCATGATGCCTTTAAAAAAACGATCTAGCTGGCACCGAAAGCATAGACAGCATGTCAACATATAGTGCAACTGCGCCTCCGGCAACCCGAGATTGATTCCCTGCTTGAGGTCCTTTGCCGATCCTATTGCCCTCTCTCAGCCCCATGCTCTCCAGACCAGTAAAAGCAAATTATTCATTTCACAGGTTATAAACTGACAAAGCTCAAAACTTCCTGTACAAATAGGATCAACGCAAGCAGTCTCGCATCATCTATCCATATATATAAGGACAGACGTCGCAAATGGTGACTCAAAAGCTCCTTTGACTTTTTAAAGCAGTTTCTGTATGACTTTGACTCCAGCAGTACCCACTTTCCCGAGGTGAGCTGCTAATCTATGCAGGTGATGTCACAGTGTGGGGAAGACTTTCATTTAGTGCTGAATCAGAGGAGACAGTGAGGGAAGCCTCTTCATGTTTGCCTGGTCTAAATGTGGACATCCTCCCCAGCAAGCGAGCGGCTGATTCATACTGCTGTTTAAACGCAGTGCTCCAGCAAATATTACGCCACTGAAAGTGGGCTGCGGTGTATTTTTGAACTCTCATCACGAACACTCATCACGAACGCTCGCGTGAATACACATTAAAAGTCCATGCTTTCTTTGAGCACGTTACCAGATTCTCATGGGGGCGCTGCATCTGTTGAGAGAAAAACTGATCCATATTTGCTTCCAGCAACAGTTCAAAAACAAAGAGTGGAATTTCTCCTCATTAAAATTTCAGGCCTCTATACAAACAAAATGACAAGAGTGCCATTGGCCCCTAAAAGGAAACGTTTAGGAGCCAAATAACTCCTTTTTCAAACTTTTGACATGCCACCCATTATACATGCACAACCAATTAATAAAATAGACATTTAAATCTCACAATGTTTAAGAACATATCACAGCAAGATTCCAGTTCATTTCTTATCAACATAACTAGTTAATTGTGAACTACCAAATGACTGTGAATTATTCACTAAGTCCGATTTAAATGCTAACTAACTAGCAAACAAGATTATGGACTGTCATGAATCTTTTTGACTGACTCAAAAAAAAAAAAAAAAAAAAAAAAAAAAAAGCAGTTCATTTTCACTTTCCTGTTCATTAGGGCCACTACATTTTAAATAATTTTTATTTATATTTATATTTATTGCTGCATTCGCAACCATTTTTGTCGCAGTCTGGAGCTGTGGATCAGTGCATCGCCTAACAATCTGAAATCAATGTACTAAAAAAATGTAAAAAATAAAATTCATGCCACAAACAGAGGTATTAAGAACTAAAGAGAAACAGTTTGAAATTTGTGGATTTATTTAGGTTTTCAAACATGTTCAAAACCTTTTGCACAGAACGAAATACACATTTAGATGTAATATCAAGCTGAAGTCACAAAAGGACAATGCGTATTAGATTGAGTTCTGTTTTTAATCTCAAAGCTTGATTTGGATTTGCACTGTAGAATAAATACTGCTGTCAAATCACACACATTCATAAGCTGATCATTAACATAATGAACTACTTATCTGCATTTGTGTATGCTTGCATCTTATTTCATTACAAATGCGAATTATGTCATATGCAACTATTTCAAAATGAGCTATAGTTTAATCAGCCTGTACCACAAAGAGCAGCTGCCTGGGCCATAAATAAAGCAAAAAAACTTCAACAGAAGAAAGCACATCAAAAATGACTGCTCTGTCCTTCAATCAAAGGACGTGATCATAAACTGCCTAAAATAACATGGAAACCAAAGGCTAACGCTCATGCCAGTGCAAATCTGTGAGAGACACGAGTGACTTTGTGCACAACATTCACATATACTTCAGTCTTTCAGAAGCCAGTGAGCAAGGAGAACTGCAAAAAACCTTTCAGAAAGGTCACAAAATTGCAGCAGTTTTGAACTGGGATCTTAAATGTACAGAAAGAGGAAACGCAGCCTGTGCATATCAGCGGCAAGGCTTACAGGTGATTCAGCATGTCTCCTGTTAGACAAACATATATAGAGAGAGATTTTTTTTGTATGTCTTGGTCATTGATAGGTAAAATTGAAGTGACTAGAGAGAATCTTTCTTGACAAGCTACAGTGCTTTTGCCTTAAGTTAAATAGATTTTCTGACAAAGCGTTGATCTGTCACGTAAAATACACTTCACCTTCAACAGAAGATCTCCTGATCCTTTCAATTTTGCTGAAACAAACTTCAGCACAAGAAAGTTTATATTTCATAAACACCCTAGCCCAACGCTCACTACCAAGAGCTGCAGCTCTTCTGAAGAACAGGGTACTTGCCTCAGTGTCCGTCAGGCAAGTGTTTCCCATCTCTTAAATAAGTGCTCTGGACCCTCCAGGGTCATGGTGAACGGGTGTCTTCAGAAGGGCATACCACCAGTGATCTGTCGGGCCACCTGCTCCTCTGTACTCTCCTCCTTCTCGCTGCTGCGCTCCTTGTTCCAGTTCTTCAGGCCCTCCGGCAGCGATGTGTCCTCATCCATGCTTCCCGTTCCCTCCACAAACTCCTCATAAGTTGACTTTTCAGCAAACGGCCTTCGGCCCAGCAACTCCACCATGTCGTTTTTATCCAGCACCTCTTTCTCCAATAGACGTAGTGCCACCTAGTGGTAAAAAGAGAGCATTACTGTTGTGTTTCACAGTTGTTTTGTGTGTACACACAATTCATGTGACATGACGATGAAAACAAATCCTTGTAAAACGCATTGATCATGATAGTGGTCTGCTGTACCTTCTCCACGTCAGCCTTCTTCTCATTTAGCAGCTCCTGTGTGCGCTGATAGGCCGCGTTGATGAGGTTTCTGACCTCTGTGTCGATGAGGCATGCCGTGGCCTCGCTATAGGGCTTCTCCAAAACCATCTCTCCCTGCCGAGGCAGGTCGAAAGACACCTGCCCTACCTTTTCATTCATGCCAAACTGCACAATCTGTAGATGGAAGAGTAACAGTTTTCAGCTGGGGTCTGTGGATTATATTATGGATGTAATATGTAAAAGATACAGTAAATAAATATGTAACTATATATAATAACGGTTTTCCATTTTAATATATTTTTAAAACAATTTATTCCTGTGATGGAAGTAGGGCTGCAAAATGATTAGTTACGATTAATCGATTCAAAATAAAAGTTTGTTTACATACTATGTGCGTGTACCGTGTATATTTATTTTATATTATATTATATATATATATATATATACATACATACATACATACATACATACATACACATACACGTATAATATATTTAAAAAATATATTTGTACGTATTGTATTTTATATGTAAACTCTTATATAATTATATTATATATAAATATAAACATTTTACATTTAAATCTAACATTTTTCCTTAATATATACATGTACAGTGCCCTCCAAAAGTATTGGAACAGTAAAGACAAAATTGCTCTGTTGGCTGTGGAGTCCAGACATTTACAAATATGATTAAAAGATGAATATGAGACAAAACTACAGTTTGTCACATTTTATTATTAGCCGTTTCAACATATAGATGTTTTACCAGCTAAGTTCAGCACTTTTCGAGATTCATCCCTCTATCTGATGTGAGCATAAGTATTGGAACAGTTGCCTCACAGGTCTTTCTAAGTGATCAGCTGTGTCCTGTTGCATTAATTCTTCAGATATTAAAAGCAAGGAAAGTGTTGTATCAGTTATATCCATTACTTCTGTATTCTGAATCTTGCATTCGATGATGACACACAAACCAGGATGTAGATAAGGGAGCTGACTTTGAGAGAAAAGCAAGCAGTTCGGATGCTAAAAGAAAAGAGGAAGTTAATTAGAGCTCTAGCAAAAACAAAGGGCATGGAGAAATCAACAGTTTGGAAACCACCAGCAACCAACAACGACCTGATCAGCTGAGAAAACAACAGTAGTTGATGACAGACAAATCATAAAAGCTGTGAAAATGAATCCTAAAAGACGTGTCTGTATAATCACCAACAACTTCCAGAAAGCTGGGGTGATGCTCTGACAATCTACTGTCCTCAGGAGACTTTGACACAGAATTACAGATGCTACACAGCAAGATGCAAACTTCTGACCAGCACCAAAAATAGAAAGGCAAGATTAGAGTTTGCAAAAAAGCACAAAGGTGAGCCAGAAGAGTTTTGGAACTGTGTTTATGGACCGATGAGACAAAGATGAACCTTTATCTAAGTGATGGGAAAGAAAAAATGTGGAACTGCAAATGATCCCAAGCATACAGCCTCATCTGTAAACATGGTGGAGGTGGTGTCATGGCATGGACATGCATGGCTGTCTCTGGAACAGGCCCTCTCAGCTTTACTGATGACTTAATGTATGATGACTGTAGCAGAATGAATTTGGAAGGGTACAAAACCATCCTGCCTACCAATATTCAAGAAAATGCCACCAGATTCATTGGGAAGTGCTTCATAATGCATCAGGACAATGACCCAAAACACCCTGCCAGTTCAGTCAAGGAATTTATGAGGGCAAAGAAATGGAAAGTCTTAGATTGCCCAAGTCGATCTCCAGATTTAAATCTGATTGAACATGAATTTCACCAGCTGATGAGGAGAGTAAATGCAGAAACTCCCCCAAACAAGCAACAATTGGAATTGGCTGCATTAAAGGCTGGGAAAAGTATTTCAAAGGATGAGACCAAGAGTCTGGTGATGTCTATGGGTCACAGACTCACTGCTGTGATTGTGCGCAAGGGATCTGCCACTAAATAATAGCTTTCAATCTTTTATATCTGCCTTATGTTCAACTGTCCCTATACTTATGCTCACATCAATGAGTGGGATGAACTCTAAAAGTGCTGTTCTTTTTATTTGGTAAAACATGTATGTGTTGAAACGGCTAATAATAAAACGTGACATTCTGTAGTTTTGTCTCATATTCATCTTTTAATCATATTTGCAAATGTCTTGACTCCACAGCCAACAGAGCAATTTTGTCTTTACTGTTCCAATACTTATGGAGGGGACTGTATGTGTGTATTTATATACATATATATATATATAAAAAAATATACACAGCATACGCACACATATAGTATGTAAACAAACTTTTATTTTGAACTGAATAATCGCGACTAATTGTTTTGCAGCCCTAGATGGATAACTGAATTTTTAGCAGCCATTACTTCAATCTTCATTGTCACATGATCCTTCAGAAATCATTGTAATATGCTGATTTGGTGCTCAAGAAACATTTTTTATTTTTATTATTATTTAAAAAAAACTAAATATACATTTAGGTGTAATATTAAGCGACACCTGCTGAAGTCACAAAAGTTTTTATTTTGTAACATTATAAATATCTTTACCATCACTTTTAAACAATTTAATGCATTCTTGTTGAATATTTTTATTAATTTTTTTTTTCATTCTAACGTACCAACCTTTGAATGGTAGGTACTCACAGTTTTGTGGAAATTTGTGAAAACCGTTTTCACAAAAATATTAAGCAGAAAAAAACTTTTTCAACACTGATAATAAGAAATATTTTAGTTATTAAATAATAAAATAATTCAATAATTATAAATTTTTTCGAAACAGCACAAATTAAAGTTAACGTAAAATCCTATCAAATTGTAAGAAATCATCCATTTACCATGTATGAAGCATCAATGATACGGGCAATGGTCAAATCATATAAATGTATAACCGACCTGTGCATAGGCACTCTGTGTCACTTTCTTCAGGTCATCTTGTGCTCCTGTGGTAATGCGGCCAAAAAAGATTTCCTCAGACACACGTCCACCCAGCGTCATACACATCCTGTCCAGCAGCTGCTCCTTGGTGTACAGGTACTGCTCTTTAGGCAAATACTGAGCATAGCCCAAACCCTTCCCACGTGGGATAATGGACACCTGAAACAACCAATGATATGACTGAGTACACTGAAAAGCCAAGTATTACAGTACAGGTGAATAAGAGTTTTACTTTAAGCAGAGGGTCAGCGTGCTCAAGGAACCAGCCGGCTACAGCATGACCAGCCTCATGGTAAGCCACTGTCTTCTTCTCCTCTGGCTGCAGCACCTGCGTCTTCTTCTCAAGACCTAAACATGCAGGGAGCTTATAATTATCTGAACTTCACACCAAAACTATGCATGCACTCTAATAGATCACAGTTTGCTATAAATGTTTAAGAAAAAAATTTAAGTGAGATTTTCAAATTTCCCATCTGTCATTTACCCCCAATTACTCGTTCGATGGCTTGCTCAAAGTGTTTTTGGTTGATGGCATCAGAAAGGTGGCGGGCTGCAATTAACGCGGCCTCGTTGCAAACATTAGCGATGTCCGCACCTGTCAGAGAGAAATCAGTAAGAGGTGAAACTTAGTTCACATCTCATAAACAACTTCTGAAACCCAAATGTATAAACAGTCTTTACATGCCTGAAAAACCAGGTGTTAGAGCAGCCATCTTCCTTGCCAGAGATTCTTTGTCCAACTCTGCATCCAGCTTTAGTGGTCTCAGATGGACTTTGAATATAGAGGCTCTGCCTTTGATATCTGGTGGCCCTACAATCATTATGCATTATACAAAATACACAAACTTAAATTACAGTTTAAACGTTAGGGGTCAGTATTTATTTTTTATTTTTTTTAAGAAATTAATATTTTTATTCAGCAAGGATGCATTAAATTGATCAAACATGACAGAGACATTTATAATGTTGCAAAATATTTCAAATATACAGTTCTTTTGAACTTTCTATTTATCAAAGAATCCTAAAAAAAATAAATAAATCACAGTTTCCATAAAAATTATGAAGCAGCACAACTGTTCTTAACACTGATAATATAAAAAATGTTTGTTAAGCACCAAATCAGCATATTAGAATGATTTCTGAAAAATCATGCGACACTGAAGACTGGAGTACCCATTTATTTCAATTCGTAATAATATTTAACATTATTGCTGTTTTACTGTATATTTGATTAATTAAATGCCACCTTTGTCAGCATAAGAAAATTTTCAAAAACATAAAAAAATCTTAACGACCCCAGACACTTGAATAGTAGTGTATACTTTTAAAACATTAAACACATTGTTGACAGGAAAAAGCCTTTAAATAACCTGTGATTTGAGTTCCCCAACAATTTAAAGGATAAAATTTGTAATTAACTAATAAAAATAAAAAAAATGGGCTGGTGACAAAAACCCTACCGATATATATCTGTCTATCAAAGCGTCCGGGCCTCATCAGAGCTGGATCTAGAATATCTGGTCTGTTGGTGCCTGCCAGCACTACAACATTGGTAGCAGTGTTAAATCCTACAAAAGAGAGAAAGGTATATTAATTTGCATATATAATTACATTACATCAATTTTAATACAATCTTTAAATACTGTTTGATGATCTGAAATGTGAAGGATCTAGAGTCTGAGACCAATAAAATGCTCATATTTTTATTACAAGAAATTGTAATGAAATTCTAAAGCAATCTAAAATTACAATGAAATTATAAAAAAATTTAAAAGACTAAAATAATCTAATCTAATCATGAAAACTATGGTCTTCTAGATACAAACCATCCATCTCAACTAGTAACTGGTTGAGTGTGTTCTCTTGTTCACTCTGTCCCCCGAAGTTGCCTCTGCCTCTCTTTCTTCCTACAGCATCGATCTCGTCTATGAAGAGAATGCAGGGTGCATTCTTCCGGGCCAGAACAAAGAGATCCCGAACCTACCCAAAATTGTAGTGTTTTAGTCACACTGTGAACAAAGTTTGTTTGAAAGCATACTGAAAACCATGAAGCTCATAATAGGATACAGAAAATGTACTTACCCTGGCTGGCCCAACCCCCACAAACATCTCTAAGAACTCTGATCCGTTCACAGTGATGAAGGGGACGTTGGCCTCCCCTGCAGTGGCCTTGGCCAGTAAAGTCTTTCCTGTGCCCGGGGGTCCAGTCAAAATAGCCCCCTAAACAAGCAGATTAAACCCTCTGTTGAAATCTAAGTTAACTTGCTAAATTACAAACCCGTTATGTAATGTTATGTAAAAGCCTTGCGCTACCTTTGGAATCTTGGCACCCAAATCCTGGTACTGCTTTGGGTTCTTAAGAAAGTTTACAAACTCCATGATCTCCAATTTGGCCTCCTCACAGCCCGCCACATCCTTGAATTTGACATCAATCTCGTCTCGTAGTACTTTGGCAGTGGTCTCGCTGACGCTGAAGAGCCCACCCATTCCCCTCCCTGGCCTCCCTGCCCCGGCAGGCCCTCTCCTCAGCATGAACAGTAAGAACCCAATGATCAATACAGTGGGCAACATGCTAAGGAGGAACGACCTGGAAATGACAGAAGAATAAGACTGAAATTAAGAAGCAAATATGGACAGCATTTAAAGTTCCTTGTTTGATTGATGATACTTTTCTTACCCTTTACTAAATTTACTGTAAATGTATGACAATATCTCACCCATCACTTTCAGTGGAGTAGACGACTGGCAGTCTGTTCTCTCCTTCAATACCCAGCTCTAGCTGAGCAGTTTCCAGGTTTCGCTCAAATGTGTCCACACTGCCGATGTTGAACCACACATATTGCTGCTTGGAGAAAGGATCACAGTTCATTGTGTGCCATTTAATAAGCATAGTTTTTAGAGACAAAGGAAAAAAATATTGTACATATACTACCACTCAACGCTTTGGGGACTGTCATTTTTTTAATGTTCACCAAAGCTGCATTTATTTGTTCCTGTAATTTATTCGTGTGATGCAAGGCTGAATTTTCAGCAATCATTTCTCCAGTCTTCAGTGTCACATGATCCTTCAAAAATCATTCTAATATGCTGATTTGCTGCTGACAAAACATTTCCTATTATCATCAAATGTTGAAAACAGTTATGCTGTTTAATATTTTTTGTGGAAACCATGATAAAAAAAAATTCAAGTTGCTTTAACAGAATTTCAAAAGAACAGTATATTTAAAATAGAAATGATATGTGGGTTTCAATCAATTTAATGATGAATAAAAGTAATTTCTCAAAAATATAAATCTGACTGACCCTCATCTTTTGGATGTCAGACTGATAGTCTGACCTGGCTAATGGATAATCTGTTTAATTATACGATCGATGTTTTGGTGACCAATGACTATCTACAAATAATAATCATACCTGTATCAAATCATTGTAAAGAACTCACCCCGTCAACTGGAGTTTTACCAGGGGTAAAGATGACTTTTACATATCGCTTGTTTATAACCTCCAACCTGTCAACCTAGCAAAGATAAAATAAAAACTTCATGGATCAAAGTTCAAGTGTAGGTGGAAAGAAATGTCAAGCAACATTGATTGAAAATACAGATCAAATATAAGTAATTACTTACCACTCCTTTAGCAAGGTAACCATTTACAAAGTCTTTCCAGGTGACCTCTCTTCCTCCATCTCGGAAGAAGAAATAATATGTGACGGCTGTCCAGAAGGCCGTTCCACACAGGAAATACATACGGAACTCTCTATCATCCCACGGCATATCACCCTGCATGAAATGACAAAGAAATTGGGGCATATTATTGCGCATTTTATTGATCTTATTGTGAACAATTAATCAATGCCTAGGTATTTTTTAATGCATTAAATTAATTTAACCTTTAATTATTTTTTTTAGCAAGATGTTACCCTTGACTTTCCAATTAAATGTCAGAGTTCTCTCTGGTGACATATGATGTATCATTACATCTGCCTCAGTAAACAAGCTTTAAATGTTACTATAAGTATAGTATTACCAATAGTAATTACTAGACAATGTTTAACCTTTTGGAGACGGCTGTACCAACTGGATTCATCCTTCCTCCCGCCTCTTTTTCCTCCTCCTCCACTATTTCCACCTCCACCAGTGGTCTTCTGAGCATTGGCTGGCTTGGCCTCTGGGTTAAAACAGGTACAGAAAATAACATGATTATATTGAATGTCATATAAAAGGCAATTAGCTTACGAGAAATATTACCTTTGACCTCTGCGTTGGATGGCTCGGGCTCACCATTTTTTGGACCACCGTTTTTATTATTAGGGAAGTATTTTTCAAATCCTTCAGTGCAAGAAGATAAAATGCAATTAGCAGAACACTCCAGCTTTGAGAACTCAATGTCATTTTGTAATTCACACCTTTGGGAGGTTTGGAGCTTAATCTTCTATAGGTGCCCAAGACCTGAGAGAGCAAGGATCTTCTGTCTAGGACGATTTGCCCAACACCCTGAACCTGCAGAAGCAAATACATTGAGATGATGAACAGCCATACTGCTCTAAAAATGAAATGTCTTTGTATAACAGATTTAAAGTGACGAACTGTGACATAACATGAGCTAGACGCGTTACCCAACGCAATGTCACACAGGCCGAGCCTTGTTTACTGTCAAACTCTCCGGCCTGTGACACTGCAGTCTGCAGCAAACATGACACAAATAACAAAATGCGTATTCGTGATCAGATCGCAGCGTATATCGATGCGTTCACGAATGATGGAAGATCCAGAGAAATACAGTCAAGATGCACATTTACCGATTGCACACGGTTTGTTGATCTGAGATTTGGCAGCAGAGCGTGGAAAAGGTTCCTGCAGCCTCTTGACAGATGCAGATATCGGTGTGCCATCATGGCACTCTTCACTCCAATCAATACAGAAAACAATACACCGGACGAAAAGTTTTGACAACTTGAAATTGACTGCGTCCCATTGCGATTTACTTCCGGTGCACGCTGGTGACACGCGCATTGTAAATATCCATGGTTAACCCTCTGTGGCCCAGATTTACTTTTCTGCACTTTCTCTTTATTAATTGCTATACATTTTTTCACTTACTGAATTGAAATATCATTTCGATATCTTTGCGGTTCATCAAGCGATAAAAAGTCTAGGTATAACTGTAAATAAAGAAAAATCAAGGTGCAAGGAAAATATTGTAGGCCTATTACTTTTTACTTTTTAGATTGATGATTTTTTTTTGTAGATGATACTATAAATATTACATTTCTAATAACTTTTTGTTTTACCTTGGGTAGCCTATTGAGCCTTCTAAGTTATATTTTAAGATAAGTCATAAGAAAAAAGCAAAGAAGATATAAAATACATCAAAAGACTTAATGGTGAAATTGAACTTAGATGATTTTGCAGTTATGAGATCAGACTAATTTAACTCTGAAATGTTAGTCAATGGGAGTTCTGAAATAAAACTTTTTTTGCTCAGCATTAAAGGGCACTATTTTCACTGAACTACACGTTTTTTATTGTTAAAGAAAGATGCAATTGTTCTATCTAATTTATATCAAAAGTGAATAATTTGGGGAATTGTTTGCAGCATACTTCTATTTAGGGCAGTTATGGAAAGATTGATTTTGTTTCTTTAAGAGAATTACTTCTTTTTCTCTCTAATCTGTTTATTATCTGTATGGACTGCATGGCCAAATTTAAACATGGTCCCAGTGTTTCTTCAGAAGGGTCATAGCAGGGTCACAGTAAAGGACAGAGCAAAACACTGTTAGTAATGTGTACTGTAGCATGAAGCAACATGCTTCCCAAAGTCTTTGACTTGGCACTGCATCTTGCCCAACTGGAATGATCACATTCTTTTTGCCCCATTTAAGGGGCCAAGTCCGCTAGATTAAGTTATGGTAATTAAAAATAGAATTTTTTAAAATATAATTAAATTAAATTAAAATTAAAATATAATTTTTAATTTCCCTCTTAACACAGGCCCATGATAAATGCATCAATATAAACAAGTACAAATTTTTCTTCTAAAAACAACAGCCGTTACTTTATCTGAATGCAACACACCATGTAAATTAAAATATGAACAAGAACATTTTTGTTGACTTATTACAACATTAACATTAATAGTAATGTGAGTAAGAGTAGCGCAGTAGAGGATTTGCAGGTGGTAAATTATATGAAAGAGTCTGTGCAGGGTGATTATTTTGAGCATTCCATGCAAGCCCGTATCCCACAAGCCCTTATATGTCTCTCTGTTCCTTACTATCAGTAACATGCATTTAGAAATTAGATTTCTCTAAATCCACATATAGAAACATTAATGACAGAGTGACCTGCTGTGGTCAGTTGCATAAAATGCTGAGATTAGTTTTACAAGTTAGTCATCTAATTTTTGTCTTACAAATTGCTCATAACTTTTTTAGGTCAGTTACAAAAAAACATAGATTGGTCTGAATCTGATAAGTAAGACTTATTACCCCTTGATTAACGACTAGTTGTTCAGACTACTTATTAAGACACAGTCTTAACATAGAGGCTTACTTCATGCAACTGGCCACTAATTTAACAATCAACACATTCACTCAATATGTGTTTAAAAAAAAGTGATATAGCGCTTTGTTTTTCAAAATCATTCAGAGGTAGGGATTACTTGAAACCAGAAGTTTACATACACATCGCAGAATCTGCTTAATGTCAATTATTTTACCAAAATAAGAGGGATCTTACAAAATGCATTTTTGTACTGACCTGAATTAGATATTTCACATAAAAGATGTTTACATATAGTCCACAAGAGAAAATAATAGTTGAATTTATAAAAATGACCTGTTCAAACATTTACTTACACTTGATTCTTTATACTGTGTTATTACACAGTATACATTTTATGATCACATGATCACATTATTTTTGTGATAGTTGTTCATGAGTCCCTTATTTGTCCTGAACTGCTCACTGTTGCTCCAAAAGGAAACACGATGCAAAACATGTAAGTATCTTCTGTAGCTTCTGAAGGGCAGTAATAAATGAAAAAAAAAAGAAGATGTTTAGGCCAAATAAGAAAAATGTATACATCTTCATTCTGTTCAAATGTTTACACCTCTGGCTCTTAATGCACCACTTTTCCTTCTAGAGCATCTGTGAGCATTTGAACCCTCTGTAGTAGTTGCATATGACATGAGTCCCTCAGTTGTCCTCAGTCTGAAAAGATGGCTCTCAAAATCATACAGTCATTGTTGGAAAGAGTTCAAATACACAAAAATGCTAAAATAAGCAAATAATTTGTGGGACCTGAAGGACTTTTCTAAAGAACAGCACGCAGTTTAACTGTTGAGGACAAACAAGGGACTCGTGAACAACAATCGCTAAACAACAACAACAAGTGTATGTATACTTTTGAACATTTTATACATTTTTATAAATTAAACTATTATTTTCTCTTGTGGACTATATGTAAACGTCTTTTATGTGAAATATCTTATTCAGATCAGTACTAAATAAAACATGTTTTTTATTGATTGATTTTTTTGTATGATCCTTCTTATTTTGGTAAAATAATTAACATTTTGCAGATTCTGCAAGGTGTACTGTATGTAAACTTCTGGTTTCAACTATATATATATATATATATATATATATTTGAAACCATATATATATATATATATATATGTATACACACATATACAGTATCTCACAGAAGTGAGTACACCCCTCACATTTTTGTAAATATTTTATTATATATTTTCATGTGACTACACTGAAGAAATGACACTTTGCTACAATGTAAAGTAGTGAGTGTACAGCTTGTGTAACAGTGTAAATTTGCTGTCCCCTCAAAATAACTCAGCACACAGCCATTAAGTCTAAACCGCTACCCTAAGTGAAAATGTCCAAATTGGGCCCAATTAGCCATTTTCTCTCCTCCGGTGTCATGTGACTTGTTTGTGTTACAAGGTCTCAGGTGTGAATGGGGAGCAGGTGTGTTAAATTTGGTGTTATCGCTCTCACTCTCTCATACTGGTCACTGGAAGTTCAACATGGCACCTCATAGCAAAGAACTCTCTGAGAATCTGAAAAAAAGAATTCTTGCGCTACATAAAGATGGCGTAGGCTATAAGAAGATTCCTTGCCAGGACCCTGAAACTGAGCTGCAGCACGGTGGCCAAGACCATACAGAATTAGAATTTCTGCACAATTACTGCACAATGTTGCTCCAAGGCAACGGAAAAATATTTTGGGGTGGGGGGTGGTCAAAATTGTTTTATTAATAAAATGTTCTCAAATAAACCAAGAAATTATGTGGAATCATTTTTATCATGTACCATCAAAATGTGTGCAGTAGAGGGATATATATGATGTATCATCTTGCCATCTTTTCAGTTTATATTTAGTCTCTTTTATTAAATAAGATTTAGATCAAAGTAATCTGACTATTGTAACCAAGGCACAAAATGCAGCCTTCTGTCTGCATTCTTATCCTGGGCCCCTTCAACATAAAGATGGATTTGGGGAATATGGCCTCTTCCTGAGGCTGCAGATTGGCCTAATGTTAAAATGCACTCATCCCAGAGCTGACGCTGCTGGGAGGGTAAGCCAGCCATGAATGGGACTGCTGATTGGCACAACAGCACACAGATACACTCACTACTCCATGACTATTGTTTTAATAAGGCCAAGCTAAATCATACACAGAGGGTAAGAGGTGACAAGACATTCACAATGACTTCCTAAAATGACTGAAGAGTTACACATGAAATAACACAGACATTCTTCTGTAAAGTATTTGTCCAGACATGTATTTTATCTTTGATATCTCAGATCTCAGCTCTGCCTGTGAAGGCATTTACTGTACTCTTTGTGACATGTATGGTATGTTAACAACAGGATATAATAATGACCAATCGCCTATGTCATACAGGCGACAGGTCATTTTTTAAAGCTGCATGCTTTAAAAATGAGCTGGAAGAAAACTTTCAGCATTTTCTCTAAGAATGTATTCGCATGGATCAACTGGGAAGTTGCTAGGTCACAGTGACTTGTCTTGCTGCCCTTCGTGGAAATGAGCAACACAAAATTATTTTGTCCTCCTTTTGAATCCAGTTTATACTTTATTCAAGTATAAAGACTATTGCACACATATATTCCATTATTAGTCATTCACACAAGCATAAAATTACTCGCAATGTTCTCTATTGACAGTCCTGATACTTTAAGGTTGTAATTTGTAATTGTCTAAATCACATCCTGAAACCTGCTTAAAGGGTTACTCCACCCCAAAATGAAAATTTTGTCATTAATCACTTACCCCCATGTCGTACCAAAACTGTAAAAGCTTAGTTCGTTTTCGGAACAATATTTAAGATATTTTGGATGAAAACCGGGAGGTTTGTGACTGTCCCATTGACTGCCAAGTAATTATCACTGTCAAGGCCCAGAAAAGAATGAAAAGCATTGTCAGAATAGTTAATCTGCCATCAGTGGTTCAATCTGAATTTAATGAAGCGGCAAGAACACTTTTTCTGAGCAAAGAAAACAAAACAACGACTTTATCCAATAATTTGTTTCCTCTGGCTCAGCGAAGCGCCATTTTGGAGAATATCCGCTGGACGCAAGCAGCGTACACTCTTCTGTGTCAGCCGTGCCACAAGGATACGTCTTCTATGTTTGGTTAGGCTTTGATTTGAATGAAAACTGTATGCGGCTGACACAGAAGAGCGTACGCTGCTTGGTAATTACTTGGCAGTCAATGGGGCTTGATGACAGATGACATTAACCTCAAAACGTTCATTAAGCTAATAGTACTTGCAACTGAACTTTTAAGCAAACTGTGATTTTATAGAGCAGATTTGATGTTGTACACTACAAATGTGTATTCCATGGGAATGCTGTAGCCTAAATCATAAAATACCACAGAAACTACCATAGCCTGAGGAAAAAATTATTCAACTACTTCTAAGCTTAAATCAATCGCAAATCAGACACTGACATTTGTGAAATTGAAGACCCATGAAATGCAGTTGTAGGCGCTTGTCTTTTTCTTCTGACTAATTGGTCTCTTTTGGTTGAGACAGGCTTATCAGACAGTGATAGACTGATAAGTTGATAAGTCAAAAATGACAACAATCATAACTTATCATATTGCATTGCCTGTTTTCAGCTCACAAATGAGTCAAGAGCAAGGCCTTACAGTGGTGGTTTGTTCAGAAAGCATCTGATATATTTTACACACAAAAAAACCTTGTGTAATGTTTGCTTTGTACTCAGCTGTCACACAGCAGATCTGAGAGCTGAGTTCCATGATCGCTATCAATCTGCAAAGGAATTCCTTGACAAAAGCAACATTTAAACCTCTCCAGCCACAGTATTTATACACAGAATACCTCAAACCACAGAGGACCACAACAATGTGAAATGATAACCAACACAACTATGAAGAGGCCCAAGAACGCTTGAATATGTGTTTCCAGTTTTCATAGGCCTGTTTGAAGTGAAGAGATGTTTGAGAAATTCAACTGTGAGTATTTTTTCTGATGAAAAACAGATTTCATTCATAAATCTCATAAACAAATATCTTGACCCTATATATCTTATAATATATAAGGTATTTCATATATTTTCTGTTTATATATATATATATATATAATATATACACTGTAAGAAATATTTCAATTTAAGAAAGTAAGTGTTTGTGCTGCCTTAAATGTCAACTTGAAATGCTAAGTTGTACTACTAAATGACAACTTACAATTGAGTTAACTGTACTGTGATATATATAAGTTGTAATAAATGTATGCATTTATAGAAAGACACACACATATATATATATGTGTGTGTGTGTGTGTGTGTGACCCTGGACCAAAAAATGGTCTTATTGCACGGGTATATTTGTAGCAATAGCCAAAAATACATTGTATGGGTCAAAATGATCAATTTTTCTTTTATGCCAAAATCATTAGGATGTTAAGTAAAGATCATGTTCCATGAAGATGTGGGAGGAGACTGGCCAGCAATCAGTTTCAGGTGCAGGTGGCTAGTCATATGATCAAGACCGCATGGTTGTTGCAACAACAGTGGTGTTTTCTGCAGTTTTGCTGTGTTTTTGATGTTGTGCTCGATGTGCAGCCTCTGTACTTGGTCACATAGGTATGTTATTAGCTGTGTGGTTTTGTTTGCGTTGAATGACTGCACCTTGATGGCGCAATTTCCATTTTTCTTTTCTTCTTTTAGGCTGAATATTTAAGAGGTTTTTATTCTCTGTCTGGGAAGCGGGACAGACAAACATTTATTGCTGCGGTACCTTCAATGGGCTGACGGCTGTGGTGGAATGCTGAATAATGGTAAATGCAGCATACACTTTACTGAGGCCGACTGCTTATGAGTTTGATGCAATTAATACATGAGAATTTATTTGATGTGGTTAATATCTGTGCTCTTATTTTATAGTACCTTTTATCTATCATGTTTGGGGATTGAGAGTTGAGATTGGGTAACTGTGCAGCAGTTGTGTGGTTTTTGTTTTTATATTGCGGGCTGTCTTGATGTGTATACGTGCTTGTTTTCTCTGTTAAAGGGGCAGACCAGCCACTGTTTCTTGTCTGTTTAAGCTTTATATTGTGGTTTAGTGCCTTTTTTTTTGTTTTTTTTTTTTATATTGATGATTAACGTGATCACATTAAATATTGTGTGTGTTATTTGCTTTTATGTTTCTGTGGTACTGCTCTCCTCTTTGTTACAATGCTCAGTGACTTTGTACAGGGCCGGGCCTGCATCGATGCTAAACCTCCTTCGGTGTAGGTGATTTGGGTGGAGTGGCACTGTTGTGTGGTGTGTACTAGAAGGTTGGCAATGAAATGGTTATTTATTTGCGGTGTATGAGGTGTATTTTTTTTTTTTTTCTTTTTGTCTCTTACAGGTGGTAGGAGGTTCATAAGAGCAGGCCTGACCCTCTTGTAGTCTTGAGAGCTATTTCCTACTAATGTGAATTTTATTATTGATGCGTTTTAACATTTGATGGTCTGTGTTGGACAATAAAATTGTGATTTCTTACAAACTCCATTGTTGCCCAGAATCGAGCATTGTGATTTGTGAAGGGCCATTTAATAAGGAGGTGGCGTAGTCCGCTTATATCTTCTACACTACAAAGATTTTATAAATTTCCTATCGTAAATATCAACTTAATTTGATTAGTAATACGCATTGCTAAGAACTTCATTTGAACAACTTTAAAGGCAATTTTCTCTATTTTGATTTGATATTCCAGATTTTTAAATGGTTGTATCTCAGCCAAATATTATCCTATCCTAACATACCATACAACAATGGAAAGCTTATTTATTCAGCTTCCAGATGTTGTATAAATCTCAATTTCGAAAAAAATTACAATATGACTGGTTTTGTGGTTCAAGGGTCACTCTGACACCCGTACACACACACATACATAGTTTTGCATGTGCATTATTTTCATGCAATGAAAACCATTTTTATATGTATAGCTTTAAAACGTCCATATTTCAAATATAGTATATTTGAATCCAAAGTAACCCCACTCAGTAATGTAGTCTGATCCATTTAAACAACTGCCTGCGTATCGGTTATATGACTCAGAAAAATAAAATGGTTCCTCGCATGACTAGCTCACTGCTTTGCAGCCTGTAAATTATTAGAGCCACCTGACCGATTTACTAATAGTGCATATTTGCTCTCAGACATGACAAGTGTCTACAGCTCTGATTACAGGTGCAGCACGTAGTGGACGTTAAAGAACTGCCAGAATGAAACAAACCAAACATTCAATCTCAGTCTGAATTTGCTTTACTACTGTTTGAGCATAATTTATCATGACCCCTATAGGTAACTGAAAGCACAGCATGCCGTTATAAGATGCTGAAGCGATCAGTGGGAGTGGCTCATCATGAGATACCTTTTGCTGAGACCATAGCAGCCACAGGCAGGTAATCTGTACCTGTGAAGAGAAGGCTGGTGGAGTAGTGCTGCTCAGTTGCGTCTGTTTTGCGTCAGCGAGACTTTGCGAAGTTTTATGTTTTTTTGCGTGTAAACTCCTAGAGTCGAGAACACTGGACAGATTGTGTACGAGGAGGATATAACAGTCTGCTGTATCTACGAGAAATGGATTCCAACGGCATTGCTGAGAAACAAGGTAAGTGTTGAATGAAAACTAAAACTGCAACTGAATTAAAATGATTCCGAAATGTCACAAAAGTCAGTCGAACAAACTCCTGAAAGTTCAGTTTGAGAGCAGTGAATGTTCAGACCTGTTCACTAAACCTGCACGCGCTCTTGAGTTCCAGCCACGCGCAACTGAATGTTAACCATTACCAAACACGATTCCTCACGCACTAATTTATGAAATATTAATTTAAAGGCCGATGTTGCAAACAACGGAGAGGGTAAACAAACTGAAGATGAACCAAGTTTTATTGTGTCATATTAGATATCGAACTTGCGCACTAATTTTGAAAATACTTTTGCGAATCACACTTTTATTTGTTTTCAGACAGCTATTTCTGTGGATGTCTTCTAATAAACGCATGAATGGGTGGTGTATAGTGTAAACTGAGTTAGAGGACATAATGTGGCTGCCACACCCTTAGTAACTTTGTATTGTCATGTGTTGGGTGTATTTGTCCATCTCTTACAGTGCTCCAATTTTGCAGCAATATAATAACCTACTAGACTTTCTATTGAGGATGGGGCACAGGAGAGGTGTCAGTAGCCTGGAGCAACATTCCGTTGACTGTCTCACATAACATCCCTTTCATTACTTTAGTTCCTCTGCCTGAAACCTCTGTCAAATTATGGGTTTACTCACTTCTTTAAACCAATGCTCAGTTCACTTTACGGTATTTTTCAACAGATCAGTTTTTTTTTTAAAAGTGACAAAAATATTCTTAAAGATCAACTTTTTTTTTATATACAATTTGTGCAGGGATTTCCCCCAGAAGGTTATAAGGTGTTATGCGTTGTGACCTGCGTTTGAGTTCTTAAAAAGCCCAAGGCATCTAAATGACTGCGTGCTTGTTGTGTACACACCTCCTGAATCTCCAGTATCTCTGTCATCCAGACGGATATGAAAAGGATCTAACTGTCCTCTCTCGCTCTGAAATGACAGCAGGAAGCAGCCTGTGGGTTTGTAGGGGCAGATAGACTCATTACAAATTGTCTTAATATTACAGGGGAAAAAGCCCACAGAGCCACTGCAAGTGTTTGCTTTCTTTAACAGAAAGTTGTCATGTAGACACTTATCTGAATCCAAAACAAACATAATGCAATGTCAACAAAAGACCGTTAGGGCAGAACTTTGTTTAAAAGTATATAAAAGCTGCTGTGCAATAAACAAATGTTTACAGTGAAAATTAGTTACAGAAATGTAGAATGAAATTTAAAATTTGTATAAACATCAACGTGGCCTTTATCTGTTTTATAAACTACAATTGCAGTATTTATTCATATTTTGAATGAGCTTTTATTATTTTCAGTTTTTAGTAATTTTATGTGCTTTTGTCTCTTTTATATATTTTTATTTAACTTTTAGTTTATTGCACTTTTAGTCGTTTTAGTATTTCATTTTAAACTTTAGATGCAAGGTATTCTCATCTAAGGTTTGTGTTTTATTTCAGCTTTCAATTTATTTATTTTTTTATTTTAGTTAACAAAAATATTATTAGCCTGGCCTTATACATTTAAACAATTTCTAAAATATATATAAACAATATTTACATTGTCATTGCAGAACAAAAACATTCTGCTCTTCACATGTCTACCTTTTATTAACACGTTAGATAATATTTCGCACTTGGTTTAATAGACTATGCCAAATGCCACCAAATGAGGCATTAACATCTTTTCTGAAATGAAAAAGGCCGTGTGTGATTCTGAAACGGTCAATATTACTACCATCATAAAAGAACAGCATTTTAAGGGTTAACAGAAATCCACTGGAGATAATGGGATGAGACTGCTGGCAAACACAGCCACTAGATGGCGCCATGGGATCTGCACAGAAACAACAAGCCCAACAGGTATTTCAACAGCTGTTTGGCATTTTGCAGTATGCTTTTAAAAAGTATAAAATGTATACTTATTAAATCTATCTTTAAACAAACATCCTTAAAGTGCTGTTTTTATTCACCAACGAGTATGAGATCAGGTGTCACTACAGTCTTATTCTAGGGATGAACTTTGGATTAGTACACGCCCCGAATCCGGGGACAAGTAAGTGAGTGCAACACAGCAGGTCGTTAGGATATGTTTGCGGCTGCCTTATTCCGAAACAGATTAGATTTTTGTTGCGGAATATTCACAATATGCAGTGTGTACGAAAACAACCAACGCGGACCAAATCTCAAGAGTCCTTACACCGCGCGCAGATGAAAACAACAGCGAGAAACAACATGAAACGTCTCGGTAGGACAATGAATAAAACAATCGTATGTGTAATCTGAGAACTTAACCTTTCATTTGAACCTTTCATTTCATTTAAAGATGTGTGCAGTTCATTGACAAGCACCTCGAAGGAAGTTGCCTTACTTTATTAAGTTGCCTATCTAGAATGCAGTGTATTGGGCTTTTGCTATTGTCGTAAATAGAGCAAGAACACATCACACCTAATTGATTCATGGTTGTGTTTAAATTACTCATAAATACACACCACACCTTTGTAAATAATTCATTTGTGCTGTGGCAGTTTGACCTAAAAGCAGGTCCTGGTTGGTGTCAGGTGTCTGCAGTATGTGTTCCTGTCTTTTTATGCAGAGTCTTTTGTGTTTTACATAAAAGTTTATAAGCTACGTATTCTTCCTCAGCAGCTGGACTCATGAATGGGTGGGTTCCTTCCTCAATTGGACCACAAAGCGACAATACAATACTTTGTTTTTTCTGCCTTCATAAAAAGGATGTTGAGGGAAATAACCCACAAATCTGTCTTTCAGAATGAGCTTTGAAAGAATGATTACATGAGCTGTCTTGCTCTTGTCCTCCCCACAGGTTTGGAGGGTGACGGGGAGCTGCAGTTCCTGATGAATGGCGGAGAGCTTTTGAAAGTCCGTTCGGGATCATGGAAAAAGACACGCTACTACAAACTCCAGGAGGACTGCAAGACCATGTGGCATGAATCCAAAAAGACCTTGAAATCCAAACAGACATGTGAGTCCCAAAAGGATGTGCGCAGGGGTGTGTCAGTCAACCCTTTCTTTGCTCGTGCGCTTGTGTCCTGCGCTGACCTATATTGTTTCATTTGTCAGTATGAATGTCTCTCACAGAAGTTACTACAGCGCTTCCTTCCTCAAATCCACATTTTTAAGCGTAAACGGGGTCAAATGAATGCATAAAACCTAAATGAAGTTGCGTAAAATATGTACAGGCACATATAAGTGATAGTTCACCCAATGTACAGAACATTAAAGGGATAGTTCACCCAAAATGAAAATTCTGTCGTCATTTACTCACCCTCAAGTAGTTCCAAACCTGTATCAATTTCTTTGTTCTGCCAAACACAAAGGAAGATAATTTGAAGAAAGTTTGTAACCAGGCTGTTTTGGGGCACCATTGACTTCCATAGTAGGAAAAAAATACTATGGAAGTCAATCATGCCCCACATTCTTCAGAATATCTTCCTTTGTGTTCAGCAGAACAAAGACATTCATACAGGTTGGGAACTACTTGAGGGTGAGTAAATGATGACAGAATTTTCATTTTTGGGTGAACTATCCCTTTAATGTCTGTGACAGTAAAGTTCTCTTGCTTTATTTAATATTAAAGATATTTTATCTATAATGAATACTATTATCAGGTTTGTGCCAACAAAATCAGTTGGACTGAGGCCGATGTTTACTGGGTGTGGTTCAGTAATACTGATATAGACGTTGACATGTGATTTATTGATGTGTATTGCCATTCAAAAGTTTGGGGTCTGTAAGATATTTTTTTTTTGTAAAAAAAAATAATACTTTTATTCAGCAGGGATGCATTGGGTGATGGTAAAGATATTTATAATGTCACCTGTTTCAGATAAATGACGTTCTTTTGGCCTTCTATTCATCTAAGAATTCTGAACTATATCATAGTCTTAACAATATTTATTAACAGTTGTGTTCGACACTGATAGTAATAATAAATGTTTCTGGCGCATTAAATCAGCATATTAAAATGATTTCTGAAGGATCGTTTGACACTGAAGCCTGGAGTAAAGATTCTGAAAATTCACAGAAATGTATATCAAAATAAAAAACATTTTAAATTGTAATAAAAATCACAATATTGCTGTTTTTACTGTATTTTTGATCAAATAAATGCAGCCTTGGTCAGCAGAGATTTTAAAAAACATTAGCTTTTGACTCCAAACTTCTGAATTGAAATGTATGATTATATCACTACATCTTTACATCATAATAATGTCATAGTGATCTCTTGCCCTTGTTAAATGCTTCAAAGCATTGGCAAGAAGATTTGTGCATCGTTTTTAAATGTAATTAAAAGGGTTATTGATGAAACGAATGTTTCTCCAAATTAGCTATTTGTGTACTAGTTGTGTGTTTTACTACAGCACATTAAAGTTACTTTGTCGTTTTGTACCCAGTGCTGTAAAATACAAGCCTGGGGCTATGTTTAAAACGTATGTATATTTTCCCTCAAAGTATGCAAATGTCCAAAATCAAGCTTCCAATGCCTTTTTCTCATGCATGACCCTTTTCTGCATAGAATTTCCATATGCATATTACCGTGATGATACAGCATTTAACAGCAGTCCCTAATAGAAACTAGGAAAAACTGCTTTAATGAAATATCTTTATAAATATAGTTTTCAATGGGTTTAACCATAAATCACTGTAAGCATACTTGGATATTTTTACCGGAAAATAAAGTCGAGTTACTGACTTACAACTTTTTTGCTATTTAAAAAAACTAACATCAGATAATCACAAATTTTGGACATAAATCATCCAAATTATAAGATCACCATTTCATTCACAGTACAGATGTTACATTTGCACACTGCTAAACTGCAGTGTTATTTTTGATAATGGTGGGATTCAGTGGGACTCACATTGTTATATATTATGTTTCTATATTTGTCTCTCACACAGTCTCTGTTGAGGACATTGACGAGGTACGAACAGGTCGGCAGACGGAGAGTTTGAGGAAGTACACAGAGGAGTCAGTGGAGGGTCGAGCGTTCTCCATCCTGTTTAAGGGTCGACAGAAGGGCCTGGACCTGATCGCCAGCTCTGAGGAGGAAGCCAAGAAGTGGGTCGGCGGTTTGGAGAAGGTCATCTCAAACATAAAGAACCTCACTCCTCAGAAGAAAACCGAGCAGTATCCTTTTCAAACGCCTGTGACGCAGTGTTAATTTTGGCAGGCATTTTTGATTTAGTCTTAGTCTTTATCTTGAGACGAAAATGCTTAATAGTCTTAAGTCACATTTTAGTCATTTGAGTCTTTCATAGTTTTAGTCTAGTTTTAGTCGACGAAAGTTCATTGCATTTTTGTCAACTTTTAGTCAAACTGCAGGTACCCACATTTATTTTGGTAGCTATTTTATATGTAGTATTCAAAAAAAAATATTCATCAATTCTTCTCTCTTTAGACCAAATCAATTAAGCTTGAGAAATTTGAATCAAGGATTGAATTTGGAAAAATTTGAATACATTTTCAGTTTTTGGTAGAAAGGGTGTGCCCGAAGCGTGAATCTTGCTTCATAGTACTGGCTGAGTACTGCTGCTCCATAGTATAAACAGAGTAAGTGAAAGTGAATCTAAAAAAGATCTCCACATCCACACGTAGCCTACATACACAACCATGGTAACGACAATCACGGAAACAAGCGAAGATGACACAAAAACATATTCAAGCAAAAGCCAACACAGATAAGTTGTGTGAGACAAAGCAAACCTCTCCATCCAGTTCGAGCCCTTCCTGCTCCTTGAGTTTCTCTCCACCGCTGGAAAGCTGCTCCGATATATATTTACGTGGGTCCTACCTCTTGCCTGATCGTAACCCTTCTTTTTAATGTTTTATTTCTGATATTTATTTATTTATTTATTTATTTTTTTAATCTGCCGTCTCTCTCTATCTATAGTCGATCTGCTAATATCCGTCCTGTGCATTCAAATAGAGCGCTCTCTTCTCTCTATCAGTACAAGACACGCCCCCTTACTGCTGATTGGCTACACGTGTTTTGGGATTCGGTCAGACACTACGGTCAAAAGCGTTTTTCAAAAATGGCTTAGTGCATGTGGCCTGGCCGCCACTACTTAGGCTAATGTACATAGCGGAAACCCTGAATAATCCTCCGTATACCGACGTTGCCTGTCGTAGAGACTGTGAGGGGGACGGATCGGGTCACTATGAATCTGGGGGGGTCATGTCCCCCCGTCCCTAGTGCCATCTGCGCGCCTGAGCCTATAGGATGTATTTTGAATGATGTACGGTAGTCCTCAAATAACATTTTAGTCTCGTCTTGTTAACGAAGACGCGTCATAGTTTTTATCATCAGATTTTAGTTTTAGCTCGTCAACGTCTCGTCTTAGTCACAGGAAAAAGGTTCGTTGACGAATATTTTTCGTCGTAGTCTTCGTCGACAAAATTAACACTGCAGTGATGTTGAGGTGCAATTCAAGCGTTCTTCTTTCAAATCTCTTATTAATTGTCCTTACATCAGAGCTCCAGCTGGATCTACAGCTGTTTGCGTAAAGCAGATAAAAACTTTGATAACAAGATCAGTCAGAAAGAGATGAAGAGCTTTCTACAACACATCAACATTGAGGTGGCTGAAGACTATGCTGAAATGCTCTTTCAGGTAATATTTCTTTATTTGTGCAGGATTCTAACCTAGTTTGCCCATCTATAATGTTTCCACAGTGCTACAACTCATGCATTAACTGACAATAAGCAATACATTTTATGCAGTATTTATTGAACATTGTTAGTGTTTAGTTAATAAAAATACAAATGTTCATTGTTAGTTTCTCTAGTCCATTAAATATTATGAGATCATTTTGATTTTAATAATATATTAGTAAATGTTGAAATTAACATTAGCTAAGATTATTAAATGCTTTAGAAGTATAAATTCATGTTAACAACAGATTGAACCTTAAAGTGTCACCCACACAAGACTTGGCTTGAAACACCCGTTTCCTCTCTTTCAGAAATGTGACAAATCAAAGGGCGGATTCCTGGAGGGCAAAGAGATTGAGTATTTCTATGAAATCCTGACACAAAGAGAGGAGATTGATGTCATCTATGGAGAGTATGCAAAGACAGATGGTCTTATGAGCGCCACTGACCTGCTCAACTTCCTGTTGAATGAACAGAAAGAAGACGTGTCTCAGAATGATGCCCTTCAGCTTATTGAGAAATATGAACTTGATGAAAATGGTAATGCCTCCTGCTTGAGTTACTCTTATTTGTAAGTTGCTATGGATAAAACATCTGCTATACACTACCATTCAAAAGTTTGGGGTCAGTATTTTTATTTTTTAAGAAGTGACTTATTCAGCAAGAATCCATTCAATTGATAAATTTCATATCAGAAAATAAAGACATTTAAAATGTTACAATTTTCTTTTCTTTTTTTTTTTTCAAATTAATGTTCTTTTGAACTTTTTATATTCATTAAAGAATCTTTAACAAATGTATTGTGGTTTTCACAAAAATATTAAGCAATTAAGTTTATATTCAATATTAATAAGAAAAATAAATGTTTTTTTGAGCAGAAAGTCAGTATATTAGAATGATCTGAAGGATCATGTGACACTGAAGACTGGAGTAATGACTTTGCCACCGAAGGAATAAATTACATTTTAAGATACAAAAAACCTTGCCAATCACAAACTTTTGAGCGATAGTGTAAGTAAATGTATTTAGTTTCAGTCTCGGGGAGAAAAATGCAAGTGTAACTACAATGTCTTCGTTTTGCAATTCTTGTAGCCAAAGCCAAACAGCAAATGACAAAGGATGGCTTCCTAATGTACTTGCACCAGCCAGAGGGGCTGATCTTTAACCCGGCTCATAAAAATGTTTACCAGGACATGAACCAGCCTCTCAACCATTACTTCATCTCCTCCTCTCACAACACATACCTGCTGGAGGACCAGCTCAAAGGACCCAGCAGCACTGAGGCATACATAAAGTAATTGTCAATCATTCAACATTTGTTTGTATTTTAATTAAATAGTTTAAAGATGAAATGCATTATTAGATACTATTAGATACTAGTTTCATAATGAAAGTATTTCGGTTAATTAACCTTTCTTAAAGCATGGCTTATTTTTGGAGTACCAAGTTGCATTGTCCCTCCATAGAGCACTTCTGAAGGGCTGCCGCTGTGTGGAGTTGGACTGCTGGGATGGATCAGATGGAGAGCCGGTCATTTACCATGGATACACTCTCACCTCAAAGGTCCTCGTCAAAGATGTGATCAAAGCCATTCAAGAATATGCCTTTAAGGTAAAAAAATATTTATAACAATGAATGCAAACAACTGTCATTTCACCAAGATAATATAGTGATGGATAATGTTTGTTTTGGGACTTGTAGAGCTTGTTCTTCTGGTGTGCTTTCCACGTGTGCCTGACTGTCAACAATGTGGGTTTTCTTTTTAATTTTTTTTTTTTTCATTTTACCAGACGTCTGAGTATCCTGTGATCCTATCTTTGGAGAACCACTGCAGTGTGGAGCAGCAGAAGATCATGGCTCAGCACTTGATCTCCATCCTGGGTAGCGCTCTGGTCACTAAACCTCTCGGAGATCAGATGCCGAGATGCCTTCCTTCCCCAGAGGTTAGTGATTGCAAGATGTTAATGTTTGGTAATCTGCTAAGCCATGTTATACAGGCATATTCAGCTGCAAGACTATGTAAGGGATACCCAGGGTTCCTACAGGGTTTAGAAAAGTATGGTAAAAAGAAAGCAGAGTACAGAAAAATATTTGTGTGTCCAGACTTTTGCCCCATTTAGTTTTTTTTTATAATGGAAAATTAAGAATTTAATGAAAATTAATTTATCGTACAAGAAGTGAGCTTTCATGGCAGCTGTTTAGTGATTCTTTAGTGAGCACCAAATGAATGAATTAATTCATTGTGCACTTTTTCATTATGCAAAATGCAGGTTATAAGCATTTTGGGTTTAGCACCGTATTACATAGCCTCAAGGATCTTTGCAAAAATAAAAAATAGGGCCTTTGCAAAAATAAAAAAAAAACTTAGCATATAGGACAATGCACACTGAGCCACCTGTTGTGCCATCAGCCCATTTCGTGGTGTGGTTTCTTGGCTGCCACAGACTACGCATTAAAGAGAACTAAGGCTTGAAATATGGCATATTGCCCCAATGAAAGCCAAAACTTAAACACTTTTTTTTTTTTTTTACAGTACCAGTCTTTTTTTATAGACCGTTGAACTTGGCAAATTATATGCCATCAGCCCATTTCGTTTCATAGTTTCTCCACTACTACATAGGATGTGTTAAATTGGACAATAGGCCTTGATATTAGGGGTTTTATTCATAGTAAGATGGCAGTGATGCACAAAGGAAATAGGTTATATAAAATTAGAAATTGTAATGCATAATCATGCAAAACATTCCCATTGCACATGTGAATAGTTTCTTGAGGGCACAAAAAAGTTTCTTGTGTGCATGTAAAAGTCTGTATTTTTTATTTTAGGGACTCAAGAAAATCAATGAAAAAACCCTGAGAAAATAAAAATATTTACAGATGACTGTACTATATACCAAATATAAAGCTGAAAATAATGTTCCATGAACCATTTATGTTAAATATGGTCTGAAAATCTACCGAGAGGTTTGGAAATTTGTTTGGAATTTTGAAATGAAGAATGGGTAGGACCCCTGGATACCGTACGTTAATCTGGTTACAACCTGAATTCCGGAAATGTTGGGACGTTTTTTTAAATTTGACTAAAACGAAAACTAAAAGACTTTCAAATCACATTAACCATTTTTTTTTATTCACTAGAGAACATAACAAATGTCTAAACAGAGAAATTTTACACTTTTATCCACTAAATTAGCTCATTTCAAATTTGCCTGCTACAGGTCTCAAAAAGGTTGATACGGGGGCAACAAAGGGCTGAAAAAGCAAAACATTTTGAAAAGATTCAGCTGGCAGAACATCTAGCAACTAATTAAGTTAATTGAAATCAGGTGTGTAACATGATTAGCTATAAAAGTCTTAGATGGGCAGAGGCTCTTCAATCTGTGAAAGAGTGCGTAAAAAAGATTGTGGAATACTTTAAAAACAATGTTCCTCAACATCCAATTGCAAAGGCTTTGCAAATCTCATCATCTACAGTGCATAACATCATCAAAAGATTCAGAGAGACTGGAGAAATCTCTGTGCGTAAGGGACAAGGCCGAAGATCTTTGTTGGATGCCTGTGGTCTTCGGGCCCTCAGACGACACTGCATTACTCGTCGGCATGATTCTGTCATGGACATTACTAAATGGGCCCAGAAATACTTCCAGAAACCAGTGACGGTGAACACAATCCGCCGTGCCATCTGCAGATGCCAACTAAAGCTCTATCATGCAAAAAGGAAGCCATATGTGAACATGGTCCAGAAGCGACATTGTGTCATGTGGGCCAAGGCTCATTTAAAATGGACTGTTTCAAAGTGGAAAAGTGTTCTATGGTCAGACGAATCCAAATTTGACATTCTTGTTGGAAATCACGGACGCCGTGTCCTCCGGCCTAAAGAGGAGGGAGACTTTCCAGCGTGTTATCAGCATTCAGTTCAAAAGACAGCATCTCTGATGGTGTGGGGGTGCATAATTGCATGCAGTATGGGCAGCTTGAGCAACATATGCTCCCCTCCAGACGACGTCTATTTCAGGGAAGGCCTTGTGTATTTCAGCAGGACAATGCAAAACCACATATTCCAGCTAATACAACAGCATGGCTTTGTAGTAGAAGAGTTCAGGTGCTGAATTGGCCTGCCTGCAGTCCAGATCTTTCACCTATAGAGAACATTTGGCACATCATTAAATAAAAAATACGTCAAAGATGACCACAAACTCTTCAGCAGCTGGAAACCTAGATAAGGCAAGAATGGGACCAAATTCCAACACCAAAACTCCAGAAACTCATAACCTCGATGTCTTCAAACTGTTTTGAAAAGAAGTATTGCATCATGTGATTCGAATTTCTTTTAGTTTTCATTTTATTCAAATTTAAAAAATGTCCCAATATTTCCAGAATTCAGGTTGTATTATAAAATACAAAATAAACCGGACTGAGAAGTTTTGTTTTGTAATAATGATGACAGACTGATTGTATGCAATCCTGGTAAATACACACCCAATTTCAAATAAGAAATTAAATGGGCATGAATTATCAAGTTGAAATTATTTTTATCATGTAAGAAGAAAGAGACAATGGTGGAATGGAAAGAGAGACAGTTGTTGGAAATTGGTCGCCAGGAAAGGTGATCAAAATATTTAGTTGGGATTCAGTGATATTAACATTCTGGCTGATGCAATAAACCAAAGTTAGTTTATTGTTGCCGATAACGGTACCTGGAAAACGTTTAAGGATTTATTTATGATCCCAGAAAAACGTATAAAATTTTAGTGCATTTAAAGAATCTTTTATAGAAATTGGGCTTAATCTTGTCTTTTTGTCCGAGTATAGTTTTCTGACCCTGCATAAGACAGTAAGGCAACTACCCCAACTGCACAGAAAGGTAGTAAGGACATCGTCAAAATAGTCCATGTGACAGCAGTGGTTCAACTGTAATTTTATGAAGCTACGAGAATACTTTTGTGCACAAGGGGGAATTTTTTTTTTTTACTTTATTTAACAATTTCTTCTATGTCAGCACACATAGAAGAATCCCAGCACACATCCTGCGTCAGCAGCACCACACACAAAAAGTATTCTCATAGCTTCATAAAATTACGGTTGAACCACTGATGTCACATGGATTATTTTAACAATGTCATTTACTACCTTTCTGGGCCTTGAACATAGTAGTTTCGTTGCTGTCTATGCAGGGTCAGAAAGCTCTCTGATTCCAATCTTATGAGTTGTGAGTGACATGAGGGTAATTAATGATAGAATTTTCATTTTTGGGTGAACTAACCCAAACCAACCAAGACGTGAGACCCAAGAGAGTTTTCCAGCCTGACTGAACAGGAGATGCTTTCAGGATGGAATTCTGTGGAATGTGTGGAATTTATACAGCAGCTGCTCTATTTGAAATCGTCGCTGCCTCTCAAACTCTTTGCTGTCACAAAATTCACAAAATTACAAATGTCAACTCTTCAGAAACGTTAGACAGACACCTTCAGCACATCAATTTGATGGAAATGAGGAAATGGCAAATGCAGAGTTATGCCATCACGTTGGTCCATCGTGGTTTTGTGGTGTCATGCTTTGAAAGACTGCTTTGGGTTACTATGGCGACTGACTGGTGCTTTGCCTGCAGGGGAGCAGATGATTATCAAAGCTTACATAACGTTGTTTTCCATTCCCCTCAGTCAAGGTGTGGCCTGTCCTGGTCACTGTCATAGTCAACAATACAAACGCTGCTGTTCTCCACGGTATCAGTTACAGCTAAAGCTTCCTAAAACTACTGTTAGAAACACAGTACCAAATGTCAAAATCAGTATGCAGTAAATATGCTGTGTATTTGATAGTATTCTGCGCTATTAAGCTGAGATCTGAGAATAAATTTTTTTTCATAGACAACTATAAGTTGCTTAAAATATTTGCAGTTCCTTTTGGTGACACTAGTTGTTAAATACACGTTTACACACATGGCTGTGTCGTGTATTATTTAGGAGCTCAAAGGCCGATTCATAGTCAAAGGGAAAAGACTAGACAAACTTGAGGACATGTTTTCAGAAGAGTCCAAAACAGCAGAGGAAGAAAGTGTAACAGAGGAAGATGATGATGGTGACGAAGAAGACCAGGAAAAGAAGTCTAGTGTAAGCTGATTTCTGTGCTCTCTTTCTTGTGTACATATGTGACCATGGAAAGAAAAAAATTCAAATTCTTTTGATGTTCAATTTTTTTTTATATACAATTACACACATCGTCGCTGAAGTTGGTGAAGGAGCTTTCGGATATTGTGATCTACTGCAAGAGTGTCCACTTCCGTGGGTTTGAGGATTCCCGGGACAAGCAGTCCTTTTATGAGATGGCCTCGTTCAAAGAGGGAAAAGCTGAGAAACTGGTGGAGGAATCAGGTGTGATGTCATGACTTATGCCGCTCAGACACAACACATGCTATTAAACACATGAATATATGTCATGAGACGCAGACTTGGACTCTGTCCAGCTGCACAGATTTATTACGCTGCAAACTACACAGTCAGAAACGTGCATAACGTCACAGATGATGTTCTGCATGAGGGAGACCTTAGACACAACTTTGAATATGGAAACGAGCGGGTGACTAACAAGGAAAAGAGCCATTCATATATACCACTTTACTGGACAGCAAAAAGAGAGACACATTTTATTCATGAACATAAAATTATCTATTAAAATCTAAAAAAAAAAATCTCTTAATCTATGCAAATTTTATTTTTAGTAATTGAAGAAAAATATGGTAATTTACAGAGAAGTTACAGCATCTAAAACAATGTACACTACAGTTCAAATATTTGATGTCACTGAGATTTTTATTTTAAGATTAGTTTTTAAATTCATTTTTTTATTCAGCAAAGATTCATTAAATTGATCAAAACTGGCAGGAAAGACCTTTATAATATCACAAAAGACTACTATTTCAAAAAAGACGTTCTTTTGAGCTTTCTATTTATCAAACGTTTCCACAAAATTATTAAGCTGCTTTTTAACATGGTTGATAATAAGAAATGTTTCCTAAGCACCAAATTTTTTTTGAAAGCTCATGTGACACTGAAGACCGTAATGAACAGCAGTAATGGCTGCTAAAAATTAAGCTTTGACATCTCAGGAATAAAATGTATAAAAACAGAAAATTAATATTTTAATTTTAATAATATTTTACAATATTACTTTTTTTTTATATACTGTATTTTGCAGAAAATGCTGCCTTGGTGTGTATATGTGTATATATTATTATAATTATCTATAAATGTATAAAACACACCAACCTTGAGCTTTTGAACAGTAGTGTACATTTTGACCTAAAATTATCCGCCTTTCAAAATCTTTTCTGCCTATATGTCTATTTGTCAACTATCCAAACACATTCCTTGGCTAATAATTTAATTTTTCTGTCACAGTGAACGATTATATCCGTCACAATATAGACAAACTCAGCCGGATTTACCCAGCGGGACTGAGGACGGACTCCTCAAACTATAACCCAGTGCCTCTGTGGAACGCAGGCTGTCAGATAGGTAAAGACATGAATTTTATATTCACCATTCAACTGACACTGGGACGTGTATATTCAAATCTAGTTAGTGGAAGTTGATGTTAATGTCACAGTGCTAAACTCACAGGCTTTTTAAAGCTTAAAAAATTTCTTTGAACTTGATTGAAACGATCCATTTTATCTCCCTTTTCTCCAGTGGCCCTTAACTTCCAGACGCCCTGCCCAGAGATGGATCTGAATCAGGGGCTCTTCCTCCAGAACGGACAGAGTGGTTACAACCTCAAACCTTCTTACCTACGAGAACGAGACACTAAATTTGATCCCATCACTCTTCCAGATGGACCGTGGCTAAAGAATAAGACACTCCATGTGATGGTAATGGATCTGTAGTTTTTTTTTTAATATTAGACTTTTTCTTTTCCAGTTATAATGCTACATGTTCTGTTTCTGTTTGTCTTAATAGGTGATCTCAGCCCAGCAGCTACCCAAAGTGAGCAAAGGGAAGTCCTCCATTGTTGATCCCATTGTGAAAGTGCAGATCTACGGTGTGCCGGCCGATACCACTGTGGTGGAAACGCAGTACATTGAGAATAACGGTACAATAACTCTCTAAATATGGTCAGTCGGGATTCTCCTCAGGATCAAGATGTTGCCTAATCGCTCTCTATTGTTTCTCAAGGCTTCAACCCCATGTGGAATGAGAACTTCCAGTTTGATGTGCGTGTGCCAGATCTAGCCCTTGTGCGCTTTTTGATTGAGGACTACGACTCCGGTTCGAACAATGAATTTATTGGCCAGTACACACTTCCCTTTAACAGCCTAAAGAAAGGTCAGTGTGTTTAAATATGTGCTCATCTCTTTGTTTTTTTAAGTTGCCATTGCTGTCTTAAATATGCATGATAAATATTACTATAACCACATAGTTTGTTTGTTATACCACAGGATATCACCATGTGCCACTGCTCGATAAGAATGGAGACCACCTTTCCGCCGCTGGGCTTTTTGTCCACATCATGGTTGTGGATGCTTAATAACACATGATGGCGCAGGTTCTATACTGTATCTGAGATGATCATATGTAGATATGTGGAAGGGTCGGCAAAACAGGAGGCAGCTTGAGTGATTCTAATGGGTAAATGAAATTGTGGGAATAGAGCAACTTTTCTGAAGTTGTGATATGATGGTCTTGAATATCAATAACTTTTGTACTTTTTACAATTTGTAAAATACATTTATTCATTTTAGTATGCCAAATAGATTACTTAACATTGAGTGTCAACCTTTTAAGATTAGTTAAACTGAACACTATTTTTAGATATTCAGATTTTAGCAGAGGAATAATTTGATGGTGGAATTACAAATAAACAGAACCACTCCATCCTCTGGGTAGTTTCTCTAGATACATGTTTTTAAGCCTGCATTAGACTTTATATCTTTGTCTTATACGTAGTTACTTACCACATCCGATTTATGTCATTATTAAATGAGGTACTTTAAATGCTATGATACCCATAAAATCAGCGATTTTTATCAAACACATTGCCAACATCCATGTAAAGGTGAAATAAATGTAAGTTATTCAAAACTGTAGGTTTTAAGTTTTTATTCAGTAATGGCTTCAACCAGAGAAAAGAGGCATGAAGAAGGTTTAATGAGCTTGTGGAATAATGCCATATTTGGCTGTTTAGACCCATGGTTTCATATCTACAAGACCGTAAGACTGAGCTCTATTAGTGTGGACATCCAGTCCACGTGAAAGCATAAGAAAAACTGCATTACTTTGGTAACATCACAGAACTTCCTATTTAACAGCAGAGAATTGGATGACATTAGCATATATTTGAAAGAGTATCACTTCATATTATGCTCGACAGTCTGAAACGTTTTAAAACATGCTATAAAGCGAAATGTTAAGGGTGTACTCACACCTGTCTTGTTTGGTTCAATTGAATCAAACTCAAGTTCGTTTCCCCCCCTTGGTGCGGATCTTTTGGGCAGGGGCCTGTACCATGATGGTGGATGAACAAATTCAGAGTTACAGGATTAGTTTTGAGTTGACAAAACCAAAATACTCCAATCCGGCTTCACTGGTACCATGATGCTGATCATCAACTTTCTTTGTCAACTCAGGCTTTGATTTTGAGTTTGTGGAGCATGTGCACATGAATGTGTGACATCACTGGCAAACAGCCAATCACGAGCCTTGGTTAAAGGTTTTGCTAAAGGTCAAGAGATTGAAGAATATGATGAATTTAAATGGATTTACAATGAAAAAAGTACTTGTTCATGAAAGAGAACAAATAAAAGAAATTATCTTGCTTTATCAATGCAGTCACAAGTGAAACTTGTTAAATTAGTTTATATAGTTGGAAATATAGAGATAGAGACTAGACCATGTAAGGTCACATAGTCATTTTTAAAGCATTGATTCTACAACTTATATTACATACGATCTGTATATATTAACATTCATTTAAAATAAATGATTTATAATAACTGTTCAACTAAAATTGCTTGAGTAATGATTAATAATAATATAAAGCATATAATTATATAAAAATAAGTAATCATTAAAGCCAGCCAAAAAAGTACTAGTGACTTAATTTGGAGGAAGAGAAACTGGGTGAGTGACTTCGTGTCAGAGATGTCACTTTGCTCACATCTGACTGGTCCAATTTCAGTTTGAGATCTCCAACTCAGAACATAACCTACCCCAGAGCAGGTTAGCAGTAGAGTGTGTTACAATGGCAATGAATGCAGCTAAAAGCCAAGCCACTTTCATGGTACCTAAAACCCAGGATTGGTGCAACTAAACAAACTTACCTGGCTAGCCAGCTAATCTGGCTTCATGGTACAGGCCCCAGGTGTGAATACAGCAATCGCGCACTGGTGCGGGCCAAACAATTGTATGGTCTGCTTCCAAACAAACTCTGGTACGGTTGAATGGATAAACCAATGAATGGATGACCTTAAACACAGGTCTGGTTTTGTTTACAGTTTTTGGTTCACTTGCAAAAAGGGACCAAACCAAACAATTCAACATTGCATTTGGTCCGGACCAAAGCAAGTGAACTAGCAGACTTTCCTGGTGTGAATACACCCTAAGATTCTGCACTATTTGTAGGTCACAAATCATTCATAAATTGATCATGCGATTCCTTTGTATGGATGGTTTGTTGTTATTTGGATCATCTCAAATTATGCTGGAGAACATAATCATCAGGATTTACACAAACTTGTAGAGTTCATGCAGCTTTTGACAGATTAACCACATACTAAGACATTCAAAATTCAGGTATTAAATTCAACTTCTCAAATCATTATACTGATAATATAAATGGTCAATTTTAAATGCAATTAAAAATGTATTAAATCAAATACAAAATAAAAGCATTTCTACTAAATCCCAGACTTTGACCCAAAAAAAAAGCTTTCTTGCAACCAGCATTTACACTAACATTTTATAAAGAAATAACATTAGAAAGTTAAGGTGACAAAGTTATTTTTATAATTACCTGACTGCTCATTTTGTAAACAAACTAGTCTAAAACCACTTGATAAGCTAAAACACACCTTGCTGACATGGTTTGGAGAAATAGTAACACCTGAGATACTGAACTTCAAGCACATGCAATATAAAAGAAGTCAAATAAAAGTCATTGTGTTGTTTTTTAAAAAGGTGCTTTAATATAACATGTCAGAGTCCGGAAGAAAACTAACGACAACCATGAATCAACTCAGATTGAAATATACTCCAAACATCAGCACTGCACAGCCTCTCCAAACTGATTTCAAACCCCCGAGTCAATCTGTGGACCGTTTAAAGTGTCTGTATGGCTTACTGAAAGAAAAATATCGATAACGAAAATAAGGCATCATTTAATTGAATGTGCCGACTTGTGATATTTAAGTGACAACACAAAAACAAAGTGTTTTAAAAACAGCACCTGACAGTTTAGTTGTGAAAAACACATGGGAGAACAGAAGCAAACAACTGTGAGCAAAACCAATAGTGTTTTATCGCTGCCAGATCACCAGGACTCTGTGACCAAAGAAAAAGGTGAAATATGCAAATGCAAAAAGTATTGTTTGACGATTGGAAATAAAAGCTAGAAATCAAAAATACTAGCAAGCCAAATTTCCAGGCAGTCTGGAAGATCGACGTCGATGACTGAAGAGAGGCTGTACAGCACATCAACAAGCAGAAAACAGCAAGTGTGAGCTAACATAAGCATACATCTCAAATACTGACAGAAGACCATAAACGTGAGAATGAATCGCTCTCCGTCGCCTGCCGCAGAACAGGATGAAGAGAGAGGTAGACGATGAAAGACTGAGGGGAAAAGAAAGAGGACAACATGTAGTGACCGAACTGTGACGTGGCGGACTCTGGGCAGAGAGAGAGAGAGAGGTTATTGCCTGTTCAGCAGCGGATCTGGACATTCCGCCGCTGCTCTTCTCGTCTTAGGCACTGCGGTGATGGAGAGTCTGCACAGCTTGTGCCAAACACTTTCAAACCCCCACTGGGACAAAAGGGCTCCGTTTAGCTCAGCAAGAGGACAAGATCAAACCCTTTAAGGCCCTACTGCGTCCGTTCTGCTCTGGCACAAGCTGCACAGCGCTCTAGTCCCTGGGCTGGTACTGGTGGTACCCTACAGGGAGGTCTTTTGTAGTGTAGTATACAGTGGTAGCAGCAGCAGGGTATGGTTTAAAACGAGTCGAAACTAATCAAAAAAATATAAAGATGGACCTGTACCAATTCTCAAGAACTCACGACTCAAACAGAAAAGAATTAAAAATGATAAAAGGGATACATTTGCAATTGTGCATCCTGGCTTCCATGAAGGACACTTCCCCTTTGAAAATGACTACCGGGGGAACAACTGCAGTGTCTACGCTACATCACCAAAGGCATTCAGATTAACGTAAAGGTTCAAAAAAAGACTAGCGGCTAAAATTCTGTTTTTGAAATGTCCAAACATTTGTCTCCAGCACCAATATTAGCATCGGGCCTGTTTGCCGAAAATGAAATGTACTTCAGCATCGGATTGCGAGACAAATATTAGCGATTGGCACGATGTAAGGGGTTAGTTGGCAAAAGAGGCTGTGGTATATGAGACGAGCAACCTAACAAGTGCAAATGCATTCCTTTGCTCTTAGAAAACAAACAAGTCTAGATAATAGTCTCGGTCTATATAATGGCACAAGCTAAAGCAAAATCGAAAACAAAAGGAGCACAAGAAGAACAGAAGATGGAGACGTGTACCCAGCTTTACATAATTAAAAATCTCTGGCCTCTTTAACAGTGCTTTTATAAAAAGAGTCTGACCTGTCTCCGTTTTAAAGCATATAATTCTTGTAAAGATTAGGTTCTCTGGAAATATGTTGTGTACAAAATGTTAATTTCCCCCATAAAAATGACATTCAAAAAAGGCACTTTGTTGGGTTGGAGAGGAAACCCCACAGTCCTTTAACCCTACGGATTTCTACCTGCATAGCAACACCTCAGAGAATGGTTATGACTTGGATATTTCTTTTCAAAAAAGGGAAAGAAAGTAGTAGTTGATTTTTTGGTTTATCATAAGCACTTTTCAAAAGAGAAATATTTGAGTGTCCATTAAATGTTCAGAGTCTGTTTATGTCACGGTGTGCGTGTCCTGGTGGTATGGGTGAGGTGAGGACTGCAGGCTGGAGGAGAGAGGAGCTAGGAGCGGTTCGGGGGGGGACTCGCACTGCCCCCTTACCGCCAGCTGCTGCGACTCAGCCTGCTACCTGCCCCTCAGGTTCTGCAGCACCTCGTACACTTCCTCCTCTTTGCTCAGTCCCTCAAAGACAGGCAGCAGGTCCAGGAGCTCCGTGTCATTCATGTCATCAAACCACGACTGCACGGGAACCTTCACAAGACACGCGCACACAGAGTTATTATCTGACATTGTCTAATATAATCACGTTCATGTTATGACAAGTCTTTGGTCCAAAATCTTCATTTACATAACTCTATATATCCAACAACAAATATTTCACAAATAAGCACTTTCACTTTCAGTGTGACGACAAAAAAAAAAATATTTCTAGAGTGTAGCTGCTGAAACCAAAGTAGATACTAAATAAAACAAAAACGAACAAGGATGGGAACAAAGAAATGTATCAGAGTTCCAGTTCTGACTCTGGTTCCATAACGATTCTTTTGGCACTTTTGAGGCAGAAAAATTGGTGGGTTGGGGAATGCAATATCCAGATTATAAGATCATTAAAACAATTAACTTTTATCATAAGAAGAGTTCATTTGCAAAAACAGATAACTAAGTTTTTAACAATTTTCAAAAATCATGTGCATCCCAATTAATTTCAAACTGCAGTTGGGTTATTTTGATTAGGTTAAAAAAAAAAAAAAAAAAATACAGCTAACTAACACAATAAAACAAAAACATGATAACATAATAAAAAACATGATTTTTGAACATTTTAAATAACGGAGTTATCTAGTTTCGCAAATTAACTCCTCAATATAAATCAGTCCTACTTTATATTTAGCGGCTTTAACTAGTAAGTCGTTATAATATAAAACGGATAATAGTGAATAATTTTTTTTACAATTCACAATACAATATGAAATTTGTCATTTTCATAATATAAAATTTAAATTTATGAAAGAAAAAAATATAAGTGTGATAGGCTGAGCCATTTATTAACTTAAATTAAATGAATAAAAATATATATATAAAAAAAAAAGTTTTGCAAAAGTTCTTTAATTGTGGCATAAATGCAATCTTATAATTGACCTCAACTATGCATTAAATACATTTTTTAAAAGTGCATACATTTTTTTTTTTTTTAAAGTGGATACTTATTTTTCAATTTACTCATTTGTGGCAACTGATTTTTCTAAAATATCAATGACTCATAATGAGTACAGTATGGTGTACACTATGTAATGTTGGGCCATTTTGGAGTTAAAAATAAAACTGAAGGAAGATTATGCTTCATCTCTGCAGATGAATGTGGTTCATGAGAGTGATAAAGACATGGTTTGTTTTTTTTATGATAAATAATATTTTTTTTTTATTATAAAAAAATGACAGCGCAGCTTTAACTATACATTGTCATATGAATAACCAGTTTTACCATATTAAGCCGCTAAAGTACAACATAACAGTAATTGTAAGCTGTATGTATTTAATTCACTAATAAGAATCATTTGGACGACTATATTGGATGAGCTGTATGGTTGTGATTTGCTAAAAGAATCTGACTCAGAGTCAATCTTGACTCTGAATGTCATGTTTATGGGTTTTTTCCCCACTTCTACATAAATGCAAAAGTAACCAAACTGTGGTTTAGTTAGGAGTTTCATCAGCCATCAAAACTCACAGCATTTTCAGGATGGAAAATGTAGGAAGCAGGGGAGTTGTCCACAATGATGACGTTCCTGAGCTCTCTCCCGAGCCGACTAAGGTCTTTAACATAGTTCCCTCTGTGGAAAACGCAGGATTCCCGGAAGAGTCTCGCCCGAAACACACCCCACTGGTCCAGCAGGTCAGCCACCGGGTCAGCATACTGAAGCACACACAGACACGACAGACACTTACAAACAAGTTTAAAAGGAGCACCTTCAAGCTGCTCATGCACTGATTAAACAGTCGAGTCACTGTAGAATCGTCCAGCTGCTCCCTGCAACAAATACAAATATAAAACAGAGAAAAAGCAAGCTGCTATGGCAACACAACACTATTTCCATGTCTATGCAAACGTCTACAGAGGATTGTAAGGAAACCTACAAACCATAGTCAGATATGTGCCTCTCAGTAAGAAAGCTTGCTATTAAAGCCAATCAGCCATCATGTTCTCGATATAACAGACACAGAAGCAACCAAGACACGTGATCTAAACTACAGAGGGCCACATACATTCTCAACAGCTAATGTGTCACTAACAGCTATGAGAAGAACAAAACACATCGGCTACAGATACGGCGACAAATGAAACTTCACAGCGTATCGTAAAAGCGGCCAAACTCAAACAATGTGAGCTTTCAAAGGTGCAGGCAGCAGCGACTGCAACTACTGGTACATGGCACGCATTCTGGAAGAGTCACATTTGCCATAGAGACACTTACCCATGCATTAGCGGCTAAAACAAACGCAGGCCACACAGAGACAGAGAGGGGGGTCAGATATTAGCAGAGCAGGTATGAATCAACACCCACCCAGCAGGGGTGTATCACAGTATTTTCTCCCTTAAATACCATTTGGACTGGGTCAGCCAGTGAGGTTTTGTGCAGCAAGTTACGAGACGCTGACCGACTGCTGAGTCTTTGGACATGTTTGTTGACATTAAGTGAATCAGTGTCATAGTGTGGTGGACAAACCTTGGCTAGACTGGCTGTGAAAAGCACACATTCAAACAGCTCGCCCATTTTCTGCAGGAACTCATCAACGTGAGGCCTTTTGAGCACATACACCTATGAAGGGGAGATAGTGTGATACACAGAGCCAGTTTGTCAGTTTAAATCATCAAAGTGCTCATAATACATAAAATCGTTATAAAACAATATTATAAGCAGTAATGTGATAACAGCTATTTAAGCCCATTTTAATTGATAATAAATGTTCTTAAAAATAATGTTTTTAATATATAAATTAATACAATTTAAGTATAAATAACGCATTTTCATAAAATAATTACTAATTAAATTTGTAAGGTTTATTAATTATAATACAAATCTCTAATATATAACACAATAGTAAAATCTTTATAAAATACACTATAAAATATGAAAATGCATAATATAAAACATTTTCTTAAAATATTTACAAAACAAAATATACAAATATAGTAATACAAAGAGCAATTTAAGTTAATTTAAATGATAAATTGGATCTTTATAATGTACATAAATCTTTATGAAAAATACTCTATAAAATATAACATGAAAATGTAATACAGTAATTCTTTTTTGAAATTTAAGTTAATTTAAATACATTTAATATATTACACAGTTCAATCTTTTTTAAACAATATACTATACAATGTAAAAATGTATAATACATTTTCATAATATAATATTCAATATATTTCATATATATTAAAAATTGTGAAAAAAATATATAAGTGATAAACTGTGCCATTTAAGTTCATTTAAATGATAAATTGAACCTGTATTATGTATTATCTGCATTATTGCGTTATCATACTATATAACAAGTGAAATCCTTTTTAAAACAAACTAGAAAATATAATATGAAAATGTATATCTTCATAATAAACAATAAAATTACAAAACAAAACAAATATAATAGTGATACGCTGAGCCATTTAAGTTAATTTAAATGACTAATTTAATCTTTGTCTTTATAAATCTTAAAATAAAACGCATATTACAATAATAATACATCATAAAACAATGGACTATAAAATATAATATGGCAATATAACATAATACTAATACAATACAAGTCATTTTCTTGTTCTTCAATCTGAACACCAAAACACTAAGGAACACAAATCAAGCACAGATGATTTGCATCAGCTCCATGAGGATAAACGACTGCCACCTAGTGCAAGTAATCATGAATAGGCCTCTCAGGACAGACAGCCTATCCTGGATTACTTGAACAAGGGAACAGCCACTCAGCCAGCACTTCATCTAATCAAGTTGACACTGACATAAAACACATAAATGGCTTCATAACTGCTACAGAATACACTAGAGCATTTATAATTGCTCAAGCCTTCACATCTTCAGCAATCTGATGTCAGTGTAATATGAAACCAGCGCATGTTTCCATCAGTACTGTACCTGATGCACTGTGCCGTCGATCTCCACTGGGACGATGAAATCAGCGTTGCTAATGGGCTGTGAGAAAGAAACAAACACAACACAGACGAATTATGACCCAGCCTCAGATGGGAGACAAATGTGGAGGAAGTGATCCAACTAAACCCACCCAAACCTAAGTCTGACATGATTTCTGAAATATCTTTCCAATAAAGAAGGTATTACATTGAAGACTAAACACTTGTCTTATTCCAAGCAAGCACTTCTAAAATATTTCTCATGCATTTTTTCACTTTTGTTCTGAGCATCACTCATGAAATCCATCACTCCAAATACAGAATATTTAAATACCAAGAATAAACCGTATAAGGTTGCATTTGATACATGAATCCATTCATTATAAAATTCTCATCACTACTTCTCATGGTTTTAGTCACAGTACCCATTCAACATTATCCCAAACAACTTAAACATGACAGTTGCTAATGTGCATTTTCTGTGAATCATAACTTCTCTCATGCTTTCTCTTTCTTACAGTTAAAATAAATCCACAAGTGAGCTTTATCTACTATATCCAAATATTACATAAACTAACAACAGCTGATAAACATTATGACCACAACTACATATAATTGATATGTGTAAGCTCTTTTTACTTATATTTTGCATAAGCAAAATGAAAGAGTAGTGATAAACAGCAGAGGGCGTCTGTACTCTTTCAGCACAAACCTGACTAATCAAATATTAATAATCTCGTGAGGGAGGTTTGAGACTGCACACCTCAAATATTTGTCCTTAGCATGAATGAAATCAATGAACCTCAAGGCAAATTTGCCCTGCAAAGCCTGACATATGAACGTCAGAAAAATCTTTTTTTTTTTTTTTTTCTTATTGAGCAGTTTGAGCCTTAAAAAAAAAAAATCTTATTTGGTGTATCAGGCTTTTATGACTCATACTGTATGACTCACAGACTTTTTATTTAGAGGCCAAAAATATGCAATTTTGTGCAGTTCCTAACTTGCTAATATTTATATGGCCAACATGGCGAGTATATTTGTATGTTTGGCGATATACATTTATGGATTATTAAGTAAACATAAATTGCTTCAGTTCAGTAAGAGTTTAATCTTGAAATATAGGCTAACCAACAATATAAAAGTTATATTGTTTACTTTATAAATATCATTAACGATTTCACAGCAGAAAGACACATGTAATTCGACCTAAAGTGGGATGTTTTACAATGATACTAAATGTGCTAAAAAGTATGAACTATCAATCAGATGGCAAAAGGCATGTAGCCTACTAGATTACGTACAACAGGTTTTTCAGCAAAGTTCTGATCATGTTGATAATTTAGAGGCCACAGAATTGTGTATTAATATGATACAATAAAGGGTTAAACTCATTTATGAACAAACTACCCCACACCTGTGTTTTATTATCATTAAGATACTATTATACTAAGAGATTATTATAATTATAGTTTTACTAATATTTTGATTTAGTTTTAGTTTAATATTTTCTGTTTTCGTTTTAATTTTAGTTAATACTTTAAGTTTGTTGTGTGTTTTTGACATGTTTTCTTTTTTATGTCTACATAGTTCATAGTTCTATTTTATTTCAGTTTTAATTTTAGGTATGAAGTTAATTAAAATGAGAAATTCTGCCTTGGCAACAAGCTGAAACTCAAGTTTATTTTTCAAGTAACAAAAATGTTTTTTAACGGTTTTAGTTTCCGTTTTAGTTAACTATAAAAACCCTGCACTACATTTCTGAGCTTCATACACAGATCAAGATGCTGAAAATCCCAAAACTGAGTTTCACAATCAGTGTTGCTCTTCAACTCTCCACCTAATAGCAGCAAAGACAAATGCGCCCTGACTGGGCCGTCACTAAGCATCACAGGAAGCTCTGCCCGCATACATGTTTATCCCTAACGCAAAATAGGTCACTGTGGGTCACAGTCACTGAGCAAATTACAGATAGAAGTCATCTGCAGTCTATCCCTGGTTGTTTCTGTTTGGGAAACACCTGAACTAACTTCTACAGGCAATAATGAATTAATTACCTTAAACGAGCTGTGCACCAGAGTCTCATCCAAGTCTATTACCACACACTTCTTCCCATAGTCATTTATGTTAACCTCAGGGAGGAGGTACTTCTCTGGAGGCTGTGGAAATGTAAAACAGAGAGAGTAAACATGATGAACATGGATCAACGTCAGAGTAATGAGTGAGAAATGAGGCACGGGAGGTTAAATCACGACGTGTTAGACCGTTACCAAGCAAAATGAGCAGAAAGATGGGGAGAAAGCAGCACAGTTCCCAACCGTCCACAAATTTCCTCTGGAAATTGTAAGGGACAGCTTCGGGCATTTTAGGAAGTGTGTTTCCTGAGCTGCACAGATGACGCTTATGCAGTAACATCCCAACGGAAGTGGAAAGGATTACGGCCGTGCATAGGGATTAAAAGGGTTTTCACACATTAATCAGAGATGCAGGATGAGTAAGGTTAGAGAGTGAGAGAGTGACTTCAGCACTGGCTGCCTGTATGAAATCCCATCGCTTTATTTATAAGCTACGGGTGAATGGGTCCCTCTCCTGATCCAGTTCTCTAATCCTCACTGCACCATCTCAATACAAGCGGAGGCAATCTTGTTATGGAGGGAGGCAGTATGCTGTCGAGTCCATCTAATCTAAATCCCTGTCTGTTTAATGGGATGAATCAACCTTAGGAGGAACCGCTGGGGTGCAGTCATGATCCTGGTCCAAATGAACACAGAAAGAAACTAGAAGTTTGGCTCGACGTGACTTTCTAGTCAACGGTACAGCAAATCATGCAGTAGAAATGTCATTGTGGGGTTACTAAAATCTTGTGGCGAAATCACTAAGTATCATGAGATTTGACCTTCCCAACTGGAGTTAAACAGCCTACCACTGAGATTAACAGCGGAACAGATGCGCTAAACCCTTATCAATTAAAGATGGCAGATAATCATAAACCTATTTATGAACATTTTAAATTAAGAATTGTCATTTTTTTTTACTTTCATCAATATCGATGAAAAATGCAAGGAAGCCACTTGTAGGTTGATTTCCAAAAATGTGCAAAGATAGTTCACCCAAAAATGAAAATTACCCCGTGATTTCCTCACCCTCAAGCCTCAAGATTTGTATACGACTTTCTTCTATTAGACGAATACAATCGGAGTTGTACTAAAAAATGTCCTGGCTCTTCCAGGATTTATAATGGCATTGAATGGCTGTTGATTTTCAATAGTCCAATAGAAGTACAATAAAATGCATTCATCCATCATAAAAAGTGCTCCACACAGTTCCGGGGGGTTAATAAAGGCCTCCTGAAGTGAATTGATGCGTTTGTGTAAGAAACGCCTTGTTCCTGCGGCATCTGCTGAACCATTGACAGTTAGCGGAAGTTAGAGATTACGGTTTATAAACTTTTAAATATGGATATTTTTCTTACACAATCACATCGATTAGCTTCAGGAGGCCTTTTAAACCCCCAGAGCACTTCTTATGATGGATTGGAGCAGATTATTGGACTTCTATTGGATGACAATATCAAAAGCCATTATAAAACTTGGAAGAGCCAGGACATTTTTTTTATATAACTCCAATTGCATTCGTCATATACAACTAGGATGGCTTGAGTAATGCCAAATTGGGTCATTTTCATTTTTGTGTGAACTATCCCTTTAACAATAAGGCTGGCCTAGTTGACATTTTTTTTTAATGTAACTGATGTCTGCACACTACCATTCAGACGTTTCGGGTCGGGTGAAAATATTGGCAGGGCAAGAAAAAAAAAAAAACTACTGTTGGACTGTAAACACTGGCGGTAGTGCAGAAAATTAGAATACTAGAATACAGTGGAAAAACACTTGCATTATCAAATCTGAAGCAGTCATACTCCCAATAGTTAAAAAGCAGGAGGGTGGGCATAGCCAACATGTTGAAAATGCCTTAACCTATAATTGTGTGGAAAAACGTTAGGCTTTCCAGGCGCCTCAGAAGTAGTATAATATACAGTGCATGCAAGCATCCATCAGGCAAAGTGCATCACTGTCCACAGAGCCGCTTCAAAAGTGGATTCGAGTGTACAGTGGTGCGGCGCTCCATGCGGCATGCGAGAGCACACAGACAGACGGCACGGAGTGGAGTGGAATCATACATACACTGGGGATAGGGATGACCTCAACCTGGTCACACTGGGACATGAGAGATGAATAAAGAGGAAACAAACAGGAGAGGAAATGAGGTGCTGAACCACAAGACAAATGGACAATAATTCAGACAAATGTGATATAGTCTGCACAGAAAAAGAGAGAGAGAGAGATTTGTGATGACCTCTGTTTAACATCAGCAAACCACACATGATGGTGAGACACCGAAGCAGAGGTCTCTGAATCAATGCGCATCTGATTGACTGTAATCACTCCCTGTGTAAAGAGGATGTTTGGGCGTCTTACTTTTGGTGGAGCTCCGTTCTCCTCCACAGGTGGAGGCAGAGGGCTGCTGTTGTTGTTGGGGGTGGCGGGGGGCTCGGCATCGTAACTTCTCAGACAGCAGAACAATGAGCTGAAGATGCTGCGAGTCCTCTTCTTCTTCAGACTGCTGTTAGACAGCGAAACTGACAAAAGAATGGACAGAGAGAATATATTGAACACCGTTTAAAATAATTTACTAGGGATGCATTATTAGTGGCAACACTGGTGCATTAGCGGCTTGTTTATTCCAGGTTGTCATTTATAATAAATTCATGTCATTTATATCAGGTTGCCCCCCCCAATTCAAACTTTTTACTGTACATCAATGATTTGATTAATGATTAAACTTCAGATATTTACAATAATACCACACCTGTTACTAGACAATACAGTTTTTTTTTTTATTTTGAAAAACACTTAAATTATCTCTTTAATCATTTTATGGTTATTTTTATGGTTACCCGCTATAACGTGAAAAAATTTAAAAATAATATAATTCCAAAACATGTATACACAATAGTGTCCAACAGTTTGGGGTCAGTATGATATTTTTAATGTTTGTGAAAGAAGTCTTTTATGTTCACCAAGACTGCATTTATTTTATCAAACATACAGTAAAATTGTCAAATATTATTGCAATTTAAAATACTGTTTTTATTTGAATATATTTTAAAATGCAATTTATTACTTTGATGGCAAAATCAAATTGCAGACATCAATGTCACACAATCCTTCACAAATCCGTTTTTGTGGAAAACATGACTTTTCAGGATTCTCTGATGAATAGAAAGTAAAAAAACAGCATTTATTTGAAAAACTTTTTTTGCAACATTTTAAATTTACTGACATTTTTGATCAATTTAATTGCATTCATGCTCAATAAAAGGGTTCATTCTTTTTTTTTTAAATCCTAATGACCCCAAAATTTTTATCAGATATATTGATACGTATATAGGCCATGATATTGGTCGTCGATTAACAGTTGCACATAAAGTTCAATAACACTTATTAGGACACAGGTGGTGGGAATGTCCATACACCTTTTAGGAAAATGGCTTTCTCCCAGTGCAGAATGTCACTTGGGATCTTTAATTAAACGTCCAGTCTATTACAACTGATTATGGACAGGCTTTACACCAACACACTGCCCAACATCAAAGACCCTCACGGTTCTCCTCTCCTCATTCACACACACACTAATAATAATCTGCCTTCATTCCAGCACCACAGCGGAGGCTCTAAATGTTAACACTGAGGTCACCAGCAAGTAAAGGCCCTTTAAAAATAGTGACAAGCAGGAAAAAAAAAAAAAGAAACCAGACCCCACTCGCCTACAAACCCCACCCCGTCCCCTTTAGGCTCCTAAACCCTCATCCCTCCACTCATTGGCTGCCGAATCTAGCACCATTTTAAGGGACAGAGGCTATTTTCCCTCGTTCCTGAAGCTTCAGTGATGACTTCAGAGGCATTGGGAGAGGGGGAATATTTGAGGGAGAGAGGGAAGAGGAGAGGAGGGGCAGCAGCACGGGAGGAGGAGCTAAGAAAATGAACAGCCTATGAGAGCCGTGCATTCCTCTCCCGCCCCTTTAGCCATCTCAAAGCTTCAGCCGATCTCATGCTTTTCTCCACCAAATTTCAAAAACTGTGCAATACTTTACACCCAAATTAAGTATGAAATCTAATGACTTATCAAATGCATCACAAATGATGAAAACTGGAAAGATTCTGCTGACATTTACAACTTCAAGTGGACTTTCAATTGTTTTGATGGAGAAAGCAGCTTCTAAATATGTATTATGAGCTGTTACTTTGTTTTCAAAGGAGTGGATCATTTTTCATAAGTGGGAGGACAGCAGCTTAGCTTCACTCAGGAATACTGTAGGAGTTGACGTGTCAGAAAGCATGTACAGCATCATGCTTTAAAGTGTAAAAGCACATATCTTGATATCTACTGACTAGCCCCGTCGCAATGAGAGTGTCTTTGCAATTCCACAACAGAGACCTAAACACAAAAAGCAAAGACACACATCTGTCTGTAATCTAGTTTTTATTTAAACATCTTTACCACAAATAAAGAGCAACTAATGAGCAACTAATTGTTATATAAAGTATTTCCAGATGCACTCCAAATAAGTAAAGGAATAAAACACAGTGAAGTACAGAGTTTTACATAATTGTGGACAGAATGCAAAAAAGATCCCTGTCAGGCAATGGGCCAGAGACACTGATCACTGCGGCGGACTCCCTCAGATGCCATCAGAGCTGAAGGCATGAGAAGATGCAGCCGCCTTAAAAAATCCTGTAATTACTACTGACTTTAATTACTTCTGGCTTAATATTAATCTACGTTGGAAAGACTCATTAATGGCTTTGAAGAAGGCCTGGTCTGGATGAGATCAAGGCAGTATATGTAAGTCACAAGAGGCATTTAAAGTGTTGCCTAATAGGTCATCGAGAGCACAAGGACCATTTTAAATGGTTCAACTTTATTCTGTGCTGTTTTGAGAGGGCAGCTGTTGAAGAGATTCTCTACTCAGCCACCCCAGGGGTCAAAGGTAAAGCCCTGGAAGTGCTCCATCCAAATACCTGCTGTCAGAGCCGGACATCCTCAGATCAGCAGCCAGAGGCAGCTCGCCAAAACTGCCTTCATAGCTGCATATCTCTGCAGCAGAGATAGATTAACTCATTTTTCATTTTTTTCAATCTTCATTTAAAATATTTAGATATTCAAGGTGAGATACTATAGGCACACCTATTGATTTTTCATACACTAGTCAATTTTTTTGTTATTTTGCTTTCATAGCATTTTGTTGTTAAGAACTAATAGAAATGTTCTTACTGTATTCATCCTAAATACAGCGTTTATTTAAAAAAATATATATATTTTATTATACTTTATCGATTCGTGCTTGTAGATTTCAATTGTAATACATATTTTTAAATGTTTTCTCAATATTACTTTTTGTCATGCACTGAGCCAGAAATATTTAGTTTCACTTTAGTTACACCAAACTTTCCAGTTTTATTCCTATCAATATACTTATGATTTTCACAGAGGGGTTTGTTCTTATATCATTTGCCTAATTTATAGAACACTTAATTCCTAAAAACATGGTGAAAATAATTTTTTTCTGGCTGTTGACAGTATTTTCTGAATTTATAGAGCGATTAAAAAAAGAAACTAAAACCACTGTGTAAAAAAACTATGATATGATACGTCAACAGAATAAACCAAGAATTTTGAACCTGATTTTATCCAGTGTTCAGATTTATTTTCTGGATTTTGATGCAAATTAGTGCCAACATAATTACACAGTGGCTTATTTTCATAACATTTCAGAAAACTTGGTGTTATCTGTTAGTCAAAATGTGTGCCCTATTCACCTGTGGTGTCTTGCTGTAATAAATACACACACACACATTAATTTCCATGCATTAAATATTCGTTTACCTCCTGGCAACCTAAAGCATCACATAACTGACTTGTCTGTTGAGTAAAAAAATAAAAACATAAAATGTAGGCAACTAAATAGCATACCTACTTAACTATTCCTGTTGCTGAATGGACTGAAAAAAATAATAACCACTCAACTTAAAACCACACTAAATAAAACGTGCCTTTTAAAGCACTCTACTTATGCACTTCTGCCTCGTGACAGAAAGAAACATGTTTATGTTGGTCTCCATCCACATCACGGGCGACCGACGCTGACGGAGCCCAAAACTTTCAGTCTCCAGCAGTTTACACAGCTCCGTTATATAAACACACACACACTCGGTCATCGTTCTGCATCAACAATAACACACTGTCATATAAAACCATATTAAAAGTTAACAAAACACGCATTATTCGCACTTCTGTCAGTGCAAACAGTAATGAAATGCCTAAAATGTTTCTTGTCCGCGGACTCGGGCTCGCAGCCCGCTCGTTTAAAATGGTGGGTAAAGCTAACAAAACGCGCTACGGAGAGCAACTTCAACACACAAAAACACCTCTCACCTTTCTCAGCGTTTGACGAGAGTATCTCCTCCTCCTTGGGGTTCGTAACCTGCGTTATTATGGACGTGTTGTCCATGGAAACGAGATGTTAGCTCCTTTTTCCAGCGAGTTCTGTCCGTGTCTCAGCTTGTGCTAACAGCTAGTCGAGTTAATGGCAGATCTCCAGCCAGCAGCAGACTGCTGTCGCTCAGGCTAGCGTGGGCGAACGGACTGCACCCGACCACTAATCTTTGCGTTTTGTTGCATTAAAATACGCGTCGCGGACACACATTTGATCAATCAGCCCGTGTGGATGCGCATAACAAAAATCAGTTGCGCCAGCGCCGAGTGGCTAACAAGTAGTTGAAGGCTGGATTGCTAATATAAGATAGCGTTAGCGAGCTGACCATGAAACCTCCAAATGTAGGCTGAATAAATGACCCGCGCGATGTCTGAACGCTAGCGTCTAAACTCCTGGAGCTACAGCCGACATCTGCGCGCTTAAGCGATCGTCAGAAACGGCCTCTTCATGTTTTCTGATCTCTGCTTCCAACATGGAGACGGCGAGTGTTTGATATTCACGAGATAGAGCTGAGGAACAGCAGGAGGAGGTATTTTCTGGGAACCCCCTCCCTCATATTAAAAATAAAAGCACGGCCGGGGAGCACGCAGCTCGCCCAATGACAGGAGTCCGTGCAAAGTTGACTGATTTCTTCATCAACGCCTTCAGGAACTCGACTGTGGAGGCGTGATATTTAATCACGAGTCAAAATGAAATACACGAACCTTTGGTCTGGTTTATAGTTTTCAGCTCTGGCTCGTAATCATAAGAATGAAATGGGAAAATACAGTAAGCGTGAGCTTTAGAGATTCATGGAAGTAGCTTACTATACTGATTGTTTTGATTCCTTCCTACTGTTGTTTAATCTATATTGATCAATATGCGAATAAATAGTGAAATTCTACGCAATTTATAGTAAAGGAATAGGTATGGAATGTAAATAGGCATACGCATCACACAAAATCTAGGAAAAAATTGCTTGTGCTTGTATTACAAAGCGGGAAGCAGTCTATATTTCTGCTTGTGAGGTTTAAATAGGCTTTCCCTATATATATATATATATATATATATATATATATATATATATATATATATATATATATATATATATATATATATGCGCAATTAATTTCACAACATCGCATGTCTCCATCTGCTGTGCAAAGATATTGTTGCAGTTTTGGAAAAAAATCGCATGTTTCACATGGTCTCTGTCTCACCATATTATGTTAAAACTGAATAAAATAAAAATTAAATAAATAAATAAACAATCGTGTCTGTATTTTATGCTGTACCAGTAGGTGAATTCAATAGAAGAGCAAAACCTTAAAGGCTATTGAGTAAGAATACACATGAAACATACATTTTCAAGCATTTCCATGTTAACCAGTGCCTTTCATGTTTTCGTTTTATTATATGTTAGTGTAAACTGATGAACCTATAAGTTATGTAACATTTATTTGTTTCGTAGTTATTGCTTAGTTAGGCTATTATACTGTATATTTTACACTCTTGAATCTTTGCTGCAACCTTTCTTCTTCTGCATGCATTTTAGGCATTTTACACTGTTTCAAATTGTGGGGCTGTAATCAATAGGCCTAGTTAAATCAGAGCAAATTGCATATAGAAGCACATTTTAAAATATTCAGGTGAGTCATAACCTGGTCCACAACCCAAAAATAATTGTTTTTTTGTTTGTTTGTTTTTTTTGGAACTTTTCCAAAAATTCGACTTTTCCAAAAATTCGAAAAAAATACCTTTACTCATATGGTACGTTGCAAAATGTCGACATAACCAAGAATAGCAGAATCATACTGAGGGAGAAAATGATGACTTGCTGATGCTAATATAAAGTGCTTTGAGAAGTGTCCATAGATAATAACAAATATAATAACATTTAACACAACGTTTAAAATTTAAACACAATAACACAAAGATAATAACATTTAAAAGCTTTCAATATTCTGAACTTTTGGCCACAAGAGTATTGCCAATGGCTGAAGTAAATAGATGGTTTATCTTTATTGGATTACACAAGGGACTGCTTCAAGACAGCACAGTAGCCTACATCTATACACACGGATCAGAAGATGACAAAAGAAGGGATTTCTCCAGCTGGCCATGATGCACCTGTACCATGAAGCGCTCGTTCTTGAATTTGTGCGCCTCTTTGATGGACGGTTCTGGTGCCACCCCTCTGCAGTTTCAGTCCGGATTATAAATACACTCTCTACACCCCTCCCGCAACATCCACACCAGCCACTGCTGCCTGTCTCACAGTGCACCATCGGCATTGGGAAACCAGCACGGATGTATTAGGAGAAGCCCCTACTCACCCCCCTTTTTCTTTTCCTTTTTTCAATTTTGTGGGGGTTGACATCTGTCTTCAAACATCTGAGCGGCTGTGAGGTTAGTACTGAGCAAGTGCACTTCCTTTTGAATTACTGTACTTACAGTACACGGTGCTGTAAACAGATAGAGTCCCACGGATCATACAGGAGGCGTTCAGAGCTGTGCACCATCATCTACATTTAAAAGGACTTCAGATATGCTTTATTAATTAGCTGAGACAAATACTCGCATTTTAATTGAGCAGGTACATGCATGGTTTCTTAATTTAATGTCAAAAGGAAATTGATTTGGGGGTTCAGTCCTCGGTTTTTCATGTTCCTGAAGGATCTCCTGATGTGTGTGAGATCGCATTGCGCTGCTGTACCAAGAGCAACTGCTCGGGCTAAAATAGGAAGAGGTTGTAGGGCGCAGCTGACTGTGCTGTTTCTGAGGAGCCGTGAAAAGAGGCACTCCCATTTAAGTCACTGACTTACAGTCTTGTCTTCTGAGAAGTAGATTGGGTGTCAATTCTGTGGGAATGTTTTTTGCTGTTTTATTCGTTTTAGTTTTGTGTATCCTGTTGTAATTGGATTGATTGCATCGTCTTGGTGTTAACTTATAATTTGTAAATAAATAAATAGCCTAAATAAAAGTGTTTCTTATACATTAATTATTGATGATCGTTGTGTGAGAACGTCACAATAATTATTGCAATTAAGGAGTGCCTTCCCTGATCGAAAACAGTGTTACTTTTACTTTTACTGTTGGCTACGTGATTTAATAGTTTACAGCAGACACAGTAAATTCATTATATTGTTATTTCACTGTAACTGCACAAATAAATGGCACATTAACATTTAAAAGGCTCACGTATAACCTAAGTTAACATGTTTTGCTGTAGCCCCACCATTTACACTAAAGTTTAAAGCATTACAGAGCTTTATAAATTTGATTTTGCAAACTGGTTATGCAAGAAAAACTTGATTCTAGGTGTCAAACCCCGAAATGACAATAGTGCCTCTTGACTACATCAGTGTAGTTGCAGTTGTAGTGACCATGAATAATAATTATTCATATTTTTTTAAAAATCATGACATTTTGATTCTAGCACTTTATTGCATTTATCTTCTAAAATCGTAACTTTTTTAACTCCAGTTCATATTTGTAATGTTATTAATATTAATAGGCGCCTGTGATTGGACGGTTATTTCCCCGCTGATATCATTAGGTGAACAGCAGTTGCGTCACAGATTTATGTAGAACTTGTTTTATTTTCTTAGTTTTAGAGCTAAACTTTCTCACTAAACCGCAAATATACCTTATTAAAATCCGGAAAGTATTAATATAGTGACCTTTTGACCTGGTTGTAAAGTACCGAAAAGAAGAGAAGTAACGTTATCTGGATATCTGAGGAGACAGAGTGATGTTTGGCCCGTAACGGCCGTTAGTGAGTATGAGCGCGAGCCTAATAAAAGTACTTTACAATACGAACAAATATTCAAGTAAAAACGAAATAAGGAAATCACTGTTTTATGTACATTTGCCATATCAAACAGTAAAACCAACCGTAAACAAGCTTGTGGAGGTAACGTTATTTGTATCTAAGTTTTCGAGCATATTTATTTCCTGCAGTGGTCAATGGTTAACTTTAGTATAGAATGTAGCTTAACAGGATTTTAATGTTAAGACTTCTCTTCAGGTTAACCATGGGGATCAAGACAGCCCTTCCCAAGACTGAGCTGTACCTCTACACTGCTGTCCTCTCTCTTGCGCTCTTATGGGCAGGCAGCTGGATCATCGAGGCCTCCAGTGGTACACTTTATTTTTATCTCTCGCTTCTTCTTTCTACATTAAGATCACAGAATTATGTTCACATCAGTCATGAATGCCCTAGAATACAACTAAAGGTGCATTGGCTCATTGTAAATCAGAGCACTAGTATTTTTGTTTCTGTGTGGGCAGACTGTTTTGCTTATTGATGTCTGAGCTAGTACTGGAGCAAACTAGCCATGTCCTGCCTCAACCTTTTTAAAGATCACTCATTGATTATGTCTACTTTTTGGTACATATATATATATATATATATATATATATATATATATATATATATATATATATAAGTACAGGAACATCAGTTTAGACTGGGCTCTAAATGTACCAGTCCTACACTGATAACCCTCAACAACCCCTGACTCTCAAATAAGATCTGTTATGCAATTTGTATTATCTTTGAAATTCATAATACAAAGATTTGTGAGATTTCACAGGACCATTTCATAATCGCAATATATATTTGAGAGTCTGGATTATCACAGAGAAGCCTCTGATTATGCAGGCTGGCAAAATTTACCTTATGTAATGCTATTAGGTTTTGCTCTGGAGCTCACCCTGTTTGCTGGGGAATCATGTGGACCTGATGTCCATTTTACATATTTCAATAATACATACCTTACATTGTTCACTGACTGCAAATCTGCATGCATACGCAATACATATTATATATTTTAAAGCAATTAAAGTTTGACATATTTCATATATATATATAAAGCTATATATATATATATTTAAAGAAAGCTTTATCATTTAGCGAGAAACAATCCTTGCTGCTTTTGTGAAACGTTTCTTTTTTATTTGCAGAGAATGTGAACAGAAAGGCATTTAGGGAGAATGTGAAACCAGGATGGCACTATTTTGGCAGAAAAATGGCAAGTATTACATACTCTACTGCTGTAAACACGTTTAAAAGCCACCTCAAGACATATTTGTTTGATGAGGCCTTCACTATTTTTAATGACCAGTAGGTTTGAGCAGATGTATTTGTGGTGTTTATTTATTTATTTTTATTTTTTAAATTGTACGGCATGTTGGCACACTCTGTGGTTTTTGGGGTTGCTAAGTGCTTTATAAATAAGTTTTGATGTATTTGATGTATATTACATAAATGACTCTGTTTAATCATATTCTGACTCTGATTAATCACTTTCTGTGACTGATATTCACTGTCTCTTCAGGATGTGTCAGATTTTGAATGGGTAATGTGGTTTACCACTTTCCGCAACCATATCCTGTTTGCCCTCTCCGGTCATGTGATCTTTGCTAAGATCTGCTCAATGCTGTCTCCAAAGGTACTGTATGGGGTTATTCACCTTATGCACAATGATCAAGTCATTTAAGATTTGTTTTGTGAATATTGCATGATTTTATGTATGGACTGAGTCTGAATAATCAATAATAGTTAAAAAAAAAAAAAAAAAAACACATTTTGATATTCATTATATTGCAATGCATGTGTTAAACGTTCTAATTTGAATGTTGTGTGAAATGTTACATGCTGTCGTGTTTCTATCTGCTGTCCAAGAAGATTGGTATAGACTTATTCAAGGTAACTCTGAAAGCACTTGCAATTACAATTTTTGTTTGGATCATACTAACTGACTAACTAATACTAGTACTGCTACAACTGAAGCTAATACTGGACTTATTTTGTCTTTTCTAACATTAGAAACAGTAGCTCCTTAAAAAGTCCCAAAAATTATTCAGTATTGTTGTATGTGACAGCTGGATTACATAAATGTGCCTTTTCACAAGGAATTTTCTTCCTAACCCACAGAACAGATCTTTGATCTATATGCTGTATGGATCTCTGGCTGTGCTGATTACTATGGGATGGACATACATCACTCTCATCCTGTCTCACTGCATCATCCTCTATAGCGTGGCCCTTGTCAAGAGGAAGTGGCTCTGCTTTGTGGCTGGACTTACCAGCCTGGCAACTTTCAAAATGGAGCCCTTTAACACCTGGCAGGTGAGATGAATGATCATTTCGCTAGTATGATTTACAGTTATTGAATTGAACTGGATCAACACTGAATTGACTTGAGCTGAATAATGGCACTATTGTCTTTGTAGAGCTGCTTTACAGCAGAACTTGAATTTGTCTCATATTTGAAGAAGTTTGCATCATTGATTCTATTATTTTCCTACTTTTTTACTGCTGTGTGAAGCTGCTTTGAAATAATCTGTATTGTGTAAAGTGCTATAAAAACAGTAGTTCTTTAAAAACGTAAAGTTGTGAACGAATAACATATTCATAATGCGTGTATTCTAACAGCAGTTTGAATATTGATTGTGTTGTTGTTTATAACTCCTTATATAACATCTTTTCCCCCACAGTCTAACCACAAGTCCGCCTGTGGTACAGGTGTCCATGTACATGTATTTAGATTTGTCATTTTGATGTTCTGATAATTTGCCTGTTTTGATGCAGGAAGGCTTTGTGACAGGCTCTTTTGATCTCCAAGATGTCCTGTTCTATGGAGGCTGTGGCTTCTCCATTATGCGTTGTATGAGCTTTGCCCTAGAGAACTGTGAGAAGAAAGATGGTAACTACAGTTTCATGGATCTGATCAAGTACAACTTCTACCTCCCCTTCTTCTTCTTTGGACCTGTTATGACCTTTGATCGATTCCACGAGCAGGTGAGTTTATGTAAAACGTAATCTATAGAATAGAATAAATAATTGTTATAGTGTTGATAATGTCACTCTGGCTAGATTTGCACTGTAATGATCCTTCTAACATTCTCAGGCTAACAACCCTAACTTGAGTCGTAAAGAAAGAGAGATGTGGAACATCACCATTCATGCTTTGGTGCACCTTGGGGCTATTTTGGTGGTGGATGTCTTCTTCCATTTCTTGTACATTTTGACCATCCCTAACGATTTGAAGCTTTTGAAGCAAATGTCTGACTGGTCTCTGGGTCAGTAAATAATTTGAAAAAACAGTGGACATTTAGAAATGATGTTACAAGTAGTTTCTAATTATTTGTAAGTACAGTTTCATTTGTTTACTATCACTAGTCAGTCTGAATTTTTTTTTGCTATTCAGCTGGTTTGGCGTACTCCAATCTGGTGTATGACTGGTTGAAGTCAGCCGTCATGTTTGGTGTCATTAACACGGTATCCAGACTGGACCATCTTGACCCTCCTCAGCCTCCTAAATGCATCACAATGCTCTATGTCTTTGCTGAAACGTAAGCATAGTCATTAACAGAAGAGAAAAGAAAGAGTATGTTTTTGGAAGCAGTTGATGGATGTGTAACCAGATCACATGTTTACAGTTTCTTCTGACATTTACTTTTTTAGGCACTTTGACAGAGGAATCAATGACTGGCTGTGCAAGTGAGCAAAGAACCAATTCCACATGTTTAGCATCACATGTATAATTTTTTTATTTATATTGCTATAATAATCATATACTCAGGAAAAAAATATTCAACTGTACATGTACTTCCTGTTCTTTGTTAAAGATATGTCTATGACTATATCGGACAAAACCATGATGCCATCTTCAAGGAGCTTCTTGCAACCATTTGCACCTTTGCTGTCACAACTCTGTGGCTCGGACCCTGTGAGCTGGTTTACATCTGGTCTTTCTTTAACTGCTTTGGCCTGAACTTTGAACTGTGGGTGGCTAAATTATTTTCTCTGCCACCGTTCTCCACCATTGAGGTAAGATCCCAAAGACGTTCAGTTGTGAGGGATTTGAGCATTTGGGTTTTGAATTATTACACTACCAATTGATTATATTTCAATATTTACTGATTAGCCTACATTTCACTGATGTGAAATTAACAGCATTCACTTAATTGCTTATGTGAGTAATGATGTAATGTTAAAAAATTTTCAGCGGAATCTTATGTCTGAGGCAATGTCACGTCGAATCAGGGGCTTGTTCAACGCTGTTAACTTCTGGCAAATTGTCCTGTACAATGTCCTGGCGCTGAACAGTCTGGATTTTGCTCAGCTGGTTGCTAAGAGACTGCTTCTTAAAGGTAAGTGTTTTGTTTTAGACCATTATATAATGAAAATGGAAAGAAAAGTAGCTATAATCTTGTGCAGAATGTGTTTCTTACATATGTAAATCACTCATATATGATGTACTGTATATACACATCGCACAAAAATACTGAAACATAAAGTTGTATCAGCACAAAAACTCCAGAGGAATGGGGCAAACACAGCATACACATGGAGAATAACAGCACCCTTGTGATTCCCTCAGGCTTCCCCTTGTCCACTCTCTCGGTGCTGTTTGTGACTTACTGTGGCGTGCAGCTGATAAAGGAGAGAGAGCGAAAGCAGGCTCTGCTGGATGATCCGGAACCAGTGCCGCCCACAGAGGCGGGCAAACAGAAGGCCGAGTAAAGGACAGAGAGGTCATTGAATCTGATCCAGCTCTTGAGGTCCCTCTTGTTAATTCTGCCCCTGAGCTTTCATGCCAGACCGATGCAGTCCCATCACTATGGTCACTGATTTGCACAAGTCTGTTTTAAAAACACAAGATGTTTTTAACTGTGAATAGTTCTGAAGTGCACTTGCTTTAGCCAAATGCAACCTGATCTCTGACATACTATAGCACAAACAAACCAACCAACAAGTGCATTTTTTATTTATATTTTCAGTGGATATAGCTATTTAAAGAATGGGCTTGCCAAATATTTTATGAATAAATAATATACTGAACAATAAAATGAAAATGTACAAAGTTTTCAGGGTTGTCTTTTATTTCAATACTCTTAATATGTTTATAACAGTGTTATTTGAGTATTGTTGAGACACTATTATAGTTTCTAATAATATTTAGAATTAGTTTTTATTTTATACTTGTTTATATATGTTATGTTTTTGTCATTTACACTAGTTTTTCTTTTAAAAATATGTCTATATAATTTTTTATTAATTTTTTTACTACATCATTTTAGACACTGAAAATGAGAAATGTTTCCTTAACAGCTAGTTGAAATAAAGTTGCTTAAATAGTTTTTTTTAAGATTGTATTTCAATTCATAGTTATTTTAATTTCAATTTACTACTTCTTCCTGGTATTAATTTCAGTTTTAGTTAGCTATAATAGTCCTGTTTAGAGCCATTATTATGACACAAAACATACAGTAGAAACATGTTAAACTTGTATTTTTATTTTACATAGTTATGAACTACTTATAAACAATAGTCACAATGATGCCCCATTAAACCACATAAAGCTTAGTCACTTCATCGCATTAAAGTTTGTGCAGTCACATTTTTCTGTTACTCATGTCACTCTAGCAAATGATACGGTGTGAACACATTCCCCTATTAGGCTTTGTCCTACATCGAGCTATGAGTGGCACACTAGAGATTTCAGTTGATTAATGGGCTTAAAATATACACTGATGAATACTGTAGGTCTGCTATGCTGTTATAAGCACACTATTTCATATCTCCTAGTTTTCAGTCTCCCTTTGGATTTTTTGTCACCTTACATGGGTTATTAGCACAAATGAGAATTTCCCTTGTGGTCATATACACTAAAAATAAACTTTTTTTTGGCATTATGGTTCCACGAAGAACCTTTATTATGCATGGAACCTTTCCATCACACAGAAGGTTGAAAAATATTCTTCAGATTATTTAGACTAAGAAAAAATTGTTCTTTTAACAACTATTGACTGAAAGATTTGAGGAACTCAAAAGGATTTTTCTATGTCATCACTACAAAAGCTTCCCTTTGGAAACCTCATTAGAAAGTTTATAACTTAATTTTATTAAATACCTACTTACAGAAATTGCTTTAAACAAAGACCTGTTTGTGATTCATCGGTTCAAGGTGAAAATGTAAACAAGCTATAATAACCTAGTGGTTAGCACATGTATTCAAACATATTACGCCATGGGTCTCAAGTGAGGGATGCAAGTTTTCCATTCCTGTTTTCCCTGCCATCTTCAGTCCTCCCCATATGAAAAAATGGCAAAACAATACAAATGTAATGCATTCTACGGAACTGCAACAAATAAAGCACGGTTGAGCTCATGGTGCCGAGGTTCAAGTCTAGCCTGGGACATGTCCTGTTCCCCCTGTTGTAAATTCAAAGATTAGCAATGCTTGCTACTATGAATTAATGCTAAGAGATATAGGAGCCCATAATACCGACTTGCTCCACTAGAGGGCTCCACTAGGTGGACTTTATCGCCCAAAGCAACAGGCAGTTATATTTCAGTTTGTCTCATTTTGAAACTAGTCTTAAATGGGTCTGATTTCCATCTTTTCTTTCATTCTGTAACATTCTTTTCAAGCTGTTCACATTTCACAAACATCTTGAGGCGCTCTACTGTCCTTCTCCATAAGATCTACAACTTAATATTCTCAGTGAGAAACATGTCAGCTGTTGATCTGATCTGTTTGGTGGGGGGAAGGGAGGGACAGCTTGTATTTCAGGCCCTAAGTGTGGTTCATTTATGCATTTCTATATATAGATGGACAGTCAGTAGCTGATAGCTTGTGACAGCTGAGGAGCTGAGGTCACACCAAAGCGTCACATCCTCCGCCATTTCTCTTTTAGAGTAACAGTGTTAATACAGTCAGTTCAGTTCTGCAGTGGGAAAGGACCAGGACACCCCACCCTCCTACTGAAATATCACATCAAACCATAACAAGATGGCCTCCTTGTCAGTGGACCCAGTGACGGAGCCACGGATGTACCAGCAAACGCTCCTACAAGATGGGCTCTGTGATCTCCTGGATGCTAACAAGTTTGTGGACTGCGTTCTGAAGATCAAAGACAAAGAGTTTCCTTGTCATCGGCTAGTGCTAGCCGCTAGCAGCCCTTACTTCAAAGCCATGTTCCTTTCAGACCTGGAAGAGAGCAAAAAGCGGGAGATTGTTCTAAAAGACATCGAACCTGGAGTCATGGGAATGATCCTGAGGTACATATACACCTCTGATATCAACCTGACTGAGCATAACGTCCAAGACATTTTCATGGTGGCCAACATGTACCAGATCCCATCAATCTTCAACGTGTGTGTGTCGTATCTGCAGCAGAAGCTGGTTCTCAGTAACTGTCTGGCCATCTTTAGACTGGGACTGTTGCTGGACTGTCCACGTTTGGCTATGGAGGCTCGAGACTTCATCTGTGACCGGTATGCCCTCATCATTCGGGACCAGGACTTCCATCAGTTGGGTCCCAGTGAGTTGGCAGCTATCATCACATGTGACTCTCTGAATGTGGAACGAGAAGAGTTGGTGTTTGAATCTCTCATGGACTGGGTGCAGTACGACATGGGTGAGAGATTGAATGACTTGCCACAACTTCTACACTGCGTACGTTTCCGTCTTATACCGTCGAGTTACTTTAAAGAGAAAGTTGAGGGCCACAGATTGATCAGGACGAATCAGGAGCTCAAGAAGGAGCTTCAGATCGTCAAGGATGCACAGAAAGGACTGCTACACAGGGTCAAAAGGGTCAAGAAGGAAGGCGAGAAGGCAGATTCTGAGGACGAGGATGAGGAGGGTTTGCTGCCGGGAATCCTAAATAACAATCCACGTTTTGGAATGTTTCAAACAGACCTTTTATTGATGATTAGTGATACAGGAACGGTAGCGTATGACCTAGGCGCAAACGAGTGCTATGTGGCGTCTTCATCCACTGAGATCCCTAAGAATCACTGCAGTCTTGTCACGAAGGAAAATCAGATCTTTGTTGCTGGAGGTCTGATGTACAATGAAGAGAACAAAGAACAGCCGTTCAGTTCCTACTTTCTTCAGGTAACGCATGGTCAAGTCTTGGTAATGTTGCTAAATATGTTTGTATTACAAATCAATGACTCAAAGCATCATGAATCTCTGGTTCCAAAAATACAATTGTGAGAATGACCCACAGGGTCCATTTTGCTTCAGAACAGCTGTTAAAGCTTTGAACCTCATGTGTCATGTTTTTGATGTTGCCTGCATGACATTTTCCTCATGTAATTCAAGAGAAACCTTTGAAGGGATTGTGTAGAAGGAATCAAACTAATAATTATATTTGTATGAGAAAGGAACAATGCTTTTAGATCATTATATTTCAATCTTCTTCATCCTACAGTTTGATCCCATGAGCTCTGGATGGTTGGGGATGCCCTCATTACCAGACCCTCGCTGTCTGTTTGGGCTGGCGGTGGCTGAGAACTCCATCTATGTGGTGGGAGGAAAAGAGCTGAAGGAGGGAGAACGTGCACTAGATTCTGTTATGATTTACGACAGACAGTGAGTACAATCATACAGCAAATTACATTCACAGATTTACATTCACAAATTCTCACACTGAAGTGTGAGAATGTTGATACATGTCAGAAATATAAAATATATAATTTCTCAAATTCTCACTTAACAAATTTGTTGACATAACATTTATTTTCAAATTTTTAACATATAAATGCATACCTGTCAACACTCCCGTTTTCCCGTGAGTCTCACGTATTTCACTCCCATCTCCAGCTTCCTTCCCATTTTGCTATTTCTCCAGGGAAACTCCAGTATTTTACTCTGTAATTTGAATGGCTCAAAACTCGTTATATGAACAATCCCATATTATAAGCTTCCAATCAGTCTAACGGATCCTTCGTTGAATGAATTTAGCGAATCAACCAGAGCCACTACTGAATCAACAATCAATATTCGACTCACTTTACATTGGCATGCCATGGTTCCATGTCAATTAAATAGTAACTTAAAATCTTAAATACAGACATTTGTCTTAAATACAGACAAATTTACTTGCTGTGCCACTTCACAAAATAATTTACAATTTTATTTGTTTTTCCCTCTCATATTTCCCTCTTTTTGGTAGATCTTCTTGAGATTGAATATACAGTGCCCTCCACTAATATTGGCACCCTTGGTAAATATGAGCAAAGGCGGATGTGAAAATAAATCTGCATTGTTGATCTTTTTTATCTTTCATTTGAAAATTCACAAAAATTCTAAGCTTTCATTAAAGTAAAACAATCAAAATTGGGGAGAAAATCTCATGATGAAATAAAATATTTTCCTCAGTGCATGTTGGCCACAATTATTGGCACCTTGGCACCCCTAGAAATTCTTATGAGTAAAATATCTCTGAAGTATATTCCCATTCATATTTACATTTTTTTTAGCACACCAGGGTGACTAGGAGCATGAAATTATCCAGCCATGACAATTATAAATATGAGGAATACAGGAAAGCCAAATTCCCTTAATCATCCATCACAAGGAGTAAAACCAAAAAATACAGATCTGATGTGCAGAACAAAATTGTTGAACGTCACAAAATAGAAAGTGGCTGTAAGAAAAGAGCTAAAGCATTGGAAATCCCAATTTCCACCATCAGGGCAATAATTAAGAAGTTCCAATCAACTAAAGATGTTACAAATCTGCCTGGAAGAGGACGTGTGTCTATTTTTGGCCGAATGCACGGTGAGAAGGAGAGTTTGAGTGGCTAAAGACTCTCCAAGGACCACAGCTGGAGAATTGCAGAGATTAGTTGAGTCTTGGTGTCAATAAGCCTAAAAAAATATCAAACAGCCCCTACATCACCACATATTGTTCGGGAGGGTTTCAAGAAAAATTCTCCTAGCTCGTCCAAAAACAAACTCCAGCATATTCAACAGGCTTCTATGTTTAGATGAAACAAAAAAGAGCTTTTTGGCAGCAAACCCACCAGATGAGTTTAGCACAAACAGGGATAAAAAGTACCCCATGCCACTGTACCTTTTTTTTGGTACTAGTCAGAATCCCTGATCAGCTGAATGCTGATAATTTCATTTTCACATAGGTCATTTAAATGGGGAGAGTCAGACCCTCTTCCATACGCAGTTTATGGACATGGAATTGTTTCACACAAAGGACTGGTCTATGTGATAGGTGGAAAAACTGAGAGCAAGTGAGTAATGAATCTGGTTTTATCCTACTTTACAAACACATTATGCCAGGTTGTCTTTGGTTTTCATAACCAGACTTAAATGAAATGTGATGTACAGGAAATGCCTGAGGAGAGTATGTGTCTATGACCCCTCTAAATTTGAATGGAAGGATCTGGCCCCCATGAAAACCGCCCGCTCGCTGTTCGGCACTGCTGTTCACAAAAACAAAATCTATGTGGTGACTGGAGTCACTGATAATGGCCTGACTAGCAGTGTGGAGGTCTATGACATCGCCAGCAACTCGTAAGTCACACTTTCGTCATATTTTGTCAAGGCTCCTTAACTCAGGCAAGTTGCTCACTTGTGTGTCTCCTGCTTAGCTGGTCGGAGTTCGTGGAGTTTCCTCAGGAGAGAAGCTCTCTTAACCTCATCGAACTGGGCGGCTGCTTGTATGCTGTGGGGGGTTTTGCTATGATGCCCAATGAGACCACAGAAAAACTGGAGCCCACTGAAATGAATGACATATGGAGGTGAGTATTTATGTTCAGCTCAAACTGGTTTAATGAGACTTATTGGCCTAATGCAATTTGGTTATATATTTGAAACTAAAGATGAAATTTGAGATAATAATTTGTAATTTGCGTGACAGGTTTGAGGAGGAGGAGAACTGCTGGAATGGGATCCTGAGGGAGATCAGTTATGCTGCAGGGGCCACAGTGGTTGGAGTGCGTCTGAACACCTTGAGACTCACAAAGATGTGATCTACAGCTGTCATCTATTGACAAAATACACATACGTTGCCCACATCTTCATAAAAGAGCAATACATATTCCATTGAATCATTTGTCACAGAATTTGCTTAATGTTGATATAGTTAGTTTGTGATAGATCTTAAGGTATGTAATAGAGCAGCGTTTCATACTGCTGTTCCAAGAAAACTGAGACAAACACAAGACCATCTATTTTTTTCTCATAAGAATGCTTTGTTAGTCATTTTGGGTAATTAGATGTTGAATAATTTGACTTATTTAAATAACCATGTACATTGATTTCTATCATTCTATTATGTTATTTTAGATGACAACTACAACTGAACATTTTACAGTTATGACCAAGTACAATGTTCTTACATTCAAAAAAGAGTGACTGAACAATAACCTAATATACTGTAGACAATGACCAAACTAAAAAACACGAACAACAAAACACAATTGTGTGTGGTAAATGTCAACACAAATATTGTCATACACCCTCCAAAGCCACCTGAAAATAAAAAAGTAAACGTGAAAGAATACAAGGATTTTCTATTATGTATGCCATCTTTTTTCATGTTGATACCGCTTGACATCATGACTTTCATGATGGGTCCTGGATGGAGCTTCAGAGTAATTTTTTCATCATATGAATAGTAAACAGCTAGCGCTGGAACACAAACACTCTGGAATGAAGAGATCTGAACACCACTCAGGTTTTGGAACATTGTGCATAGACCAAAATATTCTTAATTACATAGACAGAAATGAAAACATTACAGCAATAAAGTAAGATTGCAATACCCAATTCATAAAAAATATTACAAATATTGCTGTGTAAAAACATTTACACATCTGAAACTATAAGATTCTTGTCTACAAGTGCAAAAATGACCAGTTAAAAACAATAAAAAATAGATTTTTAATTTAGAAGATCAAACATTAGAGTCTGCAAGAGACTGTGAGAAGCTGATAAACACTAAATAGTGCAGAACGGATTTTTTCATTAATAATATAGTACAATCTCTACCAATTCACCTGTTAAATGGCTGCTGTGGTTTTTCAGACCTACACGTTCAGCCTAAACACATTCATGAATCTGAGCATCACCAAAAACACAAACGGTTTTTGAAAATTTTAACAAAACAAATGAGCCGTATACTTGACTCATAAATTTCCATCTGTTGACAACATACAAACTGTAGTCATTCACAATTTAGACAAAGATGGAGAATCAATTGAATTAGATTTTTAAGGTGCTTCTGAACAAATACAACAAACAATTCTAACAGAAATTATAAAAATATGACAAAATGTAAGGGCTAAACAAATATTTATGAAACCCCTTACACCAACAAGCCAGTTAAGTGCCAAGAACAGAATCTACAGACTGCACATTTCCACCACCAACAAGACCTGCGTTACTCACTTATAAGTCTCCTAATACGCATATATATCAGGTCATCACCCCAAACACAAATAGTGCTTACTAACAAACTTTTACAGAAATCATCTAAACCAATAAAAAGTCAACCGAAAGCTATATAAACCGAATATGCTGTTGTCTATTTATTATTCTCTTATTATACTGTACATAAAAGCATATATGTCTTAACATTTAGTATTCTACATCTGGGTAATAGTTTTAGTATCATACTTAATACTTTTAGCCTAACGTCAACATTTGATTTGGGAACGGAAGGGATATTAGAGAACATGACGTGAAAACAAAATAAGACTAACATGAAATCTCAGACTCTTTGCTACATAAAATGTATCTCTGCATCACAAAGAAACAATAGTATAATACAGAGCAGTAGTTACAGGTTCCTGGAGTCTGTCCTTCCAGCAGAGTAGAGCGGCGTAAGGGAACGCAGCTGAGAATGTGACGGACCCCCGTCCAATGAGTGGAGCATAGATGACGGAAAAGAGACTACGCCATGCAGATGTGGGCTAATATCCCTCAGTGTTTCCATCCCGACCGGCAGTTCTTGGTTTGCAGCAGCTTGTGTTTGATTGGTTATAGCAGAGGAGTCTAGCAGGGGAGGGTTCCTGACCTGGGAACACTTCTCTCGGTGGGCTTTCAGCATGTTGGAGAAGCGGAACCGCTGGCCGCACGCTTCACAGGGGTAAGGCTTCTCTCCGGTGTGCGTACGCCGGTGCCGCTTCATATTGGGACGACTCGTGAAGCTCTTCCCACAGATCTCACAAATATATGGTTTCTCTCCTAAAAAGAACCAGCAGACCTCTTAGACAGACTGAAGGATTTCTAAGTGCTATACATGTGTACGAGCATCTCACCTGTGTGTGTCTTCATGTGTTCATCAAAATACTGTTTCATATTGAAGTCTTTCCCACACCACTGACACATAAACTGCTTGTGTCCGATGTGGATGCTCATGTGAGAGCGCAGTTGGTACTTATACTGAAAACGCTCACTGCAGACCTAAAGGCGAAGGACAAATTTCAAACATGGCCAGCAGCTGATAATGAAAATTATGAAATAGAATGTTTTGCTCCTGGATTCTATGCTAAAATCAAAACGTTATTGTTATTAGTTATTTTGCTGTGCAGAAAACATTTATTATTTACTCTTGCTTGGTATCAATACAGATTTTCTGATTCAATAAATTCTTATGTCATTTTCACATATCACAGTATATTTTAACATCATTATTTTTAACATTGTTAATAACAGAGGGCAGTGTTTTAGACTGATTCGAATCAGTAACTCATCTTTTTTGATATATTTCGTAAAATGACTCATTCGTTGGGAATCGAATTACATTTGTTGTGCTTAATGTTTCTGATTCACTAAAAAGCACAGTAATTTCTTCAATAATCCGACTACTCTAGCAATGTTATGTTTGTTGTATTGTGCAGCCGGTGAGGACAGCTCAGCTTTTGTTGTGTTGCTAAGAGAAAATGCTGATAACGGGAAAGTTCTAATTATGCTAATTTTATGTACATATACATATGGTATTTTACCATTCCCTATTGTTTTCGTATTGTACATCAGTGAATATATCCAATTGCAAAAGAATGACATTTAATGAATTTGCTTAAAGGAAACTTTTTTTGGAAATAGGCTCATTTTACAACTCCCCTAGAGTTAAACAGTTGAGTTTTACCGTTTTTGAATCCATTCAGCCGATCTCCGGGTCTGGCGGTAGCACTTTTAGCTTAGTTTAGCATAGATCATTGAATCGGATTAGACCATTAGCATTTGGTCATCAAAAATGACTAAAGAGTTTTGATAATTTTCCTATTTAAAACTTGACTGTTCTGTAGTTACATCGTGCACTAAGACCGACGAAAAATGAAAAGTTGCGATTTTCTAGGCATATATGGCTAGGAACTATACTCTCGTTCCGGCGTAATAATCAAGGTTCTTTGCTGCCGTACCATGGGTGCACCAGGCGCAGTGATATTACACAGCGCCTGAAAGTAGTCCCCAGCTAGGTAACTAGTTATGATATACACTCTTAAAAATAAAGGTGCTTCACGATGCCATAGAAGAACCTTTTTGTCTAAATGGGTCCATGAAGAACCTTTAATATCTGAAGAACCTTTCCGTTTCACAAAAGGTTCTTTGTGGTAAAAGAAGGTTCTTCAGATTATAAAATGGTAAGCTAGAGATGGTTCTTTGTGGAACCAAATATGGTTCTTCTATGGCATCACTTGAAGAACCTTTTGAAGCACCATTATTTTTAAGAGTGTAGCTGGGGACTGCTTTCAGGCGCTGTGTGCACCCATGGTACGGCAGCAAAGAACCTTGATTATTACGCCGGAACGAGAGTTTAGTTCCTAGGCATATATGCCTAGAAAATCGCAACTTTTCATTTTTCGTCGGTCTTAGTGCACGATGTAACTACAGAAGAGTCAAGCTTTAAATAGGAAAATTATCTAAACTCTTCGGTCATTTTTGAGCGAGATGCTAATGGTCTAATCTGATTCAATGATCTATGCTAAGCTAAATGAGCCTATTTCCAAAAAAAGTGGAGTGTTCCTTTAAACTATTAAAATAGCTTACAAATAAAACATAATTTTAATGAATGTTAATGTACTTTTATGTTGTTGTTTTTTTGGGTAATACTTTAATATAGGGACCAATTCTCACTATTAACTATTTGCTTATTAGCATGCTTACAATTAACATATTGGCTGTTTATTAGTACTTATAAAGCACATATTCTGGATGACCATTTTGTACATCCCTAATTCTACTTAATAACACCTAAACTTAATAACTACTTTACTAACTATTAATAAGCAGCAAATTAGGAGTTTATTGAGGCAAACAACATATGGTTTGTTAATAGAGCGAATTGGACCTTAAAATACCTTCTTCAACTAAATTGCGCAATTTGACCATACCTCACACTGGAAAGGCTTCTCTCCTGAATGTTGGAGAGAGTGGACCTTCAGTGACATGCTCCTTTTAAATGACTTGCCACACGTCTCACAGGTAAATGGCATCTCTTTTGTGTGGGCTAAAGACACAGAACAAGACAATGATTAGTCAGATAGTTAAAGTTTACTGTTTAGAGTATAAGACTAGGAGTAAAAGTTTGAGAGAGAAAATGGCAGTAACACAACTCACCAACCATATGCTTGCGTACATGAGCCATTGTGTAGAATTTCTTCTCACAAATCTCACAAGTGTACTTTTTCTCAGCATAGCCATGAACAATCTTATTGTGCTCATGGAGCGACCAGAGTTTCCTGAAAGCTTTTCCACACGTTAGACACTACAAAATGAGACAAAGACCAGTAAAAACAAATGCAATCACGTCAACTGCATCAAGTTATTGTGTTTGTATGGGTTTGAATGGTCCTGTGTCAATTACTTTATTGCATTATTTCTTTATTGCAATTGTCCGCAATAAAGAAAAGGAAAAATGGGTAACACTTTACTATAAGGTTCCATTTGTTAACTATATTCAATGCATTAACTAACATTAACTAACAATAAGCAATATATTTGTTACAGTATTTATTCATCTTTGTTAACGTTAGTTAAAAAAAAACTGTTCATTGTTAGTCTCAGGTCCATTAACTAACATTAATAGATATAACTTGTCATTTCAATGATGTATTAGTAAATGCTGGAATCAATACAAAGATTAATAAATGGTTTAGAAATATTTTTCATTGTTAGTTTATGTTAAAGCTGCAGTCTGTAACTTTTTGTTTTTTGTTAAAAATTATCTAAAATCAATATTTGAGCAAGTACATAACCAGCCAGTGTTCAAATCTATCACCTTACTTTAGCCCGATCCACAACAGTTATCTTATAATATTGTTTTCTAATTTGAGTGGTACAGGTAGGTTTTCGCAGGAAATTCGAGCATGGCACTGCGTCATTACATCTGGTACATTCCAAAATGGTACTAGGGTGACGTAGAGGAGATGAATTGTTGAATAAAGTCCTTATTTTTGTTTTCTTTGCGCACAAAAAGTGTTCTCGTAGCTTCATAAAATTCCAATTGAACCACTTATGTCACATGGATTATTTTAACGGTGTCCCTGCTACATTTCTGGACCTTGAACGTGTTAATTACATTGCTGTTTATGGGAGGATCAAAAAGCTCTCAGAAATATCTTAATTTGTGTTCTGAAGATGAACGGAGGTATTATGGGTTTGGAACGACATGAAGGTGAGGGTGAAAAACACATTTTTTACATTCTCGTTTGCACCACAAGCGCAAAAAAAAAAAAATAAATTCCATGACAGTGTTTCTATGACTTTCCAAAAGAGGACAAAATATTGAATGATTTGCTGGTCAAAAAAGAATTTGCTGTCATTCTCTTAGCCGCTGAGCTTACCTGTATGCTCTTCTCACAGTCGGTCTGCTGATGCAGCAGTAGCTCGCTCTCCATAATGAAGCGTTTGCCACACTTGTCACAGATATGCATGCGGTTATGTGACAGGTTCATGTGCTTCTCCAGATACCAGCGGTTGTTGAATGTCTTGGGGCACCTCACACAGGTGAAGCTCTGAAACTTCAAGCTATCCTGGTCCAGAAGCTCCTCGCTGTTGCCTCCATGAGCCGTCTCCTGCCTTTCTCTCACACTGTTTCTCCTGGAGACCATCGCTACAGCATCAGCAAAGGCCCGGGTTTGTCCTACTGGTCTTTCAGGCATGAAAGCAGGTAATGCGTGTTCACCTTCCTCTTCACTGGTGCCTTCAAGTCTCACATCATCATCTTCACTTTGCTCACCTTCATCTTCTTCTTCCTCCAAAGCCACATTGTCTTTTGTTTCCTCAACAGTCTCATCGCTCCTCCTTCCTTTGCCAGGAAGCTGTTGTCCTGAGGGTGACAGAGCTGCCGCGTTTCCCTCTAAACCTTTAGATACATTAAGTGTTTGGTTGTTCAAGTTCAGCTCCACAATAATTTGCTCTCTATTAAATGAATCAAGGTCTTCAGAGTCCTTCAGGTTTTCCATTTCCTTCCCTTCTACTTTACAACCGCCTACTTGCACTGGACGCCCATCGCCAACCTGAACAGCATATGGGTTCACTTCACTTTTCCCTCCATAGATCCTGGCACAGGTGGGGTCCTTCTCTTGCTTGATCTCCATTTGAAAGTTGGAGTTCACCGAGTTGCTGTTGCTCCAGCTCTGAGCGGCGACTTCCTGTTTGGCTTGGTCCACACTGGGACTGATTTCCAGCGAGCCTCTAGTAATGAGCTCACTGCAGGAAGTGGCGATGTTGCTTATCTGGAGCACCGTGGCAGCCTTGAGCACGTCTTGGGCATTGCAGCTGGAGACCAGCAGCTTGGAGGTGTAGATGAAGTTAAGGATCTGCTGCAGGCCTTGAGGCTTGAGGGTCTCCAGAGAGAGTTCCACGCGCCGCAGCTCCTTACTCGACGCAAACAGAGAGTGGAAGAAGGGGCTGTAGGCTGCTAGGACACCCTTATGGGCCTGGAAAGAAGTCTGGTGGTGCATGAGGACGATGTCTACATCACATAGGTCTGGCTGAAACAGACGCTGCTTGTTCAACCTGTCCATTAAAAAGGTGCAGTGAAGGGCCACATCCTCAACAAGGGAGAACTCTGCAGATGGATGCTCAGCAGTTTTCTCCACTATGAGCTACAACATAACATCAGATTGAATTGAGATGCATATCAACTTCAATGTTTAAACATTAGATATTGATTTACATTACAATCATACAACAGACTGGAGAAATTGTCATTTTAAAAGGTAGCTGTCAAGCAAATTATCATTTTTAAATTCTAATAATATAAAACTATTTCTAGAAAACATGATTTATATGACATTATAATATATTATTTAAACATGATTTATACACTTTTTGCTCATGTTTTCTTTAATAGGCCAAACTTGATATTTTCCTTAAAATGTGTAGCTGCCTTTGTATATTTTATAAAGGTCCTTCACAAAGAAAATATATTATATATATTAATTACATTATAATATATAATAAATTATCTACAGTCATAATGTCATAATATAATAATCCAATTATCCAGACAGTTAACCAGTGCAGATATCTGAAACATTATTAGATTAGATTAAGATCATTTTTAAATATTGAACACATATTTTTCTTAAAATGTATAGCGTATAGCTGCTTTTATATTTTATAAATTTTATAACGATGGTTTTATAATTAATATTATATTACAAAATTGATTCTGAATGATACACAGGTTTACCAGCTATCATAATATAGTCTTTCAATTATCCAGACAAGTAGACAGTAAAGATATGTGAAATATTATATTATAATATATTATATAAAACTATTTATTTTGTTTCTTTTAATGTCAAGTTTAATCATTTTCTTTTGTTTAATTATTGAGATGTCAGAGTTCTACAATATATACCAACATTATTACAAACAGATAATTTTTAGCCGATATTCTCCAAAGTCATAGCTGGGACAGGTACACTGTCAGAAAAATAAACAAATAAATAAAATAAAGTAAAATATTTTTTTTTATTTTTCAACTTAACAGCTTAACAGGGGTACAACAGCTTGTTACTGGGGCAGCACCCTTAAACGGACAACTCTGTTCCTTCTTTACCACTAAAGGTTTCATAATAGTATCATAAAAGCACACATTACTACTATAAGGATACTTACTACTCAAGCTTTTGTACCCCGAAAGGAACAACTTATGCATATTTCTTCCAAGTGTAGTTTATTTATTTAAGGTTAGTATTAAAATTTGAACAGATGTTTCGATAATAACAATCATTACATCAGCATCTTATCAAAAAGTAGCAGAAAGTTGTTGAAGCTCTCGACAGATGTGGAAGCTGCATGCTATCAGCAGCACATCTGCATGACATGCACATCATCCTCCAGATGTGACTGATGTCTGTCAGATTCTACAGGCCGAGAAAACATTCACAGACATGCAGGTAACAAAACAACCAGAGAAGGGTCTTACTACCATGGTGATTCAGTGGTGATTCACTGTCTCGAAGGAGTACCGTCTCCCCTCCTTAGCATTTCAGAGCTTCGTTTTCAGGAAAATAGCTGTCATTTATATCCACACTGCGCTCTTCTGTTTAGACATCTGTCCGTTTTCGCCATGTCCGCATGCAGAAGGGCTCGCACTCTCGGCCGGGGGAGTGATGATGATTGGAGGTGGAAAATCATAAGGGTCGTTTTGTCTGGAGCTTTAAAGCGACAGGGACGTGATTAAACGAGGAGGAGGGGGACACAATTCGAAGCATTCGGAGCTAAATTATGGTTACAAATGGCAGAATAATCGCTTAGGTAGAACAAATTTTTGGATGCGTTCAAACGGTCTCCTTGAGTACCTGGCGCCGCCGCGCAGTCAGAGCCCAAGGCAGCGGGGTCAGCGAGTCCACCGCGGAGTGAACCGGTTCACCGCAGACACCGGCAGAGCGCCGCTGCGGCCACGCGGTGGCGCTACAACACAGCTTTTAGTTTGACGCTCTTACCGACGCCATCGTTACACTCACAGCTGTGCCTGAGACGTTTCATTGACCCCCCCCTACACTTTATTGCATCTATAAAAGAATGTTACTTTTCATGTTTTGAAATTGTGATTTGATATTTGACGTCTAACTCTTAAAATATTTTATTAACTGACTTAAAAGGTCATGCAAAAATGTTTTGTGACAAAAAACGCAATAAATGCCTTTTTTATGATCTCCGGTTTGTTGTCAGTGCAACTGTAAGGTAGGTCCCTCCAGAACAATAAAATCTGGTGTATTATACCAAAAGGTAAAAAGTGTTTATTACAGACTTTATCCAATACTTTGTGCACATGTGCCAACAAAAATGACAAAAAGGTCACCAATGTAAAATATGGGGGATAAAACGATGTATTGTGTTAGGAGCTAACATTTAGTATATTTTAGGCCTATCTAATAGAGTTTAGTATGGGTTTAGTGCCGTTAGATCTGCAGAGTTCAATACTTAGTGTATGCTTTGGCATGCTTATATGCTTATTACATGCTTTTTAAGTTTTGATGGTGTAGAAATGATCAGCTGAAAAACACTGAGCAAAAAAAAAAAAAAAAAAAACTTTTATAAAGTTGAAACGACACCAAAAGCTGTTCTGACAGTAAACATTACAGAGCTGTGTTATATAACTCAGGGACTGGATTTGAAATGCATCTTAGATGAGTGCATTATTTACATGTTTATGGAGATAACCCTTATGAATTCTGTATTTAGGCTAATTGATGTCACTGTTGACTTTAATAGGATTAAAACATTTAATAGGATTAAATCATTCATCCTATAAAATATCTACAGACTAAACTCATGTTATATTAACCTCTATATGAGACTGACTGTAGTTCTGTAGCATACAATAAAAATAAATAAATAAATGCCCTAAATATATGCATGCACAAATTCCTAAAATGTAGAATGTTTTATCCTATTTTGTGCAAGACATTAATTCTGCATTCTATTGTTAAGATTTTTATATGCAATTTAACAGTTAGTCTTACAGTCATTCTCTTTGTCTTTGGTGTTGTCATCATGCATAAGTTCAGAGTGTGTGCTGACAAAAAACTAAAAGATTATAACAATGGCTCTGCTGTAGCACATTTAGTGTTAAACTGTCAAAAGATTAGAATCGTTGGATCCTTAACAACATGGTCTAAGAGGAAGGTTGTAAATCTTACAGTGATGCTGAAGTTCATGATTAAGCTAATGTAAGTTGCAAATAAACATAAATCGCAGGGTCTATAAGAAGGGCATCTTCTTATAAGCCTCTCAAACAAAGATTTTTTTGGTTGTAATAATGAGTAATGGAAATTTAATTAATAAGATAGTCGTTGAAAATAATTTCCATATGTGAACTAGATAAGGCTTTTGGACATAAGAAGGGGTTGCATGCTTATATAATTAATATTTATATCGTGCTAATTAACATTTCCAGCCCTCCCCCCATGGGAGTCATTTCATTCATTTCAATGAAATCTTCAGGAGAGGCTGCCTCCTGTTGGCTCATCTGCTCACATCTATAAACATCATTTTGTTTATGTTTTGGAGATCTTGCTGTAATTTTAAACCATACTTGACCATGCTGAGTTTGGCTAATCATTCTGCTGTGACATCAGCATGCTCACCGGTATTCAGACACTGAAAATGATATAAGGAGAGATACAAGAATGGATGAAAAGAGGGAGAGTTACGAGAATAATTTAACAAGGGATTTGGTAGATAAATAAATGACAGATGTATTTTAGATGGGAGGTAAACAAAATGAGATCTCTTCACCTTTCACTGGGTCTGGTTTCTCTCACTCCATCATTCGTGCACAAGATTTGACTGTCATCCTAATAGTGATGTCTCTGTTTTTGACGCTTCATGAGAAATCTGAAATCCACAATATATGAAAACAAAGCAGTTGCTATTGTGGTTGAATTAATGCCAGAATTAATACAATGTGGTCAGTTTTTACACAGAGCCATGTGTATAGATACATACCGGATGGATGGCTGGATAGAAGGTAAATTACCTGTTAAAATTAAAAATTTAAATAAAATACAATATAATGATAAAATAAAAAAGTAATTAAATTACACACTGATGATAGTGATGATTTGTTAAAATAAAAATACATAATTTAATAGAAAAATGTATAATTTTCTCTGACCAGCATATAAGACATACTAAGATCTAATGTAATAAAATTGATCTGTATACTTTCTATGACAACATCCACAATACACTTTCCAAAAACAGCAACAACACTCTTATTGACATTTTCTCTTAAATGTACATCTTATTCACACTGAGGTACAAGAACTGTGCATGCAAACATGCAGGAGCATTTTCATGCCAGCAACTATGACTAACACTTAGCATGTACTTATGACAGCTAGAAAGATTTCAGACTAAAAATGCTCTTTAGAAAGACCAATCTCCTAAAAATGTATCTTTTGCAATTATTTTTGTGACAAGTGCACAGTTACACAACCCATGTACATTTTCACATGTAACTATACAATTACACTATAAATCACTATTATAAAACACACAGCATGTCGCACTACTGCTGCACAAGTAAACATGCTTTTATGGCTCTCGATGAGAGATGTTTGTGTTTGTCCACATGTACACAGACACGCAAGCACATGACATGAATAGGGAAGATGCAAAAACAGAATGTCAGACTGTCTAAATCACATTACTTTTTTCCTGGAATAAGGAAGAAGATAAAAAATAAAACCTGGTCACTAGAGACCCTAAAGGTCACCGTTCAGATTAACAGATTATTAAGAGACTGAGAAATCTTGAGCAGCATAATGAGGGCAGGGAAAACACAACAGACAGATACCAACTCTAATGCTGAAGATTAATGTTGTTGTGCACAAAAACGGGGCAATGGATGTGGACCATGATTCAAAAGAGTCTTCTCAGCAACAACATGAGCTCTGATTACATCCTTATAAAGTCAATGTCACTTGAGTCAGTGAAACACAATCAAACGTCAAAGAGTCCATTTTACTTGCATATTTCTCTCCGGATCGATGTGTATGAAAGAATGGCAATGAAGATACATCATATGCCAAACGGTCACCATGAGCTGCACGGTTTCCCTCACGTTCCTACTGAGCGGTGAGATGCACAGTTCCTACAGGAATGATGACAGAGCAGCAACCTGCAGGTGATGGAGGTGGACTGGGTGACAGCCTTTCTGTGCGTGTAGAGCACAGACTCATTGGTTTCTGTGTCTCGTCATAGACGGAGCATCACTCAGCGCTCAGACGGCAGAGAAATCATCTTGACAGGCGGAAGCGCGGCGCGTGGAGGGGCTGCATTTTGTCATCATGGTGATTTGGGAGCTGAAGTTGAGGCCGTTGCTTGCCATCGAGGGCTGCTGGTACTTGGTGTCAGCTCCCGGAAATCTCTGCATGTGCCACCGCCTCCACTTTCGTTTGATCTCAGACTGGACCTGGAGAGTGTGTGTATGAGCTCAGTAAAATATCTATATTTTTCTAAAATTATTTTTGCTAGATAAGGCTTTTAGGATTATGAGAAACAAATTAAGTCATGTAAGAATGTACAGTTCCCTCTAATACATAAAAACATTAAATTATGATAATATTACCTCTCCATTTAGAAAACAGTATAGGACAGCAACACAAAATCCCTGAAGAAAAATAAAGAGGACAATCAATTTGAGCTTATGTAAAACAATGTTAAATTCATTTGCAATTGTTGCAATTATAATTTTGCAACAAACACATTTTAAAACAAGCAAAAATATTTAAAGCTGCAGTTTTGCCTCTTTGTCGCCATCTCTGTCGCCACCTGGGTTGTGAGTCGGCACGGCTCCAGTGCAGATGAATCTAATGTTTTGAGGTGAATGTGTGGCAGTCAGTCACTGCACCAGTATGGATATTTACTGTGCTTCGCAATAACAGATTCTAGCCTACGTCTTGGAATATATGACCCAAATAAGAATTTTCACCTTATATTGCCATCTGAACAAGCAAGTAACAAGTCTGACACATTTATTCTGACCAATTGAGGAAAAAAGCATTACAATAAATCGCGCTACCAGTGGTGATTTAATCTAAAGATCGGTTAGCTCATATCACATCAAACCATGCAAATGATTATTATTGTTATACTTTATTATCAAAATATTAAGGTTAACATCCGCATTGCGTGATTATGAGTATAGTGTGAATTATCGTGTAGATTTCAATTTCTGTACAGTCTAATCTAATTGTCATACCATTCAAATTTCATATTAAAAAATTATTTTAACCCAAAAAGCAAATTATGCTCCCTTCGAAACTAGTTTTCTTTAATCTTGTGTACAAATCTTGTGTAATCCCAGGCTATCTGTAATCAGAAGCACATTTAAAACTGAAATATAATTTAATTTCATTCACATGTGTTTCATAAACATAATCCTTTCTGGATCACAATCCGCCATCAAAATGATACATTTAATTATTCCAGCTGCTGTGAGAAAAGGCTAAATGATCTTTCACCTGCAGGATCCTCACATGCGATAGCCTAGTAGCCGGGACAACTTCTTTATGTTTACAGACGTAACGTAATGACGCAGTGCCGTGCTCGAATTTCCCGCAAAAACCTCTTTGTACCACTCAAATTAGAAAACAATATTATAAGATAACTGTTTTGGATCGGGCTAAAGTAAGGTGATAGATTTGAACACTGGCTGGTTATGTACTTGCTCAAATATTGATTTCGGAGCATTTTTAACCGAAAAAAAGTTACAGACTGCAGCTTTAAATAACACAAAATAAATCATTTTTTTCTAATTTCGGTATTTTCTGATCATAATATTTAGATACATTGATGCTGTTCTTATCATAAACTGTTTTTAATTATAAATCAAACATGAATAAAATTAACCATCTTAGTCTTCAAAAAGCCATGTTTATATTTCAATTTCAACTCGTTTGACTTTAGAGAAAGATGGATTTTCAGAAGTATTTAAAGGGGTAGTAGGGAAAAAATGAAAATTGTGTCATTTACTCACCCTCATGTTGTTTTTTTCTTCTGTTGCACACAAAAGAAGATATTTTGATAATGTCTTTATTCTTTTCAATACTGTGGAAGTCAATGGCTACTGTCAACTGTTTGGTTACCAACATTCTTGAGAATATCTTCTTTTGTGCTCAAAAATATAGATTTGGAACATCATGAGGCTGAGTAAATGGCAGAATTTTCATTTTTGGGTGAACTAAGGCCATTTTTATATATCCTCGTTCAACCTTTTCATCTGGCTACATAACAAACATGGAGGGAATAAATATCACTGGGCATGTCTGGGGTTGAGACATGCTGGCAGATCCCACGGTGAGTCTATTGCTGTGGCCAATCTTAGTATTCTATTGGCATTTAAAGAATCCAAACTAGATAAGCAATGCTTATAGAACAGTACAACTGTGAGTAAAAACATATTTCAGTCTCCTGCCGCCTACCTGAAAGGACCCCAGGATCAAGTCAAACACCAGCCGCACATAAGACTCGATGTGATGAGGCATGAAGGCAAAGATTATGTAGTTTATCCCAAACAAGGGAATCAAAAGTAGAGTTGATTTTGCCAGTCTCCTGTAAATCAAAGGAAATGGCATATGGAATACGTTTGTGTTTATATCGTGAATGTAATACAAAAATGTCTGTGGTCTAAAAACTCACGAGTACTGGTGTGACTCATTTCTCCCAATATCCCGGCAACTGATTTTCTGACGAAGTATCCGGATGATACAAATAAAGAGAATGAAGTTCATCTAGAAAAACAGCAATAACAGATTAGGCCCCGTTTTAAAGTATTTCATGCACCACCTGCCATATTTGCGGCACGCTACTGTAAAGTCACTCACCAGTATTGTTATCAATGTAGGGGTTTTTATAATCCACCACAGATCATCGTCAATAAAATCCCAACATCTATCAAAAGAAAATAACAGAAATAAATTATTAATGGAGCAACACATTTGGGTTCCTAAGTAAAATTCCCAACCATTTCCTGAATAGAGAAATGTATTTTAAGCAATAATGTACGAACCATTTAAGACAGACCTATTCTGAACTTCAAGGTGGTTATGTGATGGTTTGTGCTCCTTTAGAAGCCATAAATAAACATTCATGATTTCAACTTTTGTTTGGACTAATGGTAAAATTTGAGCAGAAAAGCCTAGCAACTACTGGGCACTTAATGTTGTGACTCTTTTCAGAGCTGATTGATTTAATGTCTTGAACTCTGTTAAATAATTGTTTAAAATCCCTATGTAGAAAGTGACTGGGAAAAATATTTCCAGAGCCAAGACTGCTGAAATGTGGACTCACTGTTTGAACAGTCCACATGAAGATTGGATGCAAAACCAAACAAAGAAATAAATAAGAAAATGAAAATGAAATTATCCACATAAATGTCTCCTATGAGCTCTGCTCTAAATATAGCCTACTGACCTCCATGAAGGCATGTCATTTATCATCAAAGAACAGCCTTCAGTGAAATTTACAGAGTCAGCTATACTGTAGCTATTGGCAAAAGGCGTGTAGAAGACAGAAATTCAACTGAGCTCATAAACTCATGAAAATAATCATATCCTTTACTCTGTTTTAATTGTTGCTCTTAGGTAACAGTGGCTACAACAAGCCAAATAAATTTTTATGGCTCCCATGAATGTGTATATAAAAATATTGCAAAGTATCAAAGTGCCGTTCTGGGAACAAGTAGTGTTTACTCACCCAATATCATATAAATAAGCTTTTGTGATGCTCCAGATTGTTATGAAGACACCTGGAACTCCTGTAACACAAACACACATATTGACTATGAATATTGTCAATATTTGAATACATGCAGCTCTGACATGTTGACATCTCTGTCAGAAGGCATATTTCCAGGGATTCCTTATTTAATTGGTTTACATGATCATTAGGAATTCAATAAAACATATCGATTGCCAATTAGCCTTAACCTTATGACCCTGAGATCTGAGCCTGCATATCCTAAATTTAAGAAAAGTGGCATGTGAAACGTTTGCCAACACGATACAGTGACGTCAGTGAAAAGCTTAACTGTTAAATCTTGAGTGTTTACATGCGCAAGGTCCTATTGACTTTAGTGATCAATCTGTCATTCGCATTTGACAGGCGTTTCTCTCCTGCCATGAAAAATTATGAGGCGGATGGCCAATATATCTTAATGCCACTGAGCACATACGCACCCCAGCCAATGAGAATGTACCACCAGAAGTACTTCCTCTCAGGGAAGAAGGATACGGCCAGGAGAGCGTGCAGATATAGACCCTCCACCAGTAACCAGAAGAAACTGGCCATCACGCCATACTGGAAGAAAACCACGGCAGCCTTGCAGCCCACCTGTATAATGCAGAGAGGATTTTGTTTAGAGCTATTATGCACTTGTGTATATTATAACAGGAACTGCGGTCTTGCATGTTTACCATGTACTTAAACAAAGGGAATGCCTTTGCGCTGGTGTGCTGCATGCGCTAGGCACTAGAAAACATTGTGCAATACTTCTAAAGAGGGGCATTAAAAAGAGTGTAAACACATAAAGAATCTCTGTATGGTGGTCTGTTAATGTTTGACGCTCTTGTAGTGCGCTAACTGTTCAGATATGTCCTTATTATCACCTAGAAGTGTTTCATAATTATTGCAACAATCACACAGCTCTAAACAATCTTTAAAGGAATGATCTCTAATAAATAGCGAATCCATTTTAATTAATGACAATATCTAACTAAGCCTAAATAATTGACAGGCCTTTTAAATGTCAAACATGTTTTTGTGACCTTGCAAAGGTGTTTACAGAGGGGATACAGCGCCATCATGAGTGTTTGAGCACCCTGTTGTTGTGACAGATCTGACATATTCTGTTGGCCGACAGCTGCGTCCAGACGGCCCAAAACACTCAGACCCAGATGAAGAGTGTTTATACAGGAAAACACACAGACAACACATTACTAAACCTTTACACACACAGGCCATCAAAGCTTTCCAATAACCAAATAGACCTGCTTTAATTAACGAAATGTCATTGTTTTACAATTATTAAAGAACTTGAACACTGCATATGATATTAATAACTATGAAAATGGCACTAAACAAGATAAACATGACCATGATGTTGGGTAAATACAACGTCGGCCATGTCTGGATGAAGGAGGTCATTTACAAACTCTTCAAAGATCTTGAAGGACTGCTCAAACACTGCTATGCCTGGCCACAAAATGAGATTAAAGAGCACTTTGCCAAACACCATTTAAAGAGCAAACCTTGTGACAAAACATTAGAGCAGTTTACTGATGACAGTTTATCAATTGCGGAGATGATGCTGTTTGTTTCTTTTGAGGGGAAAAAATTACATTTGCATGATGCGGTTACATTCAGCTAAGAAAGTAGTAATAAAGTAAAATGCAACCAAATACAGTGTAAAAAGGTTTTGTCAGGTATAACCTAAAGAACGTGCTTTGTGGTTTTATTCCAGTAAAAAATATGAGGTACTATCACTGAATCAACCTGACTATGTTAGGTTACACCAACAAAAGTCATTTTAAAATTTTAGTTCAAGTAAAACTGCCTGTTTATTTGTTTTACTGTGTACCAGGAAATGTAATCATAAATATAACTGGACTGTTACATTTTACATTTATTCATTTAGCTGACGCTTTTATCCAAAGCGACTTACAATTGCTATATATGTCAGAGGTCGCACGCCTCTGGAGCAACTAGGGGTTAAGTGTCTTGCTCAGGGACACTGTAACGAGGACGCTGAGGCAGAAGTAGAATCCATGTGCGGTTGTTTATTCAGAAGAGCAGTGTACAAGTGAGCAGGCAAAAGGTCAATACCGGAAAGACAGTCAACAGGCGTACAAAGCATAAAGATGATCCAAGCAGCTGAGTGATATAACAGGCAGTAGGTCAAATCCAAAAAGACAGTCCGATTGAGCAGCCAAAACAGAAGGGATAATCCAAATAGCGATAAAGAGGAGACAGAGCTGGGATCAAACCGTGTAATCAGTCCAACTAGCAAACAATCCAAAGGGAGATCCGAAAACTCGTGAATCAGGAACAAAGCAAAATGGCAACAGGTAATCAGGCATAAAGTGTAAATAGACGCTCGGTAAGGCAGGTCAAACTGGCAATACTTCGCGAGTTTGTGAGCACATGGTCCGTCCTTAAATACTGCCAAACAGGAAGTGATAGTAGAAGCAGCAGAGGGAGCATGCAGTCAGTACTCGGGTGAGGGCTCCCTCTGCTGGCGTGGTGTTACAGAACCCCTCCCCCTAGGAGCGACTCCCGGAGCTCTACGTGGACGTCCCCGTGGTCGTGGTGCAGGTCGGTCGGGTCTGGCTCGATGAAACTCCTCGATGAGCGACGGGTCCAGGATGTCGCGGGCGGCCACCCACGATCTCTCCTCAGGTCCATACCCCTCCCAGTCCACCAAGTATTGGAGCTGACCCCCTCGACGGCGCGAGTCCAGCAACTCGTTCACCTGATACGCGGGAGTTCCGTCAATATCGATGGGTGGTGGTGGTTCTGGGGCTTCATGGCCGGGGTCAGCATCCGGGTGGACCGGTTTCAGGAGGGAGACATGGAAGGAGGGAGAGATACGATAGTTAGCAGGAAGCTCTAATTGGTAGGTAACCTCGTTAATTCTACGTAGAATTTTAAAAGGTCCTACATACCTTGGAGAGAGCTTCCTGCTGGGTAGCCGCAGCTTGATGTCCCGAGTTGAGAGCCAGACCCGTTGTCCCGGTTGGTAGGGAGGGTGTGGACGGCGTCTTCGATTGGCCTGAACTTCCTGAGTCCTGATGGCCCGCTGGAGATGAACATGCGCGCTGTCCCACACCCTCTCGCTACGTTGGATCCAGTCATCCACTGCTGGAACCGAGGAGGGTGCACCGGACCACGGGAACATCGGTGGTTGAAACCCCAGGACACACTGAAAGGGGGTAAGGCCTGTAGAGGAATGGGTTAGTGAGTTCTGGGCATATTCGGCCCATGGGAGGAATTCTGACCATCGATGTTGTTCTCGACTACAGTAGGTACGAAGGTAACGTCCGATCTCTTGGTTCAGTCTTTCCACCTGCCCATTGGCCTGTGGGTGATAGCCTGAGGTTAAGCTGACGTTAATATCCAGTTGCCTACAGAATTCCTTCCAAACTTGAGATGTGAATTGTGTGCCTCTGTCACTTACGATATCCTCTGGTAGGCCATAAATCCTAAACACATTGTGGAAGAGGGCGAGGGCGGTTTCCATGGCTGTGGGCAATCCTCTGAGCGGTATGAGACGGCATGATTTGGAGAAGCGATCAATGGTGACTAGGATAGTCGTGAATTCGTTGGACAGAGGCAGATCCGTGATGAAGTCAATGGACAGATGTGACCAAGGGCGCTGTGGGATGGGTAGTGGTTGGAGGAGACCGGAGGGCAGTTCTTTGGGGGTCTTAGATTGGGCGCATATGGAACAGGCTTTGACATAGGTGGGAACATCCTTGGTCATAGAGGGCCACCAGAAGGAATTTTGGACCAGTTGGAGGGTACGGGAGATGCCGGGGTGTCCGGAACTGAGTGAGGAGTGAACCCATTGTATAACACGATGGCGGAGGGTTTGGGGCACGAAGTGTTTGTTTGGGGGGCAATTGGCGGGTGGTGGATTTTGTTGCTGCTCTCGTTGTATTTCCTCCATAATGTCCCAGGAGATGGGTGCTAAAATTACCGTGGGGGGAAGAATGGATTCAGGTGATTGGTGGTTGGTAGGGAGATCATGGCGTCTTGAGAGAGCATCAGCTTTACAGTTCTTGCTGCCTGGTCTGTAGGTCACTGTAAATTGGAAGCGGGTAAAAAAGAGGGCCCACCGAGCTTGGCGAGGATTCAGACGTTTAGCCCCTTTAATGTATTCAAGGTTTTTATGATCTGTGATAACTTGGAAGGGGTGAGTGGCCCCTTCTAACCAGTGCCTCCATTCCTCGATTGCTGCCTTCATGGATAGGAGTTCCTTGTTGCCTATATCATAGTTGCGTTCGGCGTTAGTAAGCTTTCTGGAAAAGAATGCACAGGGATACAATTTGCCGGGGTGACCATGCCGTTGAGAGAGGACGGCCCCTATACCGCAGTCCGAGGCGTCCACTTCTACGATGAATGGAAGGCTGGGGTCAGGGTGTTTAAGAATGGGGCCCGACGTGAATTTTTCTTTGAGTGTGACGAAGGCTTGGCTGGCTTCGTGAGTCCATGGTAATTTGGAAGGTTTGCCTCTCAGGAGTGAAGTTAAAGGAGCTGCTACCATGCTGTAGTCACGGATAAATCGTCTATAGAAATTTGCAAAGCCGAGGAATCTTTGTAGTTCTTTGATAGTGGAGGGTTGTGGCCATTCAGTAACTGCTTGGATTTTGGCAACGTCCATTTTAACCCCTTGGTGACTAATATGATAGCCTAGGAAGGATGTTTGGTGTACATGAAATTCACATTTCTCAGCCTTCACGTAGAGTTGGTTCTTGAGAAGCCGTGATAGTACTGTTCTCACATGGTTGACGTGTTCTTCTGCAGATTTGGAGTAAATGAGAATATCGTCAATGTAGGCAATGACGTACTTGTTGAGGAGATCCTTGAAGATTTCGTTGATGAATGATTGAAACACAGCTGGTGAATTCGCTAGCCCATAAGGCATGACCAGGTATTCATAGTGCCCCCTGGTGGTGAGGAAGGCGGTTTTCCACTCATCTCCTTCCTTAATCCGAATGAGGTTATAGGCACTTCGTAAGTCTAGCTTTGTGTAAATCGTGGCTTCGCGTAGTTGTTCTAAGGCAGATGGCACTAGAGGGAGTGGGTAGCGAAACTTAACCGTGACATTGTTGAGTCCTCGATAGTCGATACAAGGTCTCAATCCTCCATCCTTCTTCTCGACGAAGAAGAACCCCGCAGCAGCTGGAGAGGTGGACGGTCGGATAAATCCGGAGTCCAAAGCCTCGGTGATGTAATCGTCCATGGCTTGGTTCTCAGTTCTAGAAAGGGGGTAGACTTTGCTCTTGGGAGGCATGGCATTGGGGAGTAAGTCGATGGTACAGTCCCAAGGGCGGTGTGGTGGTAACTGTGTGGCTTTGGACTTACTAAAAACATCAGACAGATCGGTATAATAGGAAGGGATGGTGATACTATTAGTGGTTGTGGGGCTTTCAATATTGGTGGCAAAACACGGTTGGGGTTTTATGGTAAAGCAGTTTTTAAGACAGAAATGGGACCAGTGTGTAAGCTCACCGTGACGCCAGGAGATGTCAGGGTCATGAGTGGATAGCCAGGGGAATCCGAGTATGGTATCATGCTTAGGGGAGTCGACGATGTAGAAGGAGATGGATTCTTGGTGGAACAGGCCTATTTTGAGGGTGAGCGTTTGAGTTTGGTGGTTAATTCCTTCTCCGATGAGGGTGTCATTGATGGCTTTGATCTTTATGGGAGGTGTGCATGGTTGAATAGGAATCTGGTATTTCTTCACTATGGTCCGGTTGATGAGATTCAGTGCTGCTCCCGAATCTATCATGGTGGTTAATTCAAGAGACAGAGTATCATTTTTAAGCAAAACGGGAAGTGTTAATGTTCGATTACATAACAGGGAAAGGTGGTTGATATTTACCCTTGAGCTGGTTTGTCGCTTTTGGGGACACCCGATACTGCGATGGCCGATTCCCCCGCAATAGTAGCACAGATTATGAGTGCGACGTCTCTCTCTCTCCTCTTCGGACAAACGTGAAACATTGAGTTGCATAGGTTCCTCCCGGGTAACAGGGGTGTTGGTTGTGGGAATAGATGGGCCTCGTAGATTCTCCTTCAGAGTCTTGCGCTTGGGAGTTTGTCTCATGAGGTTATCAATCTTTACGGTGAGAGAGACAAAATCCGTGAATGATAGATCCTCCCTACGACAGGCGAGTTCGGTTTGTAGATCGGCATTAAGACTGTGGTAAAACATAGCAGTTAATGAAACGTCATTCCACCCACTTTGAGCGGCCAGGGTTCTGAATTCGATGGCGAATTCGGCTGCGGTGCGGTTTCCTTGTTTCAAGTTTATAATCTGTGTTGATATATCCCTGCCCCCCGCGGGATATTCAAACACTTCCTGAAGTTGTTCCAGAAAATAGTTAACAGAAAGCCTGATTTGGGGATCGGAATCCCACACTGCAGCTGCCCAATCGATAGCTTTACCAGAAAGCAAGGTCATCAAAAATGCACATCTCTTCTCATTGGTTTCAAATCTGTCTCCTTGATGATCAAAGTAAAGTTTAACTTGTCGAACAAACCCTTTGCACAGTTCAGCAGTACCATCAAACTTGTCAGGTAGAGCAAAGCTTACCGTCCTGGGCGTGGGAGGAGGCAGCGAGCGGATGTACTGCGTGAGGTGTTCGTTAACCGATTGAAGTTTGCCAAGTTGTTCTTGGTATTTATTTAGCAGTTCGCTTTGGTAAGCGAACGCTGCTTGCAGGTTTGAAACTTCCGCTGGATTCATGGGAGGCGAAGTATTCTGTAACGAGGACGCTGAGGCAGAAGTAGAATCCATGTGCGGTTGTTTATTCAGAAGAGCAGTGTACAAGTGAGCAGGCAAAAGGTCAATACCGGAAAGACAGTCAACAGGCGTACAAAGCATAAAGATGATCCAAGCAGCTGAGTGATATAACAGGCAGTAGGTCAAATCCAAAAAGACAGTCCGATTGAGCAGCCAAAACAGAAGGGATAATCCAAATAGCGATAAAGAGGAGACAGAGCTGGGATCAAACCGTGTAATCAGTCCAACTAGCAAACAATCCAAAGGGAGATCCGAAAACTCGTGAATCAGGAACAAAGCAAAATGGCAACAGGTAATCAGGCATAAAGTGTAAATAGACGCTCGGTAAGGCAGGTCAAACTGGCAATACTTCGCGAGTTTGTGAGCACATGGTCCGTCCTTAAATACTGCCAAACAGGAAGTGATAGTAGAAGCAGCAGAGGGAGCATGCAGTCAGTACTCGGGTGAGGGCTCCCTCTGCTGGCGTGGTGTTACAGACACACTGGTGTCTCACAGTGGATTCGAACCCAGGTCTCTCACACCAAAGGCATGCGTCTTATCCACTGTGCCATCACCACCCATTTTATTATATGTCTGTCTGGAATACTTCATTCTGATTGGTCAGTGGCAGATGTCAGCAGTTGGGTTTTCAACAGTCAAGTTCTGGAGGTAAAAATCCCATTCATTTTATTCATAGGGGAATTGTTTTTTAATGATAAATTTATACAGTTAAAGAGAGACCTACTGTGTGCTACGAGGTTGTTGATATGCTTCTTTTGAAGTCAACAGGCCACGTTATACTGCATTAACCTATTTTTTTAAAAATCAAGTTTTACTCTGGAATTCCTGGTATCAACTACATTACCCATGATTCTGCAAAGAACTCTCCACCAATCAGAGATTGTTGCCAACAAAAAACCTCTTCAACGCCCACCCACTTTCATGAACCCCTGCGACTTAAGAATTTAAAAAGTCAGCCCTTGTGTCCAAATTTACCAACAAAAACAGTGTGTGAAAGAGTAGTAGCCTATGTTTGAATTCATAGTATTCATAAAAAAAATTATACAAAAAGTTCACAAATGACCTAGTACTTCCACAAGATTCTGAAGTGTGCATCCAATATATACAGTATATGTGTGTGTATTGTATTAATATTACAGTATTAATGTTATTAATGTCTTGTTGCTAGGGAGACTGTTTTGGACATCGTAATGTTTTCTCAGTGAAAGCTTTAAGATAATATAAAGTACAGATAAGATTAAGTAATAATAATAATGAATTATTAATTATTATAACACATATAATAATAATTAATATAGATGTACAGTCAGCCAGTCATTATCGCAATTATACCCACTGACTGTACATTATCCTTACTTAAAAAACCACTTACAGATCCATAGTGGCAGTCATCAGGTTCCTCCACCTCATACAGGACTACATCCTTCATAATTACAGCCACAGCCTTCAGTATAAAGGACATGAACAGGTGAATGTGGATGTAGTTCCTTGTGCAGTGGAGTTTTCTTAGAAGCAAAGATAAAGAGACACAGTGAGTTGTTTTAGCGTAATAAATGATACGCAAAAACGCAATAATCCATGTGCTGATGGTTACATAATAGGCTCTGCATATACTTTATGTAGACAATGCATTATAATCACATGTGCACAACAAGGCAATTCATTAAATTTCCATACATACTGCTATATACACTCAAGAAATTGTGCATACAGTGTAGTTCAATCATATACAGTGGTGTGTAAAAGTGTTGGCCCCCTCCCTGATTTATTTATTTTTTTGCATGTTTGTCACACTTTAATGTTTCAGATCATCAAGCAAATTTAAAGATTAATCAAAGATAACACAAGTAAACACAACATGCAGTTTTTAAATGAAGGGTTTTTTTTATGAAGGGAAAACTAAATCCAAACCCACATGGCCCTGTGTGAAAAAGTGTCCCCCCTGTTAAAACATAACTGTGGTTTATCACACCTGAGCACAGTTTCTCTAGCCACACCCAGGCCTGATTACTGCCACACCTGGTCGCAAGCAAGAAATCACTTAAATAGGACCTGCCTGACAAAGTTCATGCTCGAAAACCCTCCAATGTCGCTGATTTACAACAATTCTGCCAAGATGAGTGGGCCAAAATTCCTCCACAGCGCTGTAACAGACTCATTGCATGTTATGGCAAACGCTTGATTGCAGTTGCTGCTGCTAAGGGTGGCCCAACCAGTTATTAGGTTTAGGGGGCAAGCACTTTTCACATAGGACCATGTGGGTTTGGATTTTGTTTTCCCTTCATAATAAAAAAAAAAAACTTCATTCAAAAACTGCATGTGTTTACTTGTGTTATCTTTGATTAATATTTAAATTAGTTTGATGATCTGAAACATTAAAGTGTGACAAACATGCAAAAAATAAAAAAATCAGGAAGGGGGCCAACACTGTTTCACACCACTGTATGCTGTTCATGTTGAGATGAGAGCCACTCATTCTGTCTTCTGTGTTTGTCTTCTACCCTTCAAAGAGGCATAGGAAATTCATATGCTGTGTGTGAAAGCTTAAATATATCACGACTCTCAAGATCTGTGTTCCTGTTTAATTAAGTGTGATGCAAGCCAAAAGAGGAAGCTTTTCAATACACTTCAGATGTGGCTTGACCTCTGAGGTCAGGGGAACATCCACTGTGGTTAATTTACCACTGAGAAGCTTGTCCAATGCAAAGCTGCATGTTAGAGGTTACAAATTACTAAGCTATTTTGTTTGAGAGGTTGTGCAATAGCGGATTCTGTGTAAAACCCTATCAAACGCCTGAATATGTGCTCTTTCGCAATGCACAGTGTTAAATGTGATATAAAACGGGCCATTTTGAACAAGGTCATCTGGCACGACACCAGTATGATTTAGCAGAACATTGATTCGCTGCTAGATCACAGCTGAATCAATCACATGAAATGTGAGCATTCACTGAGGACAACAAAACTATCAACTGAGAGTTATTTGGGAGTTTCTTCTATGTGAGAAAAGCAAAAGCTATAAAGAGCCAAAGTCCTGTCCTATAACATAACTCAGCGGTGTGTTTTGAGTTACATGGAGAATTTACCTGAAAAAGCACAGAATGATGATGGCGATGATGAGGGATATAAGAGACACAGTGTGACCAATAGTGTATCCAATTCTCACAGAGCCCAGGAATTCACCCTACAAGGAAAGAAAGAGTGAATGACTGTTAACTAAACTCAGAAACACACTAATGATGATTATGGAGAACTGGAATCAGAACCACAAAATCAGTCGTGATTTGTTTTGAATATTTTAATTATGCTTACTTTGATTAGACTTGCAATACACCAGTAGTCTCTCTTTATTGATTTATTCAACCAATTTGTTTAAAACACGGATTCATCCAGAAACTAAACAAGAGACGCAACTGATACCGGTAGGTCATGTTATAATGACAAATATAGTATGTTTACATTATTAGTAGTAGTCTGGATACTACACACATATAGAACATACTTTTTTAAACAGTGGCCAAGTAACTAATTATTCAAAAGAAAGGCTTTCTCAGAAAGTGTGCAATTTCGGATGCAGCCACTGTCTTTATGAGTGAGTCATTGAATCATTTACTTAACCGATTAGAGCAGCTTCTGCTTTGTAAAAACCTTGTAATATTAAGTTAATATTGTGTCTAAATTGTGAGCAACCCAATATTAAATTTTAGTCTGAAAATATTCGTAAGAGTGTTATTACAATAGAACAACAGTATGCTGTATTGCTTAAATTATTTAAACAAACTGAGGTTAAGTGCTAGATGAACTAAACAGGGCAAATTAGCCTAAGACTGCAATACCATAATAGTGCTGATGAGAGTGGAAAGTGCAAATTAAAAGAACACCGATGCAGCCAGATAATCATTTCCATTTGACTAATGCAGTCTACCAAAAGCAGTGCAAATTATCAACTATCACAGCTAAGTCAAGAGCAGATCTGGTTAAGACATGGCGACCAGTAAACTGACAAGCTCACACCGTAATAAATCACGCTGCATAATTTATCAATACTCTCCTCCCTTAAATTTTGCATCTGAAATAGAAACTCCTACAAATGCACATTGATTAAGATCAGCCACAAAAATAACTGTCGATGCTTTTTCATTGCTAATTTTTCACTGTCTTTAGTAAATTCCAACAGTAGTTATTAAATGCCAAAAGAGATTTTTTTGCTGGAACAAACTGTTAGTAATTCTAGGCCTAAGTATCTTAACTTTATTTGATTGTTGGATTATATGGTACCTGTGAAAATATATGCTAATATTGTTTAGAACTCAGTGGGTGCCAATCAAAACAAAGCAAAAATACATACCATGTTTCCATCCTCTGTGATATTGGGGTCATAGCCACAGTTATATGCAACAACAACTGGGTTTATTTCTGTCCAGCCATTAGCAGTACAGCTCTTCGATATGTTTCCTGCAAAGTGCAAAAGGACAATCAATACGTAGGTCAAAACAGAGAGAAATGCAGAGTGTTAAAACGCAGGATTCGACCACAGCCTCATTCCTCCAATAATCACTGCTACTCAGACACACTTAAAACACAGCCAAAGATGAGGCTGGAGATTAGTGCAAAACAAGCAAAGGAATGAGCACTTCATGGATCTCAAGCGGCCAATGAATTAATCAACAGGAAATTACTTATATCTACATTCACTGGAAAACTTGGAACATTCTAGTCTCATCTTATTTTTTGCATATTGCAAAATTTTGTGATCAAATTTATTTTAGCAGAATTATCTGACATTTTTGGAATGTTTTCCTTGCAATTTATGAAAGCAGATTTCAGCGACTGATTACTGTGCTAAACGCTCATTGGCTTCAGAATCCTCTCAGGCCTGGAGGACTTCAAACTGAATGGGGCTGATTTCTGCACCCAGCCTGTTTTTGTGACGTAAAGGGTAGACAAGCTCATCATCAGGTAATCATTCTCTGCAAAGTGGAGGAGGAAAAATAACAGATGTAGTCCTGTCTGTCTTATCGCTGCCTGAAATACCAGCTGGGAAATCCTTTTACTCACTGGACACATTATGACGTTCCCATAATGACCCTTTAGATCTTCCTCTCACTTTTCTGTGCTACATGTAATGTCCATGTCACGCTTATCAAATTCATGACCTTTCTGCCATACGCTTGAGGCCAGGTTTTTTGAGGGTTGATGTCACAATAGAAGATGAATAGAAAGCAATGGAATTTTAAAAAACACCACCTCCTAAAATATTCCCAGTATTACGAGGAAAGGATTATAAATTTGTCTCTGACTTAACCAAGTATTGAAATGTCATGCAGATGTCTGACTCGGCATTTGGATATATTCTGTTTACTATCAATGAATTGAAACTAAATTAAATGCTATTTTAATGTACGGTTAGTGACTGGTTGTATTTTTCGCTAACAAATTCCCAGAGGATGATTTGCCTCACAATTAGAGAGATGAGTCATGAATAAAACATCAACTTCTTCACCCCTGAAAATGCTACTCTCATTTGTAGGAACCACGTCTTCCTTGGGGAACGTAAGGGCATCAAAGAAGGTAGGCATAAACCTCTAGAGAACACAACAGGCTCTACTTATGGACAGTGAAACACAACAGCATACAGGGATTGATGTAAATCTACTGTACATTAATAAGACCAGAATGCTTGTAAGGAAATGTCACAAAATCCGCTAGCAACTAACTACAAAATCCTCTAATAAGCAGCACTTCGTACAGTGGAATTTACATACGAATAGGGAATCTGATTTTTTCGGTCTTCATTTTTTTTAACCATACATAGCTTCAATGATTAATTGACAGACCGTTCTAAAAGCAATAAAACTGCATCAAAGATTGCAAAATGAATGAGCACCAACAGAACCCCCTTCCATCTGTCCATCACGACCTTTAAAAATGTTACTATGACCAGAGAAGCTTATTTTGATCATTTTTGAAGTTAAATACCAGCCCCACATCCAATTAAAACAGCTCTGTGGGAAGCAAGACGGAAAATACATCACTGCAAAACAGACAAAATTTTGGAACATTTGATATGCATTTGGCAAGTTGTGGCGGTGATCAACTCGCTCAGATGGGACGGCTTGAAAGCCTCATTATCACTGTGCCAGCAGTATGTGTAGCTGATGATGTTTACTTCTGAGAGCGAAAAATCTACATTTAGACAAAGTGAGGATTGAGGACATTCAGAGAACAGGAATACATAAAACATGAGCTAGTGCTAACTAACAAACAGATTATAGTCAAATACACTCAAGTACAAACTGCTCCTGCTCAACTCATAGCATCCACAGACCACAAAATCCTTCGATGACTCAATTTTGTTTATTCAAATCATTGACGAAAGCAGTCATTTGTTATGTTTTTGCATTAAAAACACACAAGACATTGTCTATGTAATCTCAAGCACCAGGACAGATAAGCTACTGCTACTAGAGTCTGGATTTGTTTTCAATGAGGGATTGTCAGAAGAATGCTTTCATCATTCCGAAAAAAAAGACAATGAGGATTGTCAGTGCCATGTATGAAGATGTGGACCGAATATGGGAGCTAATCAACCTGCTGTTATGTTATTTCAGAGCGTGCCTTTGAATAGATGTCTTCTGCATTTAAGCATGCGGAGATACACGCTGGGCCTCAGGTTAAAGCTCGCCCCTGTGAGAATTTACACAAGATTCCCTCCAGTCTGAAGGGAGAGGATGGGGGTTCTGGTAAAGTTTTGGTCCTTGAACAAGTATTGATAGTAGCATGACTTGTATAAGCATGAATCAGACTGGGCTTTTGTTAAAGCTCTTTGAGCAAAGTGTTATTACAGCAGCTTTCTGCAATGAAGGTGGGTGTGTAGGTGTGTCCTCTTTCAAACACAAGCTGCTTGACGTATTATGACAGCGGCTCTAAAAGTGGAACTGCTGTCTGTGAGAAGTCGCAAGAATGTGGGTAATTAAAGGAATATTCGGGTTTCAATACAAGTTAAGCTCAATCAACAGCATTTGTGGAACACCTCCAAAAGTAATTTAGTTTCCTCCCTTGTTTTGTTAAAAAAAAAGGAGGATACATTGAGGTACTTACAATAGAAGTGAATGGGGCAAATGTTTGGAAATGTGAAGCTGAATTTAATCCTTTTGTTAAAAGTTTTGTATTCTTTGAGCTGTAAAGCTCGGTTTGGGGTTTTAAGGTTTATAGTAGGGGCGCAGAATTAGGGGGGGACGCCAGGGACACGCCCCTACCAATATCCAGCGACTACCAAATTGTCCCTATAGCAATAATTTTGATCAAACAATTAAATATATATATATGTTTTTGTATTTTTGGATGCATCTGAATTATGTCATACCATTGATATTACCTAAGAAGTTAAAAGTAAATACATTAGAAAACTGTGTGCTTTAAAACTGTCACATTTAGAACAACTCACAGGTATTGCACCCAGTTCACAGCAGTCCAAAACAGTTCAAATAAAAGTTCACTTCAGGAATGAACAAAGTTGCATCAATGAGTTTAAAACACGGTGTTTGAAAAAACAGAGCAAACGGAAAAAAAGTGTGATCTATGGCTATTAGCTCTCTATATAAGCCATATATATATATATATATATATGGACAGTGAGGATGAAGTCACTATGTTGGCTACATTAACAATAATTTGGGACAAATATAATGTGATTTTACAATAAACTATGTGAGTGATGCTCTGTGGTGTGACAGAATTTGAAACAGCATCCTGGATCGCCACGGACAGTCTTTAACTTTAGCTAGGTTGTTAAACTGAATGTGCAAACTATTAGCTGAAATAACATCAAAATAAAAAAACACTGAAATAAGAGCGTGCGGTTTATCTGTAAATCAGATGTGCATGAAAGTTTCGTTACTACAGCAATCGTAGAGTTTTCTTTCAGAATCCTGGGTCCAATTCGATTAATATTAAAGTTATGTGTGATTAAGACACCCAGTGCTCTGATCCTGCGGTAATGTTGTTTGTTCACAAAATCAAAATTTGGTCATTATAAAACATAGCCTATAACATGAAAAAAACCCTCCGTTTATGAATTACGAAATTTGAATATGTTGGGGGGGACATTTGAATATGTCTACTCGTCCCCACCAATGTCAAAAGCAAACCTACGCCCTTGGTTTATAGTCTTGTGTTTCTATGTGAGGATGTCATAAAAGAAAGAAAACATTTTTTTTTACAATAAATTAATTTTAGCACATAGTATTTATGTCTTGGCTGTAAAGTTTTGAAATGTCTTGGCTGTAAAGTTTTGAATTTTAATGTGTAATGCTCAGGGTTTTTATTTTTAACTGAAACTAAAACTATAAAAACTATTAAATTGTCTTTTATATTTGAAATAAAGCTGAACAGGACACACATTTCGGAACCTGGAACTTTCCTTTAAGGTGTGTTTACCTTTGCTTGCAAGCATAAAAAGTAACATTGAACAGCTTTGGCTTGGTAAACTTTACTTTCTGAACATTTACATGAAGTGTGCTCATGAGGTCAGTGCGCTATTGACAGTGTGTTTGACTGAAGCATGAAAGTGAAGTCTGAGTTATGAGCAAAGAAACCACTCTGAAAAGTTGAAAAGATTAATGACTGTATGTTTGCTGTAAAGCTCCTGGGTAAAAAGTTCACATGTGTTAGGACACTAGAAGCTCCACCCAAAATAGATTTATGACATGTCCCTGGATCTGTGTGCTGCCAAGTTTCGTAACGCTTGTTTTCCTTTCCATGCTCCTATAAAAATGAATTGCTTCTTGATTAGTCCATAACACAAGACCTGGTAGATTCTTTTGAATCTATAATCTGATACTACCACTGGACAGATTAAGCATCAAGGAAAGAATTTTACTCCTGCTGGATAAAACAGGAACAGCTGGAATACCGGGAGTCAGATTTAATCTTCAAGCTTGATTACACAAAGCATCATTGCTATTAGTGAAAAGCCATAAACTGATATTTCTACACACAAAATGTATTCAGTATTTTGCTTGATAGGTGTATTTAAGGCATATTTTTCTAAAATAAATGGCATTTTATTTGATATTTTGTTGTACACCACAAATAGATTAAAGTGTGGATAACGTAATTTTTACGTTAGATGCTATAGATCTGGTTGAGCTACAAAGGAGACTCTACACAATATAGAAAGCTTTGATGGACAAAATTGTGCAGGCCATTAAAAGAAGTGAATACAGCAAACTGGCTTTCTAAAAGCAATCCAATCCAATTTACTGTTGCATAACTTTCACATAGTTCTGTTGAAATCAACATAATCGCAGTGATCACTAATGTAACGTAAACACTAGTGTGTAGCTGTAGGAACCCTGATAAAACAATTCTAGCAAAAATCATCAACATTCACTGTTGAATATCTTTTAAACACTCCTTCTGGGCAATAAACATGGAGAGTTTCTGGGAAATCAGTGCTAAGGAAAACAAATGATTCCTTTGATTGGTCCAGAAAGCCTCAATCTGTTCGCTATAAATTAATGAGGATTTTTGTGTCCACTGGGTCCAAGCATGTCCTTTGTTCTTCCCTCTGGTTCGTAAATTGTTCCATCAACAGGTTTGTTATATATGTCTTTGTCTCCCCTAAAATCCAACTCAACATTCCCAGTCAGTTAGTTATCAGTTTTTCCCCATCACATGATCAAGTCGGCCCACCCCCGATCTAATATATGCAGGTCTTTTCCCAATCACATCTGGCCTGTATCACAGCTCACCAAAGGCTATCTCCTGCATGAACTCCACAAGCACATGAGCAAGATAAATCCACTGCATTTCACCCTGCACCATCTAAATCCCTCAATCCATGTTTTGGATTTCTTCCAGAAAGCACTTTCTCAGAGCACTCAGAGTTTCACAGAAAAGGCATGCCCCTTTCAGCAAGACAAAGATATGACCTGGAAGCCATTAGATGCGTGTAAACATTTCATAGGATGAAAATGATGGTCGTAAATCAAAGCTGAAATTCTGACAGAAAGCACAAGTGAGTGGAAGGACATGCAAATAAATCAATTCAAAATCTGTATCGTCCATATAGAGATCCTATAAAGAAAAAATGCAAGACACTTTCTATAAAAAAAATAAAATAAAATAAAAAAAAGTCAGTGGGTCACAGCTACTTTTTGGAGCTCAACCAAAAGTGCTGTATTTTTCACAATGCTGTGTCATCACAGAAATGGACCCTACATTACATGGATGCCACTGCTGCTTTTAAAGTAGGATCACTCTGAAAACCTTATTGATCCACACAGTTATTTTCACTTACAATTTCACGATTATTGACCAACCCGACCTCATGACATACTTTCATTGGTGTTCTTGCTTCAAACTTAACAGCCATAGTCAGTCCTCAGTTCCTACAGAAAGTTTATATAAACTTCTAAAGTCAAAAATGACTCCTTTTACTCGTCTGTGTGCTTGAGGGGGATAGGGGAAATTTAAGAGGTAGAGTCAAATCAAAATGAAAATTACAGAAAATGTGAAAATAAAAGCTGATGCATTAACTTTATGACAAAAGGCCATTTTTTCAATTCCCTAGCTGGTTACATACACTAAAATAAATCAAGGTAAGGCTTCATTTTAATGACATCTGGCATGATATGAGTGCTCATATTTAAATCTGTCCATCAAAGGTCTGTATGACTGACAGTTTCGTTGGACAGTCTAACAGAACAGAGAGGTCAGCAGTGATCCTGACTGCAAGCTATTAATATTATGCTGAAAGCAGTTTATTTATTCGGCAGTCAGCAAATAGTACATCAGTAAGTCAAGGACTCAAATTGACATTCACTCATACAGCAACGTATGTATGAATGAAACCACTGAATGAAACAACCCACAAAAACAAACGTGTGTGTGGTAATGGAATAAAACCCATATTAAAAGCAGATTTACATTAAAACTACTTTTTCTAATGTAAAATATATATATGTGTACAAAAAAAGATAATGTCATGTCTACTACTTAGCATACATAACAAGCACAGCTTCCTTGATTTCATGTTCATTTGCTAAATATAAAGCTAATCCTGATTAGCCAAACACAACCACAAAAGGCTTACTAAACACTATTAAAAGTTACACATGGCTTTCCTCGTTTGAATAAATTACTGCGGTCATGAATTCTCAGCAAATAATTGGCCCATGAGGCTCTTCCCAGAGAAAGTCTCATGAATACAGTCTGTGTGTCAATGTCTCTGCTAAATTACAGCTGCAGGTCCCAATAGTACAGACAATCTTTCTCTTTTCTCCAGAGTTATCAAGACTAATCATTAGAACTCAGAAGAAGGCTTTGTGAACAATGTGACACTGGTAATGATGCTAAATCAGTAGTGACATTTGCTTTCTCTGAAAGTAAGTCCCCACAGAGATTGTTGAATGTAGTGACTTTAAAAGACTTTATCAAGAATATTAGAAGTGGAGTACGGTGAATACACAAGGATAAAAACAGGTTTATTAGAAATTTTTATGCATTGAAAAAGATATTGACATACCTCTCTGTTCACTGACATGGCTGAAGTAATTCGGACAGGGGATGGTGACCAAATCCCCAATCCTAGCTGATGGCCAGCATGCTAGATCCCATTCACCTGTGCAACCTGAAGAAAGTGAAGAAAAACTGATTAGGAGATAAAATACTGATATGATATCTGAAAAGATACAGGCATCTAAATCACGCTATAATTGGTGATTAAGTCTAGATTGTCTCTTTAATCAGTGGATACAGGCCTATACAAGTATATGTTCATTACATCCTCTTAAGGCCAATTCATACAGTACGACAGACGGCAACAGACATGTTCGTCTGATTTTGTAGGATACAATAAAAATAAAGTTGTGATGTAACATAAGTAGTGACCCATCTCTTTCGTATTATGACAAACAACCAAAAGAAACAGACAATAGAAAAAAAAAATCCATCTATCCATCAGCTGTTGACTGGATGAAGGCATATCTGATATAGTGAGCTTGCAGTCAATTGTAAGAAAGGGCCTGGTTTAAGCAGACCAAATATGTGACCTTGGACCACATAACCAGTCTTAAGTCGCTGAGGTATATTTGTAGCAATAGCCAAAAATACATTGTATGGGTCAAAATTATCGATTTTTCTTTTATGCCAAAAATCATTAGGATATTAAGTAAAGATCTGTTATGCGAGTACAGATCTAGACACAGGGGTGAGTATGAACAATGAATGGTTTATTGAATAGGTAGGTCAGAAATGAAGACGGGGAACTTGAGGTGAGTAATCCAACACAGAGTTTGTCCAGGGAGGTGAATACTGGGAGTAACAGGAATCATTTGCCTTACAGGAACTTGTGGAAACGGAGACCAGGAGAACCGGAGATTGGGAAGCACACACCTCAGTGTGGAGTTTGGAGCTGCAGATGACCAGCTGCAGATGCTGGACAGCTGGGGTGACTTGTGTGGAATTCCTCGAGAAGGGCAGGATCAAGGATATAGTTTCTAGGAAACCATGAGCGTTCTTCCGGACCATAACCATCCCAGTCCACCAGATATTCTAAGATACCACCACGGCGTCGGGATTCCAGGATCTCCTTTACCCTGTGGACCGCGCCTTCCTCCACAATTAGCAGGAGAAGGGGTTGTTCTGTCCGGTCAGGCTCGGGGGAAACAGGAGGAGAGAAAGGTTTCAGTAGTGACACGTGGAATGTGGGGTGAATCTTGTATTGTGGAGGTAACTGGAGTTTATAAGTGACGGGGTTGATTTGTTCCAGAATGGTGAAGGGGCCAACAAATCTGGGACTGAGTTTCCGGCAAGGCAGGCACAGTCGGATGTCCTGGGTGGATAGCCACACCTTCTGTCCCGGCTGATACACGTGTGTGGCTGATCTTCGGACATCTGCTGTGATTCTTTGCCTGCGCACTGCCTGCTGCAGCTGATGGTGGGCTGCGTCCCAGACTCTCTCGCTCTCCCGGAACCAGTTATCTACTGCGGGGACATCAGATGGTTCCCCCGACCAAGGGAATAGAGGAGGCTGGAAACCGAGCATGCACTGGAAGGGAGTGAGTCCAGTGGAAGCCTGTCGCAGGGAGTTCTGAGCATACTCGGCCCAGCCTAGGAACTGGTTCCAGGAGTCCTGGTGGCCGTGGCAGAAGGTTCTTAGGAAGCGCCCCACCTCCTGGATCTTACGTTCGGATTGCCCGTTAGACTGTGGGTGATAGCCCGAGGTGAGGCTTACAGTCACATCTAGGAGTGAGAAGGCCTTCCAGAGTCTTGAGATGAACTGGGGTCCTCTGTCGGATACTATATCTTCGGGGAGGCCGTAATATCGGACGACTCGATTGAAGAGGAGTTCTGCTGTCTGGAGTGCGGTGGGAAGACCTTTGAGGGGAATCAGTCGACAGAACTTTGAAAAACGATCAACGACGACAAGGATGCAAGTATTACCATCAGAAGCGGGTAGATCAGTTATGAAATCTACTCCTAGGTGTGACCACGGATGGTTAGGTGTGGGTAATGGTAGGAGTTTACCGGCTGGGAGTTGACGGGGACTCTTTGACATGGCACAGTCAGGGCAGCCCTGCACAAACCTTCTCACGTCCCTGGCCACATTGGGCCACCAGAAGCGATCTTTTAACAACGAGAGAGTGTTGTTGACCCCTGGGTGGCCAGTGCCCAAAGAAGTGTGAGTGGAGTGGATGAGGGGTGTACGTTGTGTCTGTGGTACGTACTGATGGTCTGGTGGACAGCCCGGCGGAGTGGCAGGAGGGAGGCGACTGGTGGAGACGTCCACCGGATCGGGCTGGAGATGAGCTCTGCGGGAATTATCTTCTCTGTCTGTTCCTGTGATTCTTCGGGTGCATGAATACAGGACAGGTCGTCAGCTTTGACGTTTCGTGGGCCTGGGCGATAGGAAATCTTGAAATGCAATCGGGTGAAGAATAAAGCCCATCTGGCCTGACGGGGATTGAGTCGTTTAGCATCCCGAAGATATTGTAAGTTCTTATGGTCGGTTAGTACTAGAAAGGGATGTGCTGCTCTCTCCAACCAGTACCTCCACTCCTCTAAGGCTAATTTAATTAGGAGTTCATGATTGCCAATGTTGTAGTTTCTCTCCGCCGGGCTGAGTTTCCGGGAGAAGAAGGCGCATGGATGGAGTTTCGGAGGAGTCCCCGCTCCTACTCCCATGGTTGAGGCGTCAACTTCCACGACGAAATGGAGTTCCGGGTTGGGATGGACAAGGACCGGTGCGCTGGTGAATGCCTTCTTGAGAGTATGGAAAGCTTCTGTGGCAGTGGGGTTCCAGGACAGAGACTTGGCCTTTCCCTTGAGGAGGTCGGTGAGTGGACTGGTGATGGTACTGTAGTTCATAATGAAGCGGCGATAGAAATTGGAGAAACCTAGGAAGCGTTGTAACGCCTTAATTGTGCTGGGGATGGGCAAAGACGTGATGGCCTCCACCTTCCCCTCATCCATGCGAATGCCACCACGGTCAATGATGCATCTCAGGAAGTGAACTGAGGGTTGGTGGAAAAGACATTTTTCAGCTTTGAGGTACAAATGGAACTTCCTTAACTGCTTGAGGACCTCCGCAACGTGGTGGTGATGTTTGGCCAGGCTCCGGGAGTAGATTAGGATGTCGTCAATATACACGATGACGGAGCGATGGAGAAACTCCAGGAGCACCTCATGCATGAAGTCTTGGAAGATTGAAGGAGCGTTGACTAGTCCATACGGCATTGCCCTGTACTCATAGTGGCCAGTAGGGGTCACGAAGGCAGTCTTCAATTCGTCTCCCTGACGAATGCGAATGAGGTTATACGTGCTGCGGAGGTCCAACTTGGTGAAGATGGTGGCACCACGTAGATGTTCCAGGGCTGCTGGGACGAGGATACCAGAACTTGATAGTGATATCGTTGTGTTTTCTGTAGTCAATGCATGGGTGCAAGCCTCCATCACTTTTTGCCACAAAGAAGAAGCTAAAAGCAGCAGGGGATGTCAACGGTACGATGTAACCTTGCTTCAAGGCCTCCTCAATGTACTCCTCCATGGCCTTCCGTTCGGGAAGTGACAGAGGTTAGATCTTGCCGCGGAGCACTGACTCACCCGGAATGAGGTCGATAGCACAGTCCCATGGCCGATGTGGTGGTAGCTGTGCAGCTTTCTTAGGGCAGAAAACGTCGCTAAAGGGGGTATAACATGATGGAATCTCGAAAGACTGCTTCTCGACGGGACTCTCGATGGAGGTGGAGTGAATGGGTAATGGAACAGGAACCGAAGGCAAGGGCTGAGGGAGATCCGGGGAAACATCGAAAGAAGCAGCTGTCACCCCACTTTAGGACCTCACCCGTAGAGAGGATGGGATTATGCTGCACCAGCCAAGGAATTCCGAGAATGATATCCCTCCAGAATATCCCTCCATGGAGCCCTCCAGAACCAGCAAATGTAGAGTTTTGACATGAAATAGCCCTATCTGGAGTTGAATGGGCCCCACACTGGTTTTGACGTGATGTCGAGTGAGCGGTTTTCCAGTTATGGATTGGATCTGATAGGTGGTTTCAGTGGCCGAAGTCGGGAGTCGGAGCTGGCGGCAGAGGCTGAGCCGGAGTCAAGGAGGACAGATACTGAAAGAGTAACATTAGAGGCAGTAAGTTGCGCGCATGTGGAGAGAGGATTCATTTTCCTTAGAGAGGGTTGAATAGCACTCACCATGGGCCGTGGTGGACGAAGGGGACACGCCAGGATCATGTGTCCATTAGCTCCACAGTATAAACATAGCCCCTGCCTAAGCCGTCTCTGCTGCTCAGCCGGTGATAAACGGGAGGAGTCGGTTTACATAGGTTCTAGAGGGCTACTGTTCTCTGCCCGGCGATCGGGAGGAGTAGCAATGGCTATGGACAGGTCTGACTTACATGAGGCCATGCGATTGGAACAGCGAGTGGCAAGTTGAATGAATCGCTCGAGTCCCATGGAGTCGTCATACGCAGCTAGGTGTAGTCGAAGTTTAGGATCCGACCCTTGCCGGTAAGCCGTTAGGGGAGACTGCTCATGCCAACCACTAGCGGCCGCTAGCGTCCTGAACTGGAGCAAATACTGGTTTATAGACATGGAGCCTTGTCTTAATCGGTATAGCTGCTCACCAATTAACGAATCTCCAGGGACTCAGCCAAAAACTTCCCAGAAATGGGCTGTGAAGTTTATGTAAGTTTGAGTAGCGGGTCCAGTTTGGTTCCAGATCGTCTCTGCCCATTGAAGAGCGGGGCATGTCAGAGAGGAGATTATGAAAGCAATTTTAGACTGTTCAGTTGAAAACATCTGTGGCTGTAACTCAATGATAAGAAAGCACTGTAGTAAGAAGCCATTGCACTCCTCCGCCGCGCCAGAGAAGGGTGCTGGTCGGGCCATGGGACTGGCGAATACGGTGGGTGAAGGAGAGTTGGTGATGTTGACAGAAGACAGTGGAACTGGAGCGGAGGGTGCCGGTGGTGCTGGTGGGTTGAGCAATACCCGTTTGAGGGAATCCACAAGTTCCTGGAAGGGATCTTGCACGGTCATCCTGCCACTTCAGTCTTGGTCCGATCTTCTGTTACGTGAATACAGATCTAGACACAGGGGTGAGTATGAACAATGAATGGTTTATTGAATAGGTAGGTCAGAAATGAAGACGGGGAACTTGAGGTGAGTAATCCAATACAGAGTTTGTCCAGGTAGGTGAATACTGGGAGTAACAGGAATCCTTTGCCTTACAGGAACTTGTGGAGACGGAGACCAGGAGAACGGGGGGACCGGAGATCGGGAAGCACACACCTCAGCGTGGAGTTTGGAGCTGCAGCTGACATGCACAACTGGAGGAAGAGAATTCAGGTAAGTAACACAGGTAAGTCACTTTGCTAGTATCAGACAATAGTGCCAGTAGGTTGAGTCCACTTCACATTAACGAGATCGGACAATGGAAGGAGCTGAGGTGTGTGCTTATAAACAGTGCTTGATTGGTGAGGTGATGAGGGACAGGTGCAGGTGATTAGTATTCAGGAGAGGCTGTGCGTTGTGACTGGTTGAGGGGTGAACCTGACCGACTTGTAACAAGATCATGTTCCATGAAGATATTTTGTAAATTTCTTACCATAAATATATCAAAACTTCATTTTTCATTAGTAATATGCATTGCTAAGAACTTCATTTGGACAATTTAAAGGTGATTTTCTCAATATTTAGATTTTTTTGCACCCTCAGATTCCAGATTTTCAAATAATTGTATCTCGGTCAAATATGATGATGTATAAATCTCAGTTTTGAAAAATTGACACTTAAGACTGGTTTTGTGGTCCAGGGTCACATATTTGGAGAAGTCCAGCATATGTCAGAGAGTTATCTGTGATTTTACTGGAAAATCGAATCATTACATTTTGATTCAAGATTCAAGATTTTTATTCGTCACATACACAATTATACAGAGTATAACCAGCAGTGATTCAAAACAAACTTTAATAAAATAATAATTTGTATGAATGTATCATTCACAATGAGAACAATAACATGCATTTAGATAATAGTGTGAATTTTCCTTTCATGCCTACTTTGAAGTGGTTGCACCATATGACTTTGTGAACTAACTTAACTCTGCGTTCAATTCTTTCCTCTACATTTTTTTAAATCCAACTGATATTAAAGATTTTATAACAGGCTGGGCTACATGACAAAGAAAAACCAATCATCCACAATGCCATGGGAGAGCACTTTATCAAAGTTCATCTCCCAGTCTGAGAAACCAATTTGCATATTGGTCTAAAATATATTACTCAGGGGAGATTTGTGATTGAGATTTAAATCACAGGAAACACAAATGACAACACATAACTTTGACACACTAGCCCATAGATAATCAGACCTTAAACTCACAGCTAACCAGCTTTTGTGATTGCTTTGTCAGAACAAAATCAATATTAGATTAGGCTGGAATAGGCAGTGTTTTGGTTTAATGAGGTACAGTATAGGCAGGCACTGAAGCTCTTAAAATCCACTTATAATTTACTCACTCTAGCTTTTTTCACTCACACAAATCACACAAATCCCTGTGAATAATTCCAGTAATTAAGGTGCCCCAATATGTGATGTGTTATTAGAATTTGCAATTAAATATGTGTTATCATAACTCATTTGTGGTTATTGTCCGCCTTGCCAGTAATGAACAGTCAAGATAAAAATTGATATCATTATTGACCTCCTTTTCATGTTTTTCATTATCACAGCAGAATCAGACTTTAATATTAAAGTGAACAAAGCTATTTATATAATTTCAGTTATTTATAGTATCATTAGTTGGAAATGGCTCTACAAGACTTAATCACAAGCATTGTGACAGTGTGCGAATCTGAACTGAACTAAATTCTGTGGGTAGGCTAGCACATGGATGTGCTCTCAGACCATCTGATGCACTACCTAAACAAGGATGGAAAATAACTCATAAAAAACCTGAATCTACTTGCCGCAAGCAAAACTAACCTGCTGAGGCACTGCACTGAAACACTACTGATTTAATCATACAGATAACAACAGGAAAAGCACTGATGTTGTGAAGATCGCACTTCACAGAATGACATTTCTGTCTAATTAACCAGCTTGCCTTTGTAACCTCTTCTGAAACCTGATCAGACAAACAAACACAAAACAACAATTATCTGCCCAATTTATCTACAGTTATGAGAAGAGAGGTTTGAGCTGACTGCAGCCCTGTAGGAAGAAATGAGGGGAAAAAATATGAACACTTTCGCAGATATGCAGATAAGCAGATATATTTTTGCACATTTAATCAGATCTTAAAACACTCAAAATGTTGCTCTTGCAGTATTAGCCCAACCTCATAACCTCAAAAACATTTCTTTGCTGCTCTGTGTTTATAGTACTCCTGTATGGAGTATGCTGCTATGTTTGATGAAGAGACCACCTTTAAAACCAAGACCTTTAACATTAAAAGCACAGAAAATCTAAAAATGTTAATTGGTTAACTGTAAGTTACCTTACCACAAAAGGTGAAAAACTGTACACGTTTTAACATAAAACAAAAACTGTCAAATTATTTTTATATTAATAATTTATGGTGAGAAACTGTAAAAAGTCAGATTTTAAAAAGATAGGTTTTATACAAATATTTTAGTTTCTTTTACATTTCTGTTAGTGATGTGCATTTTGGGTTGCATTTTCTGTTTATTTTGTTGCGTTATTTTTAGGGATGCACCGAATGTTCGGCATGAAATCGCGAAATGGTCTTAAACTATTAGTAAATAATCTGCAGAATGTTCTGTTTTCAAATACACGCATGGTTTGCAATCAAAAAGCAATCTTTTTTTTTTAAGGACGTGTGACAATGTGATTCGTGAGACAAACATCTTCCCAAATTCGTAATGAGAATCATTTAAATATCTGCATGCTGTTGTCAACAAAAAGAAGCACTAAGATCTTCCTGTGGGTTTCTGCCAAAATAAAATCTAAGAAAAAGCAACAACTCCATCAACATTCATAAATGTTAATATTGTTATTTTACTGTTGTTCTGTAAAATAAAAATAAAAAATAAGACAATAATAATGATAATAATAATTACCCTACAACAGCTCTATACATTTATTATAACATTCACACAGTGTTCAAATTGGGATCTGTAATATATTCTAATGTTTTAAAAGCTCAGCAAGGCTGCATTTATTTGTACAGTAAAAATTACATGCCTGATTCAAAAAGGGGGTCCCAAAAATGGCCAAAAAATATTAATTCAGTAACTTATTAATTTTAAGTTAAATTGTGCATTGTTGGTATAATGTCTGATAGAATGTTAAAAATAAAATTAACATGAAATATTTTCAGTGTAAATATTTGTAAATTGTTGTTTTGTAATCGATTTTTTTATTTGAAAAGCAGGACAAAACAGTAAAAAGCACATTTTGGCTATTTAATTTATGAAAAAGTGAAAAAAAAAAAAGACAAATTAGGCCTACATTGGGGAAAAAATGCGAAAAACCGTGTTCGGCCTTCAGCCCAGTGTTTCATTTTGTTCGGCTTTGGCCAAGAATTTTAATTTCAGTGCATCCCTAGTTATTTTAATTTCATGTGCATTATGATTTTTTTGTCTTTGTATGTACTGGCCATGTTTTATGGATAGTTAACTTACAATGAACTCTGATTCATCATGTGGCTTTCTATTATACACCTGTATTATTATTGTGGTTATCAGTGCATGTTAAGGAAAGTCCTTTAGGCAAGACATTTCACTCAGCGGCCATCTTTGAAATGCCTCTCGGACAGCTATTTCAGTCATGCAAATACAGCTCCTTCAGTTGCGTGTTTAGGCACCATGCAAACTATGGCAGCTGCAGTGATGTGAACACTTTACCAATTGGCGACTGGCTCTTTTATTTAAATGACAAGATTTTCTGCCATATTGCACATTGCACTTTCTCCTGTTCATGGTAAAAAATCTGATTTTGGTATATTAACATCATATCACTTGAAATTAAACAAATGTTTGTAAAATATACAGACACTAATATGTCATGCTGCAATACCTGAAACAATGCCACTATATTTTCATAGTGAATATCTGGCAACCACAGCTGTCACTTTTTTACCATGTATAAAAGATATTTTTACAGTGTATATAACCAATATACAGAAATCATTGTATCTTTATATGCATACAGTTGTCATATAGTGACTTATATGCACTGTACATACCTGACGTGATGTTTTCCAGCTTGGACAAACATTCTCTTTTCTCCGCTTCCAGCTCCCACATGAGCTCACACATTTGGACAGACAGCATCTGTTTAAATCAATAACACAATCACAAGATTCTGACAAGAGGTCCGTTTTTACATGCAATCTTATTTTTGAAGTTTCAGAGAACATTATATCACATTTCTGAATAGCAACAGACCTTTGATCACATTACAAGCTGAACATAATTACTGTTTGAAGAGAACGAAGTGAACTGGTTGCACATGTGACACTGCCTCTCCCTTTTCCTGAGTGTCATGGAGCTTTGATGAAGGGTAGAACAATTCATGTTGTTCCTTCGCAATTTAACAAGCGTAGCGTATGTACCTGTACTGTACAGAACTCTTAATAATGTCTCCTTTCACCTCTGTCAATCCCTAAAGGACTAACCTCCGGACATCTATAAGGTGGAAAAATTCACAACATAAATTATTTGTCTTAAAGCTGTCTCTCTGCAGCTGTATCCAATTTTCCTTTAAAATGTAGGCTGTATTATATAAGAAAACGCTCTCATGGATTCCCCCATAGAGCACCAGAGGACAGTGAGATTTATGGCAGGTGGCAGATGAGGCCATTGAGAGGTGGCATCAATCAAACTTTCACTGCATAGCTATGGTTACTCCCAAACCTGTCCATATGCTTACAGAAAGTACGACCATGGGTCAAATGTTACTCTGGTACCTGAACCTAACCTGTGTGATCTACAGCAGTGTTTTATGACTTGTTTTGCACGGCAATAGCCCCATAAATAAGGCTCCTGAGCACCTTCTCCAACATTGGACCTGAAATGTGTCCCCTTTCATTTGTATTATGCTGAATATCATTTGTTATTATGATCAATTTTCTTAAAATCACTTCGAAACGAAACACAATCTAAATCTTTCTACGTACTGACAGATGTACTGGACCAATCTTCAAACATCTTGACATTCAGTGTATCTTTTAGCTCAAGTGCAATATTGTACGTCATTTCAGCTAAAAGCACAAATTCTCTATATTATGTGCCCAGAGCAAACAAAAGCATTCTTTTGACCATATATTGTACTGCGTGGGGTGACATCTTCAGAAGTAAATTCAGTTGCATGGTAAGCTGTACTTTATAGAGACATGAGTCACTACTTTCTGTAGTGAGGAAGGAGCTGTGATCAAGGACAGTGCTGACAGGCACAGGGATGAACAGAGAAGAAAATGTTGTTACCATGGCGTTATAATATGAGAAGAAAATCATTATTTTCATTATTTCAAATAGCATGATTAACAATATGACAACCAGTTTAGATGGTAAACACATGCTGTACATTTGAATATAGAGGAATCTTCCCATGGTAGTACTGTGAATGCATGCTGTTTGTACTAGCAATATCAGCCGGGAGCACTAAACCTGAAGGATTTATACTGACTGATTTCCCAGGTTAATCTGCAGGAATAACCAGATTTCTAACATCAGCAAGTTTTAAAAAATGTGATATGTGATGCATCATAAACGTAATGATGAAAATTTATAGTAAAGCATTTTGGCATGTTTTAAAATGTTTAAATCCTAAATAAATATTTAAGTTTACATCTGGCTAGAGCTAAGGAAATTTGAATTAATTAAATAAACAACCCTAATATTCATTTTGATGGAAATGCTGTTTACAGAAGATGCTTTCTTTTTAAATCTGGACCTTAAATGGCAATTCAAACTGTTTCAAGCAAAATGCACCGACCACTAAACTTATTTGCATTCTAGCCTATCATCTCTTCAATGGCACATAATCTTATTTAAATGTATAAATCAGCTTAATATCTCTGAATAGTCTATACTTTATCAAAATGTCAGAGAAAATTTCAGTGCATAAGAGAAGCTCTCTAATCAACATAATTATGTCCTTCTACCTAGTTTTTAATAAATGCGATTCATTTAAGAGGGATTATGTAGGAGTTTAAATTGATTGCGTTCTTACCCAAGCTAACGGCAAGCCAATGAAATACTTCAGTCTCATGAAATGTACAGTTTAATTCGGTTCCGTTACAAAATTCTGCTCAGAAAACACAGCAGCAGCAGTAGGTCTGAGACAGACGAGCAAAGGGCAACAGTTTACTAAGGCTCATATATCGAAGTCTGTTATTTTGTCAGCACAACTTAACGTGGCTTCAGATTTGAAAAGCAAAAATCTTCAATGAAAAGAAGAAAAATTAAAACGCAACTTTATATCCATGGACCTGACCATTTATGTTTGAGGACTAGGTGTGTTACCTATACTTGAGAGCTTTTCTTTCGTGGATGACTAATTAGCCTACATGGAAAACTGAATAAAAGGATAAATTGTTGATACTCACAGGTCCTAATGAGCAGGTTAGGAATAAAATCAGCATTCGTTTAGACATATCCATTTCAGCCGATTCAGTAGATGCCTGAGAGCGCTTCGCAAAAGCACCGACGCACAGAGACAAGTTGACGGCAAAAAAAGTATCTGACAAAGAATCCGAAGCGCGTCAGCCAACTATGCGCTCCGGTGCGCGCGGGTTCACCAGCAGTCCTTCGCCGCCAAACATGTCTATGTTTCTCCCTTATACGAAAAACACTTCATTCATAAACGACTCTGGAACTATGCGAAGCCATTCACTACAGGCGTTTGCATGAACCACGTAAGACATATGACACGCGCGAGGTGGACCAAGTCCTAAACGCGCACTTCCAAAGTAGGTGTGTGTGAGTGTGTGTAGTCTACAGTAGCAGAAGCACAGCCCTGAATAACAACGTTAAGTGACTCATTCTGTGTCTTATCCTGTCCTCACAACTCATTCCATTTAGTGCACAGATATTGTTCTCGTATCTTGTAAACTGTCATCCAATGCTCCTTTTTACCATATATATATCACAGCTTCTGATTTCCTCTAGCTACTCCTTTCCCATTAAACTGCTTCTGATCTCTTAAATTATCTACTGTAGTTAAACGAGACGTGTGTAATATTGTGGCATGTCATGTAAGACAATAATGTAAACTAACACACCAATACATATATGTGAGCTCGTGCCTTCTCAGAATCACCACCGTAACTGACTGTTGGAGGTGCATCGGGAATTTTTAATAAATGCGAATGCTTTTATAGGAATTTCTTTCATTTATGGAGACCTGTATTTAAACAAAGCGGATATGTAAATGCATATCTGCTTTAAGCATGAAATCAATCATTGTGAAAGTATAATAGACAAAGTCTAATATAGATTAGTCAACCCACAGTATGAAGATCTTATACATTCATTTATTTTCAAAAGAACCTGCCAGAAGAACAAGATAAGTGACTCAGTGCAGCCTGTAGACCAAAATATTTCCAAGGAAATGTATGTTAGATGGTGCACATGTCCGAAAAAACTGATTCCTCTTAAATTATCAGCCCTCACATACTCTCAGATCAAAAAACTGTTTATACACTAAGCTACATTACTTCAAACGTACTGCTCAAACCATTTACTACAGAGATGCATTGATTTTATGAAGTGCTGTGCCAGCATGCAAAATTGCACCTTTCATCATGACTATTAATATTGCAAGCAAAGAATTAATACTGGCAACTGGAAAAAGACTAAAGTCAACAATTTATGCAAAATGTGTGCTCCATTTCTGTTATTAAGTTGGCTTGAAAAAGCCAACTTACTGATCTATTTAATCTTATTAAAGGGATCCCCGGGTTTTAAGACATGTATAGCTTAATATAACGTAAATTATGTCTCTTATTTAAATATGTAATAGAAAACCCATGAAAATGTTGTCATGAGTACGGGTCCTGCGCTTCTCTCTCTCACCACAAAAGGTCGCCATCTCCCATCTTCCCGGACTCAATTCTCCAGATTCCATTCACCTGACACTCATTATTACACCCTCAGCTGTTCCCCTTTGTCACAGACTATATATTCTCCTCTCACTTTCCACTCTGCCTGGCTTAATTATTAGTTGTTGGTATGTGGACTGATGCAAGCACTAGGTTGCCGGAATTGTGTCAAATCCCTGTTTTTGTTTGAGTTATTTTTCTGATCTGTTTCCGTTTTTGGACTGTGTCTGCTTTTTGTTAATAAAGACCTGCTTTTAGTCCCAAACCCGTTTCCATGGTGCTCTCTCTGTGATCCGTGACAAATGTATGTTATTTAAAAAAATCTACATAGTTTTTGGACTATGGGGGGTGCCATTATTTGATGTGCACAGTACATTCTGCGTCGATGACGTCAAATGATTGCACTCGGTGAGCTACTGGCGCTTATTTCTATGGTATTTGGCTTTTTACCGCAAGAGAACTCAGAAAATAAAACACTGATACGATACCACATTGTGTGGCTTTTGGTTGTCATTTTCAGTCAAAGGGCAACAAGAGAAGCAATGTAAGACTGCTAATAATAGGAGGAGAAAGCATGGGAAGATGCCTGTGGACGAATAAAACTTCATAAAACCCACATCTTTTTTCCTCTCCACTTTAGCCCTGATGCCTTTGAGTCTTTTAGTAGACCACAGCTACTGAAAGAGCTTACAAACGACTGAGACAAGAAACGCTAGATGCCATCTGTTAAGATGTAAACATGCCGACGCTAATCATGACACGCGGCCGCTAGAGGAGTTCCTCAGCGCTGATTTCCCTCAATATCCGGGGCGTTTAGACTCCTTGTGGGGAAAAATCGATGGTACAGCATTTGGTTTTAACCTATACTTATATCCATCGCCACCTGTAAGCTCTTTCAGTAGCTGTGGTCATCATATCAGTATTTTATTTTCTGAGTTGTCTATCCACCCCGGGTACCCTAGCAACCGCATAGCAACACCCTAGCAACCACCCCTGGTACCCTAGCAACCGCATAGCAACACCCTAACAACTAAGCCAGGTAACCTAGAAACACCCTAGCAACCACCTTGAATACCCTATCAACCACCCTAGAAGCCACCACAGGTACCCCCAGTGATCATTTTTCTGTGTCTGTTCTTCTGATAGACTATATTGCCTTGAAAACATTCAAACTTTAATCTTTAAAACTATTTCATGTATTTCAAACTACTTCAAACTGGAAACCTTCATACTTCAAGCTTCAAGCTTTTAAAACTTTAACAAACTTTCTGGCTAGGCTTTTTCAAGCCAAATTAAAGTTTGTCTACAAATTTTACTTTTCAAACTTTAAGTTTGTCTACAAACTTTACTCATCTAGTTTATTTATTGATATTAAGTGGCTAGAACAGACAATAATCTTACTGTGCATTAAATTATTTACTCTCCAGCATTATAGCTACTGGCCAAAGATCTGTGAAAACAAACAGACATGAAAGAAGCAAAAACATCATTGGTTCATTTAACTTTTGTGTAATAGCATCCTGGTTTTTGTTGAATGTGCTTTTAACTCTTGTGAAATGGTATCCTGTTGTTTTGTTGTGCTTCATTTGGATGAGTCACAGAACTCACTGGTCTGCGGAATGCCATAAAATCCTACTAACCATGGAATAAAACGGCTGAAATGTAATATAGTGCCATATGAAAAGCATTTATACAATCTGCTTAAAGTTCCTCTTTCTCAATTCTGAGTCCTAATTTTAAAGACTGTCTGAATTACTCAGCTACTGTGTGTTATCAACTTCCCTGACCAAAACTGTGTTATAAATGTTTCACATACCTTTCCCTTGACATTTACAAACAAAATCTTACTCTATTGCATATTCTCTCAGTGCTGCCAGTCTAAAGAGGAAATATGCCTTCACATGTGGAATGAATGAGCTGAAATCATCTTTGGTTTTGGCCGTGGCCTTGTGATGGAGAAATAATATAACACTTCTTATCTCATGCTTCATCTATCACTATCTTCTGCACTCTATCCTCCTTCAGCCCACATCCGGTTCAAATGGAGGAACCCTGCACCACCCCCACAAGGTCTGTCTGCATTAAAACAAGCCCTTACTATCAACAAGCAGTCTCATATATCACTCACCTCATAAAGGTGACAAAGAACTTCAACTTTGAGAATTGCTTGTCATGTCCTGTGAGTTTACGTACTGTGAAAAAGTGGTGGCAATATTTATTTTCCTTAACACTTCCGCTACGAAAAAAATAGTCCTCAACAACATGCGAAACAATTGACTTAACCACTGCAGTTATAATACAGTAAATTAATACTCAAGGCCTCCAATCTAATTTTCACTACAATTGATATTTAAAATAGCGCCAGTTGCATTTGTTTGAAACGACAAGAGAGTGATTCTGCTGTGTGATTTGAGAGGCAATGAAACTAGCACCGGTTCCCATTAGGAATAGCAGACATGTTGCCATGGATGACAAAAAATATTAGGAAATATCTTACATTTGGGCGGCACGACTGACCAAGAGCCAAATGAAAAACAGTTTTCTGATTATCACTTAAAGTGTGAAGCAATAGTTTATTAAACATTCATTCATTCAATAACTCCTAGTTACATTATGTCAACATTGACATCGACATTGTATTTTTTAGTCACACCCAAAAATAAACATGGGAACAATGACTAGATTTTTCTTACTTAAGCGGGTTATTAGCTGAGTCTTTTGATAGTATACAGCTATCAATATCAAGGTGCAAAACTCTAAAGAGAGCTAAGCTCTGCTTTATTTGCTATATGATTATTTTCTTCTTTTAAGACTGTCTGATAGAAATTCTCATAGGCACAGCATTCAGCCTAAATGTACTCATTTGATTAGCATAGGGAGATATTTAAAGCTACAACAAGAATGACTGAATATTGTAATGCCAAAAAAAGTCTATATTATATTAAAGGATATTTATTCTCTGAAGCAACCTCATAGGAAGATACCCAGAGTTTATTAGGCATATATTTTATTTATCTGAAAGCTGTGTCTCCAATAAAAATACCCACTAGGCAAGGTTAAATCACAGAGGTGCAGGAATAAAAGCTAATTAAATCATAGAGGGTTGATGCTTTGGGCAGAACAGGGGGTAGTGATTCATAAGCATTTGGTCAAATCAATCCTCCAAATGTAATAGGGTCACAGACAGACACAAAGGTAGACCCTTTGACTCAGTTTACCCTCTAGCAAGTCAGCATGAAATCTGGTTAGAGATCAGTTTGCACATTAAACCCTCTTACCTGGAAGGAACCAGAAGCAATGGTGGATGATGGTAATAGTCTATGGCTTTTTTGTCCTTGTGAGGGAGCAAACTGTGCAGCACTAGAACTGCTGCTAAAGTCTTATTAGCTATACCAGTCATTCTTAATACTCTGTTTGCTTCTGTTTTTGCACATAAACAACAGTGTGTGAAGGTTTATGGTGGATTACATATTGAACATTTTTATTGTAATGCAGAGATTTGTGTGTTTAACTGAGAGCTGATTAGACAAACAAATACCAAGCTTTAAACCTGCTGTTTGAATATAAAAAGACTCTGCACAAGTCGTGGCCTGTGCAAGGAATTGTGTGCCAGTGTATTTTGGGAAAATTCACAACCTGTCTCCAAAAAAAAAAAAAGAGACAGCCCACATCCAACTTTTGCACATCCAACTGATTAAAATGATTTAACGATTCAACAGAAAAAAAGACTGGTATTTTCACTGCAGTGAGCCAGAAACTTCATAATACTACCTGCAGCTGTTCCTTATTTAAGTCTATAGTGCCTGAATGTTAAATACCTTGGACAAATGGATTATATTGACTGAAACTGGAATCAAACGTGATACTATGCATGTGGAGGCTTTTACATTAATGGGAAATGTAATGACGCGATGTGGTAAACATGAAAACAGATCATTTGTTAGTATGGATTACAAAACAGCTTCTCTATTTTTTGTGTGCTGATAAGAGGATTGTCTTGATGTGCTTTTGCCAAATAGATTATATATTTGGACGTGATGCTGTTCCTCCATTATTTGCATGATCATAAGTTCAAGTTCAAGTTCAAGTTTAAGTTGAGCTTTATTGTCATTCCGCTACATGTGGGGACATACAGTGGAACAAAATGCCGTGCCTCGCAGGAACACGGTGCTACATAAATACAGACATACAACAATGAAGTAAAAAAAACACTATAAACCTATACACAACTAACCTACTGACAGATTTTAACTATAAGTATACTATATATAAATATTTACCCTATACAAACTAAAAAAATAAAAGATAAAAAATACAAACTATACGAATGCTTCACATAAATACTGTACATGTGCAAATAGAAACGTTTTGAGTCAAGCAGCTGGTTGGGGAACAGTGCAGGATGATATGCAGTGCATGAACATGTAAACATACATATATTTCTGAGTCTTTTGTGGCATTGTGTAGTGTGTACACGCAGCAGTGTGTGTAAAGTGTCTAGTGCACATAGAGGAGAGTGTGTTACTACAGGTGGTTTGTACAGGCCCACTCACCTGTGTGTAGCACACTTCGAATTGCACAAAAAAGTTCCATACAGTTTTTTTCTTTGGTGTGGTAAGGTTTGAGGTGGGTGGTGGTCCATGTTTCAGGAGGTAGGGGTTTGCATGGGGTTTCAGAGGGGGTTTGAGTTCAGGACTCTCACAGCCTGGGGGAAAAAGCTGTTGAGCAGTCTGGCGGAGCGGGCTCTGATGCTCCGGTACCGTCTTCCTGATGGTAGGAGCTGGAAGAGACTGTGGGAGGGATGGGTGGAGTCCTTCACGATGCTGTTGGTTTTGCTGGAGCATCGTGTAAGGAAAATGTCCAGGATGGAGGGGAGAGGGGCACCGATGATCTTTGCAGCTGTGTTCACTGTCCGCTGGAGGGTCTTGCGGTCAGCAGCACTGCAGTTCCCGTACCAGACAGTGATGCAGCTGGTCAGCACACTCTCAATGGTGCCCCTGTAGAATGTGGTGAGGATGGGTGGAGGGAGACTTGCTCTTTTCAGCTGGTGGAGAAAGTGTAGGCGCTGTTGTGCCTTTTTGGAGAGTGACATGGTGTTGGTGGTCCAGGTGAGATCCTCTGTGATGTGCACCCCCAATTTAGTGCTGCTGACTCTCTCCACAGTCGAGCTGTCAATGGTCAGTGGGGGGTGGTCAATGGAGTTTCTCCTGAAGTCCATCACAACCTCCTTTGTCTCCCCCAGATTGAGGGACAGATTGTTAGTGCCACACCATTCAGCCAGCTGTGCCACTTCCTCTCTGTAGTGCGTTTCATCGTTGTTGCTGATGAGACCTACCACTGTTGTGTCATCAGCAAACTTGATGATGTGGTTGGAGCTGAACTTGGCTGTGCAGTCGTGGGTCAGCAGTATGAAGAGCAGCGGGCTGAGCACACAGCCTTGTGGGGCACCTGTGCTCAGTGTGGTAGTGCTCGAGGTGTTGTGCCCGACACAGACTGACTGAGGTCTTCCGGATCCAATTACAAAGGGAATTGTTAAGGCCCAGCAGGTTTAGTTTATTTATGAGCTGTTGTGGGATTATTGTGTTGAATGCCGAGCTGAAGTCAATGAACAGCATTCTAACATAGGAGTCTTTATTTTCTAGGTGGGTAAGAGCCAGGTAGAGGGTGGAGGAAATTGCATCGACCGTAGAGCGGTTTGGACGGTATGCAAACTGTAGCGGGTCGAGTGTGTTGGGGAGGCTGGTTTGGATATTGTGCATGACTAACCTCTCAAAGCACTTCATCATGATTGGAGTCAGTGCTATGGGACGGTAGTCATTTAGACAGGACACAGGTGATTTCTTTGGTACCGGTATGATTGTTGTGGATTTGAGACATGTGGGGACAACTGCCTGGCTCAGCGAGGTGTTGAAGATATCTGTAAGCACATCTGTCAGCTGTGCAGCACAGTCTCTCAGAACACGGCCAGGTATGTTGTCAGGACCCGCAGCCTTGCGTGGGTTAATCCTAGATAGGGTCTTCCTTACGACTAGGTACATGATCAAACTGAAATGCGCTCTTGTTTTAGATTCTCATATCTGCTGGTGGTGTCATATTCAGTCATGACTGAGCAGTAGTAAGTTATTTAAGTGCAGGATGTCAATGATTTGTTGCAGGCCGAGACAGAGGTCTTGACCAGTGTGATATATTTGTGAAATCTAATCTCAGGTTTAATGACTGACAATCATCTTGCCTGTGATTATTCAAATGTGTGTGTTACTTACAGTTGTGACATTGATGTAATAAATACAATTCCATTAGGTTGGAAATACTGTGATAGTGAGGACACAAACACAATAACGAACAAAAAAAAAAACACCTTGTTTTCCCTTTACCACATTTTTACTTCTGCACTACACTGAAGCACTGAAGTCTTCTTCACAAGTTACAGCTCCTAACACTCAGTTTGTTACTCGGTTGCATCAACTCGTTGACTGCTTTCTGCAGGGCAATGAGAGCTGGTGTTATAGATGCAACATCCCAGGTGCTAAGTTTACAGTGTGAGACGTTTTTCTTCTTCTCAGAAACAAAGAGGTTTAATGTTAAATGCTGTAAATTTACTACAAGTGCTTTATTTATGGATTATCAGCAGCACATTTACATGTTTATTTAAATAGAAGTATTTTAATGTAGGAAACTGGATGTAGTTTTAGTGTAACACAATTTTAGTGTAACATCCAGCTGACAAGAATTTTACACATTGAAATGACAACCGAGAATCTCCAGTGGCAATACTGTGTGGTCAGCACTACCACACTGAGCACAGATGCCCCACAAGGCTGTGTGCTCAGCCCGCTGCTCTTCACGCTGCTGACTCACGACTGCACCGCCAAGTCCAGCTCCAACCACATCATCAAGTTTGCTGATGACACAACTGTAGTAGACCTCATCAGCAACAACGATGAAACGCTCTACAGAGAGGAAGTGGCACAGCTGGTGAAATGGTGTGGTGCTAACAACCTGTCCCTCAATGTAAGACAAAAGAGGTCGTGATGGAATTCAGGAGAAACTGTTGACCACCCCCCACTGACCATCGACGGCTCAACCGTGGAGAGAGACGGCAGCACTAAATTCCTGGGGGTGCACATCTCAGAGGATCTCACCTGTCAAGAAATGTCACAGCAGATACTAGAGAGAGAGACCCAGATGCAGAATTATCAAGGGAGTGACATTTATTGACAAGATTGAAATTAACAGGGCTGAAGTGAGAGTCCAAACAGTAGAAAAGGGCAGTCTGCTGGAAAACAGGAGGATGACCGAAGTCAGACCTGGACCAAGCTTGGCTAGAGAGCAAAGGAGATAGAGCAACACCAGTCAATGATATCAATGGAGATCAGGCAGCAGCTTGAGTAACCAGTGCTTGAAACTTAGAGCTGTAGTGAACCCAGTCCAGTCAGATAGCCAGGTCTTGAGAACGGCAGCCCGGGGGAATCAGGACACAGAACAAGAACAAACACTAAACAAAACAATACAACAAGCAACAAATTGCTATGACTAAAAAGGAAAAACCAAATTCAAACTGCTGAGAGCAAATAAATCAAAAGAAAGAACCAAAAAGCAAATTCCAGGAATCTATAACTGGAATATAAACTGGCTAAGACTAAATCAAAATAAAGAAAAGAAGCCAAACTAAAGGCTAAAGAAAACTAGAACAAAATTAAAAAAACAGGAACTAGACTAGAGCAAAATAAAAGCAAAGGAATCTTGATAAACCTCAAGAGAACCAATGCAACGCTAGACAGATAAGGAGAGCAAAAAACAACACTACTCAATACGACTAGTAGACTGACAATAAATTCTCTTTCACACAAGGAACTCACGCAACGAACCAGCAAAGACATGAGGGAAAGGAGTACAATATAAAGGAGCAGAGCACATGAGGATCAGGTGGACACAATCACGTAAACGAGGACTAGACAAGGACTAAACAAGGGGGCGTGACCATGGGAAACAGTGAGGTTGGACAAGAGGAGCATGTGGCAAACACAAACAGAGACAGAACCATGTGCTCAGACAACAAACAAAGAAACATTGAACAGGGACAAGACAGACAAGACTGTCAGGGCAGAATCCTGACATCACCTGGACCACCAACGTCACGTCACTCAACAAGAAGGGACAACAGCGCCTCCACTTTCTCCGCCGGCTGAAAAGGGAAAGTTTCCCGCCACCCATCCTCACCACTTTCTACAGGGGCACCATTGAGAGTGTGCTGACCACCTTCATCACTGTCTGGTACGGGAACTGCAGTGCTGCTGACCGCAAGACCCTACAACAGACAGTGAACACTGCTGCAAAGATCATCGGTGCCCCTCTCCCCTCCATCCTGGACATTTTCCTTGCACGATGCTCCAGCAAGGCCTCCAGCATCGTGAAAGACCCCACCCACCCCTCCCACAACCTCTTCCAGCTCCTACCATCAGGTAGCACGTACCGAAGTATCAAAGCTCGCTCTGTCAGATTGCGCAACAGCTTTTTTCCCCAGGCTGTGAGAGCTCTTAACTCCTATCACCCTGTCCCCCTCTGACTCACCCACCCAACTCATTAATACAGTTGACAACTTTTCCTAAGTGCAATTCTGAGTGTGCTACACACAGGTGAGTGGGCTATACAAACCACCTGTAGTAACGCACTCATCCCACTATATGCACACTAGACACTTTCTATGAACACTCCCTGCTACAAAGACTCAATAAAAAAATGTTTACTTGAGCATTGCACTACAAAATAATGTTTACTTGAGCATTGCACAACAAATCTTTTTGCACTATGCGCTGCTTCCCACAAAATCTCTCTTTAATTTGCACAACAATTTAATGTACGAAATATATATACCATTTTTTTTTTTTTTGCACAATTTCATGTACAGCATATATGTAAAGTTCTTGTACAGTCTCAGTTTGTGTATGTCTAGGCAACTATGTATAGTAGTTATAGTATTATAGTATATGTATAGTCAGATGGTCTATTTTTGTCTATAGTCAGATGCTCTATTGTTTTTTTTTGTTTTTTTTTCTTATACTTGCATTGTTGTATGTTTATCTTATGTTTAACTAGTATGTAGCACCATGGTCCTGCGAGACACGACATTTCATTCCACTATATGTCCACACATGTAGCAGAATGACAATAAAGCTCAACTTGACTTGATATAGGAATACATCTTACTTTCAGTTCCTAAACTAAATTTAGGACTCAGCATCTCAGCTTCACCATAGAGGAAGGGCTTTTTAACACCATTTTTTACATTAGTATGAAACAAAACTTCCTTGTTGGTGCTGAATGATGCTGGTTAGGACTACTGAGTTATACCTGTTACAAAATTCTGATGTTGTTTCAGGTGGGTCAGAATATTATCCCTAAGTAACCCCTTAAATATGTGAAAAGTCTCAATATGCTATATTTTTTGTTGCTTATTGTGTTGACACATTTGAAGGAAATGTTTTAATTAATCATATAATTTATTTTTCTTGCAGTCTTAACATTTGCATGCTTTTGAGCAACAGCTAATGTTCAAAATTAGTTAGTTTTGCAATAAGAAGCATATAGGCAAGGCAGCTAGACATCAGTCTGAATAAAATAATAACCATAACAACCCACAACTTGAGTAAGAAGCTCAAGTAATCAAAAATTAAGTTTGCTTTGCCACTAACAGATATAGGAATACATCTTACTTTCAGTTCCTAAACTAAATTTAGGACTCAGCATCTCAGCTTCACCACAGAGGAAGAGCTATTTAACACCATTTTTTACATTAGTATGAAACAAAGCTTCATTGTTGGTGCTGAATGATGCTGGTTAGGACTACTGAGTCTACTTAGGCTAAGGTAAAAAAAAAAAAAAATTTACTAATTTAATTGACTTTTCAAGTACATGCCATTTTATAAATAATTTTCTTTGAATATTTCAGTTTTATTTTGAGAAGATATGACAGTAAAAGAGATATGTGGTAAGAAATGCATTTATTTTCACTGCTTTTTGTGCCTTGGTGTGTTGTTATGTGATGTCATGTTCAAATCATTTTAATATCAATCATTACTTTACCTAACATATTTATCCACCTTTGTCATGTTTTCTTTTTTTTTCAAGACACTTTTGGCGAATGGTATCGGTACTTCTTGTTCAGTGTCTGGGTCATCGACATCGCCCTGATATTTTTGGTTTATCACTTAGAAACATGTTTGAAAGAAATAACTGAAAAATACCAAAGGGACAGATGTCAAGAAGAGGACTATGTCAACTATGGAGCAAGCAGCTTTACATGTGAGCAAGCCAGAAGAAGCAGTAATTGAACAATTCATGTACAATTGCCCTCATGCAAAAATGACAGTTCAAAGAAAGAACTGATGCGTTGTAATGGAGTGTCTCAATATAGACATTTCATTAAAGGAATTTATGTTCACCACATTCAAATGTATATTCTGTGCAGCAACCTGCAGTAAATTTGAAGAGCTTGATAATGTGTTGCTCAGCTGTTCTGATAAAAATACATTGCACTGTAAAATAATGCTTTGTTTTAAAGTTATACTGAAAAGATAATATGCTTGTATAATACCTGTTACAAAAAATTCTGATGTTGTTTCAGGTGGGTCAGAATATTATCCCTAAGTAACCCCTTAAATATGTGAAAAGTCTCAATATGCTATATTTTTTGTTGCTTATTGTGTTGACACATATGAAGGAAATGTTTTAATTAATCATATAATTTCTGTTTCTTGCAGTCTTAACATTTGCATGCTTTTGAGCAGCAGTAGCTAATGTTCAAAATTAGTTAGTGTTGAAATAACAGAAGCATATAGGCAAGGCAGCTAGACATCAGTCTGAATATAATAATAACCATAACAACCCACAACTTGAGTAAGAAGCTGAAGTAATCAAAAATGAAGTTTGCTTTGCCACTAACAGAGGGGTTTTGGAGAAAAATGCTGTAATTAATCATGCCATCTTTGACATGCTGCCATATAAACTGTTGTATACTTTTTTTTGTGGGGATTGATATAAGGTCCTCCCGGCCGTGATTAAAGCATATTCAAATGCATTGTCTAGAGTCTGTCTGGTTAGTGGAACATTAGAGATCTTAGTCCCAAGTGATAAAATGTTGAAAAGACATGAGATGTTGTCCAACCCAGGTTAATTTAACCCAGGGGCCTGTATCATGATTTTTTTTGTGTGTGTGTCAGACGTGTCACTTTGCTCACATCTGATTGGTCCAATTTCAGTTGGACCAATCTGATTGGTCCAATTTCAGAGATCTCTAATCCAGAACATAACCTGCTCCGGAGCAGGTTAGCTGTGCAGTATAAGTTACTATGGCAATGAACTCAGCTAAAAGCCAAGCCACTTTCATGGTACCTAAAACCCAGGATTGGTGCAAACTAAACTGAAACTTACCTGGCTTGCCAGCTAATCCGGCTTCATGGTACAGGCCCCAGGTGAATATGGGATTTTTATGACACAACTGTTTTTGTTTTTTCATAAAGAGCTGCAATTGTCAGTATAACTATTGCATACTATTGTCTTTAAATTCACTATTTAATACAACATTTGTTTTGTTAGTCTAAAATATAAAATAATCATTTAAACAGGACAAAGAAAATATTTTTAACATACTACTTTAATAATAGCACAGGGTAAGTGAGTCTGAAATGGAGGGGATGTTAATCTCCTGGGAGTAAAAATGTCCTTTATTTGTCTTTTAGTTTCTCATAAGTAATTCATCCTGTAGTGAACAAGCCAAAGTACACAGGGTGAAGCCTGCTGCAGCTGCTGCCAGGAGAGACACACATTCCAAAGAGCAACAACATGCATGACAAGATGCTTCAGTTCACATCCACACCAAAGTAAATGTACAAGAAGAGCCGTGATCAAAGCATGTATATTCACCAGACACAACCATGAATGTCTCTGTAATCACTGTTGAAAGACCAATGGTTTCAGAGGCTTGCAATCAACAACAAGGTGGTTTCCAGAGCACTTGCACTAAACATACATAAGAGCTTTCTCACGAATGATTCATCCTAGTGTATATCATGCAACGTCTGTGTTTCATTTTTAATGATCATTAACAATTACAATTGATGTATTTCAGGTATTTTATTAAACATTCATAAATTATCTTTTCACAAATGTTATATCTTTAAAAAAAAAACTTAAAACATACAACAAAAACAAGTTAAAAATCCCAAATTTGTATTCATCTTTTTGTACTGAAACATGGTGTTGCAAGTATTGTTGGCTCTTGTGTGATATACTGCTTTTGATGCTGTAATGAATTGCTCCCTTATTTGTGACCCTAGACCCCAGTCTTAAGTCGCTGGGGTATATTTGTAGCAATAGTATACATTGTATGGGCCAAAATTATTGATTTTTCTTTTATGCCAAAAATCATTAGGACATAAAGTAAAGATCATGTTGCATGAAGATATTTGGTAAATTTCCTACTATAAATATATCAAAACGTAATTTTTGATTAGTAATATGCATTGCTAAGAACTTAATTTAGACAACTTTAAAGGCGATTTTCTCAGTATTTTGATTTTTTTGCACCCTCAAATTCCAGATTTTCAAATAGTTGTATCTCGGCCAAATATTATCCTATCGTAACAAACCATGCATCAATGGAAAGCTTATTTATTCAGCTTTCAGATGATGTATAAAACTCAATTTCATAAAATTGACCCTTATGACTGGTTTTGTGGTCCAGGGTCACATTTGTATTTTGCTTTGGATTGTTAAAATATTAAATGTTAATGTTAATTCATACTGACAAGTAAAAAGGTAACAAACAAATTAATATACTGTCAGGTATAACACTGATATTTTTGGTCACAAGTTACTGTATATAAATGTATACACTCAAGTACATTATAAAATATATTCATATAAAATAAAAAGCCACTGTGCATAATAGTGTAATAGTGTTTCATAATACTGCTGTTTTTATTGTATTTTTGATCAAATAAATGCAGACTTTTATTTCATCTTTAGAATGTAGAGTAATAAAGAACAAAATAGGCACAATTAATATCTTGGACATGGCCTGGCTCGAGCTGAGAATAGATATAATGTTGTTACCGTATGCTCTTTCATGCATATTTCCATAAAACTTTGAAAAAGACATCTGTTCCAGCTGAAATACATTCATGCAGGTACTACTGCACACCTGGAAGGGTTTCCGTTCAGGGCACGTCATCTTTTAAGTTTTCATGAGTGTTCAGTGTTTATGATGTATGGTTATTTATCAGTGCCGCATCAGGACCTCAGGACTTATTTCACGGAAGAGAGGCTGAGTCCTGTGTCTCTAAACCACCAGCCCCACGCGCACCACTAACAAAATACAGCCCAACACCAGGAGCACCACCATGGAAAATAAAATCATGACACTGTAAGCACTGTGAGCACAATGCAGCCTTAATATGTAACATCTTTATGAGTTTGTGATTTAACCTGTTAACCCGCATCGGCCCGCGGGCGGGCCGGAAGGGCGTGGTCGGGCGTGGTCGGACTTTTTATTACCTTTGTTTTAGAACAATATTCAATCAATTATCATTAACTATATATCATTTGAAAGCTAAAACACTCAAGATTAACGATGTGAGCTTGTTTTTGAAATCAATACACCAGAGAGGAAAGGGTTAACAGAAATGCTGAAAGACCGGCCATTTAAAATGAACAAAGCGAACCGCAGTACTCACGTTTGATCGCCAATAGCGCTGGTCAGCTCAGACTATTCCAAGACACACCAGCATACATTTCAAGAGAAGGGTCCACTCTTCAAAATGCATCCACTTTTTAATCCAAAACAACGAAAAAATAGGGGAAAACACGATAGATCCTCCTTTGTTTACATAAGCGATTCGAGTTATAGTTATCGATAGCGTCCATTTTCCAATAAATATCGATTATAATTCGTATTCCAGCTTTGAAACGCCATCTATTTCCAGCAGAATAGTCTCTTCCGAGTAAGAATAGCCCTCCCTCGTCTCTCTCCTTCAATCGCAGGAGCTGTTATAACCCGGGACAGTAAGCGCGTCCGTGAATGGGTCAGCGAGGTGTCAATCCGGACACATCACAATAGGGGTGTTTGAACCCAGCCAATGCCTCGCCAGCACAGTTTTGATGGATGGAAGTGTTAGCCAACCACAAGGACGTTTAAAGTGATTGACAGTTTGAATAGTTTACGTAAGATTGTTTAGAGAATAGCTCGGCGTATTGTCCGTGTGTTTTCGTGCGCTCTCGGGTTACGCATGAAGCGTACACATAATGGCGTCGCGGCGCTACACAGACTGGCTATCAGCGAACAGATGTTGTCCAAAGCTCACATCTGAATCTCTCCATCGTGGATCTTCGACTTGAGAAGTGTTTCTGTGGCGTTTGGTGGTGTTTTGGAGGACGTGGGGAGAAAAATGGCTAATTTAGTAGCCGAATACGCGCTGAGATCGCTGGGAAGCGTGGATAGCATTAGCACGTAAGTGTCTCCACCCTCCTCTTGAATGTTTATGTGTCTTTATCATGTATTTGCAGCTTTTGTTTCATGTTAGCTGTTTTAGATTCTAAAAATGACAACGGAGAGGGATAATATGAGGGGATTACATGAGTTTTGTTCGTGTGGGTGGGTGGGTGTGTTTGTTTGTGGGTATGTCCCGGTTATTGTGTGTGTGTGCGTGCGCGCGTGTGTGTGTGTGTGTGTGTACAAAATGTAAACAGTGTTGCAAGTTTGATTTGTTTTGCTTACACACTTTCTCACTCTTTTTCTCTCACTCTTCCCTGTCTTTTCAGAGGTCTGGTTAATCCAGATGGTCAGAAAAAAAACAATTTTAGTGGCTGCTAGAGCGTCTTCCTCCACTGTAAATACTGTAAATAGTTTTTTTTTTTAATTATTTAGTAATATTAGTAATAGTAATCTATTACTATATTAGTAAAATAGTAATATTCATAATATTCACCATATAAAATAAATAAAAAATACAAATGTTGTAAAAACAATGTATTTTGCATGTTTTGTGTTTTCACTAGTTCAAAAATGATCAAATCTGTTTTGGTTCACTGTTTTCATTATTGGAATTGTTCAGAATAAAGACTGTTTAGTTATGTTCAAATTCTGAAATAGTTTTGTGTTTTTTTGTGGTTTCATTGGTAGAGCAGTTCTGAATTGATATACATATGTAGTATGCAGTGTCTTATGGAGTCTCTAAATAGCATTTTTGAAAGGATTCCTAGACTTTTCTTGAAATAAAATATCCAAATGACTTTTCCAAAGCTTTTCTTGAAATGAAATACCATAAAGATGTACTTTCTGTAAGTCTTTACCTATAAAAAAATTATTATTTCATATTTTATTTCAGGAAATATTTAGGCGTTTTTTTTCAAAAATGCCATTTGTAGACTAACCAAATGACTAAATGAGTCAGCACTACAAATGCTGTTCAGAAATAGTTTTTTATTGTGTGTTTTGGTGGGCAGAGCAGTTCTGAATTGATATACATATATGTATTATGTAGTTTTGACTCATTTGGACATTTGTTTACAAAGTGTCTATTTGGGGTCTCCAAATGGCTTTTTTGAAAGGACGCCTAGATTTTTTTTAAATAAAAGCTTACAGAAACTACATTTTTGGGAGTATCATCCTCAAATTTGAATCAAAACATGGTCAGATGTTCAGCTTTATCTTTATGGTGTTTTCAGGCCTTTGGCATGAAAGTCTCATCCATTTTTCCCTTAGTGAGCTTCATTAAAACATATCGCGAGTCAATTTCATGTATATTTTACCTTGTTTTACTCTATTGCTATACTAATTTTGAGTTATTATGACTCTAGAGTAACAAAGGATCAAGTGTCTAGTTTCAAACAACACCAGATTTTTAAATATAGACCTTAGGGTTCAAGAGCTACAGACATTTTTATTTGGTTATATCGTTTTTTACAAAATGCTCAAAAATAGGGGCGCAGGGTAACAGGTTAACAATGCTCTATTTATAGTTAACCAAAAAGACATGGATGTGTTTATCATTGACTAACTTGAAAAGATGGTGTTCCGGCCAGGTCCTGCTGGGATGTAATGCTTGCTTAGACTTCCAATTAGAGCATAGATAATCACAGGGTAAACGGTGAGGATTTAACGGACGTGCTTCTCTATTAGAAAGTTTTCAACTGTAACCCTGTAGAAGAACACGTATCTTAAATATGAGTCAATCACAAATTAAAGAAGACTTAAAATGATTTAGTTTTATACCATTTTGAAGAAAGGTTTCTCTAAAAATGTCATGTGGGGTAACCAACAAGTAAAAAGTAATAATTTATTATTCTTAACCTAACCATACATTTGAATACACATCTTAATCATTATTTTTTTAAACAATTTTAAATATATTTTTTCAGCGTTTTTACGAATTTCCTGTATTATTCACTCGTTTCTGGAGTTACACCACATGACAGCTAAACTTGCCTTGTCATAAAATGTTCAAATTATTTGATATAACCTTGACACATGATCATGACATCATGAAATCATTCCCAGTTTTATGTTTTTAATTGCCTTTACCATCAATCTGAATCAATAAAAGACAAACACGTGACATTCTGAGACAGACATTTCACAAAACAACAGGCAAAGCGCCATGCAAAACTATGATTATGGCACAAAACATGTTGGCTGCCCACAACTTACTCTCTATCCCACAAGACCAGCCAGGTACTGTTCAGAATCATGTTGATGATCCATGAGAGAAAGAACTCCGAGAGCAGGATTGCTGGACTTGAGCACAATCTGACAGCCAATAATTCAGGCGAAGACTGTCAAACTACAATAATGGCTTTCAAACAGCGTGAATAAGCAAAGTCTTGATATGAGTGGAGTGTGTGGTTTGAAGTACCCTCTATAGAGCCAGGTCAGGAGGTGGCGTCTTCTAACTTTTAAGTTACAAAAGATGCTCTGTTGTGCAAAGAATAAGAGTGTAAGAGAGCCATCTGGTGGACAACAACACGACCAGCCTTTGTCTCGACTAAAAATATCATATGAACAAATTTACCATCAAAAAATCTTTGTTTATTCCAATTCTGTATTGTTCTATATAAAAAAGTATCTGATCTTAAGCTTTGCTTTATGGATGTCTAACAGGATAAGCATTCATCTTATTTAATCCTGTAAATCTGGCCATATTAAATAATAATAAACATTATGTTTTAGATTATGTATCATATTTGATACATCAGGCTTGTATGACTCACATAGCTCAAGGAGGGGAAAAAAACACATCTACATTTTATTCAGAAGCCCAAACGCAGCAGAAATATGCAACTTGGTGTAGTTGCTGTTATTTATATGGCAAAAATTATTGTATGGATTGAGTACAGCAGTTTTTCAGCAAAGTTTTGAACATGTTGATAATTTAGAGGCATGAACGTATCAAACATTGATACAGCAGACTTTGTAGGGTTAAAGATATTGACAATAACTGAACCAACATTTCAAGGTGAACATCACACTTTAACATCTGAAATAAATTAAGTAGATTAAAAATGAATAACGCCATGTTTTATTGATTTAAATGCCCCTCTTTCTCCTGTTTACTTCATTTGTTCTAAGTATTTCCCTGGAGATTATCACATTAAAAGTAAGCATTTGTTTTTACAAAATACGAAACTTCCATCAATGACATTAATACTCGGATCTTAAATCAGTTATAGAGCAATGAGCGATATAGCTGTGTGATTGGAAGCCACATGTTTGTGACATTCAGAGGTTTGAACAGAGCTGAAAATGTGTCCGGTCAGGTTGGTAAAACAACTGCAAACAAAGCAAAACAATTAATGGCTGGTGCAAAGTAGCTGCATTTCTTCTCACAGCCACATGAGGGCAGCAGACTTTTCATTTGTGTGTTGATTATAAATCAAACTGTCCTCAGCAGGTTGTAAAGTGTTCCTAATCCTAAATAATTAAGCCTACATTAGCTGTATTTAAAAAAATAAAAAATAACACTCTCCATGTCATTATCACCGACACTGGAAATAACTTGAAAATGCTACTATTTACAATTGCAATAATTTCATAATTTTAAAAACATCTAAAACTAATAATTAACAAGAACATCTCTTTGCCTTTCATAATGGGGTTCATTTATTTTTCATCCTTTGGCCTCATCTTCCTACTCCACTAAATGACCTTACACTCTGAACTAATGCATTATGGAAATTGCTCTTAGAAACATCAAGCCATAGCTATATTTAGAAAGCTGCTGCAAATAAAATGAACTTGAAATTTGGTGAAATTTAAATACTTTTATCAGTTTACATTATAGACAAAATAATTCCATTTATCTGTAGTTGTTTGAGAAAGTCTGATTCAAAACTTTGGAATTTGGCGTACGTTGATAAAGTTCTTTACAAGAACTAAAGAAACTGCACGTCAAAATGTATACAGGAAGCACAATATTGTGTAAACATCCCTGGCTGCAAAAAAAATCACTTGATTTAATTCAAATCTACATAAAGGCAACATATAAAGATAACCGTGTCATGCTCTTTAAAATGTATGCGCCAATATGTGCTGAAGCAGAGTAATCACCACAAGAGAGACTAGGACTCATTGCATATTATATGCAAATACTTTGTTGTAACATATGACCAAAACAGATTATAGCACAACACACGGTGCTTCTGAAAAACAATGTTTCAAAACTGGGGGAAAAAAATTAAAATGCATCTCTTTTGCTCTTCAAACTGTCTGGTTGCATAGAGAAACAAAAAACAAAAAATCTGAAACAGATATTAAAATAAATAAAACCTTCTTTAAATGTGCAGTTTGGATCTCTCCAATGATTAATGCTGACGATTCAGACTGAACATGGCACATAGTCTGACAACAGGACGTAGGGTTGCATTAAGGCACATAACAAGCAGGTGAGAGGTACGGTGAAATACTGAAGATCAGGAGTCAGCTCTTAGCCTGCTTCCGTTTCTGAATCAGCTCCGCCAACAGTTTATAACGGGACATGCACTCCTCCTAAATAGGTTAAAGAGAATCAATTCATTAATGTGAAATCCAGCTTTTATATGCAGTTAAATGTCAATTTAAATAAATTTTCCAATGACTGAGGGTGAGAACATTGATGCTCACCTTGGTTTTCCCAGGCACCACCTTAGCAATCTTGTCCCAGCGTTCAGTGGTGCCCCGTGGGTATTGCTGTAAGGCCAGCTCCAAAAGCTTCTGCTGGTTCTGTGTCCAGACATCTTCAGCAGCACTGGGTTTTTCTTTTGAGGTTGATGGTTTCTTCTCATCTTCACTGTCGTCATCTACAGCCGTGGGGTCGAAGTCTCTTTGTCTGCGTCCTTTCACTCTCTCCTCCGCTGCTCCAGTTCCAGCGACCCCAGCCACAGACTTTTTTGTCCGTCTTCTGAGTGCTTTGCTCTCAGAGTCCTCTGCCCCAGCAGGCTCTGCTGAATCCTCCGGCTGCTGCTCGAAGTGCTCCTCTCGTTGGGTCATCAGACTGTCCGGCACTGTGGCGGCTCTGGAACTCTTTCCCATGACTGCACCACCCTTCAGCTCAGAAAGCTTCACCAACCCTAGAAATAAAGAAAGTGTGCAGAGAGAAAGAAAAGTGTCTGAAAGATATGCCTGATAATACGTCACAGTAGGTGATATATCATACACTGTAGGTGAAATCTGATTCCAATTTTTTGAATGAAACAAACAGCTTACCTGATGTATTGGTGACACAGTCTTTGACTTGCTTCACCTTTGCTGTCACCTGTAAAGGTATACCAAAATGATTATTGGTTACAGTGGTACTTCACACATTTATGTACCAGATTTTTAAACATTTATTTCTGTGCAATATTACAATTTAAAATAACTGTAAAATGTGTCAAATGTAATATATAAAATATGTAAAATATAAAATAATGTATTTTATTCCTGTGATGGCAAAGCTAAATTTTCAGAAGCCATTACTTTAGTTCTTAGTGTCCCATGATCCTTCAGAAATTACTCTAATATGCTGATTTGTTGCTCAAGAAACATTTATTATTATCAATGTTGAAAACAATTGTGCTACTTAATATTTTTGTGGAAACCATGACATTTTTTCAGGATTCTCTGATGAACAAAGCTCAGATGGACAGCATATATTTTAAATAGAAATCTCACTGTCACTATTGATCAATTTAATTGATTCTTGCTTATTAAAATTATTTCTGAAACCAAACTTTTAAATTGTAGTATTTTTCTTCTTGTGTGAACAAAACTAAACAGTCAGGAAATGCTACTATCCACATGTATTTAATTAAACAGATGTGTGTTTTTTTTTAGAAAAGATTTCGTTATGCGTGTTATGTAGTTATTCGTGTAACACGGGTTAAATGTTAAACAAAATATTTTAGTAAATTTTCTATCATAAAGGGGTCATGACGAGAAACCAAGTTTCCCTTGATCTTTTGATAGAGAAGAGGTCTTTGTCTGCTTAGTACATCCTGCAAGTTTCATAACTTAAAATATCCTCAACATCAATAAAAAAAATCATTTATGTAATAACCCGTCGTTTGTATAAACACCGCCCCCAGAGCAACGCGTAGACATATGCCCCGCCCACCGGCGTTCAGCTGTTAACACTGGGAGCGAGTGTCACGTCGCGTCAAAAACATATAGAAATTACAGTCACTGCCGCTATCTTGTCCACACTGGATACAGTACACAGATGCGCGTTCACTTTCTGACACAGTCCACGCGCATGAGTCTGTCGCGAGGACAAATTAAGAGGAAGAACGTTTGCTTTGACGCGTTTGGTTTAAACAGCTCGTTCGCGTCTTTGTACAGATATCAGAAGGATCCCAGCTTAAGAAACAAGTGGATAGTTTATTTTCAATGGCACCCCGGATCGTGTCGAAGCAATGATCGGAGCATGTTGTTTTGTAAACGAGCACAGTTTTATGGGGAGCTCACAAATAAACATTTGAAGAAAGATGAAGCGGTAAGTTACTAGATATGACTACAACCGTAAGTAAATTATTTCATATTGCTTTGTCTGGAAATGACCGTTTTATTTTTATCGTGTTGTCAAAACATGCAATAGCGAGGGGGTGTTGATACTGTTTGCTATGCAATGAAGTTAGCCAATCATAACAGTGGCGGATTACTGAGAAGGACTCTTAAAAACAGCCTGTTTCTGAGAGAAGTTCAGAATGAGGGTTGAAAATTATCATTTTTCCACATATTCATGTTTTTAATGTGCAAAAAACTTTTAACATTAAAAGCAAATCTCAAGCAACATATTAAAATAATAAATCCATGTCATGACCCCTTTAAATTGAAATTTCTATTATTGTAGAACAGTGCTTCTCAAAGTCCGAACACCGGTCCGGATCCGGAGGGAATTCAATCCGGACCCGCTTCTATTTCATATTTCAAGAACACTAATTATATTTCCTACTTTGATAAACGCACGTTAAACTTGTAAATCATTTGTTTATTTATTCTTATTTTTTTATGTCTTTTGGAGAAGGTCCGAAATTGCAGGCGAGATATTGAAACTTTTCCTTCATGACATTTGTTGTCATCATGACATCCAGTGAGTGAGCGTATGACGTTTGACGTAATCGGGCGACATTTCACCGCTAATATTTTTATTTTTTTGTTTTGTTTTGCTATCACTTATGTTATGGCAATTTGTCTTATAGCAGTGCCCAGTGTATACATTTATTTGTGGCGGCTTGTCACAATATCAAAACTGACCGCTACAAATAGATTTTCCAAAAGGCTTATACTTCGTTGAATAAACTGAGCACTGCGCGTTTCAAAAATAAAATGCTGCGCGGGTGTTTTTATATGAATGTATCTTTTAAAAGAACCGTCCGTTTTCTTCAGAAAAGCTTTGATGTCAATTTTCATTTGGTCTTTCCTGTAATGGCTGATAAAGTAGCGCTTATTTGATTACAGTCGTTACCGGGGAAACAGCTATATATCACGCTCCAACAGCGCCTCCTGCTGGCAGAGAATCAACTTGCATTTGCTAGTCTGCGGGAAACACTGATGTCTGTCAGCAAACATAAACAAAAAAGCATGCTTCACTGTTTTGAGAAGGTGCTTAAGTTTCGAGCCATGTATTATTACTATGAATTAGGCTACTACTACTATTACTATCTTGTGCCCTGCAATAACCATTTACGCAAACTCTCTTTTGATATAAAGGGAAAAAAAGAGAAAATCGGCCCAAAAAAATCAGCATCATATATCGGCCATAGGCTGCCCTGATTGCTAAATATCGGCATTGGCCAGAGAAAAAACATTATAGGTCGACTTCTACTGCTGACACTTAAATTAATTGTTTTGCCACTTTTGCACTTGTTATTAAAGTATTTTGAATGCAAAGGGAACCTTTTTTTTTAAATGAGTGTTTATTTGTTATATGTTATGTATGTTTATTAAAAACACATTTTGTAATAACCAATTGTTCCAGACCTTTGACACTGATGAAAATTCAGATTTGGACCTTTGAATGTAGACTTTGAGAACCCCTGTTATAGAAGATCATTATATACATCTCAAGTCAATCCCCCCCTGCACAACACAGATTGTTTAAAAGCAGCTTTACAGTGATTTAATTCTTTTCAGAATTCAATTCCACTGTAAAGCAAAAAAAAAAAAAAAAAAAAAAAAAACAATAGTAAACAATCCTTATTCAATCATTTCATTGTTGGTTCAGTTAAAATCAGATTCAGCATTATAGCTGCTGTGGGTCAATTACTAGTCATAACTGTACTAATTAGAGATTTACCTCAGTCACTGATCTGCCTAACTCATGAGCAATCTTCTCCCACCGGCCTGGCGTTCCACCAGGAAACTTGGCCATACAGCGGGAGAGCTGGCTGAGATCCTCCTCCGTCCACTCTTGAGCCTACAATCATCACCAGCCATTGGTTAATTCAATACATCCAATTTAAATCAATGTCCTTTGAGCAGAGACAAACAAACACTTACGCTCTTCTTCTGCTGTTTTTTGTCTTCTAACCAGTCATCCATTTGATCCTCAATATCTTCAATAGATGTTCCCTGATCATAAATTGGCACAAAAGCAGCATTTGTTTTGGGTTCATAGACTGGAAACTCCACTTTAGGTTTCTTCACCTTGGGCCGTTTTTCTTCTGCAGAGCAAAATCAGTCAGCAACATGTATTATTGCAGATCACAAAGTCACAACTCAATCACAATAACGTGTATGGATATATGTGCAGAGGTCAGAGTGTAATGTATAACTGTGGGTGATCGTGATCTTACTCTGATGCATTTCCTGTTCTGCCAGAGCCTCTGCCTCCTCCTTCTCTTTTACTTTCATTTCCTTATAATCTTTATAATACTGCTTCACATCCTAAAAACACAACATATCATGGCTACAGCTTTAGCCTTGGAGTGTCTATTTTGAAAATGCATATCAAAAACATAAGATCTGGTGGAAAAGTACCTGTATGATATGAGGGAGAGACTTCACTGAATAGTACAACCAGATGCTTAATTTGAGAGGTAAAATGTCATGCCAGTGTGGCCTGTCAGATCTACAAAAAATAAAGCAAAGATTTGTGAGTACCAATGTCAACATTTATTTTTTACAAAAAAAGCATCTAGTGTTATGGTTTCTGCAGGCTTTATGCAGAAACTTCAAGAAATAATTTAAAGGCAACAGTATGTCAATGTTCTCAAAATGTAAATGTGTAGGGAGCACACGATAAGTTATAATAATAATGCTTGAAATTAAAAAAAACAAAAACAACTTCCAACAGATCTCTATTACTTTTTCATTCATTTCACACAAAAAAGCAGCTTAATAATGTTAATAATAAATAGCTTGTTCCCAAACTCTACAATAACGAAACAACCATAATTTTTACTGTGCCTACAAAAAAAGTGATGCTCTTTCTCAGTATTTTTGTTTAGTTTTTCCAGTTCAAAGGATTCTTAAATCAAGATACACGAAGTTCAAGAAGTTGAATCTTCTGAGAAATTTATAAAAATGAAGCAAGTTTATCATCAAAACAAGATCAAATACCACACGTTTTTATCTTTATTTTGCACCTCAAGTAAACATGTTGGCTTATGGATACTTATATATTTATATATAAATAAAAGGGAATATTTCTATTTTTTCTTACTCCTTTACCTCTCATTTTTGTCCTGAGCCAAGGACTTAATCTCTTCTGTTATCTTACTGCTTTGCTTCTTTTTCTTCTCCCTCTTCTTCCTGCTCAGAAGTTCATCCTGAGAAGAATCAAGACAATCAATAACAGCGATCACTGGGAATGGTATAGTACATTTAGTATTACAAAAGCTAGTCTCAGCCACAGACAACCCCCACAGACCGCTGGCTGAACATCTAATGCACATGGCACAGAAAATGGAAAGCATTTTGGGATTTTCAAAGTCGTCATCTAATTAGTTGAATTCTACAGGACTTCCAGGAGATGTTTGTGTCGTGTACTTTAACGGTCCGAAACAAAGCTGCTGTGATGCCAAACCCCCTTACTGAAGAAAACTGTCATGTTTACAACTGTGAAAATGAAAGCTCATGAGAAACAATGCTGGATTTTAAAATGCATGTGAAGTTCAGAGCACCATTATTGCAGTAAACTTGCACAAAGTTCTTGAATTAATTGCACGCCAGTCTGTTATCGTAGGGACATCGACTTTCCATTTTCATGCCGCTAAACATGATGCTGAACAAAACTGTGGTTGGTTGCTCTACATGTTGGTCAGTGAAGGACTCTATGGAGCCCACACCTTCTGCTGTCAGTCTGAAAGTCTGGCTAGGTGAGATACAGAAGCTAGCATTACAAGACAACAACTGTGTTATAGCCTACAACAATTCAGCACTTACCAACTGCTTCTCAAGGTAGATGGACCATATAACGGCATAGTGACCCACTGTCAGAATGAGGAAGAGGAGGAAGCCCAACTCTCCATTACTCATCTTCCTAACGCGTCGATAGTAGAAGACAGGCTGCCTCCAGTCTGGCAGCCCATTAACCAGGATGTCATCATAACTGTGAGTGTAGTAAGAAACTATTGTTAAAAGCAATTGCAATATTCAGTTCAAAGACCCCAGTCATAGTCACACTGGTACAAACAGTGATTAGGGAACTTACTCAAGGGCATAATTTTAATAAATTATTAAAGCTCATATTTCATCACTATTTAAGAACCTCTAAGAACTTGTGTATAAGAAACGCTTTTCACTGCTATACTAGAACAGTGGTGCTTAACCAGGAGGCCTCAGCAACCTTCAAGGATGCTACAGTATGACTTTAATAAATAATTTGAAGTACTAACTTAAAGATGATAATAAGAATAATACACACAATCATACTACAAATTAATAACTTTTTAATTAAAACAAACAAATAGAATCTTAAATGTGTTGGACAACAAGTAGTGCGTAGGCCTTCAAGTCAAAAAGCTCGAGAACAGCTGGTCTAGGATTAATAAAAAAATATCCACAAGCAAATAATGAGAACACCTCACCTTTGTCGTCTTTCCTCATCCTTGAGCACTTCGTAGATGGCTACTAACTAGTAAGAGATGACAGAGAAGATATTTCAATTGTAATACACTGAATTCCAAAAGCAACAATTAACACAATCTACATTAACCCAAAGAGAACTTTCATTCAAATTTAACAAAACACCTACCTGTCGAAACTGGTTTTCAGCATTTTCATCTTTATTTTTATCGGGGTGTAATGTAAGAGAGAGCTTTCTATATGCCTTCCTGATCTCAGATGAGGATGCATCCTGTAAAAAAACAGAATCATGAACATAAACATCATACAACATTTTATTGCCAATACTGACAGAAAGTCAGGAACACTTATACTCGAGACTTCACTGCAGTGAGTGTTTGTTTAAAAATGAAAACAGTCACAGACTGTGTGTTTGGACTGTCTTTGGCATTTCAGGCAAAATGAAATAACAGCAATAAAAGCTGCAGAATGTTGTGTTACCTTTGTAGTTTCTTACAATAAACATACTGTCAGTGTTGCCAACTGTAATATGCAACTTATACTGCAAGCTGTAACTGGTAGACTATTTTGGACTAGCAACAAACCAGATACCAGCTGATGATACCAATGTGGTTAAGCTGGTTTCTGGAGCACAGTAGCTGGTTTGCCACTCTGGACTAGCTAGAAACTAGCTAGCACGTTCCGAAACGGAGCTACAATCTTTTTTTAGCACAGAATTAGCATTTCTTCTGCAATGCATTGGTAACAAATTTCTGCAAGGTAGATGCCTGACTAACGGCTGACGCTGTAGGAAATAAAGTGTAACCAAATGCTAGTTTTTACGAATAGTGGTTATGATTATAAAAGCATGGGCTCTTCGATGCATCAAATATGACTTCGCAACCGAATAGTGAAATTACAGCATAACAATAAAACATCCATTAATGAGCCAAGTAATGACACGTCATGTTGTGTTGTGCAGGCCCACAGCCGGGAGGTTTCTTTGTCAATGGCCACCGCCGTCCAGGTTCCGTGGGAGGCAGAGTCCGTTTACCCCGAGTCGGGAGACATAATAGTGGGGCTAAAGAAAGCTATTCAGCTAACGGCTCGAGTTGCTTTGTTAAGAATGCAATCTCTGTAAACGCACTGGAGGCGACCCTGCGATAAATCTACGTCGGCGTGCTGCTGTATGTTAAAGTTCAGATCACATTTACCGACACAGTTTGAATGACCGAGTCAAATGCACGCATGATAAATTTGCGAATTACATCAAATTGCTCTTACCTGATTAACCGACAGGAACTCATAGAAGGTTTGGGGGATTTCCTCCACTAGGTCGAAAAGCTCCAGGTCTGCGTCCCATGCTAATGTTGGCAAAGGCTGAATAACGATCAGCCCGGAGAACAACACTAACGTAAGGATCTCGGGCAAAGCCATTGCTGATTTTAAATAGGTTTGAGAAGGTTTACTACCTACTACCCATTCGGACAAACTTGGTTTGGAGGCAAATTTAGCATATCTTCCCGTTCTTTGGCTCAAACGGGCCCATCGCTCAGTCAGCCTGCTCTACGTAGAGCACGTTTCACACGCAGCCGCCACAGCGGGAGCCAATAATAAACATGGAAGCTTCTGTAGTGACACGTGCGTCATATACACCCTTACCAGGGGACTTTCAGGACTCCGGGCATCTCAGTTTTAGTGGTATCGATTATATTTCATAATACTATAAATCAAGTAATATGTGCAATATGTGTCCTGATAGATAGGTAGCGTGTTTTTCCAAATTAATAAATAAGCTGATATGGCCTCGTTACAGCCTTTTCCACATCTGTAATGACATTATCTAGCCTATCTTTTGTCTTTTTATTTTAATCTCTTGTAAAAGAAGTGATGTCATCAGTAGAAACGCACTATTCTTTTAGAACAGATTGGAGTTGTTTTTTGTTAGGGTTTTTGTTTTTGTTTTTAAGAGGGATAAAAATTATTCCTCCCTTGTAGCGTTGTTTGTTGGCTACTTCTCTTACTATTAACCTAACCTCCTTTCATCGTTGGTCAATTTTGCGACATTGACATTCTATCTAAACAGTTTCAATTCACTGACCGTCTCTCTTCTCAGTCTAAAGATGGTCACATAGCCAGGGCTAGTCCCGTTTCTTTTCGACAGCAAGCATGTTCCATAAAGTTCAGATAAAAGTCCATGTGATTAAAACGGTCATACTGACAGCAATAGGCCTGTATTCGAGTGAACAATCCAGTGGTGGCGTAATATTAAGCACGACTCATTACATGTTATCGCTTAATGTTTTTCTCGACAAAGTCTGATTTGAGACAAAGAAAATATCTAAGTGAAAATACTGAAAGATCAGACAGTCAAAACTTTAGGATGTTAAGCTATAGCTAGACAGAGAAAGCTCACAGTTAGCCTAAACTTCATATAAAGCAGGGAGAACTAAACCAAATCTACTGTTAAAATGCAGGCCTACGAAATAATTCATTTAATATCTAAACGGATTTAATTGTATCAGCCATTTGCGGTCACTGGCAGCCTACATATGGTCTACAGTGAATACAAGTCTTGGAAAAAATGTATATGATTATTATTTTATCATTTATATATATTTGTAATTAGCCTAACGGAGATTAATTGTTTTGTACCTTTGATTTGGTCGTTATTAGGACATAGGCCTATGCAAACATATTTATGCAAACATGTTTAATTCTGTGAAATTATTTTGAGAAAACTTTAACAAGATGAAGAATCACATTTACACTTCTGTCACTGAGAAACTCATGAGGGCGTCGTTGGGCTTGCAAGGATAGAAATATAGTCTTTGTCAGAGGTTGGCCTTATCTAACTACGGAATTCTGAAACAAAATATACATCCCCATTGTCTTTCAGTTTAATGGAAAGTCTTTCATTTAGCCATTTTCTTTGTTTGTTAAACTGTTGTCGTTGAGTCGGCACAGACCTAGGGACGTAAGATGTGACGGGATTTCTTTTTTTCTTTTTCTTTTTTGCAATTAAACCAAAGAATAACAGCTTGAAGTTTAACCACTTGATACAGTTATTAGTTCTTGGAATACTGCGTGCTAAGCATACATACAAAATAGTCTATATTAATTTAAATCATGCATGCATTTGCCACCGCCTAAAATGTTAAGTAGCCTAAATCAATAAAGCGCAAAATCCAAATACCGGCTCTAAATAAATAGGAAATAAAAAATGTATTTTCACAAGATTACTGTCCTTAGCCCATTGTGGTTAATTTTGGCGATCTGTTAACAGTTAGGCTTACAATTAGTCTGATTTCCATTTTATTTTTTATTTATTTTTTATAGCCTAAGTAAAAGTCTTTTTATGAATAAATGTATTAATGTATTTTTTTCCCTTATGCGTTTGTGTGAGTTATATATTTTAAATGCATCATAATTAAAAAATGTTTACACTTTGTCATTCTGTATTTACACTTGGAAGATTGCACTTCTATTTTCCACCCCATTTAGTCAATGCCATGAAAAAAATTGAATGCCATTTGATTTTTTTCTTTCTAAACAGAATGTCAGTATCGAAAAGGAAGAAAAAAAAAATATTTATGAGCTGAGTAGCTATACTACTTATTAAAACATGTTGAGCTGATAAGATAAGGCACACGTCATATAAAAAACATAAAAACAATTTATTAATGTCTTAACACTGAAAAAATGACTAGTGAGTGACACGCAGAGAGGTGTTGTTTAAAGTTTAAAGTTAAATTTCTATGGATGATTAAGCCAATAATATTAACATAGGCTATACTGATTTTTTTTCCTCGACACGTTGTTTCATTCGTGTGCTTATAGCTTAATATCATAATGGAACAATATTCATGTTTATTCATGAAATCGTCATCATTCGATTAAGACCATCAAAGACAACTAAACACAAACTCGAAGAGGTTGTATCTGTAAGTCCTGACCTCCAGCTCCCATTCAGTCCACAAATCAATTTTTGAATCTGTAAACAATCAATAATCAACAGTGTCATTAAAGTTTAACCAAATAGGTAAGATAAAAGAGGAAACGCAGTCACTGAGCATGGTCATTTTTGAGACATGATCTCGTTTAATTTGCCATTTATATATGTTATAATAAATCGCTTTAAATCGTCTTCATAAGATCTTAAGAATGATCGAATAAATGACAAGACAAAAGGAGCCCGCGTGCTTTAAAATGTTTATGTAGCTTATTGATGTATAGGCTAAACAAGATTCGGGTCAACATTAATTACGCAAGGAATGGGGTAATAGCTAAGAAAACCGTGGAAAGCATTTATTCTTCACAAATGTATTTAATACTGGAGTAGTTTTCCATGATGCATAGACGCTATGGAGTTGTCAATAACTTTAGTTTTTGGAAGAGGAGGGCATTAGGTTATCTCTCGAGTTGCTCAAGGCTTGCTGCATTAACACCCGCTAGGCGACTGCGATACGGCCATTTTGATGAGTCACATCTGTAGTCGGAATAAAGAAATAGGTATAGATATAATCGGTAAATTTGTCAGAAAATGACACTAGCCTACAATTTACCTTGACCAATTCGATTCATGCACGGAGTTAATGCATGTTTTTATTGTAGCGATAGATTACGAGTGAAACTGGTAGGGTAGAAGCTTTAAGGTTTTGCAGACCCCGGTACGGTTAACGCTAAAGTGCTTCGGGTTTCCGCCAGCATGCTGAGCTTCTTTGTTTTCGCTGAAGTGCCTGTATTAGAGCAGCTGACGTCATGGCAGGCAGCCTGCGTGTGTGGTTTGCAGCTGAACGCAGTGCCCTAAACTGGGAAGATACCGTCCAGTGCTACAGAGAAAAACACCAACCTACCGCATTAACGCGCGCTCACAATTTCACTGATTATCTAATAATCACTGAAAAAATATATGGAACTTGACCTGTTACACTATAAGAACGCTATCAAGGTAAATGCCAAAAATTGTGACCGGTTTCTGGAATTTGTAAACAGAAAAAGTGAAAACTGGTCAATGAATTAGCCATAATGGTAATTTACTAAAAGATGGCTTGGCTTAGAACGCCATGTTTTTTATTTTATTTTTTTGAGACAAGGGTTCAGTGTGATTTCAGTGTAGCATAGGCTACACATTACATATTGTATTTGGCGAAATATTGCAGCAAAACATTGCTGTAAAGGATACATATTTGCCTCTTATACGGCATGCCAGTTAGAAACAAATAATTAAGATATCTGTGCACTGAGTATAATTTCACGAGCCAACTTTTCTTCACTGTAACCACTGAGCAAGAGAGTGTGAATAAAAGCAGCTGCTTTATCGTGACGTGCAGGCGAGTGTAGCTATTGTTATCTCTAACCAGAAAGCACAATAACTTTACATTTTAAGTAGCCTACAGTCTAACAAAAAAACCAAAAAAAAACCGAGCAACAGTTAGGAATTTAAAAATGTATTTTCGAATTTTTGCTTTACTTGTTGATATAGGCTACATTTATAAACGCAGTACAGTCATTGAAGTAAAATGCGTATATTCTGCATAAATTGCATAATGCTATGGGAATATGTTGGCCATTAGGCCTAAAAGATAAATCTTACGCAGCGTGACTTGAAAGATAGATAAAGTATGTAGAGCGTCTTGCCTAATTCCGCTTGCCCAACTTGTGCCATTTTAAAATGCAGCCTAATTCTGACTTATTCAAAATAACCCGTCTGCTTGTTCTGCATTTGAGCATTTAGCACTACATGCGATTTTTGTGAAAATAAAGAGAAATACTGCTTTTCTAAATGTTCTTCATTGCTTATAGTCAAAGAATCGTTCCGACCAAACTGCTAGGGATTTTCCTCTTCAGAAGTGGTGATGTGGGTGGTGAGGTTTGACAAAGACATCCGTCAGAGGGGTACCCTATTGATGATATACCCCACTACTAATTCCCAGGCTACCCGTAAGGAATGAGATCACGTGATGGAGTGGGGCGGTCGAACTAAGCCATTTTGGGGACCGTGTCAGTTTGCCGTGAACCATCAGGCACCGTGTTTTTCAGATCGCCGTGCAGGAGAACAGCGCCTCTGGATTTACCATCTATGACCGGAATCTGTGGATTTATCTGTAAATCAAATCGGAGAGTGTCGGCGAAGAGTGATTAACCTATGTGCAACTGCGCAAGAAGGCCACAATGAGCACGGCGGTGAAACGTTAGAGCCATTGACAGCGTCTGCAGCTCATTCCAAGATGGCCGCTTCGGTAGCATTCATTTTTTGCTGATCGACTCTCAAGTTTCATTGTCTACCACAACAAAGCTAAGAAACCATCGCGAAATATACCGGGTATGTACGCTGTAATGTGCAAAAGAGCGGAGTTGCGAGCTCTTTTGCTTTAGTTTTCTTTTCTCTCTTAGGAGACGAGAGTAACAATGTTGCCTCTTGTATGAGTGTTTCTTATACGTACGAATTTCATTTCAGTTTGGTCGCATTTCTTATCAAACGCAACCGTTGACATATGTTAACACAATATGCATGTTAACGAGTATGTCATCTTTGTAAAACTGAAATATATATGTTCTCTTCAAGTGTTGTTTTTAATCTTAAAACTCGGCGCGCGCTGAAGAACAGGCGAGTTGGGGCAGGTGTTAACGGGTGACCGCTTTCTTCTATTTCTCCACGCTCGAAAATCAAACATTAGATCTCTTATTTTATAGAGTTGAGTAGTCTATAGAGTGTATATTTAGGAAAAATTTACTTTACCGTGTTTTGATATCGTCGATTAATGTTATTAACTTAAATTCATGTGCGTATTTGCGGGTCAGGCTGAACAGAACATTGTTTTGATGCTGTACATTTTTGCTTATTTTAAACTTATGTTTTCGAGCTTGTTCATTAATTGTTTATTTGCCACTGAATGTAACTTGGCTTCTGTGTTTTGTATTAAGCTTTTAAAAATAACACTAAAACATTGTCTCGATTATTCAGCTGCCGTGAGACTGGGTTGGACCAAGACACGTCAGACTGAACCCAACCTTTTTTTCTTTTTGGACAAAGTAGGACAAGAGTCCTAATTCTAAGGTTTGATTTTTAAATGTTGTTTTTTCCCCGTTAGTTTATATATACAATATAGATTGTCTTTATTAATCAGTCAGTTGTTAACCGAATGTGACTCACCTCGTCATAGTTCATAAAAATATTTTTGATAACTCCATCCAAGAAATTAGATAATGTAAATATTGTAACATCGGTTGTTAGCCTAGTTCTCTATTGCCAAATCATGCTTCTTGCCATATTTAAAAGATAGCTGTTATACGGACAGATTTAGCCTCCTTTTGTTTTCCCGTTTGAGCTATCCACCGTGCCGTGCCTCACTGATTTATTTAGGTTATTAATCTTATACACGGGCCTATATTTTCCACACATTTTGCCACACCGCAAATATCAGTTTCATAGTCAAATCATAAAATGCTTGCTTGCAGTCATCTTTCTGACAGTAAAAGGAAGACACATCATAGTAGGCTAGTCCCGAATATAATATCAAGATATGGCTCTGTTATCAGCAGTAGCTAAACAGACAGATTTACTGTAACTACAGTCTTTCCTTGACAGACCTCTTCTTTCTTCACAGACAAGACAACAGTTCCGTTTGTGTTACATGTGCTGTCATATAGTGTAATCTGAATATGAAATACTGATACTAAACCACATTAGTCTGAGTTTTCATGAGCCTATATGTTAAGTCTTGGGCCAAACCAAAGCACACCTGTTTTTTCCGCCTTTGCTGGGAACTTGGCCAGCTTTTTTCTGCTAACTGATCAACAAATTAACTTAGCCTTTGTAAAATAATTCAGTCTAACTTGATCCTTACCGACAGTTGTTACTTAAAGAAGTAAAAGTACAGAAATACTTTCTGACAGGTGTTTTGAATGGTTTTTATCACTGACTGAACTGCGTTGTTCTGCACTTTTTTTAATGGTATAAGTTCGCTATTAGAACGCTATTAATTACTTTATATTGTTTTATGTATTTCTTTTATAGGCCTAGCAGGCATATTTCTTAATTACTGGGCAACTATTTAAAGGTTGGACTGTGTGAAATGTAGAGAGTCTAATTTTATTTGACGGCAATGCGTTGAGCACTTCACAGAGGACGGTGTATAAGTGAACATTAGTCACGGGATATTGATATTTGAACATTTGACGTTACCCACACATACCGAGAGATAGCGGGATCACAGAGCTCTCGAGCTTCCGTTGACTGTTTCTCATTGAAGACGTCGGCAAGGCAGGGAAGAGCACATTGTTTTCTCTTTCACATTTGGAAGCGAAGCGAGCTGAAATGATGGTTGTACGACGTGTTTAGCAGGTGATAGTAGCGTACTTACCGCTTCTTAAACAACAGTGTGTGGTGCTCCGGTCGCAGCCTCATGCGAGCGAACTCGCTTGGACACGGGCTTTCTGTATCAAAATGGCAGCCACGTTCAAGTAGCCGCATGCTTTTTACAGAGAAACACTGTTGTCGAGAGGAAGCGGTGGCGTTTCACCGTTAATCGGTTGAATTTCTGGTCATTTGTAATGATCCGGACCATCCGAGGTATACGGTTCCGTTGGGACTGGCACAATGCCAATTACAACCCGTCGTCATAGCAACTGTACGTGTGGTCTTTTGGCTTCACTCTCACCTGAACGCAGCCGCGCAAATAAAAGAAACCCGTTTTAACTTGTCCTTGGACCCTGAAACGAGTTTAACCAAAGGTGTAATGAATTCTGAATAACACTAGTTCATTGTCATTGGATTACACGTTAAAACAGCCTAACGTTAGATGTGTTTTGTCTGGCTTTGCCGCATTTTTGTCCGCTTCAAATAGCCTAATAGTGGACCCTCTAACCTTAATAACCCGACTTTATTTTTTCTAATTGTGACTAAATATTAATGACTGTTTTTTGGTTATCAGGTTTGTGATCTCTCATGACAATGCACCGAACAACGAGAATCAAGATAACGGAGCTAAATCCTCATTTGATGTGCGTTTTATGTGGAGGATACTTCATTGATGCGACCACCATTGTTGAATGTTTGCATTCATGTAAGTCTGTCGTAATCTCTATTATTTAATTCTTATTTACCGTTAATGCGTTTCTTTGTTGGCCCTTCAAACTGGACTGTCAAACGGTATTTTGTCATTTGTCGTGTTGTTTTGACAGTCTGCAAAATGTGCATTGTGAGGTATCTGGAGACCAGCAAATATTGTCCAATTTGTGATGTCCAAGTTCATAAAACAAAACCTCTCCTCAATATCAGGTAATGGCTGGGGATTACCTTAGCCTATTTGAATTAAATAGCCTATTTTTGATACAATGTTTTTAATAAACATCCATGTTGCTTGTTCATCTAGAAAATACATTAAAGCTTTACATTACTGTACATCAAAGAAGGCTCAGTTTGTATACCCCTCAAAAATGGTTGTATATTTCAGGTCAGATAAGACCCTTCAAGACATTGTTTACAAGCTGGTGCCTGGTCTGTTCAAAAGTAAGGTTTTTTGTGTTCATTTTAATTGTTTATTTATTATTTGTGTGTTTAAAAATTCTTAAATCGATAGTGTTGTATTTATTGTGCTTTTGTTATTCAGATGAGATGAAACGAAGGAGAGATTTTTATGCGGAGCATCCAGTTGATGGTAAAATGTTAAGATAGTAACTGATATTTTAAGTCATAAGCACTCTTTTTTTATCTAGAAGTTGTAATTATTTCTGTCCTTCAGCTACTAATGGTTCAAATGAGGACAGAGGAGAAGTGGCAGATGAAGACAAGAGAATCATTGCTGATGATGAGATCATCAGTCTGTCCATTGAGTTTTTTGATCAGAACAAGTAGGTTTCAGTTCAGTATATGCTCCTTGTGGCGTGTACAGAGATCACTTTCTTGTTGCTTATGAAAGTTTTGTAGTTGGACATTGCATTCATTATTTTCTCTTAAAATGACCAGGAATGACAGTAAAGATGGAGAAGAAAAAGAAACCACAAAAGAGGTAATTCATTTCTGAATAAATTAAATATTTTATAACTTGTAAGTCAGTTTTAAAGGGTTATAGTGGACTACTTGTTGAATTTTAGTAATGCTCTCATTTTTCTAGGTGAATGTAAAGCGGTACTTACAATGCCCTGCAGCTATGACAGTAATGCATCTCAGAAAATTTCTCAGAAGTAAAATGGATATACCGTGTACCTTTCAGGTAATCTCCTCTCTAAACTTTTTTGTCTTACTTGTGGCCATGTTTTTGTTAAGATTCTATTTTTCTTTCAGATTGAAGTTATGTATGAAGATGAACCTTTGAAAGATTATTATACTCTTATGGATATTGCTTATATCTACACATGGAGAAGGGTAGGAGTATTAAATCGTATATATTTAACACATTAAACTGCTATTATATTTTAGTCCAATTGCAAAGATAATAACGTGTTGATATTTTCCAGAACGGGCCCTTGCCATTGAAGTATAGAGTTCGGCCTGGTTGCAAAAAAATGAAGTTGAGCAGCCCAAGAGATGATATGACCGGTGGCAGAAGGCCTTATATAGAAAGCGATTCCAGCAGTGACAAACCAAACAGCCCGACTGCTGCTGCCGCCCCATCCACATCCTCCTCTCTGCCCAGCCCGAGCACTCCTGTTCAGTCTTCACATCCCAGCTTCCCCCATATCTCCACCGTTAACGGGGTCTCTGCCAAAGTGGGCCACAATGGCCAAACTCCTTTCAGCAGCAAAGTCTGCAAAACGTCTCATAATGGCTCCAACTCTCTTGGGTGACTTGCTTATGGATGCCAAAGCCATCAACCCCTTGCAAACAGAGCTGTGATGTAGATGCTTTCTTTATAAACCACCTCTTCAATTTTTTATATAATTTTTAAATATATTTGTTTTGCCACCACGTGTGAAAACTTTGTAACACAGCATTGTTTGTGTTATATTTTGTATTAATTGCTATGGCATAACTAATATTGTGAAGAGTACTTGAGGGAAACTCAACAAGAAGGAGAATGCATCTAAGTGTTTTTGTAAACTGTCTTGTTCATTTTAGATTAGAACATCAATGTATATAAATCATTTCCTTGTACACGAAGTCTTCAATAAAACACATGGCGGCACGCGCAATGTTTTGATTATCCAGATTGTATTGATTTTATTCGCGTAACAGCAAACAAAATTTGCAAAGGGCAGAAATTCAGCATCAGTATAGTCTTGGATAAACCCAAAAAGTGTCATTAAAAAAAAAAGATCTGCTAATGTAGGCCTACACGCTGGCCAAGTTGAGAAGTAGGCTAGTCCTTTGTTTTGTTTTTCTCCCTCGATTTGTTATCACGAGAGGATAGAAGACATCGTATAGCCTGAAGTTCAGATTTTTTTCTTGCTTTGCATATCTGTTCAGCGGTTATTTGTTAAAGCCAATGTATCATTTACTGTTGTACAATATGAAACATTTGTCTAAATAAACATTTTACTTTTTTATTACTAAATACATTGTGTGGCCTTGATAAAACAAAACCACCATTAGCTACGTTGTTTATGATGGGCTTAATCTGCGACAAGAACCTTGACCTTGGATAAATTCGCTTCTTATTTCAAAGGAAGCTGCTTGACAAATTTTATTTATTATTTTAGCTGTACAAATATAAATAATTTAAAAGAAATTTTAATGGGCAAAACTGTGACATTTTATATTTGTGGGCGAATAGTTTACGACTAAGAAAGCCGTATGATGCTCTTATGAACGGACATGTGGTCTTTCGTGAATTTTACAGTTCAGAGCAGGAAGTGTGCTTTGACTTCTGTCTTTCTGTGATCAGCAGATATGATTCCATGCATATTCCATACACTATTAACCCATAGTTCAAACAACAAATGGCCTAGTGACCGTGCGGGTGCAACCCACAAAAATACAAGTTTATAGAAGACTAGTCCCGTTAAAGACTTAAATAAATAGCCGACTGAAAATGGTTCTTTTGCTACAAGTTTGCTTTGACTGCATAAAGTAGGTTAAAGGTTTGATAAAGGCCTAGCTAATAGTTGTAAAGGTAATAGCCTATCTCTAAGTTTGTTGCTCTTGTCTTTCTTGTCCGTGTCAGATCGCTCTCGCTCACCTTATTTACCCGTCAAAACACCGCAGGACCCTGCCGAAAATATACAAATATTAAGAAATCTAGTAGATTGCAGATAGCCTTCGTTTTCCTAATTTAAAACAATTTATTAGGCCCACTGTCTCGTTAATCGCAATAATTTGAGCAAAATCAATAGGCCCAACAACCAATGATCTCTGAATAAATACAGTATTTATTAATGTTATCTCTTATCTAAGAGCATGCTTGAATAATCTCATAAATGAAGTGTCCTGTCAGAATTAGAGGCAGTAGGCTGCGTGGCCAGTGTTGATCGAAATGTAAAACCTTCCGTTTTAAATGTTAAGAATAATATTTGTATAAAAAGAAATAAACAAAAAGTTAAGTAAAATACATTTAGCTTTGTTAAAATGTCTTAGACATAAATTGACACGCCGAATTGCTAATTCATCGCTCTAATATTTCTGTGGCAATGCAAAGTTTAAATATGGACCGATTTATTCTGGAGTAGTTGAGCTCAAGCGGGCTTCCTTTGGGTTTGCCTTGTTAATTAAACACAGTACTGATATTGAAAAATAGCTAAAGGAAAATGGTTTGAACCTAAATAGAAGTAGCCTACCATATGAAAACGCAAACAATAATGTCAAATGAAGAATCATTTTTAGGCGGAGCAGTTCAAAGGTTCTTCTTCATTAATTAATGGCACTACAAAGGTCTACAAAGTCAAGATATAGAAATAACTGCGCAAAATCTTTCATATTAATACAACAAGGTTAATTAAAAATTACCACGCCTAAAATATGCGCCTCACATAAACGGTTTTGTGGATTCTGGCCTATACTGATTGTCATGTAACTTCACGGCAGCACGACGCGCCCTCTTCTGGTTGTAAGCATGTAACGCACCTCTACTATATACACTGTAACTTGCAGGTTAGGTTAAGATATGCATAGTAATATTAGGCCTTATAGTTTAAAATAAATATTACAACATGCTCTGATCATCACTATATTTACAAATTTTTGCCTTTGTGAGTCTTCATTATATTTTGAAACTCAAAATCTGTTCCAATTAAAAAAAAAAGCTAGCTAAATTTCAATTTGATAAACCATTATTTTGTTTATCCATATGGTGATTTAATGATGAACGCATCCAAATGTAAACCTTTTAGGGGAAGCACTTTACATTTTTGAAAGTAAGATTTTGCCATAATGTATAAATATTACAACCATTAATCAAGCGGAGCAATGCATCGGTTTATTGAGCAATGCTTATGGGACAGAGTGCTTTTAAATATTTTAGGCCTACAGCACATACACACAAGAGCTGCACATTTTCATGACGTAGATAACAGTTATGACAAGTAGGCTGACAACCGATAATATCTTCCTTTGACAGCATATTTAAAAGGGCTCACATTTCTTTCAACGCTTTTTTCTCTTCCTCAAACATTAAAGTATCAAACTCACACTGTACCATCAACATGGAAGCAAGTTTACAAATTACAACACACGAGATCATAACTCTATACAATTTGAGACAAAGTGAAGTCCTTTTCCCCCAAAAGCTCATAGAAGTGGCTTCTTTGAGATTCACGTGTGCTGTACAGACATCAAATTCAAAGTCAGGGGTGTGTGTGTTCATGAAGCCTCTTGCCTCTTCCACCGGAAACTGTCCTAAAAACAAGAACTGACATTGCTTATTATCTAATTAGTAACTGATAGGACAGAAATCGAAATACAGCAACACACCGAGCCTCAAAAAATGTTAATAAAAGACGACTTCAATTATAACAACAATGTAGTGTAATTAATCATTTCAGGAAAATCTTTACGTTTTTGTACCGTTAGGACTGCAACATTGTCATAATATTGCAAACACATAATACACTTGCATATTTACACATCTACACAGGAACAGCAAAACCACCTTAGGATTTGTCCTATTCACCTTTCCCTTTTTAGAAAATAACATTTTTCAAACGTCTCTTTTTAAAAAATGATTCAAATACAAAATTAAATAATTCAGAGTAAAAAAGGCACACCCTCGCACAGTGTATATATGTCAACACATACAGTAATATATTTAGGATTACTTTGCAAACGATATTTCAGAAGAAGACATATCACAATATCTATATATTTTTTATAATACTAAAGGTCTCTGGGATCACAAAGTTTCAACAATAATGAGAGAGAGAGATATCAACAGTAAGAGGCAGCATTCTCTCGCTCTTTACAGTGCAGCTGAAACACTATACGCAGATTCAAGCATCTATATAGCGCCAGCACAACTGCATTCTCAAGAGAACGGCCCACTGTAAACTTGCTAAATATTACTGTAAAAAAAAAAGGAGGTACAAAATATGCTTCGATTTTAATATGATGTTCCCTAATCATGAGCTAAACAACATAAAACAGGCAATGTTTTGTTCCTTCACTAGGGATACAAAAGTGGCAACGCACATGTAACCCATTAGGTGCTTAACACGTTCTACGAATCACTACTATTGCATGACCCTCCGCGAGTCAGTGGTAAAACTGGAATCATTTGCATAAACGTTTTGGTGCATTACATCATGTGCAAAAACAGTTGCGTTATACTAAACATTATTATCGGAGCCAATTGCAAATATTGAGCTCCTGTGCAAGACTTTACAATGCACAACAGGCAGATCATCTAAATCCAATTTGCTGATAGGATCTTAATTATAGATGCAGTAATTGAGCCTGAAGTTGCATTCTTTTCTAATGTTACAAACGCTTTGTAAACAGATTTGATTACTGTCTGCAGCTAAAGTGCAATAAACACTTTTGTTTGACTTTTTTTTATTCCGACTCTGGTCATATTTGTTCAGGGCTAAATTTATTTTATAAATTGAACTATATTTTAGTTATTTAAAACTGGACTTTTTAATTAAAAGGAATAGTTCACTTAAAAATAAAAAAAATAAATTTGATGAAAATGTACTCTGTCTCAGGCCATCCGAGATGTAGATGAGTTTGTCAAAACAGATTTGGAGAATTACATCACTTGCTCACCAACTCTGCAGTGAATGGGTGCCGTCAGAAAGAGAGTCCAATCATAATCTGTTAAAAATGCCTTGATGAATTTGTTTATTACAAACATGCATCTTTTTGCTTCACAAGACATTAATCGATCAGCTGGAGTTGTGTGGATTACTTGTGGATTATTATGATGTTTTTATCAGCTCTCATTCTGACGGCACCCATTCACTGCCGAGGATGCATTGGTGAGCAACTGATGTAGTGCTACATTTCTCCAAATCAGTTCATATGAAGAAACAAACTCAATTACATCTTGGAATGTCTGAGGGTGAATACGTTTTCAGCAAAGTCAAATTTTTGGGTAAACTATTCCTTTGAGAACAATTAATTTTTCTCCCTAAAGAACATGAGGACAATAAATATATAAGCAACTTTGAGAATTCCAGTATGGTAATCATACCACGTAGCTGGGCACAAACAACATCACTCGGTTTCTCAATCAACAATATCTAACACAAAGGTACAGAACGCTATATATGCATGACTATATCACATGTAAGCTTTATCAACCACATGGAGCCATAAACCTACCGAAAAATCCAACAGAGGAGAAAAAGTAAACAATTTGTAAACAAAAAAAAAAAGATCTTGACAGATCTCAGACGCGATCCTGTGACAAGTAGGAGAGAGACACTGGATCTGTTACCCACAGCAAAACCTCTCCCAGGATATGAGCTCATATGTGACCACCTGTTACTCCGCCTCACTCCAGCCTCAGGCAGCAGTTAGGACAGAATGGTGGTAATGAAATCATAAAACCGCTTTGAATATTGCTCGGGGTTGACCGTTGAGATCTCAGCCCCTGCCTGGAGAAAGAGAGAGCCAAAAAAAATGTAAACTGAGGACTAATTTAATACTATTTTTATGACATATTGGACTCTCACCCCATGTTTGACAGTCTTTGCTGCGTGGGCTGCTTTCTTCTTGGCATCATATGGAGTGAGAATGTCAATCACCGCCATGAAGTAGATTTCTTTTTTAGGAGCATCTGAAAGGTAGAATGCACTACTGTTATTAAGCAAGATACAACTGAAATAAAGTGAGACAGAACTGTTACTTGCTTTTTGGCACAGTGCTGCACTGCCTGTGCTGAATATTTAACTTTAATTTAATCTACTGACCTTGTGCATCCATTTATATGCCTTGCAAACTGAAATGCATTTAACATTGTTGTTGTAAATACTGCTGACTTGTCACCAGTTTAGCTGGATAACATGGATAAAGTTTTAAAAATGTGCAAAAATTCCTTGTGACAGCCTTGAAAGCATTAGTGACATGTTAAAAACTACAAATCAGTCAGTAATGTTATGCATCATTTTCCTGCAGAAGTGTGTTTATTAATTTATGAGTTGCTTTACAGCTGTGTAATTTTTTTTTAGCTTGTTGCATATTTTATTTTTGTAATGAAAAAAGCAGGAAAATGTAACGTTTAATGATTGAATATTTCTAGTAAATATAAAAAAGCATTTATAAAATTTGGGAGTTGCATTACAGCTGTATACTTTCAAGATTGTTACTTTTTTTGTTTTTGTAAAGAAAAATGACAATGTAACATTTAATGAACAAATATTTATAAAAAAAAGTTAAAAAACATTTATGAATTGCATTACAACTGTATTATTTCCAGCTTGCTGCATATTTCTTTTTGTAAAGACAAAAAAGAAAGAAAAGGAAAGAAAAAATAAGGTTCCATTTAATGCTTTATATGTATTTTCATTGTTATTTTATGTTAACTACTATAGTTAACTAATGTTAACAAATGGAACCTTATTGTAAAGTGTTACCTAAAATATAGCATTTATAAATATTTCTAGTATATATATATATATATATATATATATATATATATATATATATATATATATATATATATATATATATATATATATATATACACACACACACACACACACACACAGTGCCCTCCAAAAGTATTGGAACAGTAAAGACAAAATTGCTCTGTTGGCTGTGGAGTCAAGACATTTGCAAATATTAAAAGATGAATATGAGACAAAACTACAGAAGGTCACATTTTATTATTGGGTGATTCAACATATAGATGTTTTACCAGCTAAGTTCAGCACTTTTCGAGTTTCATGCCCCTATCTGATGTGAGCATATGTATTGGAACAGTTGCCTCACGGGTCTTTCTAAGTGATCAGCTGTGTCCTGTTGCATTAATTCTTCAAATATTAAAATCAGGGAATGTGTCGTATCAGTTATATCCACTACTTCTGTATTCTGAATCTTGCATTCGATGATGACACACACAAACCAGGATGAAGATGAGGGAGCTGACTTTGAGAGAAAAGCAAGCAATTCGGATGCTAAAAGAAAAGAGGAAGTTAATTAGAGCTATAGCAAAAACAAAAGACATGGAGAAAACAAGAGTTTGGAAAACACCAGCAACCAACAACGACCTGATCGGCTGAGAAAAAAACAGTAGTTGATGACAGACAAATCAAAAGCTGTGAAAATGAACCCTAAAAGACGTGTCTGTAAAATCACCAACAACTTCCAGAAAGCTGGGGTGATGCTCTGACAATCTGCTGTCCTCAGGAGACATTGACACAGAATTACAGATGCTACACAGCAAGATGCAAACCTCTGACCAGCACCAAAAATAGAAAGACAAGATTAGAGTTTGCAAAAAAGCACAAAGGTTTGGCAGAAGAGTTTTGGAACTGTGTTTATGGACCAATGAGACAAAGATGAACCTTTATCTAAGTGATGGGAAAGCAAAAATGTGGAACTGCAAATGATCCCAAGCATACAGCCTCATCTGTAAACATGGTGGAGGTGGTGTCATGGCATGGACATGCATGGATGCCTCTGGAACAGGCCCTCTCAACTTTACTGATGACTTAATGTATGATGACAGTAGCAGAATAAATTTGGAAGGGTCTAGCCTACCAATATTCAAGAAAAATGCCACGAGATTAATTGGGAAGTGCTTCATATTGCATCAGGACAATGACCCAAAACACCCTGCCAGTTCAGTCAAGGAATTTATAAGGGCAAAGAAATGGAAAGTCTTAGATTGCCCAAGACAATCTCCAGATTTAAATCTGATTGAACTTGAACTTCACCAGCTGAAGAGGAGAGTAAAGGCAGAAACTCCCCAAAACAAGCAACAATTGGAATTGGCTGCATTAAAGGCTGGGGAAAGTATTTCTTTCAAAGGATGAGACCAAGAGTCTGGTGATGTCTATGGGTCTCTGTTTAACTTAATTCTAGCTGGAAAACGACTCACTTTCATGGCTCTTGATGGCATATACGTCAATGGCGGGATCAAACTCTCCCGGGCCCAGAGGTCTATTGCTGTCTAGTGTGTTACTGGGGCTGTCTGGTGGGGAACCAGTGGCCCCTCCGTCACTTTCCGTCCCCTCCTCCTCTCCAGCGTCGTTGTCTTCACTCTCCTCCTCGGGCTGTTCCTGCTCCCCTCGCTCCACATCATGGATCCCCACCAGCAGACTGTAGTCCATCAGCTTCAGCTGGGCCAGGAACTGGAAACACATTTTCCAAGGGATTAAGCATGAAACATTCATTGTCTTTTTAATTAGACACAGTTTAATGACGCAGAGGGGTGATTAGGACGAATGAGTGTTTAGATAAGAGTTTAATGAGCCAATTACATTAAACAAAGCAAGTGAACAGGACGAAAGCAGTAAAGAACATGATGAATAATGCACACAGACCTCTACGTCATTCTTCAGTTTCTCCAGGAACATTTTCTTGTTCTCCTCATCGATGTAGATTTTCTGGCCGTCGTTGATGAAGTCATTGTCTTTGTAAGTTGGAAGCTCCTTGGTCTGTTATTCACATTGGGAAATAGTGTTAAAAGTTCATCAACAGCAACATGTGAAAATTGAAACTTTCAGTTTGCTCAGCAGTGAAATTGTTTCAGCAGCAATAAATAAAATAAAATAAAATTTACTTTAATTTGACTACAAAATTCAAACATTTAAATGATGCATTTCTTGTTTTTTGTCAACTTTCTGTTATATCACACTAAAATTCACCATCTAAAAAATAATCTTTAGGGGTGAAAAAAGTTTTGATCTGGTACACTTATGATCTGCTCACACAACAAATGAACATCTGAGACTTCACTAAGTGAACTTAACAATAGCAGATCACAGAAGCAGTGGAGTGTAATATAAAGCAGACTGCCTCCTGTGGATACTCAGAGCAACGGGGTGTGATTTCAATTTCACGATTAGAGCCAACAGACAATTACAGCATTCAAATAATTACAATGATTAAACCAAGGCTTATTTCCTAAATGCCTACTTCCACAAACATCGGCAATTCCAAACCAAAGCCTACAGCAGCTAGTGCCAAGATAAAAGGGATAGTTCACCCAAAAATGAAAAAAAAAAAAGTTTTTATTTTCTCTCACGTTGTTCCAAATCTGTAAGACTTTCCTTTTTCTGTGGAACCCAAAAGACGATATTTTCCTTTTTGGCTGAAATATCCCTTTAATACATTGATCTGAATTTCATGTGTTAGATTTGCAGTGCATTAAATATTTCAGACATTTATAAAACATCAAATAAAGAAAACATTATTTAGCTAAATAACCAAGTAATTTATCTTTGTGAAGTCCTGTAGAAGAACTGAAAAAAAAAATCTACATTGGTCTCTCCAAGAAACATCAATATATATATATATATATATAAAATGTTTTGACCTTTTATGACCTATTCAACATTTGATTCCTGAGCCTTCAATCAAACTAACAGAACATGCAGATGGACATATGAAGGTATATATAAAACCTATATGGATCAGCAGAACACTTAAATGCTGACGCACTAGCATTCCAGTTCTTTTCACAAATTCCAGCAGAGATTGTCGAAGAAGTCACCGCTTTATTTCTGGAACAGGAAGTTAGGAACTTAAAGCACCAGCCCTGGGCTTGGGTTTACAGTCCCTTGTGGGATCCAGAGGGAACGGTGATTTCCTGAGGCAAAATGCGGGGTAAAGCATGTTGAAGAAGAACAGAGCAATATGGGACAGTTCTTTGCTGTCGTGTCCTTACGTGTCTTATGGCGCAGTAAAAGCGTGTGGCAATCCGGATGGTTTGTAGCTTTTGGCTCATGCGTGATTTGGACGGAGCCTCCTCAGGTGGACGTGGCTGCAGGGAAAAGGAGCGTCAAATGCAAGCAGCTTCACCCAAAAATCAGTGTGTGGAGGTAAGAGACGAGAGCTTTCTACATAACTTTGAGAACTTGTTTTCTTAGTCATTTTTAACTTCATTTCATAAAGCAAAGGTGTAAAGCCTTAAGGAGAAAATGGAAGAATTAAAAAGATGGAAATATCTCACATACATGCATCAAATGAAAACACACCAAAAGTACAGAGTGATATAAAGTTGACTGATAACATGGCTGTTACAGTAAACAAGTGAAGACACAAAATATCACGGGAGAATGTCAATGGGATAATTCACTCAATGAAAATTTACTCGCCCTCAAGTTGATCCAAACCTTTAGGAGCTTCTTTCTTCTGCTGAACACAAAAGGAGATATTTTGAAGTATGTTGGCAACCAAACAGTTGTTGATTCCCACTGACTTCCATTATATGGAAAAAAGTACTATGGGAGTCAGTGGGTACCAGAAACTGTGTGGTTACCCACATTCTTCAAAATATCTTCTTTTGTGTTTAGCAGAAGAAAGAAATTCACACAGGTTTGGAACAACTTGAACTTGACAGCTTTTCATTTTGGGAGAACTATCCCTTTAAGGAAATCACAGTAGAGAAGCAAAGGAAATATTACATCAAATACAGTGAATGACAACAAATCTAGTCTGTATATGACACATAATTACAAATATACATCAGTTCATATTTGCCAATATTTTGAGAGTATCATATACAGCATTAGAATGTAGATATAAAATCTCAATGGAAGAGAAAGTAATCGAAGAAACAATTTAACATGCCAGAAAGACTAACATGCATATAGAAATATATATATATATATATATACACATACATGCACATCATTCACATGCCCTCCATATGTACACAGATATGAAACAAAAAACAAGATCAGGTTTGCCTTATGCGAGTGGATCCTATACACAAGTATAAACTGCAACTCATTAGCCTTTTATTAATGTACAGAATGTTTTTATATAGTTTCCACAGTAATTCAATGTAAAAACATGTAATCCAACAAGTCCTGAAGACAAGCACTCAATCTCTAATCTATTATTTACAGTGGTTTCTTTTACCATCTCTTTACATTCAGAGATCATTGCACTTAAATTGCAGTGTAAAACAATAGGGTATCACAATATACAGAGACACTACGGTTCTTAGGTTTAAATTAATCCAATTATTTTCATTCTTCTCAGGACTCTGAAGCAAATTAAATCAAGCAAACACTGAACAGAAAAGGAGCACAGAGAGTTTTTTTCCCCCAAGGAATGGAGTAGAAAATGGGATCTTTCACACAGGAGAATTTTATTTTGGGAGTTTATTAATATACAGCACACATGGAAAGGAAAATGATGTTATAACTGTGATTATAATGTTTTTTTCTTACACAATTTTCAAACTTGCAGACATGCAATACATTCAACATGCAAATGTGAGTTTATTTTTTGAACACTTATGTAATAATACACTGGAACATTTTTAGCACAGAAGTTCACCCCCTTTTCAAAAATTCTATTCCTTCTTCATATAATAAAAAAAATTAGGGAGAGTTTACCTTTTCTTTGTCGCTAGCCTCTCTTGCCACTGTGGATCCCTAAAAAAAACATTTATTGTCATTAAACCATGACTTTTCTGAAGTTATTTTACTTGCTTCAGTGACACATTTAAAACAATTTAAGACCTAATTCAAAAGAATCATTTGTTCATGAATCAGACATCACTACTTTCCTCATGATTCATGAACTAGATTGGACGTAACAGGGAAAACTAGGGTGGATGTCATGATTTTTTGTGAATAATGAGTTAAAGCTATTATATGCCTCAAAAGTCTTGAAATAGAATACATTTTATGGACCCCCATCTATTCATTTTCATTATACTATAGACGAGACAGGCTCGTCAAACTAGAACTGTACTCACCTTCAGGTCATATTTTTTGTAAACAGGCAGCCGGTGACTGAAGACATTGCGAGTGACGATCATGTAGGTCTCATCTCCATCCACTGTGAGGCGATACATGCCCAGAAACTGAGGGAGCAGCGTGTTTCCATGGCACTCGACTATATACTAAAGTGGGCAAATACAAAAGATTCACTTCACAGCTTGTGAGCGTCGTCGTAAGATCAACAAAGAAACAGATGCTCCCTCTACCTGGTGGTACTTTTTCAAAATGTTGTGCATCTCGGCCACGTCCTCGCTGGTGATGATCTTGATGGCATACCTCTTGTTGTACGAAGTGTGGAAACGAGCTCCACTACGGCCCTGAGCATCACTGGGAATTGGGGCCCTGCGTGTCAGAGAGTTCTGCCACGGGAGGAAAGAACAGTGAAGGATTTCACACTGCCAGGCTTGCACTAAACAGCTCCAATAAAACGGTGAAAAGCTACTGGCACTTCTCCTAGACTGCAGTCTGCAGTCAGCCTGGAATGCCAGACTGTACTGTCTGGCTACTTCTTTTATTGAACCTCATCACAAACTGGCAGATTTTGCTCATTTGGATGGCAAAACATCCTCTTCTATGGCAATGGGAAAAATGAGAAAGAACGTGTGGCAGTTACTGCCCTGTGCAGAAAGACAGGAGTCAGTGGGTATGCATTAAAATGGCATTATTCAACCAGCAAAAGCACAGCTGCGTTACTGCCTGTGCTTTGGATGCCATCTTTAGTATAGCTGCCAAAAATGCAAGGTTCTCTGCGGTTCACTGCAATAGACACACTCTGTGTTGCCGTTGTACTGAGTGGGTACAATGTTAAAAGCTGCTCCAAATTTCTGACAAAAAATTATTTAGTAAAATGAGTGGTTCTCAATTGGTTTTGCTTTAGGATTCCAGATTTGAATTCCAAGAATTGATCAAACTGTCAAGATTATCAACAAATCTGAAAATTATAAGAAAAATCTGAAATATAATATAATAATACAATGAACTGCAACAGGCCGAACAATATGCAAAAAAAAATATTTTATTTATTTTTTACCTTGTGCATGGTTTTGCAGATATGCCAAGATTTTTCTCATGACTATTAAGCCCTGTTCACACCAAGAACGATAACGATATCAGCGCCCACACCAGCGAACGATATCGTCTGTTTAGTCTAAGCGCATGCGCATCTGCCGCTTTAAATTCTTCAGCTCCTTATAGCAAGATGGATTCTGATTGGATGCCAATGTTTGTATCGTTCATCAGCTGGAAAAAAAATCATTCTGAAAGTGATTCCAACAATATCGTTTCTGTGCCTTTATCGTTATGTGGTGTGGAATCTGCTATTCTTTAATATGGAGAATTGAGAATTGCTTTCTTTATAGTTATCGTGCTTGGTGTGAACGGGCCTTTAGAAGCCTATTTTGCTATTCTACCTGTGCACAATTTCTTGGTTAGCTGCATTAGCATTGTTTTCCCCCTTACTGTCCCTTTCTCAGAACAGGCCACATAAGCCATTATTTTTTGGTTATGATGACCCACCAACTGAGAACCACTCTTGTTGATATTCATATCGGTTTATTGTTTATTGATTTGAAGATGTTTTACTGAAGTCACCTGAAGACATTCAAACACAGTGCACAATGCAAAAATTCCTACATAAATACCCTGCACTTTCACTTCAATGAAACTTAAATGCTGATTCCTACAATCCCAGCGCTGGGTCAACAGTAGTGTAAGTGTAGTATTGAAGTATTCTGGGAAATGAGCCAAATTCAATACAGTATTTTCAACACATGGCATTTAACTTGATCTGACCCTGAAAGATCTGATGATGGCTGTAGAAACTAAAACCTGATATTATTGCAGTTTACTTATAAAACCTCTATATATGAACTGAGAACCACAAATGCTTCATTTTAAAGAGGTCATATCATGAGTAATAAACATTTATTTCCAGGTGAATGGATCAAGGTTGAATAACGGTTCAAGTTTCAATTTTACAAAATAAATCAACAAATGTCATTTCAACGTTACTTTTCATATAGATTTTCAACGTTTTGTCTTCAACTAAATTTCAATGTTAATGTATACATATTCTGTTAACCTTTTTACCACCATTTAGAATTAAATGTGGTTTCAACAATTTTCAAAATTGAATCAACAACATCTGACAGATTCCAGCAGTGAATGTTACTTTCAGACCTTAAACTTCACATTTGTGCAGCACATCTCAGAGTGAATGTGTCATGGTGCACTGCAGACTTTGCAAAGAGGCTTATTGAAGGATGAGGCAGTAAAAAAATGATATTGGACATGACAAACTTGCAATCGATGTGGGCCCACACTGCTGCTCATTTCACATTTGAAGAATGAAGAAAATAAAAACTTAAATGTAACCATTCTGGGGACAAAAAACTAACATTGTGAAAAAATAAATAAACAAAATATAATAATGATAAAATAAAAAATGACCTCAATATATGATACAACCCCTTATGCCATAGTCTGTTAGAATACTCGATTATGATTGGCTGGCAGGTGTGCATTAAAACTGTTTAACGCACAGGTAGTTCCAAGTAGGGCTGCGCAATATTTTGTTTCAGCATCGATATTGCGATGTGCGCATCCGTCATCGTCATATCGCAAGATGTGCAATGTTTAATACACTGATCGTTATATAGCAACCTTTGCGAATCATTTGAACTTTGTGTCAGTATGTCATAAATAGCACGGGGCATCAGTTTACTGTCGGGGATTTGTCGTGTTGCATCGCGCCGCATCCAGTGAGACAGCATCACTGATTATAATGGGTTCTATATTATTTTATCGCATTATGTGTGTCAGGTGTACACACGGTGAGAGCCACGTAGATGCACGTGAACACTGAATTCCGTTCACTTTCGCATCTATGTGCCTGAAATGACACATATGCGCAAAATTATGTCAAAATGCATGTCTTTGCAAGTATCCTTGTAAACACAGTTGCTTATGGCTTACGTGAAGATAAACAATTGAGAAAGAAAATGGATGTGTAACAGTATATTGGTTCACAGGAGTTTAATATTCCTGTTGCATTCTGTGTCACGGATGTTAAACAAACAAAACACACAGAGATAAATCACTTTTGTAGCTTTAACACAGATTTATTAGATTTGATTTATACAGTGAAGACTATGCAGTGGTATTTTACATTTGATTCTTCAATTTCTGTACCTGAATACGATTAGACTTAACTGAAAAATATAAAGCACTGTTTATTTCATTTGTATTTTTGTTCTATTATATTTATTTATGCTTGTAATTTGTTTATTATTCCTACAAAAATCACCCCAATCATAATCCCCCCCCCCCCCCCCCCCCCCCAAATAGACCTATTCAAGTCATCTGGTGATTTTTTCTTCATATAGCAATAAATAAACAAAATATCGCAATTTGAGTTTTTTCCAATATTGTGCAGCCCTAGTTCCTAGTTTAATCATGTTCAATATTAAATATGCTGATTTCATTTCACACACACACACACACACACTGCGCACAAACTGAAACATTCAGGAGCACATAAACTTGTTGTCAGGCCTTCCCATGACTTTTATTAATAAAATAGCTTTGATACTGTATCGCTACATTATATTTCTCAGCAAGGAGGTAACTAAACACAAGTAAAGTAATTCAATTGTTCAAGTAATTCAACTAAAGCTTAATTGTTTGTAGAGAGAGACGTGGAAACACAGGTAATTCACACACGCAACTTCTTTCTCACTCTAGATAACTAATTCAAATAATAAATTCATTCAAATAAATGTGATCTTACAGCACTATTTCATCTCTCTGTCTGATTCAAAGCAGGCAGAATGCTAGATCTAACAAGCTGTAACTGATGAAAATAACTGTCATTTTTACCCTTCCAGTCAAATATTTCCCTCTAAACATCATATCCAGCTTTAACCTGTCAATGCTGGCAAATGGCCAAACGAGGCAAAGCATTAGTTTCTAATAATTCATCAGACCAGAGTCACTTATTCTGCTTATACTACAGTTACACCTCAAATATTGTTTATATGTTGTATTTCAAGACATTCGTTAGGTTTTTGTCCTTAAAATGCTTGTGTGTAGGATTAGCTTCTTACGCATTTCAACCCACGCCTCTGTTGCCAATTCCAAAACATCATTTTAGACCAGAGTAACAGTGGCCTGAGCCGTTGATAGCAGACAAAGGCAGTTAATAATGAAGTAATTATAGAGAGAGAGAGAGAGAGAGATTAAGAGTATGTAAATTACTTAAGTCTCTCAATAGTGTTCGGCAGCAACGTCTCTAATATTAGCGAAACTGTAAGTTTATCTGTTTCAAGAACAGCGCTGTTTTTACCTCGCTTATGATAAATGTCATGCAACTTTTAAGTTGCTAAACTATTTCACTAATAAAACCACTTATACAGAGCAGCACTGACAACAAGTGTGTGCCCGTACTGTATGTGTGTGCATAGATATGCGTGTATACGTTTGAGTGGGAGAAAGAGAGTATGTGCTTTCTGTGCATGGTAAAATTTATTTTTTTCTTTACTATATTTACTTGCTTGGTCAGTGTCATTGTGGGTTTTGGTTATTTTGCTGTTGTAGGCTGTAAGGCCCTTTGAAATAAATGGAATCATTTAGTGAAATGATATGGACATGTAATGTGGTCAAGACCTGCCTGGAACAACTTTAGGCATGTGTTTCCCTGTAAATAACTGCACACCTTAGAACGTTCATCAGCCAATCAGATTCAAGGATTCAACAGCCCCGTAGTATAAACTATTGTAACGCACGGCATAGAAGCTAAGGACCATCTGACATGCAGTGGACATGCACTGGACAAGCACTTGACCACTTACTTAAGCACTTATGTACCTGATATTCCTGATCATCAATGGAGAACCGCTCCCTCAGATTGCGGAAGACTAGAGGACAGTACTCCTTAAACTTGAAATGGCTTGGCATGTTCTCTCTTTGGAAGCAGAAAAAGGTGCAAAAGCTGATAACTCACAAAAGCAAAGCAATGAGCACATACATAGCAAAATTATCACATAAAGTTGAGGAAAAAAAACTGGAGTCAGTTTTTCTTACTTGTTGAAGAGGTGGTTGTCCACCTTGATCTTTGAGTTGGCTTTGAAGTCATCAGGCATCAGCATAACAGGAATCTGGATGTGACTGAGTTCATTTATCTGGAAGAAAATAACAGGGAGAAAATTATTAAATAATGCCAGATTACAAAATAATTTGAACAGCTGAGCCATATCTAAAATAGCTTTATATCTGTTGTACAGGAGACTTCTGGACCTCCAAATGAATAAATCAGAGCGTTTTCTTATTTACCGAGAACTATCTGCAGTACAGGGGCCATTCCTCAAAATGTGCTGCACTGATGGACCGCTGCCAAGAAACAACTTCCTTTCACTAACAACAGCAGCAGTGAAAAACAGAGCCGTCTGCACCAACAGAGTAAGCATTACTTATTGGCCGGACTGTTCACTTCCTTTTTATCGTTTTAAATAATTCAGTACATGACAAGTGGTCTTTCGTGGCAATAGCACATGCATGACTACACTTAAACACAAGTCAGTTGTTTGACTGAGAAAGGTGCCTACTTATCCAAGGATAACCAACCAGATTTTGGTGCACATGTCCGTTTGTCCTACATGGTGGAATCCAACCTGGCTATTTGACACTCCTGTTCCATCACTTGAACACAGACACACACACAACACACACACACACAATGACGTGTTGTGTGTGTGCAGAGAGTTATTTTTGTGCATCTTCCTGTGCCTCCATCTGTCCCTGCTGCATCAGGCCGTGTCCTCTTGTCGATTAAGAAGCATTTCAGTAAAGAAGGCTATGCTTTGTGATTTAAAACTAAGCCAAACAGTAGTCTACAAAGAGATAAAAAAGAAAGCAACTGCAAGACTGGGGGAGAGGGCAGCAGGTTCACTGAGAGCAGCACTGAAACAGCAGCAGCTGAAAATGGGAAAGGACAAATCACGGTCAACCAGCCTGAGCTTGTCTGACGCAAACACACACACACACACACACACACACACACTTACAATGTATGTCCCACGCGATTCAGAGTAAAACTGTATTGAATTTTTTGGTATGAATTTAATGATAAATTTTAATAATAATGATAGCTTATCATATTATACCACATAATTTATCATCAATTTATATCATATTTATATTTAAATACATATATTGTAAATACACAATACAATTTTATATATAAAAATATTTAATGTGTGTGTGCATGTTTTAATAATACCGTACATGCATATATATTAGAAAAAGCCATATAAATATGCCACATTAACAAATAATAAATTGAATAATATATTACCGTATATAATAATTATACTTTTTTACATTTATTGATAATATATACATGCATGTTAAATATTAAGATATGTAAAATTATATATATATATATATATATATATATATATATATATATATAATTGTTCCATTAATTGTTCCATAACTAAATACTATAAAATATATATAAATAAAGTTAACATTAAGCATTTAAAACTAGACATTCCACTTGAAAGCACAGTGTATGCATGATAATTTTTCCCTTAATGCTAATAAAAAAATAAAATTGGCAATAAGAACTGTGACTAGGGCTGCAACAACTAATCGATAAAATCGATTATTATCGATTATGAAAATCATCGACAACGATTCACATTATCGATTAATCGGGTCTGCCCACAGTGCACGTCCAACTTCAGGTGGTTAGTCAAATTACGGCACTGAATAATGCATTTCTATGGACAAAATGCATCTAAAAATAGTGGAGGAAACAGAATGAGATTCTGCCGGAGAAGCACGTGATCCAAGCTGCCCAAAACATGATAATTCTTTATTTTAAGCTTTAAGTTAATGCATAAGAGTAATGGCTTGCCCTGTCAGGCGCTTTGACAGATGCGTGTGCGTCCTCAGCGCAAAAACGTTCCGTTTACGGTCATATCCTTATCTATAAATGCCACAAATTCACGCGAGCATTTCCATTTTTGCATAAAGGTCCGTCCTGACAGTCTGTGTTAAGTTTAAAATACCGAATGAGCGCCGGTGCGGCGGGCGCGCGCACGCGCGTCAGACGGACAGGACACAGTAGAGAGGGAGACAATTAATAGGCTTTTCAGCGCAAACATATCCATTGTGCTGAATTATCTGTTGTTGAAAGTTAATTTAAGGTTTAAAATAAATTAAAATATTTTATGAGAGTAGGAACTGTAAAGGGATAACAGCGTGTAATGAGACGCTCCATAACGGCCTTTTACAGGATAAAGAAATGACGAGGTGACTGTGATCAAAGTAGTTCCTGCAGAACATTACTCTTACCTGTTGGTTAACACTGAGTTTGTGTTTTTATTCGTCTTTATTATTATCTTTATTATTTTAATTTTTAATAGAGGTTTAAACTATATTCAGTTTTTACAATGCTTAACAAATTTATGTAAGTTTTTTAACAATGTGTTTATGTAAGGTTTGTGCCACTGCTGCTCTAAAGTAACAGTATTGGTGATAACCAAAATAATTTTTCGGCTTTCTGTACTGGTTAGTACTCCAATATGTGTAAGCTCTTTAGTAACAGTAGTAGGCTATTTTTAATGCTATAATATCATTATTGCTGTTATCTATGAAAGAAAACCAGAGCACTTATTTTTTTTTTGTATTTTTTATTTGAGTATTTTTTTTTTCGCGATACCCAATTGCAGTCAAAAAGTACATAAACAATACCAGCAAGAATGCAAGCTGTTATGAGGCCATTTTTTATTATTATGTCCAATAAATGACAATAACATTTTTAAATTTAAACAAATTTTTGACAAATTTCTAAAATATGTTTTCTCTTTATTATGATAAGTGGTCTAATAAATTAAGCACTGTATGTTTTCATAGCATTCAGTTGTCACGTTTGTTTGAAGGACATTGGGCAGAATGTGGAATAGTGTTTTTTTTGGTCAATATTTTTTTAATCCGATTAATCGATTAATCGAAAGAATAATCGGCCAACTAATCGATTATCAAAATAATCGTTAGTTGCAGCCCTAACTGTGACGTGATAAATATAAATAGTACAGCGAGAGTGTGTTGATGTAATTACATCCACATATAGATAGTATGTGGCATGTTGGCTCTTGACCCCCACCCCTGTACACTCAGTTACATAATCAACATACAATTTCATTTGGATAAAGCCATTGAGATTAATCAAGCAAGCAACCAGAGGCTTTTCTGGCAGAGTAGGCCATGTGTTTTCTGAAAGCCACTCTAGAACATGCGCACCATTAACATTACAAGCGATTTCATACTTCTTTTCATTGCATTTCAAATCAGAGCTAAAATAATTCCATTACTAAAGCCTGTTTTCTCAACAGACTAATATCTGTCAGCACATACGGCTTATCACCCGCTTTACATAACACAGCGCTACTACAAATTCACATCAAGGGCAACAGACAGTGTCGTTCCTTATGTGAGCCTTGTGAGACTGGCTGAGTGTGTATGGAGGGGTTTTGGGCTCTAGTTAAGGCAATTTCTCATTCTGGCCATTAGTTCCTGCCACAATGGAAGAGGCCTTTATGTCCTTCACCTCAGACTTAAGTTATACCTCCGAGACTCTTATGTAATCAACATGAAAAAGCTCATCTGACTCAGTGCTGAATGAGAGGATAAAACATTTAAAAGGGGAGAAGAGGAAAGGAGGGGTGTGGATTAGATGAGAGAGAAGAGATGAGATGAATCTTAAAGAAGTATGAAAGACATAGACAGGTATCATGAATACACAAGACGGTGTGGATATATATGCGCTCAAAGGAGGGGCTGTATTGGCCTAAATGATAAAAATAGGCTAAACCCACAGGCGATATTCCTGAACACTACATTTATGAGGTCAAAAGATCTCATTGTCATATAGCGTCAATAAAGTAAAACACGAAGGATGGATGGGAAGAATGTGCTAATGATATTTGGGAGCATAAACCTGCAGGCAACACTGATTCGTCTTGGGGTTTAGTGATGCTATTCTACAAAAACACAATGACTGAGAGAAAACAACTGAACGAAAAAGTCCTTCACGCCAAAAATTGACAATCTATGTCTTTACACACACACACACACACACACACACACACATGTTGGGTTTCCATGTTTTATGGGGACATCCCATAGGCGTAATGGTTTTTATACTGTACAATCTTTATGTGCTATTGCCCTACACCAACCCTACACCTAAACTTAGCCCTCACAGGAAACATGCTGCATTTTTAGATTTTCAAAAAACTTTATGCTGTATGATTTATAAGCTTGTTTCCTCATGGGGACCAAAAAATGTCCCCACAAGATTAAGATTTACTGGCATTACTATCCTTGTGGGGACATTTGGTCCCCAGGACGTGATGAATACCAGGTGCACACACACACACAGGCTCTAGGCCTGGTGAGAAAATAAATCAGAAGGCCATTCAAACAACCTCTCCATTTCAAAACTGGGATGCTGGCTTGTGTTTTACTATACTCAGAGGAGATGCATTTGCAAAGTATTCCTTCTTAACTCATATACTGTTGACAGACGACACAACTCTTTCACCAAATTTGACTCTGTCAGAGACTCATATACATATGAGTACATATGAGTTAGTGAAGCATGAAGTTACTCAAAAAATACACTGTATAAAATGATCATGATTTTAACAGTAAAAAGCTGTAAAAATGCTACAGTAAAAACATGTTAATTTGTTAAAAGTAAGTTTTCAAACTTTATACGATGAATAACTGTAATTAAATTCAATGTAATTTTTCAGTCAAATACTGTTACGGCTTTTTGAAAGTGAAAAAGAACAAATCATTCTTCTTTTTTATCAGTTGTGTATCTTACATACGATGTTGTTAAATTAATGTTGTGTTACTTATATTGTGTTACCATGACAGTGTTTAATATTTGTGTGAATGACACCGTGCACCGTATATATACATATTTCTCTTCTCAGGTTGTGGAAGAGCTATTTGTGATGAGTTTTGATTCATCATGTGACTTCCTCACATTACAATCTGTTCAAAACAGATATTAGTACTTCAGTAGGTTGGTATTTTAACATTATATCAGTTACTATCAGTATATTTAAGTTAAGTCTGTAAAATCTAAAATGCTGCTACCATATTTTTTACAATAAAATTCTGGCGACCACAGGTGCTGGTATTTTACCGTAAATTTCACTTTTTTTTTTTTTTAAAAGGGTATTGCCTGAAACTGTTTGACCTTAAACACTGGATGTTGCAAGTTTAAAGATAATTAATCCAGTGCAATGGCCTACAAAGTCTTAATATCAAATATCAGCGTCTACAAGAGTCCTACATAAGAGTCTTGTTTGAGGATGGGTTATACGGCCAACAAAGCAATTCAGACATTTAGATGCCACCAAAGAATAAAAGTGATTATGAACATCATCATTATCCAGTTATCATTTCCTGGATAATATGACATTCCCATGTGATTCTATGGTATTTGAATGATGCCATAAATTAATAAACTAACAAAAAGACATGTACATGAAATTTAGATTATTTCCAGTGGTATCTGAGAGTCCTACAGAATCCACAAAAACAATGAGGTTTTGATATCTTGAGTTCAATGTGTAAATGAATAATTATACAGTAGAGTTTGCACCTCCTCACAACACAGAGGTTACAAATAATAGTTTTAATGCATCTTTTCATGCATGTGCATTACAAGAGCAGCACAAGGCTCCAAGACACTGTTCAGATTCCCAGGAGACCAATTAAACGTTTGTCAGATACCTGGAAATCTTCCATTCCCAAAGGAGAAGCACTCTTTAAACGTGTCATGTTGTTTCCGATTTAAAACACACATATTTAGTCCTACAGTTGGAGTTAATCATAGGAAAAAAATACTAAAACTTTTTTCTTGCAATTAATGATGAGAATAGAAAAGGATATAAATATAAAAATCTGTTTATTATGAGTTCACTAGGTAACTGAGAAATAAACGAGCATTGTTGAGGCATTAAGTGCTGGCAATGGATGAGGAATTAGGGATCTAAATGCTGCCTGCACAGAAGCCTGTATAGTTAGTCATTCAGCGTCTTCAACAATCACGACTGTGTGCCAGAGCCTCTCATCTGAGCTAACACTCACTTTGCTTGCTTGACACAATCATTTCACTGATTCTTGAGGACTGGGACAAAACATGCCACAAAACTGAAAAACAAACATTTATTTTTCAAGAAATTCTTTTGGATGATTCTATCGGATTAATCATAATTATTCACCCACATTTGATTGTAATCTCCTGCTTCTTCCATATTTTTCCTTTCTTATAACTCAATATGGATCAACACCACCAGATACATAAATAATGTGTCAAATGAAATATAAATATTGACAAATAAAGCATTCACGTAAAATAATTAATCAACTGACACCACAGGATGCTTTCAAACTGATTTTCAGCACCATCTGTTGAATTTTCAAAATGTAATGTGATGTGAAAATGTAAGGTGTTAATGACATAATAACAATCTGCATATCACACATATTACAGTAGCCATTTTGTTTTGCTGGTTTTACAACATAACCTACTTAAAATGAGGAAAATTACCTAAAAATCGTAATTTATTTACAATTCAAGTGACAGAGTTGATCATATTATGGCCGTGAGATCTCATAACAGGTGAAATATGTAAAAGGGCCTTAAAAATGAAAGCTGAATTTGAGTTTAAGCAATAAAAATGTTAGAGATATACTTATAAAGAATATGAGAATTGTATTTTAATTTTAAGAATAATTGTGCTTATGTTTTCCTCCTATCTTTACTATTAGTACATTATATATCTGCTTTTTGTTCTTAGATTTAACATAAATATTAATGACTGAATCATTTGAGAACAAGTGTTAATGTTGCCTGTTTAAAACCGAAGTGGCATGTTTTGTCCCATGTCTGGAGATCGATTACTGATCGTGTCGCGCGTGGACAAACACCTCTGCTGTTTCCAGTCGCAGAATGAAGGAAATGCTAGTTTAATGAGGGATCAAGAAGCCGCAAGAAAACTGTCACACGTGCCTTCAATCCGCTCACGCTGAGCCTCGCAGCTGTTATAAACCTGTAAGATAACTGGACCCTTACCGAGTGGTTCACTCCCCACATCAAGACGCTGAGCAGCGGGTCGCTGGCCCGAAACAGCTTCACCTTCTGAGACACGAAATGTTTCTTCTTGGTCTTGGTTTTGCTGGCGATGGCTGCAGCAAGGTTGCTGGCTGCAGAGGCCATGTTTAGCGAGCAGGCTCGGATGAATGAAATCCCTCTCTATGGCGATGTCTTGACACGAGCTGTTCGGAATCAGCAGCGCCCGGCCGGATCTCGACATGCAATTTGTCCCTTTCGTTATTTAATGCATGGCGTTCACGCATCCCTCTGCAAACGCGCAGCTGACGAGCGATGGAGAACTCAGAAATCCCGCTATCCACCAACTCCCACCAGCTAACTGCTAGCTGTCATTGACGTTAGCTTGAAGGTTACAGTTGGCTGGATGTGTGCGCTACCAACTCATTCACACACACAGCTTTGCAAACTAAATCTTAAGCTCGCCCGGCAAAGCATCCCAGAAGCTCAACCGAATGATATCCGTGTTCATCGTGAAATGTAATAAAAAGTAAACAGATGCACAAATTCAGAGATTGTACACCATCTCGCTATAAAAAGGTGTGTCGCCTCATTTAAATCGCGGCGAAACCCCGTTAACAAGCGTTATTTTTGGACGACCATTTACGAATCTCTCAGTGCGAACGTAACTAATTAAAAACAGGCAAAATACTAAAAGGAAACGACTACTGTGCTGCTGAAGTCTAGCCCCGACGAAGAGCAGGCATCTGAAGCTGTATGCAGCAGCTGGACCAGGCTTCACTGCCTCTCTGACAGCTCTGCTTTAGCTCAGATCAGCACGTTGACACATAAATCTTGTGTTTCGCGTAACGCTATTGGCCTCGCGCCACTCTCGGGTTGATACGGCTACAGCATGATGAAATCCAAGTAGTCCTACTGGTTCACTCATCTCGACATCTCTATAAAGCTGTCTAGACAAGACATCAACAGTCTAACCCTGTGCAAAACCAAGTCCACGCAGAAGAAATGTCGCCGAGGACGTCAAACCAATTAATTCTATATGCTACCACTTACCTGCGGCGTAAAAAGCGTGGATAATCAAAATTATTGTAGGATTATAATGCAAATCTAAAACCTCAAATATGCACGTTATATTTTTTTCTGGGGTAGCTTGTATTTCATGCAGACTTAGCTACAGGCCTTTCACAAAAATGTTAGGCAGACCACATTTAATCACAATTCAGCCTGTATTAGATTTCTTAAAGCCGCGCTCATGATCCCCACCCCCACACACACACTTATTAAAGTTGCATTTTTATTTATACATAAACAGATTTTACACGAATTAATTGCACTTTTGAGAAATATGTTGTACACTTCTATGAGATGAAGACATATCGGTATCCTAATAAAAGGTTTATGAAGCGGGTCGTCTCATGGGGGCAGACATGTTAAGATCACATAATTATCTCACTAATTTTGTTATCGGACACTTTTGCTTACAGAATAATTTAACCTGATTGCGCATCGAGGGTTTTTGCAATGGCATTAGTAAATGAAAACTTTTACTTTTGAATGATAGCCTATTCACATTGCTAGTGTAACTGTAAGGTAAAGACGATGCAACATACCACACACACACACACACACACACACACACACACACACACACACACACACACACACACCTGAGCACACTTTTAAGCTGGCAAAGCACTTTTTTGTTGTTGTTTTTTACTGTAGGTCTAAGCTGAAATCTTATGGCATATGTCTTTAATACTTGCTAGATATTAATACCGTCCCCTGTCGTAATCACCAGCCATTTACATTCAGTAGGTAAAAACATTAACAGTCTCTCATCTTTCGGTGTTCTACTGCCCTCTTTAGGCATTATGACGCCATTATTCTTCACGACTAGTGACCGCTACTCATCCTACAAATTAAGAAATGTTGCCGAGATGCGATGTTATCTTTGTCTCTTTAGTCCAGATTTGATGTGTGATGAGAGAAACTAAATAACAAACAACATCTCTAAGAAGCCTACCATTACAAACATCATGCAAACCATTTTCTCACACCTGTAACAAAACACCATAAAGACGAAATAAAATGCGTCACAGCTTACAAAGCCTGACTCTTTATTTAGACCAATTTGCTTTGCTCTTTTTTTGGCTCTTTGAGCATGTACAGAAAAGCCAAATCCCCACGGTCAGTGTTTGATTGCTCCTCCAACAGTCTCAGTGGGTGATGTTTGGTGAAATCTCACGCATCTTTGCTCCAGTTCCCTCACTGCGAGATCAGCAGCACTCGCGAGCCACGCGATTTAAAGCTCTGCGACATAAACTCACCGCATGCTGCAGCAAGTCTGAGATACATATCTGAGATATTTTACAAATTAGTGGATTATCGGAGTGACTGGAGAAGTTATGCTATTTTCCCGGACCATCGCAACAGCTAAAAAATGAATCCTCATTGCGCGCGCTGTGGGAAAATTGTCTACGCAACAGAGAAAGTGAACTGCCTGGACAAGGTATGCTCTCTTCCTTCCGATGCTTATAACTAAAAATGTATAAATGCTTCTGTATAACGTTGTTTCTTAAATATCGTTCACGGATTGAGTTTTATGTGCAATTTCCATCTCTCTACATTTTGCAGTATTGGCACAAAGGATGCTTCCATTGTGAGGTGTGTAAAATGACTCTCAACATGAACAACTACAAGGGATATGAGAAGAAGCCTTACTGCAACGCGTATGTTATTGCCTCAAAATATTAGTTTATTAATTACTTACATGTTCATATACACTGGTTATTTGGTTTTAAATGGGAAGTGTTGAAAATACATAAAGTAAATGTTTACTAATGAATTCTACTTATTTGATAGAACATGAATATGGTAGAGTCCAAAAGCCCAAAATGACTCACTTCCTTTCTCCAAAAAGGCATTATCCAAAACAGACCTTTACAATTGTGACAGACACCCCTGAGAACCTACGACTGAGACAGCAAAGCGAGCTCCAGAGTCAGGTAAGATCACTTGTTGTTCACTATGTAGTCTGTAGTATACTGTAATCACATTATTACACATGATAAAAATATATTTTGAAAATACTGCTTTAAATCTAAAGGGAATATATCTAGGGTAGGCTAATGTTATTTGTTGCTATTGGTAGAGACAATTCAAAGGGATGAGACAATCATTTACAGCCGCATGAGTGTTTCGGCTGCCAGGAAGGGACTGGGTGTGATACTTTGAGGTCAGCATGGAGAAAAGCAAGGCAGCTGTCTACTCCGTGGTGCCCTGGCCGATCCCCTCAGCTTCTCCACCTGGCAGCCCAAAGATGCTGCCAAGTCCATACTGCGGCCTAATCCTGGCATTATCACAGAAAATGTATTTTTTTCTGAAAGATAGGTTAGCGAGCTGTGAAAATATATTTTATGTACTTGCATAACACAAAATTAGTTTGCTGCATTTAATATTGCTCATACTTTGTGTTGGGGCTTGGAAAAAAAATGATAAGCTCAAATCTGGACTAGAAGCAACCCTACAGAACTCCCTCGCAATCAAACAAGAATGCACTTAATACCACTCAGAACACCATACCAACTTCCTTTTTTTCTTGTTCTACAGGTCAAGTACAGGAAGGATTTTGAACAGAGTAAAGGTCGGGGCCTCAAATTTGTCTTGGATACTCCAGAGCTACAGAGACTGAGAAAGGCCCAGGATCAGATCAGTAATGTATGCTTGGAAATGCAGAAAAACTCATGTAGCCAAATGTAAAAAAGCAAATATGTAAATTTGATAAATTAGTGTACTAGATATGCAAGCATTTATTTCTCAAACATGTCCAAACGTTTGGGGTCAGTAAGATTTTTTTTTTCTGAAATAAGTGTCTTATGCTGACCTCTCCTGAATTTATTTGATCAAAAATACAGTGGGAAAAAGGAGTGATATTGTGAAATGTTATTACGGTTTAAAATGTTTTCTATTTTAAATGTAATTTATTCCTGTGATGCAAAGCTGAATTTTCAGTATCATTACTCCAGTCTTCAGTGTCACGTGATCCTTCAGAAATCATTCTAATATGCTGATTTGCTGCTCAAGAAATTTTTCTTATTATTATCAATGTTGAAACCAGCTGTGCTGCTTAAGGTTTTTGTGGAAACTATGATATAATTTTTGCATTATTTAATGAATAAAAGTTCAAAAGAACAGCATTTTTAAGACTCAATTCAATGCATCCTTGCTCAATAAAAGTATTATTCTCACTGACCCCAAACTTCTGAGTGGTAGTGTATACCTCACACTTACATGCGGATGACAAAGCTGACATCTCCATTCTTGCAGGCAAAGTATCATAAGGATTTTGAGGTGACAGGTTTGCATGGAGTCACTAAGGGAATGCACGGGCCATACCTGGTACGGGCTCAGATGACACCTAACCATGAGACGGTGGGGAACAGCACACACAAGGGGGTTCATCAGTATATCATGGAGATGGATCGAAGACCTGGCGTCATTGTGGGTAAGTTCTCTAAAGTGAGATGCTCACACCTGGTAGTAAACCCTAAAAAAAGTGAAATCAGTATATTACTTGTATCAAACTTACAACTGTAATTGTTGTTTTAGCACCTGTTCTCCCTGGTGCATACTATCCCAGTGGCCACAGCCATGGGCACAGCTACATGCATCAGACAAGCATGCATTCACTGAGGTCAATGCAGCTGAAGTCACAACACATGAGCATGGTGAGTCCTGATTTTCTACAATATTATGTAGCATATACACTCTTTTTGATCAAAATGTATTCAGTACCATAAAATACTTACTCGTAATGCACAAAAACTTGGTGACCAGACTGTGTACAGGGCCCTGTATGACTACACGGCGCAGGATTTCGATGAGGTGTCTTTCCGGGACAGTGACATCATTCAGAACGTGCAGCCGATCGATGAAGGCTGGATGTATGGAACGGTACAGAGGACAGGGAAGTCGGGTATGCTGCCTGCTAACTATGTAGAGGGCATTCGCTAGTTGTCTCACTGAGCCTCCAATCAAACACCATATCTGAATGGTCACAGGACCAGCTCTATTTTAATAGTGCGAATTGTGTTTGTGTTTATAATGTTACATTTCTTATTTTGTTACTCTGAATGTCCAGTGTAAGTGAATGTACACTGCTGTTCAAAAGTTTGACATGTAAGATTTTTTTTTTAATTTATTCATTCTTTTTTTTAAATGACTACTTTATTTAGCAAAAAAAGTGACAGTAAATACATTTACATTGCTGTAAAACATTTCTATTTAAAATCAGTTTGATCTTTTAAAATTTACATTCAACAAAAAAATCCTAAAAATCAGTTTCTACAAAAACACAACTGGTAGCACAACTGTTTTCAGCACCGATAATAAAAACAAATGTTTCCTGTGCAATAAATCAGCATATTCGAATGATTTCTGAAGGATCATGTGACACTGAAGACACTGAGCTTTGCATCACAGGAATAAGTTACATTTAAAAATATTAAAATAGAAAAGAGTTATATTAAATGGTTTACATTTTCACAATATTACAATTTTACTGTATTTTTTTTTTTTTTATCTTCTTCCAAAAAACAAACAAAAAATCTTGCAAACCAAACTTTGGAAAGGTAGTGTATGTCATGTAATAAACAGTTTTGTACCAACATGGCATTTACTTTGAAATAAATGTTAAATGTACAAGATGTATAGAGGGTTGTAAAGAGGATTTTGTCACTTAAATAAGAAAGAGTGCATTATTTTTAACAGCATGTTGACTTGTAAAACATGAATATTTGTGTAAACTGTTCTGCACAATGTAAATTAAATGTTCCACTATAACAAAAATTGATTTGAATTCTCTGTCTGCATTAAAACATTTTTCCCACAATTCAAGCAGTATCTCAAAGAAAGTTTAAGTTTATTAAAAATAATACTTTTAATAAACATTTCAAAAATATTATGCTGATATCAGGTATTTATAATTAAGGGACTGACATTTCATCAGCAAAAGTTCCCAGCTTAAATACTGGTACCATCAGTCAAGTAGCATTTCTGCTATAATCTCAGTTCACCTTCATCTCAACCATATTCATCTTCCTTTCTTCGTTTTGGAAACTTTCTCCTTACGTTTTTTCATATGCTTTGGCACTTTATTTTTTCTTTTCTCCCTCTGAGCTTCTTTGACCATTTTCTTTCTTTCCTGAAAGACACAGACATACAAACTTATTCTCATAACCCATAAACACAATTCCTCTGTTGCAACATTTTCTGTTCCCATTAGGTACTTTTCTGTCCAGTTGCGCTTCTTCAGTGAGGCTGCCATCCTCCCCTGTGTCTTCCCCTTCTGACTTCTCATCATCGTCATCATCCTCCTCCTCTCCCTCAGAGCTTGAACTATCATCCTTTGTGGAGTCTTCCAGTATCGAGGGTACCTATCAAACAAAAAATTCAGCAACAGCATTTTTAATCTGATTTCTCATTGTGCTTGAGTTTGGCAATGGCTGTTTATATTCTCTTAATCCTCCCACATGCCATGTAGGCAAAGAAAATTCCAAAGAGACCTAGTGGGTGCATTAATAGCAAAAACAAAGTCTTGGCCACATAAGGTGTTTTAAACCTAATGCTTAATCATTAATGCGCCACATGGTCTTCTTTAAAACAACAACGGCATTCTCCTCACCGTTTGCACACCAGAAAGATCCTTCCTGAGGCCTGTCACTGTCTGGTAGAGGATCTGTAATGGAAAACAGATCATTTCAACCACTACTAGTTCTCAGAGCATTAGTTCATTATTTTTCATTTAGGGTAGTGAGACGTACATTGTCTGTGTTTGTATCTTCAGAAGAAGCCTCCTCCTTTTTCTTCAACATTGCGTCCACATCCCTCTCATAATGGGTGACTTCATTAAGTGTGCGTGGAATGTAGGCTCTCTTAAACACCTATTTTGAGACAGGTCCACGTGTGAATCATTACAAGGGTTCACACAACAATGACCTTTCAGGTTTCATGATTGCTGTACTGTGTTTTTCTTAAATAATTTTAGAGAGATAGCTTCTATTTCTATGATTCCTTGAAGTGTTAAAAATGATATTGTGTACAAATGACGTCACAATGACCAAAAATGGACAGACTGGTGTGTGTACACACACACACACACACACACACACACACAAGATATTACAAAATTAGCAAGTATTTACCCATTTTTAGTATTATTTATATACTGTTATAGTATTTATTATTAATACTTTGTATTAGTTAAATTTTTTCAATTTTCTTTAGTTTTAGTAATTGTTGTGTTTGTCATTTTTATTACCTTTTTTTTATTATTCATTTAATCTGATTTCAGTTTAGTAGTTCAACTTAAGCTTTGGATGGTTTATAAGATTGTTGTCAACATTTCAGATTTTTGTTTGTCGAGTTTAAATTTGTCAAGTTCAAATTATATTTATTTCAGCATTATTTCAATAAATTTAATTAAATTAACAGTTCAACTAAATTAAATCAACTAAATCTAGCTAACTATAACAACACTGACCTTTACTCTATACAAGTGCTCACAAAGAGCAATATTTGACTATTTTCTTGACATTTGGAAAACCAAAAAGAAAAAAACCCTCATATTTACCACAGAAAGAATGTTTTGATGATATTTTACATTTTTCATTACATCTCATTTCCATGAATTTTTTAAAGCCTGCACATTACTGTTTAATAATTCAACAATTTTCCATGACTGTGTGAACTCTGGTAGCTTGGACAGGGATGCATATGTTGAGAAATGGGGAAAAAAAAAAAAAAAAAAGAGATCACCTCCTCATCAACTTTGTCCTGATTGGATCTTTCCTCCGCAGTTCTTTCAGATGCTATCTCCATCGCCTGCAGGTAAACCACACAAATATTTAGTCAACCTACAACAAATGCTAAAAAAAACACATGTACACCATGTACCCTATAGGGCTAGGTTTTGATACAACTTTCACAATAGGATTCTGATTCACAAGCTTGCGATTCAATTTGATTTGATTCAGTATTGATTATTTTGAATGTACCTCAGGTATAGTACATAAATTCCCAAGGAAAAAAAAAAAATCAACTAATACTGTACAATATACATACGTGTCAGCTGGCAACTACTTTTCTATAATATTGAAGGTTAAAATGAACTGATTTGTATACAAACGCTTAAATTACACTCAATGAAGTTTTTATAATAATTAAGTTACAATTACATAATTATATTTCTACTCCAATTCGCTTTTTGAAATATAAACATTTAAATGTTTGCCGTCATAAAAACCTGATGGATTTTTCAAACATACATTAAACACTGAAGAACAGTAAAAATGAAAGAATGTATTATACGGTGCATTTATTTAGCAAAATGCTCCTCTCTGTAGTTAATTCTTCTAGCTTTTTTTTCCTGAGGTAAATGTGATGTTAGGCTAAATTGTGTACAAGCTGTTTTCGCAGTTGAAACCCTGATTCATTATTTTAACATACCTTCGGATGTTCATTCATGTATATTTTGTGCTGAAACTGGTATTAACCCTTGTGCATCAATAATAAAAAAAAAAAGGTCCACAGTGGACAAAAATGTCCATGTCAAAAAAACGGTCATAAAGATTGGAAGCACAGACTTATGTTTGGTCTTAAGTTTAAAAAAGGGAAAAAAAAGTTTAAAAAGGGAAACCAAACAAAAGTTATACAGGTTTAAGTTTATGAAAATGATTTATGAACAATATTGTTTTTATTTTATGAATATTTTATATATGAAACATGTTGAACTCTAAACTTGCTAGAAAATCAAAGCCATAAATCTAAACAAGTTGTGTTCCAAATGTGAGGTTGATATCTCAAAAAAATCAGCTTTCAGTAAGATTTTGTTTGGGCGCAGTACCAAATTTTCCCCATTAGATGCCAGCAAAACTCCGCTGGTGCACAGAGTGCTTGGATTTGTGATTTGCAATAGAGTTTCTCTCTCAAATTTTACAAGAACAGACATGCACATACATACATAATTTTTTTTATGACACACATACAAACCACACTCAGACATCCATACCAACACACCCACACAATTATAGCTGCAACATTTATCCAATTGGCTCTATAATATGCAGACGCAGAAAACAGGAATAAAGCAAGTATTTGCTTTATAGACCCTTTATAGACCAAACCTGAAAAAATGGCACCATCTAGTAAAAAAAAATTTTTTTGAAGCCTTACTAACAGAATGAAAGCCTATAAACAAAAATAGCATCATTTTACAGTTAAACGGCACTACGATTAAAAATAGCAGTTTTAATGGGTTTCAATGGGGATATTTTTGTCCAAAAGGTGCTGAGTGTTTCACTTTTTTTGTACCTAGTGTAAAATAGATTTATTAAATGAAATGAGGGTGGAATATTACAATTCCAATAAAAATACACACCTGAGTCCAAATTTATGCAGTCAGCATTAACAGGCAAATTATCCATAAAAACCCTAAAATGTCCATAAGGGTGCACAAGGGTTAAAGCCAAGGAGACTATCAGTTCACGTGCTTTACGCACTACCGCTTCTCTTGAACTGACCTGTCAGTCCCAGTTAAACAGCGCCAAAATGGCATTTATTATTTTAATATTGTAATAAAATGGACAGAATTTGAAATCTGAGACTTTATTTCAAAAGTAGCAGCTTATTGTAATTTATAAGATAGGAAGCGCGCTACACTGTTCATTAACTGAAAACAGGCAAGACTAATCGGTTCTTGGATTTAAGAATCGATATTGTTTCGTAAAAATGAGAGTCAATTAAAATCGAGAAATCAATATTTTACCCAGCTCTAGTAACCAATCACATCAAGCTTGTCTGAATGCACAAAAAGCCACAAGAAAAAGAAACAATCTGTTTCAACAATTAACGATAATGCTTCAATGCAACTCACAGACCTTGTCCAGGTACTGATTAATGTTGTCACTTGTGATTGAGGGGTCTGTGATAAACTCAAATAGCTCACGCACAGTCATAACTGCCACATGATGTTTCTGGAAAAAGTCTGAGAGAACAAAAAATAATTTAAAAAATGTTGACATTAACATTAATATCTTATACTATTCAAGGCTGTATAATTACCATTGACATTGCTGCAATCCTTGCGAAGAAACTCTAAAGCATGAGGATGATCGTGCTCGACGGACTGAGAGACGTCAATAATATAGGCGTCTCCATTATGATACCTGTACACCAGAACACAGCAATGCTTAATGTTTTTCTTTCCCTTTCCACTGATCACAGTACAATTAAACATTAACTGATGCTTAAAAACGCTGTGTGCATAATATAAAATCAGCTTACAGCATATTGAACTCGCTAAGGTCAGCGTGGACCAGACGAGCTTCACTGTACATTATTCTCATGTGCTGGATGATCTGTAGGTAGAGTTCCCGCGTTTTGGATTCAGAAAGGACAGCGTTTTTCAGCAGAGGGGCAGGCCTGAGGAATACACCAACAAGATCACTTAAAAAGCCTGGAGTGTCATTTAGGAATTTGTTGAAAACTCAGTTGCTGAGAAGTATTTGTGCATCTGTAAATGGTGAAGGTAAATGCCCACGTACATGTCGTCTCGACCAATAAAGCTCATGACGAGAACATGACTCCGCAACATGATGGGCTCTGGACTTGGAATCTGTGCGGTCTGTAGTCTTGAGATAAATGGATGCGCATTATAAACAGTCATAAAATATGTTCATGAAAGATAAAGAAGTCAAAATACTAACCTGATTAAGTTTCTCATTTCCTTCTCAGCCCAAGTGCGCACCATTTTCCTAGGATTGCCCTTGCAATAGCCATGGCGGAACCTAAATTATATTCAAACATAGAAATTCAGTGTTTAATGGCTCAAAAAGGCTAAATAGGACTAATGCCTGAACAAAGACATCTGTCTTACCTGAATTCCCCACTGACATATTTATCTCTATCTTTGAATAGTAGAATTGATGTTTTGTATATTTTGATGGCTCTGCTTTCTCCTTTTGCAGTAGTTGCATGGTAGACATTTGCCTGCGGTACAAAATGCAGGAGACAAAAAACAAAGACAATAGCAAAATATATATATTTTTAAAAGCAACATTAACATTAGTTCTTAGTAAAAGATCCCAAGTGTACCAAAAATATAGTAAGGGATAATTTTATTGATTTCACTTAAACCAGGGTTATAAGAGTCAACTAAAAACATTTTTCACTTCTTGAAACAAAATAAAAAAGAATTGACTGAAAAACCCCCCAACATTTTTGATTTTCAACCTCAAATACTACAATAAAGAATAAATGAACTAAAACGAATGAAATCTACCAATAACACTAAAATTATATTAAAACAAACTTGCCTCTTTGCCTGTGCTGATACAGCCGTTGATCTCTGAAAAGACGCCTCTGCTGAGCATTTTAAACAGAATCATACGTGTACGGGGGTCCAAAACCTGTGCGGTCACATTAAAATATCACACTGAATAATGCATCAATTACAACACTGGAGCTCAAGTGAAATCATCACAAATAAAGCTTAAACACACACACCTGTTCAACAGTAGCTCGGTCTGATTTGTCCTTTACTCGAAACCTGCAAAAATGTATGAGCTTTTTAAGATTAAAGACTTAAATCTGAATGAAAATCATGTCTGTTGCATGGAACTAAAAACTAAAACTATTAACAATACTTTTTGTTCAATTAAAGCTGAAATAAAATACAAACATTAGAAGAAAAACTTTTTTTATTTTAGTGAGTTGCCAGGGCACACATTTTAAATTTTAAACTGAATTAAAACTAAATTAAAGCTAAATACAAATATACACAAAAAAACCCCCCACAAAAAATAAAACTAAAATGAAAATAAATATATACAAACTAAATATATATCTAAAACTAAAATGAAAATAAATATATACAAATAAAACCCAATTCAAACTGCTAACAAATTCTATAGAAATACTAAACTAAGATTACATACGTGTCTGCTTCCCTCTGCTTTTGCATCACAGTGACTTTATTGATCACAGAATCAGCATAGCTCAGTTTATCTGTGAAACAAAGATACCTGAATCAGATTTTTCTGTGGATAAATAGACTAAATCTGTAGTACATACAGCTTTTCACACATTTTACAACTCAATTTAATTTTTGATTAAGTAATAAAAAGCTTACCAAGGTTAATTTTGTTTTCAAATTTCCTCAAGACCTTGTCTGATGGAGTGGACATTTTTAAGGAATTTTTATTAGAACTTTGACGATTAGCCTGGTGGGGAAAAGAAAGAAAACGTATATAACCCTATATATATTGTCATTTAACCTACACAAATTCCTAGAAACACCAAGGCCCGTATTCACCAAACATCTTAAAGCTAAAAGTAGCTCATAACACACCGATTTAGGAGAAAATCTTTAAAAAGTATTAAAAAAGTATTTCACAAAGCGTTTTAGCTCTAAAACTAGCTCCTAAATCTGTGAACCATTAGGGGTAGTGAAGAGGACTCCTAGTCCCTAAAGACCAAGCCACAAACTACCCAAAAATGGCTGTTTCTGGCAATCTGCCTTGGAACGTAAACATTTTAGAAATATTTGACGATAATGAGCTTTTATAAAAGATATCACCTTTGGTTTTGGAGGTTATCCCAACTCCAAATTTTCCTTTGATTGTATCCTTGCTTTCATTAACCAGTTGGGCAAGAAGTAACAGCTGTGCTTGTGTCCAGTTTGGTTTTCTTTCACGTTTGCATGTCTTACTATCAGCCATGATGATTCTACTCTGTTAATTAAAAGGCTGTTTATATGTATATTCACTAATTATGAGAATGTAAAAGGCCGACAATTAGCTGAACCTAAAGACAATTAGCTAAAATCTTTATTTGAATGTGGCAATTAACATTTTTATTTTTTAACCTTTAGCCTATTTGAATATGGCAACATATTATTGCCCTCTACAATATTTCTATGAATAAATCTCTGCCCTATCAGCCGATCACTGTGTGCATAGTTAGGAAGCATAAAAACTAAACTTAAGACTTCTCTCTGTTCCTTAGTAAAAGTTTGTCGCAGCACCTTTGTGAATAGGTTTTAATAGAAAACTCTGCTAAAACCTTTTACTGCTATTTAGGAGACCTCTTAATGGTAAGATAAAATGTGACCCTGGACCACAAAACCAGTCATACGGGTACATTTTCTGAAATTGAGATTTGTGTGTCATCTGAAAGCTGAATAAATAAGCTTCCCATTGATGTATGGTTTGTTAGGATAGAACAATATTTGGCCGAGATACAACTATTTGAAAATCTGGAATCTGAGGGTGCAAAAAAAAAAATCTAAATACTGAGAAAATCGCCTTTAAAGTTGTCTAAATTAAGTTCTTAGCAATGTGTATTACTGATCAAAAATTGTTTTGATATATTTATGGTAGGAAATTCACTAAATATCTTCATGGAACATGATCTTTACTTAATATCCTAATGATTTTTGGCATAAAAGAAAAATGGATCATTTTGACCCATACAATGTATTTTTGGCTATTGCTACAAATATACCCCAGCGCCTTAAGACTGGTTTTGTGGTCCAGGGTCACAAATGTTTTGTGAATACGGGCCCAGGTTTGTTGTCAACATTGGCCTTCTTTAACGAATACCTGTGGATTATTCCCAGCCCTCATCGCAGTGTAGCGCTTTGTGAAGTCTCCTCTTCCTGATTCACTCCAATCCCATTCATCATAATCATCTTCCTCATCATCGTAGTCCTCCTCATTTTCACCTTGCTTATCATTTTCAAAGGTTTGTAAAGTAACTTCATGTAGTTGGTTCTCCAGGGAGAGCTTGTCAGGGACGTGACTGATTTCAGGCTCACTGTGAAATACCACACATTGTGTAAACTTAACCCATTTAGCATTTATTAACTCCAAATGTCTTTATTTGATTTTTTGCAGGTGTAATTAGTCAAATTAGTCACAATTATTCCAGTTTGCCTCTCTGAAAACATGAAACACATTCTGTCATCATAATAAACATACAACTAACGTTACCATACAGGGTACACAACACACAACACACAACACACAACACACACACACACACACACACACACACACACACACACACACACGTGGTGTGTATATGACTCATTATTAATGTCATATAAATGTAAATGTCCCAGCATATTGCTGTTTTTCATGATCGTTGAACCCTGTAACGTTAATACGACAGACTAATGTTGCCTCTATAAATTTAAATGAATCAAGTTTTATACCTCCCCGTCTCGTCCGCGTCCTCAAACTGCCCTGGTACAACCTGATACATCGCGGTGCTCTAACTTCAATAAAAGAAAACGCCCGAATCCTTAAAATATAGCTCAACAAAATATATAATGTAAAGGAACTGACCAAACACTGTCAAAACACGCTTAAGTTACCAAAAAGCATGCACGCACTCCAGCGTACTCCCACTTCCGGCAATGTGGGTAAGGGTGCTGAGAAGGCTCAAGACAGAACTCGAAACGCTAAATTAAGCACCCATTTTCAGCAGGCTAATCGTTCATGAATTATTGTACTTCATAAAGATATGTGATGATATCAAACAAATGTAGGCAATGTAGGTTGCTAGAATGTTCTGGATGGTTGCTAATACTACATTTTTATTTATAATTATCAAACTATTTACTGGCCCCACTCATCTTTAGATAGTTTAAGTTAAATATAAGTTAATAATAATAGTATTAAATATGAATAATACTATAATAATACTAATGTTAATATTATATAAAAGTAGAGCTATCAAACGATTAATCACGATTTATCACATCCAAAATAAGTTTTTGTTTACGTGTAGTGTTTATATTTATTATTAATATGTATATTATGTATAAATACACACACATACAGTATATATCTTGACAATATTTACACATATATACATTTATATTATATATAAATATATTTAATATATAAACATAACATTTTTCATAAATATATATATGCATGTGTTTGTATCTATATATACATAGTATATATACACAGTAACACACATATATTATGCAAACAACACTTTTATTTTGGATGTGATTAATCCTTTGACAGCACTAATAAAAAGTTTTAATTGAGAAAAAATGTAGACGGAAAAAATAGAACTGAATTTCTCACTCTTTCTTAGTGTACATTTATTGATTGGATGATTTATTCGCTTTACAGGGTTGAAAAAAACAAGGTGAAAAAAGCTAAATCAATGAGTTGTCTACATCTGAATTGATCTGACAGGTATTTGCAATCCATCTGACAAACATGGTCGCTATATCTGAATTAATTACAATAATTTGCAGAATTTTGCAGAAAAGGTTTGGTACAATTAGGCCTAAACATACTGTGACCAAATTCAGTTAAATGCTCTTAAATGTAGTGTAGTGAACAGAGCTTGCATTTTATACGCCAGACAGATACACCGATTTTTAAAAGCCCCTGAGAAAGAGAATAACTGAGAAATTAAAATTAGATCAACATGCAAAAATCATTATTTTTATAATCATAATGTCAAACCCATCAAATTATACTCTATGGTTCAATGCTCTCAAATGAATGGATAGTTGAATTGGTTGAAGGTTTCATTAGCTGACAAACAAAAAGACACACAAAAGATATAATTATCTAAAGCATCTGAATGTACAAAGTATCTGAAAATGCAGAGAACCTCACAATCTCAAACAACATTCATCTTTTTGATTCTCCTCGCTGCACAAACTGGATTCTACATGGCTTTTCAAAATTACAACCACACGCTTTAGACTGATCAATAAATACCTGCATAAAATGTTCAGTGTTTTCTATCCATATGATTGTGCACACCCACATACACTTGTACACATTTACAAGCACAACTATCATTACACAAAAACAAAAGAAAGAAAAATGTGCTTCAACAAATATAACGACCAGTTCATTTACAATGTTTCAATTGGTGTTAAATCCAAAGACTCACAGCTTTCAAAATGAGTGAAAACTAGCAAGCATTTTGCCACTGAGAGGACTTCAAATTCCTTGAATCTCAAATGAAGTTTTGTGTGGGCTTCAGGGGTTATTCAAGTCACTCCATTGCAACAACAAGCAATGTTACTAAAGTAACTATACAGTTTTTGTTTTGTTTTGTTTTAGGGAAGATTGATATCCCTTCTACATAAACCAGTATAAGGGATACATTTTAGATTGTTTTTTTTAGAATTTTTAGTGTGAACACCAGTGTTGAAGTCAAAATGAATCCTAAGGAGATTTCCAGTACAAACACAAAACCATGAAAGCCAAACACAAATCACACTTTAAAGATACATCAAATGTACTCTGAATCACACTGACATACTGCGTGACTCAGAAGCACACTTCTCTCTGATGCACAGGCCATATAATATAATACTTCACACTCTACGCCACCAGAAGGCATTGTTTCAAGCTTCCCAGCCACTTATTCATGTCTTCTGCAACATTTGTCAATGAGGCTCAAAGATAGAGGATAATATACAAAGAACGGGCAAATATTGCCGATAAACTGATTGGCCGACGATCACCCAAAATAAAACTTACAGAGCTAAACAGCAATTTTATCCAAAATGTATTCAGCCAATCTTGATAATGAAAATGAGTCAGGCACTTAAGCTCTTCAATACCATAAGACAAAAACAAACAACTCCATACAGATACTAAAAACATTCAGAAACTGACTTAAGAATAATACAATTTAATGCTGATATATAAATCTTCTGTTCATCATACAAATGCTTCTAATTTATTGATATAAAGGCTTTATATGATTGTTTAAAAATCATATAAATAGGATTAAAATTGCTACTGTCCAGTTATGTTTTGATCCAGATCTTTAGAAAAAGCATTAAGGCATTAAGAGAAGAATCACTGTGCTTCAAAAACTGTTCTGCAGTCTGCATCTGTCATGCATACTGTATAAGACAAATATCGGCAGAAGCCAGGCTTTGCAACTCCTAGTGTTTGTGGAAACTTGATAAACTATGGCACAAAATCAACACAGTGAATTTTCTCTTCACTGATCGGGTGTCTCCATCATTTCCTCAGCTGCTGTACAGCTATGGACACTGATTTTTGCAAGTTCTGGATCACAGCCTGATTGGGACTCTACTGAGGCAACTAATGTTTGACGGTCCTCCTGTTCAGCCCCATCCAGCTGAGGTTCTTCAGCAGAATTAATCTCCATGGATGTATCGTCAGGATGCTGAATTTCCTCCACATGTCCTTCACTCTCTTCTTCTTGGGGTGCTCCTGCTTTCTCACATTCATTCTCACTCTGGATTGGAGCTGTTGCTTCACTTTGACTTGCAGATGAACACCTAACCTCTTTTCCCTCCAGCATTTCGCCGTTATCTCTTGCTCCATCCAGTTCTTCATTCATTTCTGCCTCATCTGTGGGTTTCTGGTGGACGCGTTGATGCCTCACCAGACTGTGCTTCAGGGTGAAGGTGCGGTGACAGGTTTGGCACTTATAAGGTCGCTCACCTACAACAACAAGGGTCATGTTAGATGCATAAACTTTTATTTAAATTGTGTTAATAAATTAAGGATAGTAAATAATAACAGTAAAATGCTCTAGATCTTACCAGTATGTGAGCGCATGTGTCTGGTCAAGTCTTGCAGGCTCCAGAAGCGTTTGCTGCACACAGCACAGATCTTCTTCCTCTTGTCGGTTTTGCCTCCAGCCGGGTCGCCCTCGTCTTCCAAAGCCCTGAGCTCTGAGGAAGCAGCCTCTTCTTCATCATCACTCATCTCTTCCCTCTCCTTCTCCTCCTCATCGGCACCACTTTCCACACAGCTGCTGTTTTCGTCCTTTTCATCGTCTTTTAACTTTGCCTCCAGCTCCATCTCCTTTCTGGGCGCTGTGACTGGGTTTTGAGGAGCAGGTTGGCGTCTTCCCTTTTTGCCTCCATCCTCTGGCTGGACCTCCTGAACGTGAGTTTTCTGGTGCCGGCTGAGGGTAGCTGCATGGCGAAAGGTCTTCTTGCAGGACGCACAGGTGTGTGGGAACTCATCTGGTGGAGAAACCGCTTCAGCAGTTGATTTAGGCTGGTGCTGCTCTGTTCCAGAAAGCTTGAAGTCTACGAGGATGTTGGCGAGGTTCATATCAAGACTATTATTGCTTTGAGAGTCATCGTCATTATTTTCTACTCCCTCAGGGTATCCCCCTGCGGGCTGTGTTTGGTTTGGGTCTGAGGTGCTGTCTGTATGTTCAGCGGCTGATTGTCCTGTTTGTTCTGGTGCTTGTTCTGGAGATGAAGCTTTCTCCTCTTGTTTGGGGTTGACAGAGCTCAGATCCACAATATCTCTGGCTACAGGAGGTTCAGAGTCAGATACGCTCTCTACCAAGACAAGAAAAGCTTGTTAAGCACTATATACATTGCACTGCTTTGCATACACAAGTTCACAATGATGTAATAATATTCAATTTTTGCAATATGAAAAGTCTTGTTAAAAAACAGAAAACACACTAAATTACAATACACCATGAAAGGACCATCAACCCTTCATCTCAAAATTTAAATCAGCACATTTTTGGATAAAAATGTTAACTGATCTTACTTTATACCGTATATATGCAATACCATTAGTGCTATATATTCATATATAATATAATGTTACTAACCAATAGTACCAGTACTTCCTTGGGATCCTTCGTCAGGTTTGGGTCGAGATCCACTGTTTTGAAGAGTCCGATTAGACATTCCATGTTTGCGGAGCAGGTGGCGCTCACAGTTTGACTTGGTGGAGAAGAATGACTCACACTGAGGACAAGGGTATGGCTTCTGACCTGTGAAATCAATGCACAAAACTGTAACACTTTGAAGAGTGAAACAAAACATTATTGACTCTAATAATAAAAGTTAATATATAATGTAATGAATTAAAAAATATGGGGTCGGTATGTCGGTAGTTTCTAGTGCTCACTATGGCTGCATTCATTTGATTAAAAAGACAGTGAAAACAGTAATACTGTGAAATATTATTACAATTTAAAATATACGTTTTCTATTTGAATATATTTTAAAATGTAATTTATTTCCATGAAGACTGAATATTTAACAGCCATTCCTCCAGTCTTCAGTGTCACATCATCTGATTTCACATCATCACATCACATGCTGATTTGCTGCTCGAGAAACTTTTCTTATTATATTCAATGTTGTGTTCAAACAGTTGTGCTGCTTAATATTTTTGTGGAAACCATAATAAATTTTTTAGGATTCTTTGACAAACACAAAGTTCAAAAGAACAGCATTTATTAGAATTATTTTTAATATCTATTATTTTGCTGTCACTGTTGATCAATTTAATGCATCCTTGCTGACTAAAATGATTAATTTCTTTCTTTCTTTCTTTCTTTCTTTCAAAAAAAAAAAAAACCTTCAAACAGTAGTGTAAATAGTTATAGACAGTGAATGAATTTCAAAGTTAATCAACACATCTAACTTTAGCATGTTTGTTAACACTTTCTGCACTACTGTGAGGATTATCTAAGTAGAGGGCTGCATTGGGTTTGGGCTCCCGCAGGACCCAATGCAAACCTTACGGGAGCAGGCGGTTTTACCTTTGCTGCGGGCGGGAGTGGGCGGCCAGAAAATTTCACGGGAGACCCACGGGGAACGGTGGGATTTGGCATGTAATAGAACTGGAGTCAACACATTAAGTTGAGAAGAAAATTAAAACGGCTGTTTACTTGACAAAAGCAAAGCAAGTCAGACATCTGGAAACAATTCTCAATTGTCATTGAAAGAAATGGTAAATAGTTCAACTTCGTAAGTTGCGATAAATGTGCAAAAGGACATAAATCTGGCATCTCTGCCCTTAGGCGACATATCTATTTTCTAAGTTCTATAAGTTAAATTTATTTCATATTGTGCTTTGGCTTATTTAAACTGTTAACAGTTAAACTGTTTGTTTAGCTAATCGTTTGGTGCGTATGTATCATGCAGTATGTTTAAAAAACTGAGGTGACGCTAGTTGTGGTTTTGTTTTAACGGTTAATGTTTTATAATGCTAATAAAAAATACCCTAATAATGCTAATAATACAATGTTTTTGTCACGTGGGGTGCTTTGGTTTAGCATTACTTCATCTTATTTAAACCATGTTTAAAGCCTGCTATTCTGGATGTTAAGTTTAATGAATATTTATTCTGAGTATTTGTGTAGCCGACATTTTTCACAAACTCTGAGAGAAAGTCCGCGGGAGTGGGCGGGAGAGGATACAAACATTGCGGGTGCGGGCAGGAGTGGAACGCGCAGGTTGCGGGAGCGGGCGGGGCTGGTCAGAAATTCAGCGGGGGTGGGCAGGTGCGGGTTTAAGAAAACAGTCACGCGCAGGGCTCTAATAGACCTAAGATCTATTTAGTGATTGAAGAACAATTCCAGCTAAATGGCTGACAAATTAAATAGTGTACAACATTTAACAAATTTTGTAACCTAAGAATGGTATGTAGCTCATTGTATTGTAGGATAGAGTAAATAAAAATAGTAAATAAAGTGCTTAATGGCATAATTTTTGAATTGTAAACAGTGTCTCACCTGTGTGTGTTAGCATATGCCTTTGCAATGAGCTGGCCCAAGGGAATAGACGTGGACAGTATGGGCAGGTCATTTTCTGCACTGAATTGGAATAAGCGTTCTTCTTTCCTTTGCTCTGTGAAGGTTTCTTTGGCTTATCCTGTCGTCCCTCTTTTGCCTCCTCATTAACTGACTGCTTCTCTTTCTCCTCCTTCATTGTCTCCATCTGACTAGGTTGTAAGTAGGGGCTGAATTTATTTGAGTCTGTGGTAGCTAGCATTTTCTCCACACTGGGAAACTCTCCACTTGACTCCAAGTCGATGCCACAACCTGCTGGTGTTCTTGGATCACAGATCTCTTCCTGAAACTGTCTCTTCTTGCCTCTCTTCTTTGAGTTATCAGAAGAGCCGTTTTGAATGGAATCCAGTTTGGTAGTGCCCTTCTTCTCACTTAGTGTATTAAAATCCATTGCACTAACAGTGTTTTTGCCATCTATTCCTGTTTCGATCAATACTGGAGTAGCCGACACAGACGAGATGATCTGAGCAATGGAGGCCAGCGGTGCCATTTCAGTACTGGAAACAGAAGATGGTTTTGGTAGCAATGGTTTCAAGCGAGTAAAAGGCTTAGTAAGTTCACTGGATAGAGCAGAGGCCAGACTAGAAATGGAGACTGGGAGAGCTGTGAGAAGTCCAGGGGTCGTTTCCAGGGTCTGTTCTTTCTTAATATCTTGATGATTCAGGGACACGCGCTGAGGTTGTTCTTTCGTCATTCTCTTCTTCTCAGGACCCTTAGGTATCGAGAGATCAATGGGCTCCATAGAGCAGTCGTTAAACAGAGGAGATGCTGTTCCGTCAAGTTTAACATTTGAAGGAATCGTTTTTTGAGATTTGCTAGAGAAATCCAACGGCTGGTCTAGGTCCTCAACAGGTCCAGAGTAGGGACCTACATTCTGAGGAACGGTGCTGTTAACCAGCCCATTTGAGGTTGGAGGGTTGGCTTGAGAGGTGGCGTCCCCTCGAACCGGTACAAGACTTTTGATGTGTTCTTCAATTTCCCGCTCTGGAACATCTGGGTGGTGCTTCAGCAAATGGTGAATGCAGTTCCTTTTAGCGAGAAACGCCGCCCCACATTGCTTACACTCAAATGGCTTTCGCTGACATCCATTGTGCGTTCGCAGGTGAATCTGAAGTGCTCTGTAGTTCTTAAGGTCCTCCCCACAAAATCGACAAGATGTGTTACCAGCCGTATCAAGGAGGTCTAGTGTGGTGCCTCCGATTACACCACTTACACTAGAGGAGGTGGTTACATATTCAATGTTTTTCTCGATTTCTTTGCGTGTGTTCTTCATATGTTTCTTGCGCAAATGACGCTCACAGTTAGCCTTCACAGTGAAAGGGTAGTGACAGAGGCGGCAGACATACGGCCGCTCGCCGCTGTGCGTTCTGAGATGTCGAATCAGCGTTGCTTTGTCAGGAGCGCCGTAGCTACAAATGGTGCACTGGTATGGTGACGCTCCCAGATGGTGACGCATATGAGCCTGGAGGCCGCCTAAGAAGGAAAAAACTTCCTTGCAGAACCGACAAGGGTACTCCGTCTTGGCTGTCTTCTTGCCTCTCGATTCCTTCTCCTTGCCATCAAACTCTTCTTGCTTTCCAGTTTCATACGAGATAATCGTGTTTCCTATGACATCTGGCCCCATTTGAGCAGTCTCCCAGTTGGTAGGAGAGGATGAAGTTGAGGACGAAGAGGAGGCTGGTGATTGTCTGACAGTTCTCACTTGTTGACCTGTTTGGGGTGGAAGGCTAGGACTGATGTTGCCCGATGAGGCCTGTTGGGCACTCATGACAGGAGGAGGGGGTGTGGAGGCACCCATACTGGATCGAGGAGTGATTAAGGGCTTTTGCTTCAGAGAAGCAATCTGTTTGGGGTCCACCTGTAGAGGACTGCCCAGACCTTTGGCAAGCATAGACAAAGACATCTGAGGCTGCACAGAGGCTGCGAGCTTAAGGATTTGTTCAATGTCCGCCAGCTCCACCGCAGCTTGACTACTTTTTGGGACAAACATACCACTACTGACGACACCATGCGGCTGTAGCGACAGGAGGCCAAGGGCAGCATTCTTGTTCATGGCTTGAAGAGAGACAGGTTCCAAAATTGAGACGCTAAGATTGTTGCTGCTTTCTTGAGGTAGATTAGTTGAAGGCTCAATGCGAATGAAGCGAATGCTGTCTAAAATTTCCTGCTGAATTTGCTCTTCTGATTTCTCTGGCTTGACTGAGGAGGAGTGTTGGAGACCCAGGCACTCCAAGAAACCGTTTTTTCCATCTGAACTGGTACTATCAACATGTGGTACTAGTTCATTGACCTCCTTGAAATCCGTGGAATGGGAGTTAACTTTGGGTGCATCCATAACAGCATCTGCGTTATGTTCCTGAGGTTCAGTGCAGCTGTCTGCGCTACTTTTGTGTGAGGATTTGTGGAGATCCAGAGACTGCTGAAGAGGGAAGGCCTTGTTGCAGACCTCACAAACAAATTTATGGAACTTGCTAATGCATCTGCGCAAATTAGTCTCACACCAGACCTGAATAATTAAAACAAATTATCTTCTGTCATCATCCAAAAAAAGAAATAAAGTAATTCTCTTTCATCTATAGTATTTACAAGTCTTTACCTGTGCAATTTGGGGGAATTTTTGACAGCTGAAGTCAATGAAAGCCAAGTCACCAAACCCCAGAGGGATGGAGGGGTTATTCTGAATAAAGGGTTGTCCAGAGGGGTCAGTAGGGAGCTGCTTATGAATGGCGGCGTTATGACGCAGAAGACCCCGGTGTGTGCGAAAGGTAATGCAACAAATGTTACACCTAGGATTAGAGGAAACAGTCAGAAACAGTATATATATTAGATATATATATATACAGGAATACAACGTCCAGAGCCTACCTGAGTGTAGTGTCAGGATGTGTCTCCATGTGTGTTTCCAGATCATATTTACAGTTGAATGTCTTAAAGCAGTTGGGGCAGTGAAGGATCTCTTCTTCACTTTTAACAGAATCATCCTCTCCAGACTTTTGTACCAACATCATCTAAAACAAGACAATTTGTTTTCATATAACGTCAGAGGTACGGGCATAATAAATTCCAAAAGTCATAGACATAAGACATAGATACAGTGGTGTGAAAAAATGTTGCCCCCTTCCTGATTTTTTTTTTTTTGCATGTTTGTCACACTTTAATGTTTCAGATCATCAAGCAAATTTAAATATTAATCAAAGATAATACAAGTAAACACAACATGCAGTTTTTGAATAAAGGTTTTTATTATGAAGGGAAAACAAAATCCAAACCCACATGGCCCTGTGTGAAAAAGTGCTTGCCCCCTAAACCTAATAACTGGTTGGGCCACCCTTAGCAGCAACAACTGCAATCAAGCTTTTGCGATAACTTGCAATGAGTCTGTTACAGAGCTGTGGAGGAATTTTGGCCAACTCATCTTGGCAGAATTGTTGTAATTCAGCCACATTGGAGGGTTTTTCACACAGGGCCATGTGGGTTTGGATTTTGTTTTCCCTTCATAAAAAAAAAAACCCCTTCATTTAAAAACTGCATGTTGTGTTTACTTGTGTTATCTTTGATTAATATTTAAATTTGTTTGATGATCTGAAACATTAAAGTGTGCCAAACATGCAAAAAATAAAAAAATCAGGAAGGGGGCCAACACTTTTTCAAACCACTGTATAAAGAAGAGTGGAAATGTACCTTTTTAACTGGCGGCTCCTCCGCCTGCTCCACTTCATCCTCTACACTGGGCTTCTTCTTTGTAGGGAGTCGTCGGCGCATGTTTATTCGGGAAGAACTGGGAGTAGGAAAACTGTTTGCATCCTTTTCATGAATTTTCATGTGCCTGCAGAAATGCATAACTAAACTCAGACCAAGTTCTGTCTATTGACAACCATCATAAAAATAAGAGAAATTAAAAAGCGTTATTTAATGCAACATGCATAGGCGCTCCTTACTGATATATATTTGCATTTACTGTATTGTAACCTGTTTTTGAGGATTTGAGGTGTCCACAATAAAAACATATATTTTGCAGAAAGGTACTATGGATTACCTCTAAGATATTTTGCATTGAGACAATTCTTCAGCTCACTTAATATTAATTAACCTCAATTCTCATTATTGTAGTGCAAATGCAAAGTCTTATTTTTATTATTGCAAACTTACTGTATAGATCAATATATGCAATTTAAAATTTAAAATTAACTCTTTTAATTAATTAATTAACTGCTTTAATTTAATTGTAAAAATTACAATAATAAGGGTTCATTTAAATCTTTAACCTCATCCATGTAAAACTTTCTCTGTGATGTGATGGTACTGGGGCCACTGGAATACTTCAATAATTAAAGCATGCAAAATACAGAGGGGAGTGACCAGGTGGCGGGAAATGCAATTATATGGCCAGCAGAGGTCTGAGGTAATGTGTGGAAGCAAAGTGCTGGGAGTCGCATTACGACATGCTGGAACGTGCACACCCCTCACCCTCCAACACTTACACAGAAAAAAACCCACCTTTCAGGTTCAACCAGATACAAGGCTCCTGATGCTTATGTGCAGCTGTGTTTCATTGAAAACGGTTTACCAAATAGGTCTATAGAGCATATGTATGGTGTGCACGTTTTCAAATTAAATGTGTATTGCATTGTGGTGTGTAGAGTTAATGGTCTGCACTGTGTATGTAACTGGAAAGGGAGGATAAATGTCAGCAGACCCAGTGGTAAGAATCTTGTTTTACATTCTGCAGCCAAAGATATTAATAGTAGAGAGGCAGAGTGATGGTCACCCACATGTGGACCCAACCCTGACAGCCTGAATCCTGTTCCATCTCATGTCTCTGGCCACAGCAAAAAAACATGTTGATACCTTACAGACTGAAACAGTATCAGCATAATTATGTTATCACGCAACCATAATTCCAGTTCTTGCAATTTCTTGTCACATGGCATTTAATCACATTGTAGTTTTGAGTTTAAAGCTACTAGTTGATGCACTGAGTAAATGTTTTATTTCTGCAGTGCCTCATCAATATTGCCAGAGGGCAGTGTGGGAAAAACAGCTCTGCTGTATGATTTAATATGCGAAGCAAAGTTGTTTTTGTTATGTAATAAATGAAACGATACGGTTAAAAATTACCCAAAAAATCCATAATGTGCAGTCAAAAAAATATGTTCAGCACCCCTCTCCCTGCCCCCTGCCTTTTCTCCCTCTCTCACTCACACGAACTTCTTCCACCCCCATCTGGAATGCCTACATGTCTCAACTGCACAAGGAAGCCCTCTATGCACATCCCATCAACACAAACAAAAAGAGTCACACATCAAACCCTCCACCCCAAAGACACATGAAAAGAGAGCATGGACACAGAACCATCTCTCCAAATATAGGTGACATGAAAGAAAGAAGCCAGCACAGCCATCAATATCAGTCAGCCTTGAGAATCAGGCCTCTCACATCACATGCAGACATTCCTTCATCCCTCCACCACAAACCTACAACTACTTCTATTAATTTTGTTACAATTATTTCTTTAGGTCACCAAATTGAAACCTAAAAGAGGTATGAATATAATGCTTGGAAATATTTAGATTTTTTCCTGCATCAAACTTATTTGTCAGTCCTACCCCTTTGACCTCAAATATTTACTTGATGTAAGATTTTAAGTTAATATTTCAATCATTTAACAATGTATTTGCATGTTAAAGGTAGTGCTATATTTTGATAATTTCTATATTTGAAAGTTTTTTTATTTCACAATTATTTATTTACATTTTACAGTTTTATAAATTAATTATTAGCTTCTCATCAACTCATAAATCCTTTTTAGTTCCATCACAAACCCCGTTTCTCTTCTCTTGCATCTTCTGTTTAAAGAAATGTAATGTGTTCAGTACAAATTAAGCTCTATAAACAGCATCTACGACAACGTTGATTACCACAGATTACCTTTTGACTTGTCCCTCTGTTTTTTCAAAAGAGTAAAATGGTATTTACAGTAAGTAACAGTACAAACCACTTACAAATGAAAGCAATGCCAAACCGTTAAGAAACACACTAAAATACATTAAACAAAGTACGGAGTGTTTTGAAGTACAGCCACAAGACAAACACATTTTGACATATACCTTGTAAAATCTGTATATGTGTAAAGCTATATCCAATAGACAATGATCAAAATACCAGAAAAGCACTATTTAAATAGAGTATAAACAAGTGTGTTCACTTCAAAAAGGATGATTTAGACAATTCTACAGCATAAATTATAAACATTATATAACATTATATTTCCTAAATGCTCATTAACAAAAATAAATCTTCAAATTTTGGCTTTTAAACCCTGCATAACGCTTATTTCCAATAGATGTGTGTTACTGTATCCAATATTTTTGATTTGAACAAAAACTGAGGCATTGATGAATCAAATTAATTTTCTTTACTGAACATTATTCCACATATTCTGTTGATAGAGCTTCACTTTTAGCGATATATTAATGAAAACCTCCATGCAGCTTTAAGATTTTTTCCAACAGGAAATAGGATACTCTATTGTGTATCATCGTGAGTCAGTGAAAAGGCTAGTCCACACTTACATAAAAGTTAAACATCTACAGTTTTAAAAACACTGTGACCATTTACCTGTGCATGTTTCCATTGGTAGTGAAAGTCTGACTACATATCACACACGTGTATGGCCTCTCTCCACTGTGAACCAGCATGTGGCGGTCCAGAGAACTGGCTGAGCTCAAAGCCTTCCCACAGATACTGCAGCAGTGGTCAGTGCCCCCACTATCTGTGTTATGCTGGAGGAAAAAAAGAGGCACATACGTGAACATACTGATATATAATCTATAGATCATACATCAAGAAATGAGTATAACATGTTCAGTTTCAGTAAAATTCAGATTTTAAGACAAACTGTTGTGGTTCAGTAAACAGGTGTACATGTAGGGATGTTCTGGTGTGTTTGTGTAGGAGAGAGTGTGCACCTGTCTGATATGCATGGTGAGCTGGTGCTGCGTCATGCAGTTTTTGTTACACAGGGGGCAAATGAAGCTTGAGCGTTCGTCTTTGACTTCCTGTAGCAGACAAAAAGACAAAACACATTTTAGTTACAATGTACTAAATTACATAGTTGATTAGTATGAAGTTTTATATACATATCTGACTCGATTTCAACATTGCCGTGTTTAACTATTACCTTTAACTATTTTCTTTTTAAAAATATAAATATATTTTTTGTAATACGTTCAGCATAGAAAAATGTTTCTAAATCATACTGTGCCTATATATAGTTAGTAACTAAACTAACTATATATTTTTAACTATTAGACCTTATGAGAGTCATAAACCCTGAAAATACATTAAAGGGATAGTTCACCCAAAAATGAAAATTCTGTCATTAATTACTCACCCTCATGTCGTTTCAAACCTGTAAGACCTTCGTTCATCTTCAGAACATTTTTGATGCATTCCGAGAGCTCTCTGACCCTCCATAGACATGAAGGATCCTTACACGATCAAGGCTCAGAAACGTAGCAAGGAGATCGCTAATGTCAGCAGCACCATACACGAATACGCTGTTTACATTGTTTACGCTTTGATCTGAACGTTAACAATGTATCCGCGTACATACATTGCATACATTGTTTACATATGTGATACTCTCCAAAATGGCGCTAAGGTGATGCGGTGGAGCCGAATTGTTGAATGAAGTCGTTATTTTTGTTTTCTTTGCGCACAAAAAGTAATCTTGTAGCTTCGTAAAATTGCGGTTGAATCACTGATTACATATGGATTATTTGAACAATCTCCTTGCTACGTTTCTGAGCCTTGATCGTGTAAGGATCCTTGCTGTCTATGGAACGACATGAGGGTGACTAATTACTGACATCATTTTCATTTTTGTGTGAACTATCCCTTTAAGTAATTATGAATTAATCAAACAAAAATACGACTCCTCAACACATGTGGCTCCCCATGACTCCGAAACCCCAGTGAGTCGTTTATTTGTCCCCCAGGGAGAGATAAACACAATAGGTAAAACAGATGCAGAATCTGGCCTGCCTGATGAAGATAGTATGTGTCAGAGCAGCAGGAGCGGTTGTGCGCTCGCTTCACATGGAGCAACAAGTGGCCTTTCCATCTGTTTCTCCAGACAACAGCAGTACTGGCTGAGGAAGAGCATCACTAATTCAGTGGGTAAGACCTTCTGCAGTCGAGCAGCGTTGCAGAGTCACTCTCAGCGTATGGAAACACAGTTAGGGCTGTGGGATGGGATACCAGAGGGGGCTGGGGGACTGAAACACCTGTTTTTTTCCACAGAGAAGTGTTTCAGTCAAATCCCACACTTTAATTGAAGGCATAAGACAAGCATCGGCTCTCACAAAGGGGGGATTGAAAAAGCGCAAGGACCATTTGTTGCCACTCATTTAGCTGAGTTTATGTAACTGCCACTCTGACTGACCACCAGAGACAGTACGAGAGAGACGAGACGGACCACTTGTAGAAAAATAGGAGAATTCATACGACTAAATATGGTGCATAGAGAAATGAAAGTGTCATCTTATGAATAAACGAGCCAATCATGTGTTAGTTTATTCTAGGACCATCCTTTTGTTTCATCACTTGAGCTAAAGAGGCAACATTTTGCATTTTATTTCTAATGTGAAATATGTTATTGAAGCTCTACCTTGACAAACAGTCTTAAGAGATTTGGGCTGCATCAAAAATCACATACTTCCCAAATATATAGTAGGCAAAAATTAGCATGTGAAAAAGTAGTATAGTACGTCTGAATTAACAGTATTCATAAAATAGTAGGCAAAAAGTACCATTTCTGGTGAATTAGTATTTTTATCAGGCTCCAATTTTTATGTTCAGTTATTTCACTTTAATGGCAATGAAAAAAACCTATTCATTGCCATTAAAGTGAAATTACTGAACCTACACACAAAAGGCTGATAAAAATGTTGATTTTAGAAGAAAGTTTCAAACAGCACTTAGAGGCTTTTGCATCTGAACTCTTCAAATATAATAGTGCTGTCAAACGATTAATCGCACCCAAAATAAATGTTTTTGTTTACATAATCTGTTTGTGTACTGTGTATATTTATATATAAAAGCACACACATACAGTATATATTTTGAAAATATTTACATGTATATTCATATAATTTATATTATGTAAATATATTTAATATATAAACAACATATTTTTCTTAAATATATACATGCATGTGTTTCGTTTATATATACATAATAAATATACACAGTACACACACATATATTATGTGAGCAAAAACTTTTATTTTGGGTGCGATTAATTGCAATTAATTATTTGACAGCACTAATATATAACCATAATATAATATGTAACAACTGCTGCTATACCTGATTTCTTCTCCCAGTACGATTGACAGAAGGTGATTTGGTTGAATTTCTGGGAGATATTTTGGTGGGCTCAGAATCAACTCCATTGATCTGGCCCACATTCATCACAGTGCTCATCATGGAGTTGATAGAGGACAGCTCCTCCTCCGTTGTAACTCCACCTTCATCTTCATCTCCATGTTCTGGGTTGTCCTTTCCATCACAGTCTGCTTCTATAAATCAGATAAGAGTGAGTAAATAGTGAGTAAATTATTTTGGGATAAACTGTCTCTCTTAGAGTCACTGTGGCATCTTACCTTCAACGGGTTCTGGTATATGTGCGGAGGATTTATTGTTCACAGCCTCTTCTGACAAATGAGTCTGTTCATTCACATCAGCAGCACCAACACCACTGCTGACAGTCTTCTCGGGGGAGGCACTTTCCATTTCTAAGAACAGAGAATATTTGTTACTCACACAGAACTCAATATGACATAAATTTTAAAAGATACACTCATTAATTAATTACTTTTTCTATCTGCAAATGAAGCCATGTGGAAATCATCTTATCATTGCCTACTGCAGGAGCTGTAGTGTGTTTACAGGAGCAACTTTATCGGTCAACTTCCTCTTTTAGCACATGTGCTTTTTAATTGTTTTCTTACACTCAAATAGACAAAACACATGTAAAAAACCCCCAAAAAACTCTAGATTATGAACATAAAGAAGGACTGTGTTAAGACTGCAAAAGGGATAATATTAAAGCAAAATTTCTATTTAGGTTTTTTAATGTGTGATGGAAAATATGTCTCTTTCAATGGCTGACCAAAAAGACAAAAAGTCTTTGAGAAGGCTGAGGACTGTTGAGGTTTGGATGTGACATTTTTATATGCATACTGTTCAAAAGTTTGTGGTCGGTAATTTTGAATTTTTTTTTTTTTAAAGAAGTCTGTCTCATGATGGCTGAATTAATTTGATAAAAAATATGGTAAAACAGTAATTTTACAATTTAAAATAACCATTCCCTATTTTAATATATTTTTAATGTGTAATTTATTCCTGTGATGGCAAAGCTGAATTTTCAGCATCATTACTCCAGTCTTCAGTGTCACATGATGCTTCAGAAATCACTCTAATATGCTGATTTGCTGCTCAAGAAACATTTCCTGTTACCAATATCACTAGTATTTCTTGTGTTAACCAGGATTATTTGATGAATAGAAAGTTCAAAAGAAAGGTATTTATTTGAAACAGAAATATTTTGTAACATTATAAATGCCTTTACTGTCACTTTTGATAAATCAGTGCATCCTTGCTGATTAAATGTATTAATCTTACTGACACCAAACTTTTAAATAGCATTGTAGGCTACGTATTGGATTTAAAAAGCGACATTCTTCCCACAAACATCTCAATTTGAACTGAGCTCTATGTATTGTGCTGTCTAAAAGTGAAGATAGGAAAAGCACTGGCTGTGGACTGTTTGAGGCAGCTGTGGGAGTGTGATACTTCAGCGAAAGAGGCCCATCCCAGTGAGGGGGGTGGTGAAGGGTGAGGAGACGACGGAGAGAAAGATGAACGACACATACGTGAGAGTGAAGGAGGGGAGGCAGAGATTGAGGAAAACAGAGAGAGAAGTGAAATGTGAGAAAAGTGTAGAGAAAGGACTGGAAAAGAGAGTCGAGAGACTGGGTGCATGTTCACACGGGAGAAACTTAGAAATGTCTTTCTGCTGTGAAGAGAAGAACAGTAGGGGGTTGGGTTGAGAGGCAAAGCAGGAAGTGGCTGTGAGAGCAGTGGAGGGTAGACGGTTGTCTGCTGTATTCTCTCTTGCTCTAACCACGCGGCCCTGTGTGCGCCGTAGCAGGGTGTGATCGCCTCTGCTGGAGGGGGAGGGTAGGAAATCCCCCTCCCAGCTCCCACCATCCCAAACTCTGCTCATGTACTTCCACTGGTTAGAAAAGTGAGGACGAAGGAGTCTGATTATCCTCTATTTCAATAAGGATTCAGCTTTGAGGAAAAGAGATGCACATATTCTGCAGTGTAATGCACCTTTTACACTGACAGAGATTTTGCACTGGAGGTCACCAGGTTGCTAGTAAGCATTGCTATCCATCATATCAAACTTAGAATAAATGATTAGTGTATGAATTAAACTCATGTCGAATTACTTCAAATCCTGACCACAAATCAAATAGATCATTGACATCTCTAGTGTTGCTTCTCATTTGAAATTAAATGAAATTTCATTTGCATTTGCATTAAGCTAGACTTTTCCCAACATGTCCAAATTGCATCACCAATGGTCGCTGTTGCTTATGTCAACAGAAACCGTCCACTTTCACTGAAAACAAATGACATCTGGTCAATGTGTTGCTGCAGATCGCTATTATTAGCCCTCAAAGCCTGACACCGAAAAGTTTTACTTGAAGCCTAATTTATTTATTTAAAAATCCACTGAGGATTATTTAAATGCTTGCGTGCTGAATTAATGTATTAATTTTCATCAAAAGAAAAAAACTAAATTCATTGAGTATTTTGTAATCAAAAAGTTAGAAGGATAAATGATCATTTAGAGTGTGTAGCCTCAATACAGTTACCAGCCTCACAGATGGATCAGAATCAGAATGAGCTTTATTGGCCAAGTATGTTTACACATACGAGGAATTTGCTATAGTGACAGAAGCTCCACAGTGCAACCGAGAGACAGCAACAGGACAGGACACAGATAATAAAAGAATAATATACAAATATCCAAACAGGCAATGTACAAAACAGCAAAAACACAATATATAATATAGACAATTAGATGCTGGATATAAGTGTTGTGAGCTGAGATAGCAATACAGCATAGATACAGAGATTATAAGAGATTAATGAGCTGTTATTAGCCAAGCATCTTTGGACTAATTGAGAGGATCAGGCTTAAAGACAGTAATTCATTAGCCACTGGAGCTAATGATGACAGATGGACATCACAGTTAAACATATCATCATATGGCTCATAGGACTAATATAATGACAAGATATTAGGTATATGAGGGACAGAAAACTAAATGAACTGGCAGGAGGTAAACACAAAATATATAATTCAAAAAGCAATGTGCAATATAGTTCAAAAGTTTGGGATTGGTAAAATCTTTTAAGATATTTTTGGAATAAGTCTCTTATGCTCACCAAGGCAGCATTTTTTTAATCAAAAATAGAGTAAACACAGTAATGCTGTAAAATATTATTACAACTTAAAGTAACGGTTTTCTATTTTAATGCATCTTAAAATGTAATTTATTCCTGCAATACAAAGCTGAATTTTCAGCATCATAACTCCAGGCTTCAGTGTCACATGATCATTACATAGCATTCTTAATATACTGATTTGCTGCTCAGGAGAAATGTATTATTATTATCGATGTTTAAAAAAGTTGTGATGCTTAATATTTTTATGGAAACTGTGATGCATTTTTAACAGAATTCTTTTATGAATAGAAAATTCATTTATTTATTTGACCATTTATCTTTTTGTTTTTTCTGTTATTTTAATTCATTTAATGTGTTCTTTTTGAATAAAAATATAAATTTTCTTAAAAAAAAAAACTCTTACTAACTCCACACTTTTGAACAGTAGTGTACAAGTAAACAAAAACAAGCTGCTGCAGTGTTTTAATGTTGTGGGAGCGGATGCCAAGGTGTTGCTGTGAGACCAGCGGCTTGTTTAAAATTATGTTAAAGCTATGTAAAGTAAGTATGAGCAATGATAATAGTAATGTAAGCAGTAATAATTCAAGACACTTTTATACATGTGAAGAACAAAAAGGATAAATGGAATAAAGGAGTGCTGATGCTCTGATAGACACTGTCCAGGCAAGCACATGACCTCCTACATCTACAGGCTATAAAAGTGTCTCAGTTAATGGGAGTGTGGGGATTATATAGACCTTCCCTCCTACTGGGAACAGATAACACTGGATAATGATGAGTCCATCTGCCCTGGACCATCACTCTCTTTTACACACTCACACTTCAAGGTGAAGCGACGGGACAACAGGAAACAGAAAATAAAGCATATAGGCTCATCCATAGAAACTCTGAAGAAAATATTAGCTCTGGTCCAATACCTTCTTCTCAAAGCAGCATCCTTACAATGTCAAAATGAAAAAAAAACTAAAACATTTCTCTCACTTCCACCACAATTTTTTTTTTCTCTGAGCTTGTTGCAATGGATTCTGGGATTGCCCCACTAGGTGTTGGAGCACCCAAATCCCAAGGATTGTCCCCATACTGCATGAATGCTCACAGTAGATTTATGCTTTCATTCAGAGTGTTCTTGACTGTTTTGTTCCTCTTTTCGTTCATAAGTACACAGAGGAATGGAAAGTCTGACCCCCCTCCCTCTCTGTTCCACCAGAGCGAAAGCAGGGAACTGGTGCATTTCCTGTTTGGTGTGGTGGCTGGGAAGTTCTAGGGAATGCTGTGCCATTCTTCTCCTTTGCTTCCTCTACACTGCAGAGCTCCCCTGTTCTTCCCTGTTATCATCCTCCATCTTACAGACCATCCTCCATCTCACTCACTCAACCACTGCTCTCTTTCTCTGTCTAATTTTGGAAAATCAGCATCTTAATCTGCAGCGCGCTGACATCTAAATAAAGATGCTCTGTCTATACTAACATGTGAACTGTGAGGAACATTTTTAAGGGCCTTAAAGGGATAATTTACTCCAAAATTAAAATTCTGTCATCATTTATCATGTCATCCCAAACCTGTTTGATTTTCTTTATTCTGTGAAACATAAAAGAGTATATTTTGAAAAATTTATTTTTGTCTGTACAAAGAAAGTCAATTGGGTTCAATGTTGTTTGGTTGCCAGAGTTCCTCAAAATATCTCCCTAGAAGAAAGTAAGTCTTTCAGGTTTTTAATGACAATAAGGTGAGTAAATGACGACAGAATATATTTGGGTCAACTAATCCATGAGTCATATACACCTAGGAGGAAGCCTTGAAGGTGAGTAAATCATAGGCTAATTTTCATTTTTGGGCGAATTAACTTTTTAATATACCAATCATTATAATACAGGTGGTACAATAGAAATCGAGATGATGAACCAGAGTTCATGGTAAATGGCCATATACACACAGAAAAAATACCATCAGGGCATAAAATATAATAACATGTGCAGAAACTTCTGGAAATGTCTTTTTACTGTTTCTCACTGTAAATTATATAGAATAAATTTTACAGTAATTTAAAATGACATATTATGCTATGTTAAACCATTTACAATGGTGCACCATATATAGTAAGGTAACTAATTAACTGGATTTTACTAAAGCATCTTTACATTTTTTTTCCTGTAAATTGTTTTTAACAGTGTATGGATTAAGAGATCTGTCATAGGCCTGACAACACCTATGCTGCAACCTCACACACACACACACACACACACACACACACACAGAAGAGTCAGTAGTGTCAGGTGTCTTTTGCATATTTACCCATTTTAAGGTCTAGGCTAAACACGTCACAGGGTCATGGAGCCACAGGGTCACGGGCGCAGGATGAGGGACAGCGACCTCTGCTCATACTGAAAGCAAGCAAAACACACAATTACTACACAAAGTGCAAACTGTTACACCGCAAGAAAGCCGTATAAACAAAGTGTGTGTTATGTTTATAAAAGCACACATTAACACAAGAGTTAAAGGTAGCCAAGTCACTGAGTAAGCATGGAAATGAACGTGAGGTGTTTTTCCTTCAGCATTAAAGTGAGAAATCCTTCAGGCTATAGTGGATTCAGAGCATGTTTTCCCATGATCCGAGGTCCGGGAAGAAACAGCGACCTGAAAAGGCCACATGAGAAAGAGTGACATCATTTCAGATGTGCTCTCTGTAGTGTAAAGGTAACAGGAGAGATCCAGCCTCAGGCCTCTTGTTGAGCTGGTAAACTGAAACGCGCTGCCATCACATAACACAAAGTCACGCACACTGCCAAGTTTCCTTTCTGGTGAGCGCAGGAGCCAGTGCTACAGGCATCTGTAGGGAACATTACTACTGCAATAGCATATCACAAGAGCTGGTATTAAAAGACCCAGGAACAAAAGGAGACAGAAGAGCGTGAGGATGAGGGGATAGAGACAGGATGGAGTGGCAGATGATGTTATGGACATGGATGGAAGGCAGATGGATGGAGCTTAGGATTGTCAGGATGCGCAAAACAGGCTTATGCCAAATTATCCAGTCAGGAAAAACATATGTGGGTCTGACAGTCTTTCATGTGATGTGGGTTAGAGTGCACATTTTATACAGCAAAGAAGCTACAGATGGAGCTCATGCTGCTGTACAAGTATTGAGTTGCCCATTTCGTCCCCTTTTGCACTTTTGTGTCTTCTCTTAATAAAGTTTTTGATAAAGGTTTTGTTTTGTGTTCATGTTGAGGCTTTTTGATTTTGTCAAAAATCAATGAGACAAAAACAATGATAATTAAAAGATTAGAATTAAACCATATTGTAACGATGCACGAACAATGCTTTTAGAAGAGGAATGATAAAAGTTTGGACTGTTACTTTACACATGCATTTGAACTAAAATGTTATTCACACTGAATAAAATGTTTTCCTCTATTGCTCAAATGTTTGGTTTCAATAATATATATTTTTAAAGAAATTAATATTTTTTTCAGCAAGGATGCATTAAACTTATCAAAAGTGACAGTAAAGACATTTATAATGTTGCAAAAGATTTATATTACAAATGAATGCTGTTCATTTGAACCTTTTTTCATCAAAGTATTCTGAAAAAAATTAAAATACAGTTTCCAAACAAATATTAAGCAGTAAAACTGAGCACCAAATCAGCATAACAGAATGATTTCTGAAGGATCATGTGACACTGAAGACTGGAGTAATGATGCTGAACATTCAGTTTTGCCATCACAAGGATGTAACATTAACAAAACAAAATTTAGTTGCGACAATATTTCACAATATTACTGTTTTTACTGCATAAGCAGCCTTGGAAAGCAAGAGACGCATTTAAAAAATAAATTTTTTAAAACTTTTAAATGAAAGTGTATATGTCAAGAAAAACAAAGCTAAAAACTACTGATTATTAGCCTACATGACAAAATACTGACTAAATTTAAACAAAATTTCCATCAAAAATACATATAAATCCATTAAAAAAAAAAATAATGACTTAAAAATTTTAAATATGTAAAAATGTAAACAAATAAATAAATATAACTGCAAGCATGACAGGAAATAGAAAGACTTCTGCACACTTTGCCAGTATAATGTTATTAAGAAGGCCTAAACGATATGGAAACTGAAAAAAGAAAAAGGAAAGAGTGTGTGTCTGAGGCAAGAGTGTGTCAAAGCTCTTGCATCCCTACGTGACAGGCACAGGCAAGTGTTGGATTGTGGGCAGGTGTTTTCTCATGAGGCTATCGCGTTCTGCTGGCTCTACACTCCACACTGTTCCTGTATCAGTTTCAGCGTGTGTGTATGTATGTGTGTGTTGAGTGGGGGAGGTGTCAGGATAGAAGGGTCTCGCTGGGGATGGGGGCTACAACACTCCAAGAACCGGGAGGAGGATTCCTGACGAGAGGAGACACCCAGAGAAGGTTTCAGGTTAAACTGGTTCTACTGCTCAACTCTTTCCTCCCGTCTCTCTCTCTCTCTCTTTTTTTTTTGGGTGGTTCACCTCATTCCTCCTTACAAACTCCATCTTGTTCAATCACAAACTTATTTTGCTGCACACTTTCTTTTTAAAGGTCCTGCATTTATTGTAAGGTGCTCTTGAGTGCTCTGCAATCGTATCCAGGCATAAAAATAAAACCTGAAATAATAAATATTAAACTAACGGGTCATTTAAAAATATAAACCCTATAAAATGTTACAAGAACTATAAAAGAGTACAGTAATTCTTCATATCAAATAAGAAAAGTAAGAAAATGAAAAACAGAAAATCCAGTTAAAACCAACATGCTAGCTGGTTTCTAACTGGTCCAAGATGGTCCAAACTGGAGAACCAGCTGTTAGGCACCTGACTGAGCTTGGACTAACTAGACACCAGTGATCGTGCTCCAAAACACAGCTATCACTGGTTTCAGCTGGATTTTCCAGCAGGTGAGGGAATAGTGAGAGACCGAGACAAATCAAGAAATGTGCTTGATTGGAATGAACACAAGGGGTTAACGGGGGGGCGTATGAGGCCTTTGGCAAAGCAGCACTCAGCTGTCACTCCAAACAGGTGGCCTTGACATGACCTTTGGCTTCTATTGCATACAGCAACCATTTTGTTTCAGGCAATCAAGCCAGGAGCTCCAGCAAAGCCCATGACATCACACAGAGAGGATGAAGTTCAGCGAGAGAAGTCAAGAAGATCCAAAAATATGCTTTATTTGTGTTTGGCAGAGGGATGCTCACAGTGTGTGATGCACGAGCTACTGGCTATTACTCCTAAATACGGGCCTAAAACCATTTGATGGGATGCACTGGCCAATTCAAGACGATTCTGTTAACCTGTCATTTTGTGGCTGATATTAACTAAAATCAGACATTTTAAATGCTACAATTAGTATTATTTTTATATCAGTTGTATACTATTATAGTTTTTGTTTTGTTTGTGTTGTTGTAGCCTTTTTTTTAAGTATATCTATTTTGGTACTACAACTAAATGAAAATGAGGAATGTTGCCTTGACAATTAGCTGAAATAAAATGTATATATATATATATATATATATATAAAATTTCAGTTAACGTTTTTTACTTATTTTAGTAATGTTTTCTAGAAATTAAATTTTAGCTAACAATAATAACTAGGGCCGGGACTCGATTAAAAAAATTTATCTAATTAATTAGAGGCTTTGTAATTAATTAATCGAAATTAATCGCATTTTAATCGCATATAAATATTTGACCTGAGAACAGCGAGAAGTAAGTTTTTTTATATGGATTTTTAAATTTCCCATCCACAGGGCCAACCAAAGCGGTCTCATCAGCTTCTTTGTCCATGTTCACTATGGTTTGTTTTTGGCTGTTTCTCAATATGCGTTCTTCAGCGATCTTGCGTCCTTGTGTTCTCGTTCTACGTCATCATTAACCGTCGAAGTTCAGTTCCAATTCTCAAGAACGCAAGTACAGAGGATGCATGAAAGTGCCCGGATATGTTCTTGAAACTGAGGATGCATCGAGTGCAGACTTGAGAGAATCGAGCCGTTACAAATCCCAGAAAACGCTGTGGGTGGCCGGTGTACGGAAGCCTGTAAGCTTTAAAGTCGCTCTCACAAATACGGCTCTTCAAGTTGAAAATAAACATTTATCGTTTTGTTTTGGTTAATTTTAATAAAGTTATAAGACCCGGAGAAAGTCTGCATTTTTATTGGCATATTAAAATGAATCTTAACAGTAAAACATATAACGCTGTAAAATAAAACAATACAATTATATGAAAGTAATATCTATAATAGTATGAAATGTTTTAATAAGTTATGATATGACATTTTGTAATATTTATTGTTCATTGGCCGTTTCTTATGCTGAGACTATGCGGTCAGTTAAGCAGGAATGCAGTACATCTCAGTTCTCATAAGTGTGCGTTCTGTGTTCTCGCGTTCTTCCGAGTTCGTTCTTCCAAGGAAGCTTGGCAAGACCGGTCTCCACGAGAACGCAAGTCCGTTCTTTGCGTTCTTGGAATTGAGAAACAGAACGCTAGTTGGTGCTCCAGTATAATCGGTCCGCCGAAACTCATCCAGTGAGAAACGTTCCGCGGTGCAAAAATAAGTGCGATTAAAATGCGTTAAAAAAATTGAACGCGTTATTTTTGTGTAATTAATTAATCTAAATTAACGCGTTAAAGTCCCGGCCCTAATAATAACCCTAACTACAAATTAATTGAGGCATCAAAAAATAATAATGTACAGTATAAAAAATAAATATTCATTTTGAGATTTGCTAAAGATTACATTTAAAGGGTTACTCCACCCCTAAATGAAAATTGTCATTAATCACTTACCCCTATGTCGTTCCAAACCCGTAAAAGCTTCATTCGTCTTCGGAACACCACACGGATACGCTGTTTTCATTCAAATCAAAGCGTAAACAAATGTAGAAGACGTATCCGTGTGTTGCGGCTGACACAGAACAGCATACGTTATTTGCGTCCAGCGGATATTCTCCAAAATGGTGCTACGCTGACGCAGAGGAGACAAATTGTTGAATAAAGTTTTTTTTCTTTTCTTTGCATAAAAAAAGTATTATCGTAGCTTCGTAAAATTACGGTTGAACCACTGATGGCCGATGGACTATTTTGACGATGCCTTTCATACTTTTCTGACAGTGTTAATTGTTTGGCAGTCAATGGGACAGTCACAAGCCTCCTGGTGGCAAATAAAGTGTAAAATGTAAAAACGGGTCATATTTTCACCAAAAAACATGATTCAGTACTGATATATTGTGTATCAAGTCATGCATTGTGTTAAGAAATTTCAGCAACTAAAGTATTTGGCTTTAGCAACAATGATGCTAATAATACATCAAATTTGATTGGCTAAAATATTAAGTGGCAGTTTCTTGCCGAATACTACAATTAATTTAATTTATCATGCAAGGACAAAACATTCACAGCACATTTCAAATCTATTTTCGGCTAATACTTTAATTTCAGTGATCCAGTAAAAAATTCATTTTGGTGCATCATTAGTGATTATTTAAGTGGGAAAAACAATCTTTCCTCTTGGCCCAACAAGACACATGCACACCCTCTTTTAGTCTGTGCTACTGGAGCATAACCATCCATGCACAGTGAGGAAACCCTAACTTCCTCTGTCACATACAGCTGCTGTCCCGTGATGCGATGCGCTGCAGTAAAGCAGGCCGAGCTCGCTGAACTGCCACCCATTTCCAGCACTGTGCATTCCAGGCTATTTAAAACTCAACCCCAGTGCAGATTTACCCAAGCATAGTCTTCTGGTCATTATTTCACAACCCCCCCCACCCTGATCTCTCTCCATCTCAACGTCTTTCTCCAAAACCCATCTTTAAGGGCCACTCTGCAGCAGCGGAATGAACCGTTTGGTGAAGGATTTGAGGTTTGACGCCTTACAGACAGCCACTGTCTGGGGCCAGACAATACAGTGTATTCCCAGTGAGCTGAAGTAGGTCAGAAAGTGTATTTGGCAGAGTTACGCATGTTTACGCTCGCTGTCTCTGCTGCAGAACTCGCAGCCTCCCGCCTGCACGCATGCATGCCAGCTTTCTCTGCTTCTAATGTCTGTTATATCCACCCCGGCCGGCCCTCTGTCCTTCTCCACCCACCTTCAACTGAGTCCTTATCATCAGACACAGACTTTGTCTATTCAGCGCACCCACTCCTGCGCCTCTGAACGCGCGCATGCATGCATGCATGAGCTTGCATGCACGCAGGCTACTTCTGCATAAAATAAGTCACCGATGGGGCTTAATTATAAACTACACACGGGCTTTTCATCTCTTTGAGAAGTAAGCGTATGGCTAGCTTCTTACACTCAAATGTGACCATCTCCTCAGGCCGAACCTGATCAAAGTACAGGGCCACATCACTGACCGCTGGTCACCATAGAAACCGCCATTCACTGACTCCCGCCCCCGTAGCCCCGCCCCTCCTCGAGGGCCCTGCCATTTAATACGGCCAATCCGGTTGGAGCAGTCAGGTGACACTGCAAGGCTTATTTGAGCGAGTAACTGCTGGAAACAGCCGGAGGTTGTCTGTCAACCACATGGCGCTTGTCAAAAGCTAGAGTGGAGAAAAGCAAACCGCCTTTGCGAAAATAATCCAGTGCTCGCGCATACACAACAGCCTTCACTAAAATAAGTGAGACTTTGTGTTGGAGCAGCTTTGGTGCCAGTGAGGGTGTAACATACAGGAGACGTTTGCTGGGCAAAGATGATTTCCATCCAGCATTAGCCGTTAGGATTAACTAATGAAAATGCATAGTTTTAGAGCGTTATCGTGTTAAACAAATAGAAATTGTATGCAGAGAATCTGATAAGAAGGGTTTGGAAGCCCCTAAATGTTAGTAAAACCTTCACAAAATCATTTTGTGCAGGTAGAGTCCATATGTGTGTGTATGCTAATCCCTCTCTTACCGTGGACCCCTCATAATCTTCTGTACTTTGCCTTGGTGAGCATACTGATCTGGGATCAGAAACCGTCTATCAGTGCAATTTAAACTAAAAGAAAAAATGGCTGCATGGTTCTTCAGCTATTTTAGCGTTTTACATGTTCAAACAACCTGATTCACCCTACATTGCAAAAAAATTAAATAAAATCTTGCTAAATACTGCTTGTTTTCCAGTACAAATATCTAAACATTACATCAAGACAGATTTACTTGAGAAGCAAAATTACATAGTATAAAAAAAAATTCTGGGAAATGTATCAAAATTAAATGAGGAAAAGTATGCTAACAGAGTACGGGTCTTAGCAGTACATAAACATGTACGTACCTTGGTTTTGGCGTCACGGTTCGGTATGGTTTCGGTACAGCAGGGGGAAAAAACTAAAAAAAAAATTTTTTTTTAAAATTGGTTTACTGAACAAAGGCTCTTTCTTAGGGACAAAAATCTACCTCAGCTTATGCTCTAAACTATAGGTTACAATTAACAAGTCCAAAACTTAAATTTAATTCCTATTTATTTTTAAATATAATAACCAACACTCAACTTTAAAAAAAAAACGTACTAATGAAAAAAATTGTAATGAGCTATGGGCACTGATGACTTGCCTGAGGTAAGGCAACGTGACATTTTGTTTACAAGTTGACTGAATGCTTACGTGAGGCATGAGATGTTCATTCATGTTTATTTCGCATTAAAACTATAGTAGTAGGAAGAGGAAGGGATGATTGTGCTAGCTTGTGCTCCGTACTGCCCATCTGAACTGAGGCGTTTATACAGCGATCTTTTACGCCACATCAAATAGTGCCTAAATGGCATTTATTGTTTGAATTTCCATTTAAAAATTGACAATTTGTAAGATGAGACTTTTCTTATCAAAAGTAACAATATATAAAACTATAAGTTTCCAATAAAGTTCCACTCATGCAGTGGTTAAAACAATGCTATATTTGTTCGGGACACATGCGGAATACTTGTACCGCTACACCCCTATAATGGAGTAAGAAAAATAAACTTCTTTTCCATTTGAATTAAGTTTATTTTTCTTATCCCACTGACAGATATTTTTCTTGTTTTGTGTATAAACTTAATTTTTAGTTACTCAAGTAAATGCATCTTGATTTAAGAATGTATTGACATTTGAAATGAAAAACAAGACAGAAATCCTTTTTGCTTTGTACTACACAACTTTTGAAGATATATTTGTTAAATTCATCATCATGAGTTGGATACAAAATTATATTTGTGTGTTAGGCCACATTTTAGGGTTTGTTTCTAAACTCTTAATTGTATGTTACATGCTGGCTGAGTAAATGCAGAGAACACAGACCTCTGCGCAGCTGGAAGTGGTTGGCCAAAGGTAAAGTGTCTATTTACTCTATTTGGTTTTTAGTCTGTCCTATCTAATGATTATCTCAATCATAGCTGTTTGACTGCGGTGTGGCATACTCACATTGTTGGTAGCCCAAACGAAAGAAAATGATGCTTAAACCAAGTGGCACGGTTGCTCACAAAACGGCATGTTTTGAGAGCTGCATTTACACAGCAAGCATGTAAACAGAGTAAATAATAAATACACAATGCTGTGATTGGTTAGGGATGGAGGAAGGTACCAGGGAGTAGTGTTGTCAAAAGTACCAACCACGATACCATTCGGTACTGAAATTTTAAAAACGTCCGTTTCCTGCTCAACAGCGCTCAAATCTTAGCAGGAAATGGACGTTTTTAAAATTTCAGTACTGAATGGTATCGCGGTCGGTACTTTTGACAACACTACCGGAGAGGCTCTCTGATTGGATAGAATTAGCTTTTTTAGTTTACCTGGTAAAGATTTTTACATGTTATGAACAAAAAGAGGGCATGAGTAAACCCCATCATCCAATACAATCAATTAAACAATCAGAGAACACCTATCTGAGATTACTGAGCGTGGAGCGATGGAGAGCCCTCTGGAGCAAGCTGTCCAGTTCCTAATTTGAAAAATGATGGTTTTAATATACAACTCACTGTAACACTGACAATATGCTTTAGATACATCACAGCAATGAAAGCACAATTTACTATTTGCTAGCTGGTTGCAGGTGGTAATTAGGGGAGGGACATTCTCATCCTAGAGACAATCTGATTGGATAAACATTGTGTAAGTGCACGATGATTCTTGACTATTTTTGTTCCATTTTTCCCAGAAAGACTGTACATTTTGCACATATGTGCTAAAGGTTAGCTCATTTTAAAAGTATTGCATATTTTGACAACTGTACACTGTAATTAAAATTTGATATCACTGTCTTTAAATACCTACTCATTGGTGTTCATTTCGCCTCAAGTTTTTTTCTCATTCTAGTACACTAAAAGAACACGTCCCATTCTTTGTGATAAGCAGGTTAATATTTACTGGAACTCTGAGATGAACCGAGCTACAAAAAAACCAGGAGTGACCTTTGCCTCGTTTCCATGTTTTGTTTTCCATGTCCTGTTCTGTCAGGAATCCTCTCCTCGACAAGCAAATGGTGATTAATTCATTAATTAATTCAAAATACAATTACTTTATGGTTTAAACATTTGCATGAAGTACAACAGATAAAATCAAGGTTGACAATCCTGGATCAATTTTATGAAATCAATGTTCTGCATTTAACAGTTCCACTAAAACCTTTTTCTTGCTGGAGCACATGGTTTTGTATGTACTATTTGCTTAAACTAGCTGCTAAATGTGAGTGTGGGAACAAAGAAATCTGCTTTTAACATAATTTAGTTTAAAGTACTGAACACTTAACATAGCTGGGACTTGGACGCAAGCGTGGATTATCAGACATTAGCGAGAGCCAGGATGGTGGACAGCCACATTCACTGTGAACACACTGCATGCCTTATTTTCTACGAGCTGGAAGAGACGGGAGCGGCCGGGTTTCTCCTCCTGAAAGGACGCCATTTTTGCTTCATTGTCTACGCTGCTTCAGGGCATTTTGGGAGAGGCTGCCAACGAACTACCTTAATCACCTTAATCCTGTCGACTGATAGCAGTCAACTAATAGCATCATTCAGCTACAATGATTTCACAATGATTTTTTTTAATCAGTCCCATTAAAAAACATCTTTTAAAGGTGCTAACACATTATGAAACCTCCACTGAACATGACATCAAATTATACGGTATGATCTTGTGATAATGTGCCATGAAGCGCTCTCTAATGAAATAGATGTGCTGGTGAATGGGTGTGCTTTGTGTTTAAAGAGACAGTCCAAAAAGGAAAATGATAGTCATTGTTTATTCACTATCCTTCTCTCTATTTTAAATGACATCCAAAATGACAAACAGTTCATATGATTTATACATCATCATATTCCAAGTCTTCTGAGGCCACATTATAGTTTTGTGTGAGAAACAAACCTAACTTTACGTCAATAACCTGCAACCAAATGATAATTACTCATACATTCGCTATCGTATGGCTTCAAAAGATGTGAAATATAGAGAAATGAAGATCACTTCTTTTATAACACTTAGATGCTTTTGTGTCATTTTGACTTTAATAAATGGAAATTAGTGAAAAAAATCACCTTTAGTGTTTTACAGAAAAAACAGATTCGGGTTTAAAACATCATGAATAATTTTCATTTTTGGGTCAAATGCCTTCGTTTGGCAAAAATTGGGAAATTCAAGACAAATTGGTGCAAACTGTGCTGCAATTTACAATAACAAATCTTTGAAGCTGACAAAATATGTCTTATGAAGTCGTTCTGTAAATGGACATGCTAATTGAAGCTCTTTGAAGGAAAGCACAGCCCAGCTACATCTGTTTCCCATTGCACATCGCTCTCAGAGACACAGAGGAGGATCTGTCCTCAGCCGGGACGTTTCTCTGTGGAGCTCTTCTTGTGCTTAGTGAGAGGAGACTGTATGATTCAAGGTCCATGCAGGTCAACACAAGAGTGACATACCGACATGAGGATGACAGTTTGTGCACACCTAGATTTCCCAGTTAAATGACTCCTGCACTCAGTCACACACCGTCCGTCCCTCCCTCATTGCTTTTTCCATCTCGTGAATAAAATGAACTGGAACTGAAACAAAAGTCACAGCTTTGTCATGAGATTTCATCAAATTATGCATGACGTAACATCACTCACTGAATCATTAGATTAGAAGCGTTTTGTGACATTCATATCAGGTCATAGCTATTTTCTCTCAAAAATTGGACTTTTAGCAATACGTGATACAGATGAATCAGCCACAGGCATATTTTCATATCTTTCAAATGTTTGTTCAGTGCTTTGAACACGAAACTGGGAAGCCTACAAAGAATGCTAGTACAAGACGAACTGGTTCCACAATGTGACTCGACCTGCCATCTTTCCGTTTCTGTCTCCCTCCTTCACTCCTAAATGAGTAACAAGAGCGTTTCTTCAGCATCTCCGCCTCCCTACGCGGTGCTCCCTCTCTAGAAGCTATCAAAAATTCACAGACTGTGGGCAACTGCCAGCTGACAAAACTGTTTAGTCAGCAACAGAGGCAGGGTGGGAGAAAAGGGGCGGGGGAAGTAGCAGGGGGAGGCAAAGAAGGAGGCCTGCAAAGCCGTGTGTGATTCGTCTTCTTTTCTCTCACAGACAAATGTAAAAAAAGCGAAAGCAAAGCACACAATTCCTCAAAAAGGAGTGCTAGCGATCTAAACTATTTATGATTGTGGTAAAACATCACAGTTTGACTATTATGACCTGTTTGATTGACTATCACACAAAACTAATTCTCAAACTAACAGTGTAAGGATATGCTACCTATTGTTTTTATCTTTTTCTAACTTCCTCTATCCACAAAGGCTGCTCTATTTCCTGTCATCAATGTCCCACTTACACCAAAGCATTTTCATGAGGACTCAGTTTCACTTTTAGTTTTACTTTACTACATTTTAGAATTTAAAAAGTAAACAACTAAGTCCTGAGATGCCCAAACTTTTCACTATGAAAGGCCAAAAATCAAACTTAACTGACAAGCATGGACTGAAGGTCAAATTCATTTACAGTATATTATCTACATTTCAATGCAAAAATATACATAAAACAAAAGGATATTTTTCTTTTGATATGATATTTCAATTTCTTCACCCTCATGTTTTCCAAACCTGTATGACTGTATTTCTTTCTTTCTATTTTTATCCACTCAATGAAAGTCAACAGGGTTAAAAACAATGTTAGATCCCACTGACTTTCATTGCGTGGAGAGAAAAAAAAAGAGAAATTTAGCAAATCATCTTTTTTGTAAAGAATGAAAGTTTACAGGTTTAGAACAACATGAGGATTTTTGAGTTTTCTCAACTTGTTTTTGAAGGAGATTTTTGAGTTTTCTAAATTTGTTGTTTTCAGTTTATACAACAAAAAGTTTGGTTGCCTTAAACTTTTTACTTTTCTCAACTTTTAAATTTTTACAGTGTGTCCAAACTTTCATTTTTGGTGAACTATTCCATTAAAGCAGACAACCTTCAATAGTCATTTTTTGATTTGGCCATAAATAAAATATTCTTAAAGACGGTATAAAACATGCAAACAGTTAGCATGCAAACTCATTTTCTTAAGCCCTACAGGTGCCGTGTCCAACCCAGCACCCCAGGACCAAACCAAGCTTCCCATTCCCTTCGAGGGAAAGGGAACATAATCTTATCTAAAATAGACAGGTTAAAAATAGCTCCAGAGCGAAACAGGACGCCCATCTCTACCCCTGGATGAGTCAACAGAACACCCATCACTAGAGGCAAACGGCTCGGAGAGGTGACCAACTAAGTTTCTCCATCCAGTCTGGGACTTCAACAGACTGGTCCCTCTGCCTTTACACTGTGTAAACAATCACAGTTGGGCATGTTTGTCAAAGGAAGTCTACTAGGGAACCCCAGAGAGTTAATTTTAATGAATCTATATTAATCGAGGTTAATCAAGATGTACCAACCGTCTATTAAAACATTTCCAAGGCTGCGTCTCGATATTAATATAGACCAAAACAAAAGTACAAAATGAATCTATTCACTCGATAGGGCTGTTGAGACTTTATATACACTTCAGAGTGATTGAATACAAAGTGGAGTAAAAGCTGATGGCCCTTTCTATCACTATCAGCACGGCAGCTCTGATGCTCACAATGGGTTTTCTCTATTCAACTCTGGCGACTCCCTGCTGAGGACAGAGGAGATTACAGCCCAGACCACTGGTTGACTGTTCACTAGAACATGGCTTTGAATTTTCAATGGTCTTCTTGCTTTACGTGTCTGAACAAACACATCTCCACCCTACATCAGCCTGCATTGAGAGAGCTATTAGAAAAATGAGAAAAGGAGGATTTGTTTTTTTAACCTTGCCTCTCTGTGTGGGGAAAACAGTAGATAATGAAAAAAATCTTAAAATATAATATATTGTTATTATTAAAGGCAAAAACAAGCACAATTTGATGCTTATATAAAGTAATGCAGAAACAAAAAAGTAAAATATTTGCATAAGGTGATGAAACAACACATTCCCATGTTAGTTCATAGTACATTTACAATGTTTTAATCTTTTAAGATCACTTTGCGATTGCACAAAAGACAGAAACTTATCTTTGATTAGCAATGTTTCTCAAAACTATATTATTATTATTAGGGCTGTCGCGATTCGTCGATTTTAGCCGACTAGTCGATTTTTAAAAATCGTCGACATTTTGCTCGCGTCGACTAACCGGCAAAATACCGGAAGTGGCGCATTTCACGGACGAGAATCCATAAAACACATTATTAGACTATTTTCCAAGGCTGCATGCTATATTAAACCCATTTAAAAATCATAATTAAGCATAATTGTGAATTCACAAAAGCTATGATTTAATTAAATATTTATATGCGATGCAGTTCACACATTATATGCTCTTTAATTATTTACATGCATGTAGGTTAAGCACGTGCGTCTCACAGCGGCTCCGTTCACAGTAGCTCCACAGAAACGTATTATTTACATGTGGAGCGTCTCATACTCCATCTCTGCATGTTGTTGTGAGTTTGGGTTTATTATAGCGTTCATCTGGGAATGCAACGTGCGCCATTTAATCAGATTTATAAGGTAAATAATTTATAAATCTACACAAACACAGGAGAATACATCGCAATTTCAAAATAAAAGCTCAACCCCTCACTCTGAGTTTGTACGGTTTGATGTCCACATATTCATTTAATTACAGTGGCTGTAGCATTTCTTGCTTTTGATACTTTATTTGAACTAATTATTATTGCATCATTGCTATTATATATGTGCTTTAAGTCATTTTAAAAGCTATTTTTTACTTAAATCCATTTTTATTACCACAAAAAAAAAATATATTATAATTATAGGGCCCTATGAAATCCGTTTTATTTCCAAATTCAGTTTTTTTAATTTTATTAATCAAAAAGCCTGTCTAATTAATTGAGTGTTACAGTTTTACCAAATTCTGTTTTCCATTATTTTCTGGATTCCATTTTAATTGTTCCATTAAATTTTAATCATAAAAAGCATCTCCAATTAATTGATTTTATATATAAAAAAAGTATTTATTTTTTTCAGAAATACTGCACATTTACATTTTTCACCTAAATAAATTCTGGTAAATAATATTTCTGGTAAATACTCCTTTAAAAAGTGTTTTTTGATGATAATTTTATTATTAGTAGACTAGAACGTGTGGATATGTTGTCATTCTGACACTATAATACTGAACTTTGATTTCAGTGGTTTGGAATATGAGATGGACACTTGCTTCTTGCACTCTGTTGCACTTCACTTTTGCTTTAAAAAAGGATTTCATTTGGCTTAATAAAGTATTTTTAAGTAAAATTGTTGTTTTTTTGGTGGGAAATTAATCGTTTAGATTAATCGATTAATCAAAAAATTAGTCGATAGATTAATCGAAATAAAAATAGTCGTTAGTGGCAGCCCTAATTATGATGACGATGGGCAAAATTTCAAACATAAAACCTCTAAATCAGAAGTTTTCCACTTTTACAGACCCAGGAACCTCTCTAGTAGCCTATAAAAACAAAAATTACATTTTATATTGCTTATTAGATCATTTGCAAGGAATGTAATTTAAGTCTATGTTTTATATAGGCTGTGGTCTCTTCGGACCCCTGGAGTACCTTCTGGGACCCCTGGTTGTACATAATTATACACCATGCAGTAGATCACCATAAACCACAGAGTAATATCTCAGGAATATCCTCAGATTACCAACTAAAGAAAAAAGGCCTTTATTTACCTCTAAAAGGTTTACTTTACACCACTTTCAGGTAGTAATACGAAACTTTTAACAGAAGATAAAGTACAAAGTTTAGAGCATGGTATAAAAGTTACTGTACAAAACAACCATGATGTAGTTAAAAGTCAGCGGACTGCGGGGACGCAGCGAGTGAATGATGCTGCCACTGCAGGCCTCCTGGAGCCCAGTGTTGAATTTGGTAATGGAATGTGAACTGCTGCTCATCCGGATCTCAGCACATTCTGACTCTCCAAAGAGACGCGAGAACGAACAGAGGATGATGGGAGGAGGGCGCAAGCACACTAACACCCGCACGAACAATATGATGCATCCGAGTAATTAGTCATCCCAAACTGAGATGGTTTCAATTGTGTCGTCGATGTGGCTGCTCGGTTCAAATATAAAAGCCGACTTTTCTTGTATGACTATTCGGCGTTCATCTCGTGCAGCAAACCCAACCCAAAGATAGTCACGACGACAGCGAACTTCCTCCTTTAAAACTTTTGACATGCCCAAACATTAAGTTTGCAAAGTGTGACTGACGAAAGAAGGGTGGTTTGATGAACAATAATAACTTGTCGATGGTGAGGAAAAGTCGAAAGCACAAATAAAACGTAAATACAACATGTCCCGACAAGGTCACACTATAAAGGGAAGCGCGTCCAACCCCCCACGCGTTAGCCTCGATCAAAGTTCAGATGTGGATGCTTCTTCGGTTCACTATAAAATAACAATATATGAGCTAAACTTCCTTTTATCAAATGGGAGATAAAGCCACATTAGTGCCACTGAATGTGTGGTTGTTTAAAGTGCTAAAGTTAACTCAGGTATGAATACATGTGCGCGGCTTAGACGCGAGTGAATTCCTGTAGTCAGGCGTTCAATCTTTGGATGCGAGAATGAAACGAGGAAGCACAAACCCCGGCCGAGGAAAATATGATCGGACATCATCTCAACATCTTCGGCCTTCCAAGTTTAAAAACTTCCAACAAAGTATGCATCCACCAAAGTTTGCAATCGGCAGGATGGAGAACGTAAACAACAACAACAAGAAGTAGAAAAGTGCTCAATACTTACGCTTGACTTTGTCTGGGTTGGGCTGATTGCGCTGAGACATGGTGATGGTGAAAAGAGATGATGGACTTCGAAAAAAAAACTGCAAACTTGTTCCGGAGAGCGATCAAAATGGCGTATTTGAGGATGTGCAAAGTTCGCCAACTGGATACTTCACATCGCCCACTGTGTTAGCTCCCTAAAGGAATGATGGCCATCGACACTTCCGACGAATGAGGGTCAGAAAAGTCACTTTTTCCTCAAAGTGTGTTCCTGAGCGCTGCTCAGTGAACGTGATAAGTAGACGCATCACGTGTTGCTCTAGTCTCCAAGGGGACGTGTGTTACTGAGGCTGCCGCTGGAGTTCAGCTGTGAGCATCTCTACGGGAGGGGTGCACAACTTCACTCCCTCAGCCTCATCCCATTGATTATTCACGATAGATAGAGTGATCAGATAGATAGAAAGATAGATAGATAAATAGATAGATTGATTTGATGTAGCAACAAGTGTCTACAACAACATAATCTTTTAAAATATTGTATAACAGTTGCTATTTCATGTTGCGTTGACAATATAAACTCGTAGACGATATAAACTATAAACAATATAAAAATGTAAACGTAATAGTGATGGGATACCGATGATGCAACACACGTGGCGGTTTGGCGCCTTCTTGCTATCACAACAAACACCTGCTGGTCCTCATGCTATAATGGGCATGCGGCATCTCAAAAATATTGTGGAAGGGCGTTTAATAGTCTCAGAGAGAAACGAGGAGTTAAATGTCAAGACGAAAACGAAGTAATTGGACGTAACTCCCGCCTTTCTGTATATTTCGACAACAGCCCTGTGCAACTCGTGGCTCTATGAATGTAACTCAGTGTGTAAAGATCCTAAGTATGAAGTCCTTTGGAGCTTTTAGAGCTCTATGGCATACTAGTTCATATTTTGATTCATAGTGTTTGAGTTTTCAGTGTGCAAATATTACGAGTCTACAGTTAAGTGACACAACATGACAACCCTGAAGATGCGTTTGGTTACATTTTGACATACTCAACAGTCAAGAAGTGAATAAATACATAATTTATGTGAGAGATGATACTTCCATTCTTTGGTGAGAACTTTAAACTTTTCAAAACATTTACCTTCAGTCATTATCACTTGAAATTTGTATAATTTAGTTAACTCATATATATATATATAGGGCATTTGACTCTTGTATAGATGTGTCTCAAAAAACTGTTAACTAGTTACTTAGTGGTTTAAACAGGTTTTACTGTAATAAGCCTTATACCTGAGAGGTGTCAAGGCAGCAGCATTGGGTCTGTGACTTTGTGGTTATGCTGCCACTAGAGAGCAGTCTCTGCATCACCTTATGTAATCACATGAGAGTGACCTTGTGTTGGTATACTAAGCAATGTTTCTGACCCACAGTGACTTGGATAATTGCCTCTGGCCTCCATCCTGCACAAAAAGTTACATGTTCCTTTGTATTAGCATGATTAAAGTTTTTTTCTTTCCTTTTCCTTTTCCTTTTTTAGTTTTTATTTTCTCTATTGTTTCATTTAGAGAAAATTGTGTTTAGTTAAATGTATAGCTTTTGGGTTAAATAGGATGAAATCTATAAATTTACTATCTCTAAATTAAAAGCCGATAAAGCGACAAGATTGAACACAATGTGGAAATCAAAATAATGTTTATAGTTCAAGTTGATACAGATATCAGGTACAGCTCATTTCTGTGTTGTAATGAGTGTGAGCGTGTGTTTATGCACGTATGTTACTATTATTTGAAATACCTGTGTATGAGCATGTGCTGAGAAAACACATGCTTCCAGTAGCTTTACACACAATAAGCCTTACCAATTTGACAACAGTGCCATCTGATGGTAAATTGTGTATAGCCTACTGCTTATCAGTGGTCTCGGAGCAATCTAAACTAAAAAATTGTACTCCAACCTGCCATTATATTAAGAGTTTATTCTATTTTAGAGGGCTTTTTTGGTTCTAATATTACAGGTATAGTGGTAGTCTACTGCATAATAGTTTATTGTATAGTGTATTAATGTGGAGGCAGGAAAGTAGGGATGAGAGAAGGGGCATGGGATTGGGACTTGACCTATTCAGAATCAAACTGGATCCCCTTGAGCCAACCATTCTTGCAGTATGTGTAATGAGCAAAAATAGATATTTAAATATTAGTAATAGTCAGAAATGTTTTATTTTACAAAAGGACTGAATCTTGATTTGTATGTGTGTGTGAATGTAATCTTGATTTTGGGTAAATTCATTATCCATAAGTGTAAATGTATGAAGACAAAACCATTGATTAATGGCAATGCTTTTTTTTATTTTGTCATTTCATATGAATGTACCTTTCACGTTTCATATACCTTTGTGAGATTTAGTCAAAAGATGTAGGTTAATTTATCTATTTTTGAGTCTCTGGAATCTGGAAAATAGTGATCTATGACATTGTATGTTGAACTTAAAAGGTTCCTGATTTGTGGACATATCAATGTTTGTAGATTTGTGGAGTAAAAAACTAGTTTTTATTTTGATAAAAAGATCAAATTTGACCCTTGGGATAAGATGACCTCCCCAGAACTAGAAGGCTTAGAAGGACCCAATTACTTATTGTAATAAATGGAGTTATTATTCAGTATTAGAAGTAAATTTCAGACATCTTGCTTTTCATTAAAACCCTTTAACTAACTGAAATCATTCATTTTGCATTCATAGTGTTGCTATTATGACATATGTCCAATTAAAATATGAACAAATAAATATATATAAAACATATCTAATTATGTTACAATTTAAAAGTAAATGCACAGTGTTTTTAAGGTGGACTTCTTCCCCATCTTACCCTAATGTTGTTAATAATGATGTTTTTTCAAATACTGATCGCTTGGGGGCGCTTAAGGCACGTTTGGTTCCCATTTCGGACAAAATCGCTCACATCTGACTCTGGTACTCTTTTGTATGTCTGTATAACCGGTATACTATGTCGGCTACCTACAGTACGACAAGAGCGCTGAATACAACATGAACGTGTTTAGAACGTGTGCGTGCGTTCATTCCAAATGTCTTAAATTCTGATTTGCTTTTTACACTTATTTAGATTATTTCGAGTCAACTGTGAGACTTTTTATATTAGAAAAACCTTACGATTTCAAACGTTCTAAATATATATGATCATTTTTTCTAAACCTGAATACATTTGACAACGATTTTAATAAATATGCAGCACGAAATAAAAACATGTTATATTAAAACGTGAGCTTTTGTCAGTCAGGTGCACGCGACGTCATCATGGCGCAAGAAAGTAAAGGAGGAGTGCGTGAGGCGAGAGTAGGTGACATCTCCAGTCCTCTACAGTACACTTCATCTCAGGCAACTGTGGGAAATGCGTGACAGAAGTTATTTAATTCCTCTTGAAATGCAGCAGTTTGCTGGTGAGAGGAAGTAGGCGATCCAGACACCCTCCACAGACTACTGATTCTGTTAAACGTAGGATGGGACTGACTTTGACCGACAAATACAACTCGATACTTTTCACACTGGAATTGGGTGAGTCATTGAGTTAAGATATATGCAGAATATTGATTCCTGTTTTGTTGTAATAATGAGATTTTTTTTTTAAATAACTGAAACTCAATTTTCAGACCTTGCCCTTAAATACATTAGAATATTCATTAGAATGATATGAAACACTCAAGCTTTTTTAAGTGGGAAATTATGTGTGTATTATCCTGGGTGATTTATTCTGTTGTATTTCAGTTTCATTGGTACAGGCAGCTTGTGCTGGAGGAACATGTGAAAACGTATTTAAAGGTTTCTCAGACTGCCTGCTTAGCCTTGGAGAAAACATGGTGAGCTATCCCCAAGAGCTGGATGACAGCGAAAACCTACAGACCATCTGCTCGTAAGTACACACTGTCTGCAATCATTTCTGGAAGAAGCTAAGCATTAAATATCTGGTGGTCTTTTTCATATTCACATATCCATGAGTTGAACTCATGCCATCCTTGACTCAGACTCACAATTCTGAAACATATTTCATTCGCAAGGACTAAAAACAGATTGTGCACTTTATGTTTATCCTCATGCAGATATTGGAATGACTTCCACTCGTGTGCCTCCACCGCAATCGCAGATTGTCAAGAAGGAGCAACAGACCTCTGGGAAAAACTGAAACTGCAGTCCCGGAGCTTGAACTATCAGGGAAGCTTGTTTGAATTATGCTCCGGGGATAATGGAGTATCCAGAGTTTTATTACCAATAGAACTGAAGATACTGCTGATGTGTTTTACCGCACTGGTGGCTTGGCTTGCTTTTGAGTAATAAACCTGAAGATCTGACCAGAAACATGTTACAGAATGGATAATATGCATCCCTGTCTTTCTTCAACTGACTCAGTACATGTTTTGATTCACTTAATATGATGATTTTGTTAAATATAGGACTCGTTGGCTGTCTTTGACCTATGGAAGAATTCAGAAGTAACTCTTAAATGGCTTAGAGCTTCTTTTTTTTTTATCAAAATTTGAAAATGATTCAAAGTATTATATTATACTATACTATATTCTATTATATTATATGAAAACATATTATTTTAAAACACATTTTTTTCTTCTTGGACCATTATTGGATAAAAACAGTACATTCTGCAATGAGGACCAATAATTAGAATCATTTATATTATTATTATTTAAAGCACATCTAAAATACATATTATTGTCTGAAAAACACATATTTAACATCACAGGGGTTTTTCTTAGTAGACCAATCTGCCCAAACAAAATTAACTTAATTAACTGATTATTTTAATACAGTATAGGAAAATGAATTTCACTTGTAAATGTATACTTATAAATTAAAAAGGCATTTGGGCAAATTTTAGAAAAGTGTCTTATCTTTTGTTGAAACTAAAGCAAATGAAGTATGAATAAAATAAATCAAATGTTTGAATAAAGACCTGATTTTTTATATTTATATTTAAATTTTTATTTTTTTATTTTTTTTGCTTGTTTGACTTCTCCATACAGTACAGCACAAATGATTTGTTGTATTTTGAGATTCTTGATCATCTAAATACTTTCAATGGGTTCAAGCTTTTTCACCCCCTCCCAGTACAGTGAGTTGCTTTAAATAAAATGAACTACTAAATGCAAGTAATTCCATATATTTTTCTATTGTTGCATTCAAGTTGCATGCTCATTTAAAGTTATGAAGCCCCCAGCATTTTTTTCTCTTTAATGATGGCAAAAAAGAACATCTGTCTAAAGCAAGACATACAAAATACATATTAAAATGGGGGGGAACATCAATGGTGGAATATTAATGGCAGGAGAATCGTGAATATGAGCCCTTGAAATAGCACCACAGCCATGACCTAGTTATTAAGACATGCTGTGCTGAAGGTCCTAAGCATTCCCTGAAGGGATTGTGCATTCATCGACTCAAACACATCTGTCTTTTTGTTTGCTACATAATCTGATGTGAACAAAATAAAAGCAAATCTAATTCAGTCACCTTAGAGGCGAAAGTGGGATCTGTGAGTGGAAAATTAAACAAGATTTGCTTTATTTATTCAATCAACATCGATTGCATAACATGCAAATCAATTGTATCTGCACTGTGCATGCAAGATCCAGAGCAGAAACTATTACTGACTCATAAGTGTTTAATAATTTAGTGACTCCTCCATACTCAAGACAGCATCCAGAACACAATAAACCACTCAGTTTGACATGATCGCTTAGCATGTTTTGGCAGCATAACTAGATTTCACTAGAGATTTGCAGGACAACATTGCAGGTGAACATTATAAGCTTGTATATAAATAGTGTGTTTTATTAGTGTGTTTTAAAGAAAATACTGTTTAAGTTCTACTTCAAAATTGCATGTTTAATTCCATGTATTACTTACCATTCTTTGTAATTGTTTGTAGAATTTACTAGCAATTTCTGAGTAAAAATGGTTCCTAATTGCTAATTGTATTTTGGCTCTATGGTGTAAATATTGAGTAAACATACTGAACCATATTCCCATGCTTTAAATATAGTTGTTGTTTTTTAAACGTCACCTTTGAAAATCCAGTTGATAACAGTTAATAAGACTAGATGTTTAATTGTACATGTCATAAAAGTTTAGTACAATGGAAATGCCTCTGATGAATATGTGAAATATTTAAGGCGTTGTCAGAGCAGATGATGGCAGTTGGTATCTGAGGAGAGTCAGAATGTGCTCTTTACAAACACCTTCTGTCTAGAGCAATAATATTATGCGTACCATCTTATTGGGAAAATATCAGCTCTGTGTACCTGTGAAGACTATAATTACCAGTGTAGATGTACAGTCCGTCAAACAGGTCTACTTATCATATGAATCCTGTATGCATACAGAATCATGTCTCTATTCTTCTGTGCATCTTAAATTCATCAGAACCAGTTTCTTTATATGCAAAATACTGAATCACTGCCATATAGGAAGCCATTGTACTGTCATCTTCCGTTCTGTGGGCTACAAACAGAAAGACTACAGGCTCTTTCTGGTTGTTAATAATGCAGGAGGTTGTGTGAGTAAATGGGACAGGCGGTAGAGATCCTATGTGGACCCTGTGGAAATGGAAGCAGGAGAGCAGAGGATGAATAATAAACACAGGTGACATGTTTGAATGCAGAAAGTCAAGGATGAGAGATGGAGATTTTCAATGGTTCAGCTCAGTTCTCAAAAAGATGTTAACATTTGTAATTAATTTAATTTTGTGTGGTAGCTGTGGAGTTGAGGTTACTCGGGTTCTCCAGCTGGCTTTTCATCTAAATGATAGAGTATGGAGTATAAGTGCTACAGTAATTTTGCAAATAAATAAATAAAAACATTTTTATTGTGCAATACTAATTTCAAAATATACAAACAAGCATTAGTTCTGGAGATGTTTAATACCCTTATTGTGCACAACTACTAATTACAAAACAACCAAACAAACATGAGTTCTGGATATGGCAGTGTCTAATTCCCTTATTGTGCACTATTAATTACAAAACAAACAAACATTCATTCTGGAAATGATAGAGATGTTCCCCCTATATTATGCACCACTGATTATAAAACAAACAAACAAACATGAATTCTGGAATTGTTAGTGATTCCTTATTGTATATCACTATTTATAAAAACTATTTTGGAGACGGTAGTGTTTAATTCTGTTATTGTGCACCTTTGATCGCCAGAAGTGTTCTTCAGCTATATTTGCTAGTTAAATTACAGAAAAAGACACACACAGTACATACATTAGATCCGATTGTTTCTGAATTGAGTCTGTTATGTTTTTTCACATAGCTTTAATTTAGCAAAAAGTGAACTGTCTGTTTAGTGTGATGATGATCCAGTCATTGAAAGAGGGCCCATATGCCAACAGTCAGCCATGATGCAGCCCCAGGGATCTTCTGCTGTCTCCCTAGGCACAACACTACAGTGGACATGATGTGATGTTTACTGCCCTATACAGCGCTCAAGGTAGCATTGAAAAATTATAAGTGCAGCTTCAGTGAATTGCATTTCCATTGTAATATACAATCGGCCGAAGAATTCCGGAAGAATGAAACACTGCGATGGGTTATTAATCTGCAGAAATGTCCTGAAATGTACTAGTACTAAAATGGCATTTGCCTCTTTATTAGGACTGCACGGCCATCTGCTCAACGGATCCTGACACTAGACGGCGATGTAGACTATCAGACGCAACACGAGAAGAACTACCCTGAAATCAACATGGCGTCGTGCAGCAGGGCTCAAGTGATCTCTCTCTACAGGATGCTTATGAAAGAGAGTAAAAAATTCCCCTCATATAATTACAGGTACGCTTTTTATTATTCGCTGTGAAAAAATTGTAATTATATATATATACGTGCATGTTTTCTTTGTCAAGTTGTGTATATTAGGCTACTATAAAACTATTCGCCTAATTTAAATAAGCGCTTATATATGTTAACGAAGCATGCCTTTTTAATTCGTGTTATATTTAAACCTTTATTTTCCATCTACTGGTTATTTACTATAAAAAATACTGTTTGTTTTCAGAACATACGCACTTCGCAGAGTGAAAGATGGCTTCAGGGAGAACCTTCATGTTGACAACCCCAAAACCCTGGATATGCTCATAAATCAAGCTAGAGAGAATCTGGCGGTCATCAAGAGACAGGCAAGCAATGCCAGCTTGGTTTAATATTCCAGCATGATTTTTATAGCCTGATCCAAATAGAGAATGTAATAATATTCAGAATTGCTAACTTGCTGATATCACATTTAATGTCCTATATCAGTATCACTTATCCTTGTCTCACAGGTTTCCATTGGCCATCTGTATTCTGCCCAGAAGACCATTGTTGAAAAAGAGCCTCATTTATAAATGTCTTCAGCATCACAATGTCTGGTTTGTTAATGACAGATCTGTTTATCCTTGGAGCTGCAACACTAGTCGACCATCTTTGTAAAATTGTGTATTAGTATACTGTGAATGTATGTTTATGTTATATTTTTTAGCAAATAAATAAGATGCATACTATATAATGAATGGCTAGAATGTGAGAATCACTGTAAATAGAAGAAAAACATTACACATATTACCTGCTTTTGAGAAACACTTAAGATCTGTAAGACATATGGCAATACTAAACATGTTAACTACAATATGGTAATATGACTTAATGCATTCAAATGATTAAGACAAATGATCATGCAAGTCACGTTCACTTTATTGAACAAAATTTCAGATTGTAAATAGTCGGATAGCGAATCCTTGGATTATCAAGTGGTTTGAATCCTCAAAGTGTAGTTCTGTCCGTCATTATTGTCCCAGTATTCCCCGTGATCAGTTTGACAAAACACTGCAAAATGCACTGATGAATTTTTGTCAAAACAGAATGGCATGCGCAAAATGAAGTCAAACTTTTCCCACTCTAGCCACTCTTCTTCATTCAGTCTTAATGCAGCTTGTATATCTGAACATGTCAGCCAGTTATTTAAAGTGTACCTGACCCCAACAGCTCTTGCGTTGCTCTGTATCACTCTTATCACACCCTTCACTTCAGAAGCGGTTATTGTGACACTCTCCAATGCGACTCCCAGACGGCGTGACTTCATATCAAACTCAAGCGAACTAACAGGCATTTCAAAGGCTGGTATTAAACGCGCTGAAGTCAGATGTTGAAGCTGCTGGTTTGGAGGATGATTCTGGAGTCCTGATGTTTCATTAGCATCATCAGAGATGTCAAAGTGTCTGACGTTTGCCAGGTTCAACCCCATCATGTCTGCAAACTGGACTCTCTTTCCACGGACTGGATGTTCCTTGTGTGAGGAAGATTCATGCTGGTATAGATCTACAGGCAGAGATTTGGCTCTTTGCCTGTCAGTTTTTGATGAATAAGTTGATGATTCTGGTTCAGTCTCATCTGAAGTTTGAGTTTCCTCTGACTGCTCCGTGTCCATGAGTATTCATCATGTTGTCCAATTCAGATGTAATTGAGGAGCGGAAGGTCTTTTAAATATAAGAACTGGACCTGCAGTCTTTGCGTAAGAACGATGCTTGACAAATACTACGTGCACAGTTGCGTCACAGCAACGTCACTTGTCTTTGCAAACAAATTAGTGATGCCTATTCAGCCAAAAAAAAAAAAGCAAGAAACCACCCCAGGGCTTTGAGAACATTTAATATGTTTATCAATAAGTAAAAAAAACAAAGATTTTATATTGTGTAATCAAGAGCATTTTTAAGTTATTTTGACCAGTGACAAGATTTTTCTTCTGTAATTAATGTAATGTAATCCTTATTTATTTAGAGTTGTCCCAAAAAATTGATAATTTGTTCCCTAGTTTAAAACAAAATTTATCATGTAATAATAAAGAACCGTAAATAACATCCAATCTTTAAAGTCACATTTTGTCTTCCACTGTATGTTGTCTGGTCCGTCAATCATTGTCTAGTGCAGAAACAGTGTGACGTACTGCAGAGTGCTTGTGCGCACATGACAACAAGCACATTTTCCTGCACGTGGATCTGTTTACCTTTTATGAAAACAGATTACAGTCAGTTTAATAATTACATTATTATTATGCCCTCTAGAATTTCAGTTAGTAGAATCTTGTTTTCCATATTTCACCCAAAAATAATAATTCTGTCATTATTTACTCACCATGTTGTTCCAAGCCTGTATGAGTTTATTTGTTCTTTCAAAGATATTTTGAAGAATGCTGGAAACTTAAAAAATACTATGGATGTCAATATTTACCATCAACTGTTTGGTTATCGACTTTCTTCAAAATATATTATTTTGTGTTTAACAGAAAAAAGAAACTCATACAAGTTTAGAAGAACAAATGATTAAATTTTTTGGCTGATCTGTCCCTTTAATTTTAGAGGGTTCTTTTGGATTGGTTCCAAATTATGATTAAATTCTCTAACAATTCCTTAGGATTTTGAAAGGGGTAAATTAGGTAATTGGGGACATTTGACACTGGAGTGTTATGTATAGTCTATAAATATCAAATGTTTTACAAATTCCCTTTAAAAGGGGGAATTGCTATCTTTCTCCTTTTTTAAAAAGAAGTTAACAATTAGGGTATTTTAACTAACCATTATGTAAAAGGAGCATTTAGGGTATATACAAGTCATTCTAGTCGTTTCTAGTTTTGGTAGTAACTCAGTTATACAAATTTACCCTCATAAATCAGAATAACGCGAACGGCTTTTAAAATAGATAAAGTAACAAATCCGAGCTGTTTGTGAGCCTGCCGTGTGCAGGAACTGACGTCAAATGTTTGCGACAGAAGTTGGTAGCAGTTTTTTAACATTAAGCCACATAACCTAACCTGGGAGCTCAATCAGCTTGTTTCTTTTTGCTCGGTTGATGTCATAAAAATGTAGACATTGCGCACAGATATCAAAATGTCGCCAGAGCTGGAAAAATGCCCGAGAAGCCTGTTGGTGTGCGAGAAATCAAACTTCTTGAATGAGAAGTCTCGGCATGACATCCACGTGTCGAAGCACAGCTTTAATTACAAAGTGAGTTTAATCATTAAAAATTTGCTCAACGTATTAATTTTTCAACTGTGTTTAGATTGTATTCGGATGCCGCTGTCTCCGCAGATTTCAGTGCTGATACCTGAATGTGGGACCCTGCCTGCGGATATCAGCGGGGTCATCCACAGCTTCAGCCCTTATTATTTAGTGCGGGATCTGCCGGTCTATCAACTACTGGAAGAAACATTCCTCGAGTCGCTTGTAAAGAAGGGTAGGAGGAGAAATATGTTATTGTACACCTCTATCATATTTGCTGTTTTTTGGGGGGTTTTTAGGTATTGAATCAGATATTAAGATTTTTATCTTTTTACACAGGAAACTTCTATGCGCTTTCTTACAACACCAAAATTGATGAAGATAATGCGATTGCACTTCTTTCCAGCGGTAAGCTAGATTGTACGGAAACAATTATTGTCTGGATGGCCGGTTGCATAAACAGACTAGTCTTAAAAGTTAGTCATTTCATTATTTCTGCAGGATGAGTCCTAATTAAAAACTTTTACATAACGTAGATTGGTCTAATTTGAATCTGAAAAGTAAGACTCATTACCACTTGATTAACTGCTAGCTCCTAAGACTCAGTCTTAACATAGTGACTGTTTATGCAGCTAGTCCTTATTTTTAATAAAACATAAAATTACATGGTTCTGAAACATTTTTTTCTCTCTTTCTGCTAGCCTATAATTGACAGAATTGCTTGTTTTCAAGTTCTACTACTCTTGAGATATTGAATTAATGTGGTTGGATATATTTTAAAGTTATTAAGTTAATATATTAATATTAACATAATAGATAGTTGGTTTAATTTAAAAGACCAGCATCTGCTAAGAGTTAATTGTGACAAGCACATTAGCATATAGACATGGACTAATAGTCATGAAATAATCATTTTAAACTTTTTTTTTTCAGGTCAGTTAATTTTGTCTCTAGATAAAGACACATATGAACAACTTGGCTTGGAGGGACGCCCATCTCTGTACAATCACAAAAAAGCCATGAGATTTGGTAAATCTCTTTATTCTCAGTAGCTTACATGAAATTAAGGTGTTTTATGTGAACAAACGTAACATTTTCTGTGAACATAAATACTAGTATTATAATAATTATAAAATGTCTTTGTTTTGCAGTCGTGACTCTGGATCTCACTGAAAAAAGCTTGACCCCAGGCACCAAACGATACCAGCGGGTTCTCTCAAGTTTGAAGGACAGACTACCACTCAGATATGACTTTCTTTTAACAAAATACAACACAGGTTTGTCTTAAGTAATTCATCATCTCCATCACTGACCTTAACAAACACATTTTTAAATTGCCTTATGCCGAGTTCACACTGCACAATTTTAGCCCTGATTTTCACTCGCCAACAGGTTTCGCAAAATTGCCGACAAATACCCGAAATCTGAGGCAAATCGGTGCTCGTTCATGCGAGTGACAATCATCACTGTGTGAATTATCAGAGGCATGATCTGAGAGAATTGCCAATGCGTCGCCGTCGCCCATGAAATATTTGGCATACTAAATATATGGAGCTGTCGGCGATTCACAATCCTGCTGGATGAAATGAGTTCTGACTGAAAAATACATAGACGATGACCTACAGCCAATGAGAGAGCAAGATACAGGGCAGTGGGAAGACATTAGAATATACAGAACAGGTGCATGAAGATATATACAATAAAAAAAAAATTAAACATAAAAGGGGGCTAGGTATTTTTTTTCTGTAAATCATATTCTTCTATAAAGGACAAAAGATTTATTGCATTTTTCGTTTTCCATCACTTTTGCTTTTGTGGCTCATTATAAAATGCACAAAATGTTGGTTTCACTTTCAATCACTTAGATTTGTGTATATAAAAATTTCCCAGCAGAAGTAGGCTATGTTACGAAGTCATCTTTGTTATTGTTTGTTTGGGGAGGACTTATTATAGACCACAATATCAGTTTGATTTTGCATTATTTCCTTATCACTTCTCATGTGCGCTTGGTTATGAAACGTAGTTTGCGGACCAGACAGAGTTGTCGGCGATTCTTCCTATTGTAAAATCATGCAGTGTGTAACCTCCTGTCGCCGATCAATTGTGCAATGTGAACACAGCAGCAACTGAATGCCACCCGAGATAGTGTGCAGTGTAAAAACAATGGTGATCTGATCATTTTGAAAAGCGTGCAGTGTGAACTCGGTATTAGACTTTTTTTTTTGTCTTTCCGAATTTTTCAGGTTCAGATGAAGATCAGACTCTTAACAAGCTGTTGTCCCAGTACTCATACGAGGAGCACAAGCCTGCTTTTAGCCATCACACCCTGAAAAATATACCATGTCCCACACTTTACCCATCAGATATACAAGGAAAGACTCTGTCATGTGACCCACATCACCTCTTGGAGTGGCTTGGAGCAGTTAACCTGGACATCAGCTGGTAAGTGAGCTGAGGAACGGTTATAAAGTGTTAAATTCACAAAAGCCAGTTGCTGTATCATGCATCTTGTATGATTGTGGTCTGCTAAACGGGTGAATGGGTCCATAAATTGTACAAATAGTACTTGAAGACTATGGCACAAAGAGACAATAAAGGAGTTCTGGGTGTGTTTGGCAGTATTTCTCAATTTAACTGTTTATGTTTCCAGTGAAAATGCTGCTGACAGTTTCCTGTCGACATATGTGTGTCCAGAGCCCCAGAGCTCTGTCAGTCAGGCCTTACTGTGCACCGTTACTGGCTTTATCTCACCTGAGAATGTGTTTGTGCTGCTGCAAGAACTCAGGTGAGAGCCCAGCATTACTGTCACCTACTGTATCCCAACTTAATATGCAGAGACGACTAGAAATAAGCCATTTGTAGGATAATTTCCCCATAAACACTGTGGCACGATTACAACATTGATCAAGATTAAGTCATTATTTTCACAGTTCTGTGTTGTAATTTTTGTGAAAAACAAGTGCCTTAAATTGTATTGACTCTACACTTGTAGTGTATTAATTAAATTAATTTTAAAACTATATTTAAAATTAATTTAATTAATATGCAACTTAAGTGTACTTGGAGTACACATTAAAAATGCACTTTATTACACTAATTTTAATGTTGAGTTGACCAACATACATGTAAAGTAATTGATTCTAATTTTAACAGTAGTGTGTTATACAAGATTCTATTTAAAATCAATATATTTTAAATGCACTAAATTGCAACTTTCTCATTACTAATGTGTAATTAAATACAGGTTGACCCAGAAAAGCTTTCTCTTTTTATCACAATTACATTTAAATAATCTCTTATAGAAATGCACAATCTTGTCTTTTTGAAGTTTTTTTTAAATATTGTATTCATGTTGAATGTTTAATTTGTGTCTGCAGTGTAATAGCAGATGAAGCTGATATGGCAATAAATTTACATATGACATGTTTCAATAGATATGTCATTACAGTATATTTTAGTTTTTTTAAATTCGTGTCAGTGCGTTCAGTGCACTTTAACTATGTTCAGTGCGTTTCTTGTCAGTGCGTTCAGTGCACTAAAACCGAAGTAATAATGAGATTGCAAAGATGTACATTCCTGTCATGACAGTTTTCGGAGGGATTGGCATAGTAATCACAATGTTAATGTATTGAGTCTTGGTGGAATAGATCTGCTATGCTGCGGCAGCAGAGCAAGTACTGAGACTTGCTATTGCCAATACATCCACCGCATGCTGCTGTGAGCATTTAAGAAATGCTGCTGCTGCACATATATGAAATAACCCCCATAGCAGATCTATACATGTGGAGCTGGGGAAGGTGGAGGGTTTCTGATGTGCGCTGCAAACTGCTATCACAAGCATTAGCCAAGTATTTGAATGTTGAGCAGCGAGCACTTTGGCTACCGATACACGAGATACTTTTGAAAATTACAAGCTGTTTATTTCTCTACCCTAAATTATCCAGGCAGTATTTCGATGAACCCAAGTTTACACCGTGGATTTCCCTCACTGTGCATGGATTTATGGATAGTCCTGTGTCGTGGGGAGCCACAGAACATGGATTCCTCAAAGGTGGTGAAAACTTCTACAATTTTGTTTGCTTCAAGAATCAGGACTACTGGTTACACATGGCTAGCGGTGCTCAAGATGGCTGCCCACCCTAAAACAGTGGATATTTGACACTGAGGGACCTCACTTTTTTTTTTAATTCATGTGACTTTGTTATAATGTAAAATACAAACATAAATATAAAATGTATGATGTCGCTTCAAGTTTTTTTAATTAAATTATAAGAGGACAACAGCAAGTAAAAAAATTTATAGAATATCAGTTTATTTGGACCAGTCATTTTCACAGCTGTTACATGTTCAGAAACCTAAAAATAATCTTTACAGATTGTACAATTTATAGCATTTAATATATCAACTATAAGAAATGCACCTTGCCTATATATATATATATATATATATAAAAAGTTTGATTATTTTATATATATATAAATATAAAATAATCTAACTTTGACCAGCATTTAAAACTAAAGTCAGATCACATATTATGTACAGCTATGCTGATAATCAGAAAATGCTGATAATAGATATACTTTTGTCAGTGAAGTGACTGGTACAAAGTTATTTTCCTCAGGTCAGCAATGTTTTACATCAAACTACAACACCCTGTATACAGAATTCAAAAGACATCCATAATAGAGAGAGGGTTGAGCTCAAATATCTCAAATTTACAAAAGAAAAGACACAAAATTTCAGATATTGAAAAGCTGCATTAAGAAAATTAGGATGTTTCTGTTTTTTTCTTCCAGAGTTTTTAACAGATATTGAATGTTAATCATCACAGATCAAGGTTTCATTGACGGTTTACAAGTCAATGAAGCAGAGTTTACATATCACAAGTTAAAATGTATAAGACATTATTAATGTCACAATGCACTTCATAATCAAATATAACCTGCCACATTGTTTAGGAAAAATCTCCAATTAAAATAACTGAACAAAAGCATTCAATAAGTGTAATAGAAATAATCAAAACAATTCTATTTCCACAATCATAAATATAATTTCGTAAACAAGAATTAATTTTACAAAACCATTTGGGAAGGAAAAACATACACAACCATCTGTCAATTAATCCATGCTAAGGAACCACTCCAGCAAACTATCTATGGTCAATAAATACTGAATACAATTAATAACATATATAAGTTACACATTTTATCGCCGGGGCTGAGCTGATTTTATTTCCTGTAAAGTATTTGTCAAACAGTCCAATTATAAGCAAACGTTTGGAGCTGAATTAAGGAATAGTGCATAGATATCTGTACCAAAAACATGCTATAGCATGAGATTTTGAACAGGACACTTCGTTGCTAAAAATAAAAATATGGATTTTGAGAGGTAGGACTTTAGCACTAGGGAAAAATGTTTGCAAAGTCACATTTTATGCAATTTTATGTGGACAGTCTCGCAACCCATTTTCTGACTCCATTCCCACCCATGTTAGAAAAAATTGTAATGAAAGAAATCCATTCCATTTAATAACAGTGCATACTAGCTAGTCACTACAGATGTTTGGGGTGATTTCAGTAGGTATTACCTTTAGAGACTGTTGTTTATCTGCACGGCTCTTCTGATGATACAGCAGTCCAGTCTGTTTGAACCAGCAGAAAAAAGGATGCAGATTTAAAACGCCAGCATCCTTTATTGACTCGTGTGAAACATACCTCTTTCAATTTCATAATGTCATAAGTTATTAAATTAGAAATATTGCGTCAACAACATTTACATCAAAATTATTTGGTGGTATGTTACTCCAAAGCTAACAGTTTGTACTCCAAGAACATACAAATGAAACTCTAAGCAGAAAACTTTTAAAATTAAGCCAGCAAAACGTACAAAAGTTAACTTTGATACAAATAACTGTTAATTCCTACTAAGCCAGAGCCTTGCAAATTCACGTGTACTTAAGTATTCATTTTGATCATTTGATTCAAGTCTGTATAACAGCACTGATGCTAAATCTCTAAGCACTGGTGTCATTTTTGTTGCTGTCAGTGTCTGGTTTTCTTGATATAACTGTATCCATTTATGAAAATGACTTCAAAGGGCTGGCCGATGTAAATGCCAGCAGGATTTGCTTGAATATTCAAGATGAGCAAGGCTTGAGATGACTTCTGATTGCTGAATAAAAAGTACCTATTGAAGAAAAGCCTGTTAAAGACTTGATTCTAATTACAATCTGTTAGTGTAGCGATATCCAAAACGAGCAAAATTCAACTCTCATGCATCCCTTTCTTAAATTACACTGACATTATCCATCTTTTCTCAATCAGTCTGCATAGGTGGTGCTTTGAAAAGTAGCCCAAATCCGTATTACCTCTATGACAAAGCAATTAATTACTTGATACAACAGAAATTGAGCAGAAAGATGACAGGAATTGACATATCAAGGCATTTTGTCCTTCTGCGCAGTGCAAGATTTATCACAAACTTTGCATTAAAGTCATTATCAAGTGTAGCAGAATGAGATGCTGCTTTCTGCAGTCTGAAGAAAAAGAAATGCGTCCTGGACGAAGATGAAGTGTGGGTTTGACCACGCCAGTCTTCCATTGTTCGATGAAAATCCTACTAAAAAATAACCACTGACAAACCTTGTTTAAATAACATCAGGCACTTGAGGATGGAGGTTTTGACACCTGTAGGACATTTAACTGACTTAGAATTCATCAATTTTCTTCTGGAGATATTGGAGTATGGAGTCCATACCCTGAGGAGAGCCCCAGACCCTCTTAAGTGCCTCACATTCCCTCTCGTTGGCCTGCTCCAGGGCGGCCCGGTTAATGTTCCTCACTAGTGCTTTGGACTCGCGCAGAACCTTCAGTGTTTCCGGCAGCATCAGCATGACAAATAAAATGAGGGGAACAAAATAAGGAAGAAAAGGAAAAGAAGGCACATGACTTATGGATGTGGATGCATTGTGAATTTTGTACAGAAGTGTTATCGCAACTGCATTTTAACAAAAAATACATGATGTACCAATGATTCAAAATCCTCAAGGGTCTAAGCAGGGTTTAAAGCATCATGTTTAAGGATAAAGCTTATTTCCAATTTATTCTAAAAAGACTATGAGAATCAAATGCCCATGAGTTACAATGGAAGGCCATTAAAGGAAAAAAAAAACACAATGAAAAGTTGAGGGGATTGTGCAGATGTATGCATTGAGAAAATATAACAAAAAAACCAAAAACAAATGAAAAGATGACTTACAACTGAATTACAAGATACTAGCTCCTTGATGCGAACCATGACCTCCTGTGTGAAGGTCCCTGGCCACAGAACCTGGGACACGAGTCCTTTGGCACAAGCCTCCTGAGCTGTCAACTTCCTCCCACTCAGTAGCATTTCATTAGCCTACATTGACAGTAGAGGAACAAGAAATCAGAATTCTAGGGATGCACGATATTGGATTTTTGCTGATAACCAGTATTTTTCAACTAATTTTGGCTGATAGCCGATGCTGATATCAGTATATTTCCTTTTTTGGAAACAACAAGTCTATCCTGTGCGGAAATTATAAACAAATTATTTTTATGTTGGCATTTTATTTGTAGATTTAACATGTGCAGATGGTTTAAAGCAAAAGAGTTGTAAAATGTATTAGAATTCCTTGTATTTAAGTTTTCATAATCCATTTAAAAATATAAATAACACATTTATAAATAATTCTGTATGTGTGTATATATAATTTCATTTCATTTACAATTGTCACAAACAACTAATCAGTACAGTCTGGACAGAGCTGATTCAAGCATACAAGCAATAACAAAAAAGCCTGCCTAAAAAGATGGGTCTTAAGGCGATACTTAAAAACAACAAGACTTTCATACATACAGTGGTAGAGTGTTCCATAATTGAGGAGCTGCATGACAAGGTTTGAGACCACATAGAAGTTGTGTGAATTCGAGGGTGAACAAGAGTAAGTACAGAAGATGTTCTTAGTGCGGTTAGGAGTGTAAATATGAAGGTCAGATAAGTATTATCAAGTGCCTTGTAAGTAAGAAGAAGGATTTTAAAGTCAATACGGTACTGAACCGTGAGCCAATGCACGTGTTTTAATATGGGAGAAGTGTGTTCAGTTATCCGAGTTCTGCCAATAATATGTGCAGCGGAATTCTGTACTAACTGAAGTTTGAGAAGCTTTGACAGCAGACCATAAAAAAAGAGCATTACAATACTCAATACAGGAAGTGACTAAAACGTGAACAAGAATTAATGTGCTCTTTACCAAAAGGGCCAGACAAAGTCGAATAATATTACGTATGTGTAATTATGCAGAGCGAATGACAGTTTATATATGCTTTGAATGATAAAGCATTGTCAAAGATGACACCCAAACTTTTAACCTGTTTAGAAACAGACATTGGAAAATTATCTATATTCACTAAGGAGCATTTAGATTTGGCCAGATTGGTTTTTGAGCCAAGAAGAATTTCAGTCTTACTAATATTTAGTTTAAAAAGATTTGAAGTAAACCAGTCTTTAATCTCAGCTACACAATCTGAGAGGATAGACGGAGGAAAAGTAGATGAGGGTTTGGAGGACTGGTAAAGTTGAGTGTCATCAGCATTATAGTGGAATTGAATATCAAACATCCTAAAAATATTACCAAGAGGCAGAAAATAAGTAATAAATAAGAGAGGACCTAAAACTGAGCCCTGTGGAACCCCAGGAGTAACACATTAAGGCATTGATGTAAACTGCTTCAGCTGTACAAATTGAGTACGACCCGTTAGATAAGATAAAAAACAGCGAATTCCCATGATTCCAATCTGTCCAACAAAATACTGTGCGAGATGGTATCAAATTCTGCACTCAAGTCCTGAATCAGCAGCTGCCATCAAGTCATTGGAAATCTTAACTAATGCATTCTCAACACTATGATGTGAACGGAAGCCAGAATAAAATTGCTCGTACAGACTATTATCAGAAAGATGATCCTGGACTTGGGCTGCAACAATCCTTTCCAGTATTTTAGAAAGAAATGTGATATTTGAAGTAGGGTGAAAATTATCAAAGTTACTCGAATCAGCCCCCGGTTTCTAAGGTATAGGAGTTATCACAGCAGTTTTGAGTGAAGACGGAACAATCCCAAACAAGCAAAACAAGCAGAGTGTATTATATCAGTAATTAAAGAAGAGAGAGAAGGTAAACAGGCTTTAACCAGATATGCTGGAATAGGATTCACATGACAGGTAGTAGACTTAGATTTTTTCAATAAAAGAAACTACTTTATCCGTGCTTTCGTAGTGGAAATAGTAGAAATTAGAGGTTGGTCAGAACAAATAAAAATAAATTACTTAATATTATCTTTGTAATTATATGCTTACTGTTTTTATAAATGTGTTTTAATGCATACATGAATATATACAGATCAAGCGTTTAGAATATTTAAGATTTTTGAAATTTATTGACAGAAATCCTTTATACTCACAGTGCATCTCTGTGTCGGATAAAGAAAAGAATATATTTATGATTTAACGGCAGCAGTGATGATGAGCACAAGTCATTATTGCCACACTTCTCATTTCTAATGCCTGCTTCACGCACGGCTACTGGGTGGGCATCAAATGGACAAGGCGGTGCTGTCACAAGCAGAGGTAGTCACTCCATCTTGCCAGTGGTTTTCTCTTATCTCGGCTGGTTTGTCATAAGCTATGCTGCCATATTACTCCATTAATTGGTACTATAAATACATTTCTCCCTTAATGTTTTCATTGCTTTTTTGATCAGTCATTAATTCTTACAGCCTCTCTATGTAGCAGTTTATACAGATGCCTGACATTTTACAAGTTTTCTTCCTTTTTAGAAGAGCTTTTCAAGAGCTACTCTTGTCAGAGAGTGGTTCTGGTAGTCAATAACGAAGGATATGGAACATTAAAGTTGTTCCTGTTTCATTTACAATGGCAAATCCATCATGGGGAGAAAATCAAAAACACACCTCAATTTAAAATAAAAACTAGACTGACAATTCCTTGATTAGTTCTAAACCTTGCTTATTTTAATCCTTATTAGTCCAAACCACCCCTTATTTTAGTTAAAGGTTTTATATTTTACAATGCAATTTATTCCTGTGAATACAAAGCTGAATTTTCCACAGTAATTACTGCAGTCTTCAGTGTCACATGATCTTTATCAATTATTATTGGTGCTCAATTACTAGTAACACAATAATTGTTTAGTTGTTTAATTTATTAGTAACAAAAATGTTAAACAGCACAACCGTTTTCAACATTGATAATAATAATAACAATAATATTACACACACACATATACATATACATATATATATATATATATATATACACACACATACATAAAAGCCAAAAGACAAGTTATTCATGCAGAGGCACACTTGATGTACTCACCGAGGCGACTCCCATGATGAGAGGGAATGTTACAGAAGAGCAGGCGTCTGGGGTTTGGCCAAAGATTGTGTAAGGAGTCTGGAACCAAGCCTTCTCATTGGCCCAGATGACATCACACAGGGGCAAGATAGACGCTCCAAGCCCAATAGCAGGCCCATTCACAGCAGCAATGATGGGCTTCTTGAACTGAATAAATGTGTTGACGAAAGTTCTGAAGACAACAGAAAACACTTTGGTTTATATATAGCTACTATTGCAAAACAGTTCTCTGAAATATGGTGGTAAAATAGCTGTCATATTTATATTCTCATCATTTTGTACCTGATTGTCTCCGCCATTTTGATACTTTCTTTTTTCCTATCATCCGTGAGCCGCCTAATAAAATAAATGAAGTCCAGGCCAAAGCAGAAGACGTTTCCCACGGCGCTCAGTAGAACAAGTTTACTGTCATCAGCTGCAGCTGTGGCCATGGCACTCTGAACCTCTTTCATTACCTGAAAGCCATTTGAGTGACATTATATCACTTCATAGTGAGGTGAGGGGAATGACCAATATCACAGTATGAGTAATATCATATATAATACGCTGTGTCTATGTCAGAATGTGGCTAGGCGTGTCAAAACAAAATGGCTTCCATTACATGCACCTTTCTGTGACACAGTCTGGAAAGAACACTATACAGGTATTGTATGGCATCAGATTTTTATTCTACTGTCATACCATCCAGCCATTAAGATTTTTCTTAAACTATAAAATGCAATGAGTGAAAATGTCAAGATACTTAAAAATAGACCAAACTTTTTTGGTGCATTTTACATCGAAAGTCAAATCAACATTTCTAACATGAAATATATTTGTACTCACATCAGGATTCAGCGAGTTGTTCTCAGAGGTCTTTGTAGAAAACAGAATGTGTGTAAATCCATCTTGTTTCTTAACTACAATGTCCCTGTAGCGGTAAGCACTCTCAGTTTGACGAACACTGAAGCGCAGACGCTTGTCGAAAGTTGCACGGTCCTCAAAACGCCTTTTGCCTGTTAGCCCTGAGCTGCTCATCACTCCTGCTGCACCACTCTGAGTAATGGCCGTTCCATTTGCAGACGAGGCCTCCATGAGGGTAGTCACGCCTATCATCAACATCAAAAGCAAAAATTTATTTTTTTAATTTTTTATATAAAATATGATATAAATCAAATATAGCAATACTATATTAATAATCATATACATGATAAAAAACACTTATTTTGTAAATATTAATAAACATATATATATTTTTTTAAATACTTAAATTAGTTTTCAATATGTTTCTTGAACACTAAATCGGCATAGTCACATGATTTCTGAAGGATCAAGTGACACTGATGATTGGAGTAATGATGCTGAAAAATAAGCATTGCCATCAAGAATAAATTACATTTTAAAATATATATATATATATATTTTAAAATGTAATTTATTCTTGATGGCAATGCTTATTTTTCAGCATCATTACTCCAATCATCAGTGTCACTTGATCCTTAAGTGTCCACTTGATCCTTAAGTGTCCTTAAGTCTTAAGTGTCCAATCATCAGTGTCCACTTGATATATATATATATATATATATATATATATATATAAAAACTTATTTTAAACTGTAATAAAATGTCTAAATACTACTGTTTTTAATGTATTTCTGATCAAATAAATGCAGTCTGGGTGAGCATAAGAGACTTCATTCATAATCACTGAAAAATCTTGCGTATGTTATGGATGCAACATCATGGCCACAAATTAATTAATTTTAGTGCATCTGCATATGCAAGTATCAACACAAATTATTACAATCATTACCAGTTAGACCTATTACATTTTATAAGTGACATAAATATCAAGATGTGATTATTTCCTTATGTTATACAAATCAAGGCCATTGTAACAATGTTAATTTTGATGGAAAACTAGCATCGTCATATTCAGGATAACATACGCCTTCTGAATCGACTCTTCTGAATCCAATCACTCGATGTTCTGCAGCAACACATTTGCTTTCATTCATCAAGTGCTTGTTTATGAGTGTTTATTGTGTTGTTCCATGACTAGAAACACACAATCCATTAAATTATAGGAGTAGGGCTGAAACAAACAAATTTAGTGGTGCTTCCAGGCCTGGAACTAAAACCCTCTCTAATAAACCTCAAAAGAATTTACTGTAATGTTCTCAGTGTAAGTCGAGAGGACTCTACCTTTCCCGTTTAACGTGCGAACGGCAGCGGGGGTAATGGGAATCTGCGGTGGCGGAAGTGCCGTTTGCGTTCTGGGCCTTGTGCCCATACGAGCCCGTTCCTCTCCTTGTACACGCACAGCTCCGGCAGGTTTCTCCAGCAAGGCCACTTCAGGGGGCACAGCATCTGGCTCTTGGCCTCCCTGCTCCAGACTGTGTGCTGCCTCACTGGGAGACTCCTCTGTGTCAGTGCGGCTGTTCATTGGGCTCTTCGGCACTAGGATTTTGATGCCAGATTTAGCCAGGTCCATACTACGCCGCAGTGCACTCACAGTGGGAGCAGCTGTCGGAGCCGTGTCAGTGACTGTGCTCATAACAGCAGTGCCGCTGCTATTCAGGCCAGCCGATCGCTTACTTTTCTGCTGCTGCGCATCACTGTTGTGCAGTGAATGCTGTGCTGGCTGAAGCCGTTTTGTGGAGGGTGTGTTTGGCGTGGACGGAGAGGTCTTCGCTGTGTTAGGACTCCCTGAGGACTGCTGAGGCCTGCTGATTTGTTTGCGGGCGTTGATGCTAGTGTTGCCTCCGGCTGTGCTGGGAGAGCTGCGTGTGGAACGGAGTAAAGCTCCGTCTTTCTGCTTCTCGCTGTGTTGCCGGTTAAATTCATGGATGAACTCGACGCAGCTGGACAGGTGATTCTCTGGCTCCCAGGTGTCTCCCTCAAAGCCGTAGCCTCTCCAGCGGACCAGGTACTCAGTCTTGCCTTTTTTGTTCTTACGTTTGCCTACTATTCTCTCCACCTAAACAGGGGCATGCAGATAAAGTATGGCTTAGTGAAATTAATGTAAAACAATGAAAGACTAAAGAACAGCATTTACTCAAAGGTTAGTTAGGAAATGGCAATTTCTATCAATACACTTTTACTTTTTTTTTTTTTAAAGCAGATGTAAAAATTTCATATTTATATTAGCAATTATTATATACGCTAGATAAATGAAAAGCAAGTAGTTGTAAAAACATCAAATGTGACCCTGGCCTGGACCACAAAACCAGTTATAAGGGTAAATTTTTTGAAATTGAGATTTAGGCTATACATCTGAAGCTGAATAAAAAAGCTTCCCATTTATGTATGGTTTGTTAGGATAGGACAAAATCTGGCCGACATGCTATTTGAAAATCTGAAATCCGAGGTGCAAAAAAATCTAAATATTGAGAAAATCGTCTTTAAAGTTGTCCAAATGAAGTTCTTAGCAATGCATATTACTAATTAAAAAATAAGTTTTGATATATTTATGGTAGGAAATGTATAAAATATCTTCATGAAACATGATCTTTACTTAATATCCTAATGATTTTTGGCATAAAAGAAAAATCTATAATTTGACCCATACAATGTATTGTTGGCTATTGCTACAAATATAGCCGTGCAACTTGGTTTTGACAGTGTTTTACAAGCAAACGGTCTGATTCCGAAAGTCATTTTTTTAAACACAGTTTCACCCATTCTCATGTTAATCTTGAGTACGTATAGAGTAGTACTGCATCTCCAAAAAGTCATTTATCATATTTTTAAAAGAAAGATACAGATTTTAGATGAATAAATGAACACTAACTGCACTCACTTGGACTGAATTAAGGACTGAATAGGTAATTTGGCCAGCAAGGAGACATAGTTTCATGATTATTATATGTTGGTGCGGAGATATGGAGGACGGTCATATAATTTGCAATTAATATTAAACATCACCCTTTCTATACATGGTTTATTAGCTGCGTATCATTTAACCCTCATGTTGCGTGACGGTCCATGTGCTCAGGATTTTCTTTTTCCCAAAAATGCTAGTTAATGTTATTGCATTAATTAACTAACACTGTCTAAAATGTACTAAGTTAGCTCACACAGGGTTTAACAACAACCAAAAAAATTGCCTGTACTAATTGAGAGAAAACAAGTTGACAAAAAGCCTGAATCCAAGATTTGGTGATCAAACATAAATAAGAGAGCTTTACAAGCAATTTTTAAAAGGCTAGGGTTTTTTGTGTGTTTTTTTAATGGGATCACCAAAGGATTTTCAGCACAGAACGAAAGTTAAGAAAATAGCTCACACAAAAACAACAATTCTGTCAATAACCCTCATGTTATTCCAACAGGGGTCGAAATTGCGACAATTTTGGTCTCATATGAACCTGGAATTTAATCTGCGTGACCTCAAAATATATTTGGGAGCATTTGTGCGAGTGCAAATAATTGTTGTGGTGTGACCCGTTTTCATTTCTTTGTTAATTACTGCACAGTACGTGCCTGCAGTGAGCTGATGCAGTGACGGCTCCACCCTTCTAACCAACATTACATAACCAATTAAACTTCACCTTTACATTCTTAACTTTAATGCAGATTTTAGATTCGTTATATTAGCCGTCAATCACTTCCTGTCATGGACGATGTGTTCTGCTGGAACTCAGAACTGACTGGTTTTTGCTTCAAAGAAATTTGTTTTTCCTTTTTTTCCCCCAATTAATTTATTTCAACCAATCTCTGTTCCGGATTTGCACAACCTGCATTGCGGTCATTTTCCAAAATGTAATTTGTGTGGAAATATTACATTGTTATTATATTAAGTTTGCAAACAGGCGGTAATACAGGCCAGAGATGCTGAAGACGAACGCAAAGAGAAAAATACTTTATCAGGCAGAGCAAGATCACCTTTCACGATGCGCAAGATATTAGAAGAAAATCGAAAGTATTGCATTGATGGTGGGGTATCACTCAAGGGAACAGACTGTTTTGAGATGGTATTTTTCTTCTTTCATCATGTACAATCTACTTAAAGAAGGTTTGTAAGCGCAGTTTGTTGTTTAAAGCGTTAACCAAGGAAACACTATTTTGCTGCTGTTCCATAAGCGCCACCTGCTGTCAGAGAGTGAATTTGCACCTCATGCAGATTGTCTGCTGTTTTCGTTTCATTCAGAGATATTTTATGTAGCATAATTTCACAAAGTTAAAGTCAGACCATTGTGTTTTTACTTCAGATTGTGAAATTATACAATCTAAATTAAATCAGAAACTGCTCATGTATGCAGCATCTTTGTTTGGATTATGTTTAAAATGTAGTGGTTGCCTCAAATTTTAAATGGCTACAGAGAGTTTGGCCTGTAATAGAGAAAATAAACATCTTGTTCATGTACTCATATTTTCATTATTTCTTGTCTCTTGCTTAAAGCATAAAATAAATACTTTTTAAAGGGGGGGGGGGTCTAATGTTACTTCATGCATTCTGAGTTATTTACACTGTTAAAGAGTTGGATTCTCATGCTAAACATGGCCACAAGTTTAAAAATTATTTGGATGGAGTATTTCTGTGCCAAATACACTCCTTCCAGGTTCATACAAGTTTTGGAAAGTTTTTTCTATCATGGATCTTTATGACATCATGAAGGGCAGAATTCCTTGTATGGGCAGTTCTCCCAGAAGAGCATGTGCACATCAACCAGAGCGAGCACAAGAGCATGCCCATCAAGATGCGTCATTCGGCAGCACTGCATACATCTTCCTCGAAAAGAATGTTGAGGAAGAAGAATTCTTCTTCCCAAAGAACCCAGCATTACGTGAACAGTGACTTGGGTATCGAAAACCGGTTCCATATTTCCAAGAACCGGGTGTTCGATAAGATACGTGCATTTTGATTCTGCTTAATGATTCCTGCGTTCACATTTTATTGTGATTTAAAACGATTTATGTGCAGGAATGGAAGGAACTTGTGTCTTGTTTGCATACAGTGCACACGTCTGAAGTGCGAGCACAGAGAACAGCAATCTCGGTGCGGATTCCCGGAGTGTCCGTTCTCCAACCATTCCGTGCATTTCCATTTCTGTCATATTTATCGACCGGTCTGCAGAAAACTACGTCAGTATATCATCATAAACACAGCCGTTTTTGTCTTGCGTGTACGTAAATAGATGAGAAAGAAAACGCACAGTATTTTTAGATCTGGGTGCGTTCGGTGTTAAAGAGAGAGCAGCCTAATAAACGCGCTTCCAGTCATTAATGTTAATCAAAGAACTAAAGAAAATTATTCACTGATCTTGACTGAATATATTTAATAACTTTAATTAATGATCTATATTTTATTAATGAAAAAAAAACTAAGCCATGTTTTTAAACTTTTAATTACAGTTTCTGTACCTGAAATTTGGTTCAGTTGTATTTATGCTATTGCTGATTGATCTGTTTGTTCCAATTTTATTACTGACTGTTTACTTGTCTTTAACACTTTAATATGTGAAATTTATATAAGTCCAGTTGATTTTGGACTTTGGATTTTGGATTTTGCTGTGGTAAAGATTGACATCTAAATGTCTGACTTAATTTTTTATATTGGATTTTTTATCTTATTGGAATCTAAACTAGGAATCGATAAGCAGAGTTGGAATCATTAAAATTCAAATGATACTCAACCCTTACAGTGGCTGTAGTTTGTTTTTCCAGGGAAGCAATGGAGTTTCGAAGGTGTGTTTGATTGTTCCTTCATTTCGGTGACAAATGTTTTATAAACAAGGCCCAGTTTGACGGTTGATTTGCACATCGTCTGACACTGAAAGATGGAGCAGTCCCAGCGATAAAGCATCCCAGTCATGATTCGGAACCGCAGGCGGTTAGTAAAAATGCATTACATTTCTGTGTTTTGTTGGCAATCAGCACATAAGTGCTTGTGACGATTTAGCTCCGCCCACGGCATGCCTCCAGGAGCTTGGCTGGTTTCAGAGAGAATCATAAAGCTTCTTTTATAAATATAAAAACTTATGAATATGATAATAGACATTTAAAAATAAATAAGATAAAACTCTTTTTGGAGATATGAAGGATGCAGTACTACTCTAAAGGTACTCAAAATTAACATGAGAACGGGTGAAACTGTGTGTTATGCCCCCTTTAAAAAATGGCTTTCAGAATCAGCTCATTCGCTTGTAAAACACTGTCAACTGGAATCGGCTATGAAAAAATCAAGATTGGTGCATCACTAAAACGAAATGCTGGGACAAGTGTGAGGCAAAGAACTCAAGATCAGGTTTTTTTGGTGAAGCTCTTAATCATCAGGATGTTGCTGGTTGTTCCGCTACATTGGCACTTGTGGTGCTCCTTAACTTTTTGAAGTTGGGCGCACCAGTGCTACCAAGTAAAAAAGTTAATTTTGAGCCCTCAAATATGTAACCTACTTTCTTTTGGAAAGGATAAATTCTGGGAAATGTTCTGTACAATAATGAAAGGCAACTGGGAGTTTCAAATGTCACAAAATGGATGCAAAAGCTAAATTAAAGCATCATAAAAGTGGTGAAAGAACTTTTTTTATTTATTTATTTCTTTTTAATGCCATGCCAGCATCAAGGCTGAGAGAACTTAATAAAAAAAATAAACATAAAAATAAAGCCATTTGATATCTTTTTGTGACAAACAGACCAAACTTTTGGCTGTTATTCACGGATCATATTCGGTTCTAATGAGAGGTTAACTAAAAAACAGTTGCAATGAGAACTTCATAAATAAATGAACTAAATCATGGAATCATGAACAAATCATCATCAGACTGGTTTTGTGAACCTGATCAACCAATTCATTGAAAGAAAGCAGATTTTCAATTAAGAATTTGAGAAAAGTAAGTAAATGATGACAAAAGTGTAATTTTACCAGGCTGATGTCTCAGTCCAAGGTTATACTTCCTCGTGATAATACTACAGTAATTGGGATTATCCTCGGTAATAACAAAAAGACTATATGGGAATGAATAGGAGCTTAACTAGACGGTTTCATGACAATAAGCTGACTGTGAATGTCAACATGACAAAAAGACTCTTTGTGAACTTCAGAACACCCAGAGAGTGTAACTTCTCAATCAACATCAATGGCACTACAGAGGAAAGTGTCGGCTGCTTCAGGTTCCTTGGCATGCAAATCTCTGCTGGCCTGGTTTAGTCTCACAATACTGTAGCACAAAATGAGGCACAAAAACACCTGTGCTTTCTGAGGTGTGTGAAGAAGTCATTATCTTCTCACTTCTCATTAACTTCTATCACAGCATCAGAGAAATTATTTGTGTAGTACTATCAAACACAACTAAGAAGGGCTTTGTAAAGGTACACACAACTCAATCCAGAAGTAAACCCAAACAATCATCAAAGGCCCTTTCTACATTCATAAGATATTTTGCCTCTTGCCTTGAAGCAGTACTGGACCGTTAGTTATCCTCAAATAAAAACTTTCTCCTCATGTCTATAGACCACATGCTGTGACCAGCTAAACATTTAGTGCTTAAGGTGCCACCAAAAGTGCTGCTATAACCAATCAGGGAAAAAAATAATTTTTTCCACGGTCATCGTTTTCATGATCGATCGTCACGGTCACAGCCAAGTACTTGATCACTGTTGCAAATAGGGGTGTGCGATATGACGATTTTTGATCGTGGACGATAAAAATGTCTCCACGATCTGCTTTTGAAGAAATATCGTAGTATGGCGCTACCGCGCACATTGTCAAATACAGTTCTGGCGCCGCCGTCTCTATATACTGTACAACACGACATACAGCAGTAGAGTTACTCAGACAGGACACTGCACTTATTCGCGATCGCAAAAGTACATTATTTGCATACAAGCCTTGCTGGTTAAATGTTTAATTCGCGCGCTGGTCTGACGTGCGCTTGTTCTGAGCGCATACACCTGAAGCACGCGCACTAAAACGCCTGTCTAACAGCGCCTGATTACTCAACTAAGTTATATTTTGCGCTAATACTGTCAAAACACACAAGGTTTACATACAGACTGAGTTGGTTATCTCTAAAATGAAAGTAAATAGTTAAGAGAGAAACGGATGCGTGCCTGTATATTAGATGCGTGCAGCTCTTAAAGGGACAGGACACTAAACATGCTGTCGACTGTCATTAAAGGGATAGTTCACCCTAAAATTGAATTTCTGTCATTATTTACTCAGTGGAAAACCAAACAGTTGCTGGTCTACATTGACTTTGATAGTAGGAAAGAAAAATCCTATGGAAGTCACTGAGGACCAGCAACTGTTTGGTTTTCCACCTTCTTCAAAATGGCATTTATAAATGTTCAGCAGAAGAAAGAAACTCATTCCGGTTTAAAACAACTTTTGAGTAAATGATGATATAAAAATACAACATTATGACAGAATTGACAGACAGATGACAGAATATTAATTTGTGGGGGAACTATTCATTTAACGTTAACAAAACAACAAAACGCAAAGAGAAAAATCACTCGCTATTCTTGACTGAAAAACTTTAATACAGTTGCTTTAGGAATCAGTCTATCTAGTGTTTTATTTTTATATTTGTTCATTCAATTTCATTGAATGCTCTGCTAAATACACCTATTGTACCTGGAAATAAAGCACTGTTTGTTTTATTTGTATATTATGTGTATTTGTAATGTGTATCTTTGTTCTTATTTTTTAATAAGAAAAATAAAATAATGACAAAGATTTTTTATCTTCACCCACTTTGGCCTAAATATCTGCCATGCATCTTTGTCTTTCTAGTTTGGCTGTAATGCTCAGACAACTTGTAAAACCAAAATAGTAAAACTAACAAAGAATCGGGATAAAAATCGTGAATCGTGATATTTCTATAAAAAATCGTGATATGATATTTTTCCCATATCGCCCACCCCTAGTTGCAAATCCCTAATAGCAGCCCATAGAAACAACCGCTAATAGGGCATCTACCAATACATATATTTGGTTACTACAATAGTATCGTGTATCGATGATTGTCAGAGATATTGCCTGTGGCTGATGCCTTTGACAATAGCAAGACTATTATTATTATTATGATCATCATCATCAGGCTAATAATACTAATTAATATTTGGGATTATTTGTTCCATAATATTTCTTTTTCCATGTTTTTACAGTGTTGCGAGTTATAACCAATCACAATCAGAAGCATTCAGATGAGTCATCGATGAAACAGCAGCGTTTTCATGGTTAAGGCTAGAAGGGATACAGCTGTGACACTGGGTATGCGCACATCAATAGACCTATAGCGTAATTTCTATCATGCTTAACAACAATAGTTACTGTACTGGCATTATTGTAAGGGGTAGGTGTAGATATTGTTAAAACACAATCTAATAGGTAGAAAATGTCATTTATTGTTGGTTCAGCCATAGCCGTATCCCTTCTAGTCAAGTTTTGTTGTCTGTACTCATAAGTACAGACAAATAATGTCTTTTACAAAGCAGAAACTTAAAGACTTCTTAACACTATTGACTGAATGTCAAGAAAGATTCATTCAGGTTTCACTCAAGTCCAAAATATAGCATGTTGGCTTCCTAACTTTGGAGAAAACGTGCATTTTTACTATGCAGCATTATATTTTTATGTTGGTGGCTATTACTGTTTACTGGATGTAAAAATTTGACATTGCTGAGTGCTGCCACAGCTAAACTCCTATTCCCCAAAGATTCAAGATGCCTGAGGAATTCTGCGTAATTACAGAAACTGCTGCAGGGCTTTTACTCTTATCATCTTTTATCATGGATTCTGTCATCATTTCGAGCATTATAGATTCACATGCTTCTACTGGCTTCATGGTTTATCACGTCAGTTTGGAAAGTCGACCCAACATATAGTTTGCCACATAATTTTAATTAAAGACTTAATGGCAAGAGCATAATTAATGTCTCACTACAGTATTTTGAATTCCATACATTTGTTACATAACGTTTGGAACAACTGTTTACAGACTCGTTAAAGTTCCTCTTGTTCCTGTTCCTCTTGTTCCTTTTATCACATTGGACTTGTGATTTCGGTCCTAAATTTGTTAATCAGATCATTATTTTCTCATGACAGCAACTCATCAACTCAAATTTTTAAAACACCATCTGATATCAGTTTATTGAACAACAAATTATTCAACACCAAGATGCCCTTGAGATACACACGGTTTTACTGATTAGGTTCATTTACCACGAGGGCAAAGTTCTCCAACTCAGGAGGGAGTCAAAATTATCCATGGTTCTGTAAGTATTTCCCCCTTTCATTTTCCCCAATGGGATTTCAGAAAAAATTGATGGCAATCAACTCAGAAACAATGGTACATTATAAGACTACTGACTTAATGTCTTTAAGTACATATAACTATTTCACATATCTGAATATTGCTAAATATTATACAATTATAAGCTCAACTCAATTATGTTATTTGCAATGCTTTATGGTAGTAGGTGGTCTCTGCTGAGGTCTTCTCATTTCCACAGTAACAATGACTTCTCTGATTGGTGGATCTCTGTTTTAGTTAATGTGTAGGGTAGTTTTTTTTTTTTTTTTTTTTTTGTGGAAATTAAGCAATTAAAATTTTTAAAAAAGTTTGGATCACACTAACTTGCAGAGACTACAGAAGCATACCACTGCTAACAAGCTTGGAAAAATTGCATGTCTGTCTATAAAGATTAATAGGTTATTGCGAACTGAGAAAATGAATCGAATGTTTCATCCAGAACCTTTGTGTTCTATAAAGTTTAATACACTTGTATTGAACCATGAACATTCTAAACAATTTAAGTATTTCAAGACAGTTTGGAAAAAGAAATAAAGACGGTAGAGAATAGAAGACTTAGGAAAACAGATGTTGATAAAGTCAGCACCATCCCTTAGTTTTAAGTTTAGAGTCAACATTTGGGGTGCAAACAGACTATTTGAAAAGAAACAATCTGCTCAAGCCACATCCAAAAAGGCACCATTCCTTTGACAACACATGGAAATGGATCATGACTAAGAGTTCTGGTATTGCCCGCTGAATGGACAGTATTATCATGGTGTTTAAAAATGGGGACATTATTCATACAGGCGTTTATAAACTGGTCAAACATGTTTAAATAGATCTGTTCTCTTCATCACACCTTTGTAACACCTTTGATCTAATCAGCAAACTTGTCCCAATAAGCACATCAGTTCTAATCTCATATGTAGCCCTTAGTATCTAATTAGCCTATTCATCTGACCAATTCTCAATACATCATGCAACCTTATTTGACAACTTATAGGATTGACGTGATTGAATACTTAAAGCATATTCATGCAGCATAAACATGTAATATGCACTCATCACTCCAAGATTTTCCTTCATAACACCAGTTTAAAAGGGTGTTAATAACCTAAACCATACTTAGCTAAATCATTAGATTGAATGTCAATCCATCAAACAAGCAACAAGTGACATTGGACTTCCTTTATAGGAAATCATATGCCATGTTCAGTCTATTTACTATCATTCATAATAACATAACCTCAAAACTTGAGAATGATCTAACTTAACTGGAAATGAAACCAAGCAAAGGTGATCAAAACACAAGAGTGCTGGATGGCTAGTAGCAGGTTGAACACTCTGCAAGTGAAGCTAAATACACAGGTCCTGCTGGAAAGTGGGTGAAACAAAGTTCCCGCAGAGCTGAATACAACATCCTGGACTGAGCTGACTTTCAGCTGTCCAGTTGTGTTCATCACACCCCAAAGACCTCATGGTTAGCAGCTAGCTTGATGAAATATCACTCTCCAAAGTGCTCTTCCTTCCCTCCCCCGCCTCATCCACTGCCTCCACCAGCATCTCTCCACACTAAACTCCGCAAACTAACAACCAGGACCACACTGGCTCCACGTTAGCCCAAGCTACTAGTTTGTTTTGTTAGCATGCAACCCTACCGACGTAGTTTTAACTAGTATGAGAGCGAGCAAGTCAGTTGTTGAGACTATTCGCTAGTGCAGTCCACACGAGCCTCGGGACGCGTCGTATATGTGCAACTACACACAAATATAATCGATTAACTGCGCCTAAACGGACACGAACGATAAAATCGCCGATATTCACCTCGTAGAGTTCCTCCGTAGCCATCATGTCACGATAATCTTCGACGTTGTGGCAATCCGTGAGGACTGTAGACACTTTTTTCCTCCAGTTGCAGTTGTCTTTTTGGCCTCTCCTCCTTTTTCAGTTGGTCGGGTGAGATGTGCTTGACCCGCACCGAGGATCTCTTTGCTGTCTAGTTCTCGCACTCAGCGTCTATCGAACAACATTATAGTTAGAATAAAGCCTTTCATTCCCGATTAAGTCCAAACGAGTACTTTTGTGGGTCCAGGCGGCGATTTTAGAGAGTGTTACCGTAAACTAGTCTGTAGGCAGTGCTGCTGCTCTCAGTTCTGCCACACAGGAAGTCTCAATCGAACGCAGATTAGAGTCGAGATGAGTTTGCACTGCCTGCAACCCTCGTGATAGAGCTGTGGACGACGGTCATCTGTGTTTTGCAAATCTTTATCGGTGTTGATTTTGAGTGTTGGTCTAATGGAACATAACTGACGTAAATCCTCAATAGTTCAAACAATAATTCACAGCGTTAAGCGCCAGGTGAGTGTAGCCCACGACTCAGTCTAAAACATTTCCATGAATACCATGTTCTCCAAGTGTTGTGCACGCACATGAAGGTTTTGTTTTTTTAACTTTTACAAATTAAAATGTCTCATTTTATTTCTTATTATTACACATTTAAAAGTAGAGATAAATAAAATGTAATTATTTAGCAATATGGACAGCCCAAATCAAGATGCTAATTATTTTGTCATTTATATAATGTCAAGTTGGACTTTAAAAGATGCCAAAGATCCGATCTGAACATTAGGTAAGGGATAATGTACAGTCAGCTGGTCGTTATATTACTCAAACCCAGACAGGATGATTGGCCTCACTATTACTCTGCTACTATCAATAAATCAGTGAAATAATTGAAAATGGTTGAAATTGTGATTGTTGTTGTTTCCAAGAGGAGAGTTATACAGAGGTACTTAACCGCTAAATATAACCTTTTACAATCAGAATAAAATATTATAGAGAGCCATGTACTATAAATACAAGTTTCCTTTCCATTTTACACATGTACTGTAAATTATCCAACAACTTTGGGAAGTACTGGAACTGCCTAGTCAGACAAGTATATAAAAAAAAGTTTTTTCAGAAGACCTCAGAAAATAAATGACTGCACAATTTAAACAATCATGAGGTGTGATGAATCATAAGACAAACTCAAAAGTTTGGGGAACACCATTAAGATAAAAACTGTAGTATTCAGATAAACATCCTCTTGGTAAAGTAGCATAAAAGGCAATAAGTAATGTTAAAATGGAAATATGAAATTATAATGCATTTTCCAGATATTGGTTGTTTTTATATTACCAAATGATCAAATTGATGTCTCAAGTTAAGTACATATCTACATATTCCCAAACCTGTTATTCTTGCATCTTTCCTTGCGGACATGGGAGTTAAATGGCATTTTTAAATGGAGTGGTTTTGTCAGCTGAAAGGAGAATAGTTCAGCAGATGCCAAAAGAGAACAAGGAAGTAGGTGAAAGAGTAGAAATGTTACAATACACTTCTCAATGGTCCCCTTCAATATTATTTGATCTTTACTAATGTTTGGTGGTATCGCAGTGGTTCAGGTGAAGCTGGTACATGCCTTTTATGGGAAGCATTATTCCAGTCTTGGGTCTTTTACCAGGACTAGTATTTGTTTGTTTTAAATCTGTATAGCTTTTATTCAGTTTAGGCATCAGTGCTACAAGGGCTCCAATCACCAGCACAATGGGTTCTGACTGTTCGCATGTTGTAGACTGACATTTGTCTGTGTTGATTTTTGTTTAGTCTTTTGTGTTTTTCCTTAGTCCTGCCATTTCCAGCCGATGGTAAGATTTCCCACATTCAGTCATCACCTTTATCTGGCAGTAGCATCCATGGCCGTAGTTTGAGCCTCAGAGAGCACGCCCATTGTTGTTTACACTAAATGACAACAGCTTTCCAAAACTGCAAGATCCAACCTTATTAATGGATTTGGTTTTAGGGAGTCATGGGACCATTCTGCTATGATGAGCACTTATGAGGAAGAACGTGAAAGTTTATTAGATACACCACTTTAAATCTTTGAGAGATATTCAAAATTTTGTTAGTTTACAACTACCTAATTTCTCAATGCACTTCGTCTTTATTTGTGCATGTCTTGTCTTTATTTGTATCTTTGTACAAGATATGCCTTAGTGCTTCTATCCTTGAGGGCCAGTCTGGTGGTATGATAAAAATATTATGAATGGATGTTGATAATACCTGTTAGGTAATTTAAAGATTATTTATTTGGATATGGAAAATGGATAATGCTGTACAGATGACATCTTGGAATTTTTCAGTTTTTCCATTTGTCTGTACTTGCCTCTAGCATTTACTTTTTCTTTTTATCTTGAATCAACATCACAATGAATGGGGAGACAAAGTCTAGCTGTCACACGTTTTAATGTTTCTCAGAGTAGGTTAACTCAGTTTTTGACACTTTTATCCACAGTGACAAATATGAAATAAGCAATAAACCGAGGGAGTAACAAGTCAAGTCACCTCTATTTCTATAGAGCTTTATAGAATACAGATTGTGTCAAAGCGGCTACACAGTGATAAAAAAAAGATAATAGCTTGAGTCAATAGTGTTTGTTCAGTTGCGATAGGGCTGCACAGTGTATCGTGACATACAGTGGCATGCAAAAGTTTGGGAACCCCTTGCAGAATCTGAAAATGTGAATAATTTTAACAAAATAAGAGAGATCATACAAAATGCATGTTATTTTTTATTTAGTACTGTCCTGAGTAAGATATTTGACATAAAAGATGTTTACATATAGTCCACAAGATAAACAAACAGCTGAAAAAGTTTGGGAACCCTTGGTTCTTACTACTGTGTGTGGTTACCTGGATGATCTACGACTGTGTTTTTGTTTTGTGATGGTTGTGTTTGAGTCCCTTGTTTGTTCTGAACAGTTCAACTGAGCACTGTTCTTCAGAAAAATCCTCCAGGTCCTGCAGAATCTTCAGTTTTCCAGCATCTTTTGCATATTTGAACCCTTTCCAGCAGTGACTGTATGATTTTGAGATCCACCTTTTCACACTGAGGATGATTGAGGGACTCAAACACAACAATTAAAAAAGGTTCAAACTTTCACTGATGCTCCAGAAGGAAACACGATTCATTAAGAGCCGAAAACTTTTGAACAGAATGAAGATGTCCAAATTTTTCTTATTTTGTAGAAATATAATTTTTTTTCCATTTAGTTCTGCCCTTCGGAAGCAACAGAAGCTACTTGCATGTTTCCTGGAAGACAAATTAAGTACAATTTACCTTGATCTTCAAATTCAAAAAGTTTTCTCTTAATGCATCGTGATTCTGCAAGGGGTTCCCAAACTTTTGCATGCCACTGTAAAAGTAATGTTACCATACCAAATTCTTAAAGGCACCAGAGTGTTACTGCACTGGTGCTGAAGTGTAAGGGTTTTAAAAAGGCCACTTAATTTGTCAGACGATCACAGAAGTTGTTTTTTTTTCCCAGATGTTTTTTTGAAGACTGCAGTGGCAAATATATGATAAAAACAATAAAACTATATGAAATTCAAGAATAAGTGAAGTGAAGTGACATACTGCCAAGTATGGTGACCCATACTCGGAATTCGTGCTCTGCATTTAACCCATCCAATGTGCACACACACAGCAGTGAACACACACACACACACACCCGGAGCAGTGGGCAGCCATTTATGCTGCGGCGCCCGGGGAGCAGTTGGGGGTTCGGTGCCTTGCTCAAGGGCACCTCAGTCGTGGTATTGAGGATGGAGAGAGCGCTGGACATTCACTCCCCCCACCTACAATCCCTGCCGGTCCAAGACTCGAACCCGCAACCTTTGGATTATGAGGCCAACTCTCTAACCATTAGGCCACGACTTCCCAGTAAGCAAAATCTCATGTCTCATATAGAATATTGGACAAAAATAAAGCAATAATCCTTAAGAAGCCATGGTTTACAGTGATTTTGGAACAGCTATGGGGGGTTATTAGGCACCATGCAGAGCTGTTCTAAAATCACTGTAAAGCATGGTCTTTTTGCTTTTAAAAATGGTTACTCCATATACCTGGCAAGAGGTTTCATAAATTAAAATAAAATGTAATAATTTACTAATAACAAACAATGATTCTACCACTAAGCAATGTAGTTCTTCAGCAGAATGGTTGATAAGCAACACAGAGATGCAGTGGTGAGGTCACATGTGTTTATAGAGTATTTTACAACAGCTTAGAAAATGACTCTAAAATACTGGAACTATATGTTTTATAAATAAACTTTGTTTCACTAAGAAGTGTCCCGAGTGCTTGCAGTGGTTGGATAATGATTAGGCCCATCAGACCTTAATACTTTCCAAAATCGTTGGTGTAGTCCTAACATATGTTTCACCTCTGTGGCATTCCTACAAGCTGGCCATTTAGACAGGGTGTGGTTGAAATATGCTTAGTGTGCAACATTGTTAATGCAACATGACTTTCGTTTCTTGACAATACAACTAAACAATGTGTGGATCTTAACATTTACTTACTCTGAGGAGATAAACAAAATATTGTTTTACAGTGTGTTGTGTTAGGTTGGATTTTATTTGATATTTGTTTCCATATCAGTGTTGCTGGAAATGTAGGGTAAACGTACCTATTAAGCTCACCAAAATCTACATTGAGACATTTTTAGTGCACAAGATATTGGTTTCAGTACAAAACGTTAAGTTAAAATAAAATATTAATCTCTCACACAAAAATATTTAATGTTATTTTAAATGAAAAAAGCTTTTCAATTAAGATATACATCATTAAATTAAAAAAGTCTGGCTGTGCTTAATGGGTACCTTTTTGTACCCTTTAAGCACACCCCTGTTCCCAGTAAGCTCACATCATGTTTTATTAAAAAATCTTGCTTATTTTAAGGAAAATTTTTAAAGGATAATTGTAAAAATATATGTTTTTAAAGGTACAAAGTCAATCACAAAAAAAAATAAAATAAAATGGAACACTAAAATCAAGCAACAAGACATTCAAGGCGATCAGCTATTTATTCATAATGAAGTGTCATTTAAGCACATATCAACATCTATACTAGTCCACTTTCAGCTAAGTAACATTCAAAAATCAAATAAAACAAACCAATAAAACATTTCATTCATGGGGATGAACACAGAAACTAGCCTCATTATGAAACCTCTTTTTAAGTGGATGAAAACGTATCTATAGTCTCTTAAGGCTGGAATACACTGCATGATTTTGCCCTGATTTTCCACAGATTTACAGTCTGGAGAAGTTGATGCTAGTTGCCAAAGATCAGAGCTAGTCTGAAGATTTGAGTTGACAGAATCCATAGCAAATTGATTAACTTGGCTTAAAGTTACAACCATCAGTTAATATTTAAAATCTGTTTATTAAGTATTTACATAGAGGTTCAATGTGGAAGAGCTTAAAGAGAGCACACTGAGCTTAATGGGAGCAGCAACAATTTTTAATAAATTTCATGCAATATGTATTAAAATGACCGGATTTTTGCTAAATAAATAGTCTAGGTCAAGTATTAAGTTCATGCATATTTTAATATGAACAACTATTATTTACAATATCTATGAAATTATACTTTTTCTTATTGATGTCACACTGAAGCTGTGTGATTTTTCATAGTAGTGCACCCTTTAAGCTCACCTCAAAATAATATGAAATCTTAAAAAATTACAGCATTGTAAAACCACAGACCAGCAATAAACTGTCAATTTATAATATTATGCATGTAAAAGTAGAAGCCAGTAAAAAGCCTGTGAAGTAATATGTTAGTGTAGCACACAATCTTATACATCTAGTCAGCTAACTGTGTTCTGTAGCATCTGCGCTATGTTGCTATAACTATCTTTTGGATCTAATGTAATTATTTCCCACATCCATGTTCAAGGTTATAATATGCAAAAGTTTGAACATTAATCTCTTAATTTTACAATAAGTAGTGAAACTTACCCAAAACAAAGGCTTAAACATCTAAAAAATGCACATTTAAGGGGCTCCTCTTTTGGTGAAAGTTTTTAGACAGCTTTCAAAATGGCGGCCAGACAGAGTGAACACATGAAGACTCATATCTCAGTGTGCAATGATCTGATTGACTTGAAATTATAGAAGGTATATAGTAACAAACACATCGATTGGTTAAGGTGTTAGTGGTGTTGAAATTCTGCAGCAAAGCGATGATATCTCAGATCATTATCTAGTCTTGTGTAAACTCCATATAGCTAAAACTGTAAATTCTACTCCTTGTTACAAGTATGGTAGAACCATCACTTCTACCACAAAAGACTGCTTTGTAAGTAATCTTCCTGATTTATCTCAGTTCCTCAGCATATCCAACAGCGCAGAAAAACTTGATGATGTAACAGAAACTATGGACTCTTTCTTTTCTAGCACTTTAGATACAGTTGCTCCTTTACGCTTAAGGAAGATCAAAGAAAACAGTCTGACTCCGTGGTATAATGAGCTCTAAAGAGAGCAGCCGGAAAATGGAGCACAGATGGAGGAAAACAAAACTAGAGGTGTTTCGTATAGCTTGGTGGGAAAGTACCCTATCCTACAGAAAAACATTAAAAACTGCTAGATCTGATTACTTTTCGTCTCTTCTAGAAGAAAACAAACATAACCCCCAGTATTTATACAACACAGTCACTAAATTAACTAAAAATAAAGTAACAGGTGTTGGTATTTCCCAAGAGCACAGCAGTAATTATTTTATGAACTACTTTACTTCCAAGATCGATACTATCAGAGATAAAATTGTAACCATGCAGCAGTCAGCTACAGTATCGCATCAGATGCACTATAGATCCCCTGAGGAACAATTCCACTCATTCTCTACTATAGGAGAGGAAGAATTGTATAAACTTGTTAAATCATCTAAACCAACAACATGTATGTTAGACCCTATTCCATCTAAACTACTAAAAGAGCTGCTTCCAGAAGTCATAGATCCTCTTTTGGCTATTATTAATTCATCGTTGTCATTAGGATATGTCCCCAAAACCTTCAAATTGGCTGTTATTAAGCCTCTCATTAAAAAACCACAACTTGACCCCAAAGATCTAGTTAATTACAGACCGATCTCAAATCTCCCTTTTCTGTCAAAGATACTAGAAAAGGTAGGATCCTCACAATTATATTCCTTCTTAGAGAAAAATGGCATCTGTGAGGAATTCAAGTCAGGATTTAAACTGTATCATAGTACTGAGACTGCTCTCATTAGAGTTACAAATTACCTGCTTCTATCATCTGATCGTGGTTGTATCTCTTTATTAGTTCTACTGGATCTTAGCGCTGCATTCGACACTATCGACCACAACATTCTTTTTAATAGACTAGAACACTTTGTTGGCATTAGTACAAGTGCCTTAGCATGGTTCAAATCATACATATCTGACCGCCATCAGTTCGTAGCAGTGAATGAAGAGGTATCATATCGGTCACAAGTGCAGTATGGAGTACCTCAAGGCTCAGTACTAGGGCCGTTACTTTTCACGGTTTACATGTTACCCTTGGGAGATATTATCAGGAGACATGGTGTTAGCTTTCACTCTTATGCTGATGATACTCAGCTCTATATTTCTTCACAGCCTGGTGAAACACACCAAATTGAGAAACTAATGGAATGCATAGGCGATATAAAAAACTGGATGACGAGTAACTTCTTACTGCTAAATTCTGAAAAAACACAGGTGTTAATTATCGGACCTAAAAACCCCACCTGTAATAACCTAGAATACTATCTAACACTTGACGGCTGTGCTGTCAATTCTTCTTCATCAGTTAGGAACCTAGGTGTGCTGTTTGATAGCAATCTTTCATTTGAAAGCCACGTTTCTAGCATCTGTAAAACTGCGTTTTTCCATCTCAAAAACATATCTAAATTGTGACCTATGCTCTCAACATCAAATGCAGAAATGCTAATTCATGCATTTATGACCTCAAGGTTAGACTATTGTAATGCTTTACTGGGTGGTTGTTCTGCACGCTTGATCAACAAACTACAGTTGGTCCAAAATGCAGCAGCTAGAGTCTTTACTAGAACCAGGAAGTATGACCATATTAGCCGAGTTCTATCAACACTGCACTGGCTTCCTATCAAACATCGTATAGATTTTAAAATCTTGTTAATTATTTATAAAGCCCTGAATGGCTTAGCTCCTCAGTACTTGAGCGAGCTCTTATCACATTATAGTCCTCCATGTCCGCTGCGTTCTCAAAACTCTGGCCGTTTGATAATACCTAGAATATCAAAATCGCCTGCGGACGGCAGATCCTTTTCCTATTTAGCACCCAAACTCTGGAACAATCTAGATAACAATGTTCGGGAGTCAGACACACTCTTGTCAGTTTAAATCTAGATTAAAGACACATTTCTTTAACCTGTCTTACACATAACACACTACTACGCTTCTATTATTCAAATCCGTTAAAGGATATTTAGGCTGCATTAATTAGATCAACCGGAACCGGGAACACTCCTCATAACACACAATGTACTCGTTACATCGTAAGAAGAATGGCATCTATGCTAATATTTGTCCGTTTCTTTCTTATTCTGTTTCTCAGTCCTTGTCCGGATCAGATGGTGGATCGGCGCCGGGAGATGATGTCTGCGGCCTTGATCGTCGGCAGACGCCGGACACCTGGATGAGCCCCGGGACATATCCCCAGTGAAGACCTCGACTAAAAATACAATAAAAATAAAACAAAATAACTAAAAATATAATAAAATACCAAACTACATAATACTATTATTGTTAGAAATTGCAACAATATAAAAATAGAAATATAATACATTTATACATAAATAATTAATAATAAATAAATAATTTTTTCTTTTTATAATCTGATCTCAAACATGGAAGTGAGCTTAATTGATTGTTTTCACGTGACGTCAAACCCTTATAGGAATGCCCACCTGGAGGGCAAAACGAAGCTTTGCTCCACTGACCTCCAGCTATTTTTACGCAGATTGCATCAAGTAATAATGTAGTAAAACGCAGATATTAAAAGGCAAGATTCAGTGGACACCTTATTGATTATGTATATTCTGTACAAGCAAGAGGATGAAGCCAGAATATAAACGCAATTTGCAAAATTTCACGTTAAATGGCTTCCCATAGAAAACCATTAGAAAGAAAACACTGAACCGCTAAGCGGACTGCGTTCATATTCCGCCCTCATCTGCTTGCCTATGTAACTATGCATCATTAATATAGAGATTACTGAATTTGATCTTTTAATATTACTGTTTTAAATATATTATGGCACTTTAAGTGTTTTTACAATATTTTGTCACACTGTTTATGATTGAAATATTGCCGCGGGTGCTTAATATGGATTTCAAATGGCAAAAACTTGCATTTTGTTCAGAAATACCATTGTTTTATTCTTTTGAGAGGTGATCTAAATATTTGCGGCTGGGAAACAGATGAAAAATTGACACGCTTGTGCAGCAGTTCTATGGATGTTTTGCCCTCCAAGTCCTCGAGCCGATCACGTGACTGAAAACTATCAATAGGTACGTTTACCCTATTATTTTTTTAATTCTTCAGTTTGTCATAGATCATACTTTTAGTGTAATATACACAGTTATCGAAACAGTCAAACTTAGAGTTAAAACATACTTCCTGTTTTACATTTACATTTTGCACAGCCTAAGGGTCAGACTCTGCAAACATTTAAAGGAAGTTTGCACCATTAGACACTTTGCAGTTTACAATAGTGTGGGGATGCTGTATGGAGTCTATTTTGTACTGTGAATTTTTATAGACATCAATTGCTTTGCTTCAGTAATTACAAGCATTTGTCCCACAACTAAGCTAAACAAAGCTTTTTAGCAGGCAGACACATACTACTTTGCATTTCTTCCTCATGTAAAGTCTTACTATACTGCCTGCAGCAATTCAAAGATTTCAGGCATTGTTGCTCCATAATTCCAGAGGTGGACCTTATCTTCTTCTTGAAGGCTTCACGGAGCTCTACTTCTTGCATATTGAATTTATTGCTGTTTTGAACATATTGACTTTGAGATTTCCAGCTCAGTCTCTTGCTTGAGAAGTGATTGGTCTTCCCCTACACTGACACTTTCAAAATGTGGGTGTAACAGTTTACCACTGAATGAACCTGGAAAGCCCCACATTTTGCGGCTTATTAAATTTCAACAGCTGTTTTTCCATTGTCACATAACATTATTTTTTTTTTTTTTTTTTTTTTTTTTTTTTAGAGATTGATCCTGTTATTCCTTTATTTGCAACCATAGAGAATATACAATATTACAAATTATATTTGTCCATATATACGTCAATCGGAGGAACTAATCTAATCTAAGATACTGTAGCTGATACTGTTACATTATTAGATTTACTGTACATGTATTGGTATTCTTTTTTTTTTTTTGAACTTTATTGTGAATACACACAAAAGAAAGAAGAAAAAAAAAAAAAAAAAAAAAAAAAAAAAAAAAATTTAATACAAAAAAAAAAAAAACCCAACAAAACAAAAACAAAACATGAACATTGTCCTGAGACTGGGCTTCATACATTATTTACAATCAGAAACATAAACAATTTAAGGCATAGGCTTATGTCCTATTTCAGAAAGTCAATAGCAGGACCCCATCTTCTTTCAAAAACTGGAGTCTTTAATTGCAGTTGTGCTGTCAACCGTTCCATTAAATAAACTTGTCTTATCTTTTGTGTCCATTGCATAACGGTAGGTGGCTCAGGTTTTAACCAACAGATTGTTATCATTTTCCTTGCCGTCATTAAGAAGAGATGGAGAAGAAATGCTTGGTCTTGAGAAAGATTATCTGGAAAGATATCCAGTAAAAATGTTTGGGAGTCAAAAGAGATGTTCACTTTTAGTAGATTTTCCAAAATGCCCTTAATGTCCCTCCAAAAGTTATGTATGATGGGACAATCCCAAAAGATGTGAGTTTGATCACCAACCAATCCACAGTTTCTCCAACATTTGTCACTCATACTACTCTTGGTGAGGAAAGATTTTAACGGAGTCCTGAAAAATCTGATTTTCGTCTTCCAATCAAACTCCCTCCAGACCTGACTGCCCACACCCTTATGACAGCCAGAGCAAATGTTAACCCAAACATCGTCCTCCAAGGTAACATTCAGCTCCATTTCCCATTGTTGTTTTATGTGTTGTGTATTATCTGACATGTCAATCAACAGTTTTTTGTACATCACGGACATTTGTTTTTTCATTACACCACCATTTTCAGTCAAATAAATAAAATGCTTCTCTATATTTGTAGGCTCTCTTCTGATCAATTCCCAATCATTATGTTTTGTTACATAGCTCCTTATTTGAAAATACTTGTATAAATCACTTGAGGGTAACTTGAATTTCGCTCTTAATTGGGCAAAGGTTTTAAATACATTTCCATCAAACAATTGATTCACTGTGAGAAGACCCCTCTCAGCCCATCCCCGAAAGCCGCTGTTGTCTAATAAAGATGGAAGGAACTCAATATTTCCATTAATAGTCATAGCTCGAGATAAAGCAGTCTTTCCCTTCAACTGCTTTTGGACCTTATTCCAAATCTTTAATGTATGTTTGACCCATAAATTTGCTATTTTTATTCTTTTCTGAGACTGCAGGTTGAGAAATGGGAGTTGAGAGAGAGAGACTCCCGGCACCGAATATTCCTCCATAGAAACCCATTGTGACTCCGGATCCCGAATGATCCATGCCACCACAGCTTTTATTTGGGCAGCCCAATAGTATAATTTGAAGTTTGGTAGATTTAAGCCCCCATTTTCCTTAGGCGACATTAATATTTTTAGGCGCACTCTTGGTCTTTTGTTTTGCCAAATAAATTTTGACATTAATTTATCTAGAAATTTGAAAGTAGATTGTGGTATAACAACAGGGAGGTTTTGGAACAGAAATAATAATCTTGGAAGAATATTCATTCTTATACATTCGATTCTACCCAAAAGAGAAAGCGGTAGTACATCCCATCTGTTTAAATCAGTTCTGATTTCCTTTAACAATTTATCATAATTAGATGAAAACAACTGCGTAGTCTTGGGGGTAAGAATTACTCCAAGATATCTAAACCCCTGCTTGGAGTGTCTGAATGAGACAAGATTATCCAACTGCAATGGCCAGGTCCCAACAATCATTAAGGCTTCGGATTTGTTTGTATTGATTTTATAACCTGATATCATACTATACTCCTTAAGACTGTGGAGCAAGGCTGGAACAGAAGTGATAGGGTTTTCCAGAAATAATAAAATATCGTCAGCGAAAAGTGACAATTTATGCTGAACATTTGATTCATCTCTTATTCCCTGTATGAGAGGATTGGATCTAATCAGTTCGGCTAACGGCTCTATGCTCAAAGCAAATAGTGAGGGTGAAAGAACTTCACCCTGCCTAGTGCCGCGTCCCAATGGAAAAAACTTTGAGCAGTGCCCATTAACCCTTACTCGTGACTTTGGGTTTTTATAAAAAATTTGGACCCACTTTATAAACGTCTCATTAAAGCCCATGTGCCTCAATGTCTGTTGTAGGAAGCCCCAGTCCACCCGATCAAACGCCTTCTCAGCATCCAAGCTGAGAAGCATTGATGGGGTGTTCCTTTTCTGTGCCACTATTTGGAGGTTTAAAGCTCTTCGAACATTATCAGTCCCCTGTCTATGGGCGATAAAGCCAGTCTGATCGGGTTTCACAAGTTTTCTTATATATTTTTGTATTCTGTTTGCAATGATGGCAGTCAGTATCTTTAGATCAACACAGAGGAGGCTGATGGGGCGATAAGACGTGCACAGAGTAGGATCTTTACCATCTTTATGAATGACACTAATAATCGCTTCAGACCATGACTGAGGAGGATCCCCCTCTGAAAGTGCATAATTATAAACTTTATCCAAAAGAGGCGTAAGCTCTTTTTCAAATATTTTATAGTATTCACCTGGGAGGCCATCCACTCCTGGAGATTTATTATTTTTAAGTTTTAAAATGCTGTTTTTTATTTCCTCTCTTGTAATTGGGCGTGTCAATAGATCGGCTTCCTCCTCAGTCAATTTGGTAAGATATATGGAGTTGAAAAAATTCTCTGTTTTTTCCCCCTTATTTTGACAGCTCTCTTCCTTGTACAATTCTTGGTAGTAAGTGGCAAACGCTTTTGCCACATCCTTGGGTTGTGATAGCATTTCACCAGAATTTGGACACCTTATTCTATGGACAACTCTGCTTGATTGTGCTTTTCGCAATTGAAATGCTAACAGTCTGCTTGCCCGGTTACCAAATTCATAATACTTTTGATTTGTGAATCGAAGCTGCCCCTCTGCTTTATAAGTTAATAAGTCATTTAATTTCTGCCTATTTTCTTTCAACATATTAAATATGTCATTGTTTTGTACTGCTTGGTATTCTTTCTCTAATTGTCTAATTTTGTTTTCCAATCCTAATTGTTCTGCAAGCCTCTCTCGTTTTAATCTGGATGAAATCGCAATAATGTTTCCTCTCAGGACACATTTGGCTCCCTCCCATAATACTGATGGACTTACAGTCGCATTGTCATTAAATTGAATATACTCTAGTAACACTTTCCTAATTTGTTGTTGAATCACTTCGTTATTTAGAATAGATACATTTGCTCTCCAGTACTTAAAATTATTATTTGGATTCAACTTTAACTTCAAAGAGACTGGAGCGTGATCTGAAATGGTAATTGCTTCAATAGAACACTGGGTCACTCTATAGGAATCTACACCAGTCATCAAAAACATATCTAATCTTGAGTGACTACAGTGTACATTCGAAAAAAAAGTAAAATCTTTTTCCTTGGGATGCAGTCGACGCCAAACATCTATCAAACCCAACTCATCCATCAGTGCACAAAGAGTTAAAGACTTCCTGGTCCTTGGACCAAAGTCAGCAGGGAGCCTATCTACAGATGCTCTCAGAACACAGTTAAAGTCTCCCCCTATAAGAATAATCCCTTCAGCTTTGTCTGCTATCAATGACGCACTATTTTTGAAGAAAATAGGACAATCCTCATTTGGAGCATACAAATTTACTAGAGTCATTTTAATGCCCCCTACACATCCAATCACCATCAGAAATCTCCCCTCCTTGTCACTGAAAGTTTTCTCATGGCAAAAATACACTGACTTGTTGAAAAGAATAGCAACTCCTCTTTTCCTCCCACTTTGATGTGAGGAGCTATATTGCTGGTCTACCCACTCTCTCCTCAGCTTCATGTGTTCCTTATCTGAGAGATGCGTTTCCTGTAGCATTGCTATGGCACAGTTAAGTTTTTTCAATTGATTCAGCACTTTTTTCCTTTTAATTGGGCTACCTAAGCCTTTAACATTATAAGTAACACATATTAGATTATCCATCTGTTATTATGTTGTATATTTTACAAAAGATAACAGTATAATGGCCCATCAAAAGTCTCAGGACAAAAAGAACACTTGCAAATGAACACATAACTACCAAATTGAACAATGTAGGCTTCCACATACCCGACTGGATCAAACGTGAATCTTTTAACTAGTTCTCAAACCTGAATAACCCAGTCCCCGGTGTGTCTTGGACGGAGGCTGGTGACTGATCCTCCGCGGGAAAAAAAAAACACGTCGTGTGCGGTATCGCTGTCGCTCCCAGAGCGTTTCGTTTGCGACTTGGCTGTGGATAAGTGGCCCTCCACTTAGTGGTCCTCGCTCCTCGTCCATATTGGAAATCTTCACTTTTCTTCTCCTAACTACACTGGTTTAATTAGATAGATGACCTCGGCGGAGGTATAAATTACTTATAAGTGTTGAAAAAGGCTTTGATTTCGGCGTTGGTGAGTGTCGCTGGATTTCCATTGGCTCTCCTTCCCGCTGTATTCCACCCCTCTCGGCACAGCTCCGTCTCCAGTCGCTCCCTCTCGTCTACTCGGGTGTGCACCCCCAACTCCTCAAGTACCGGCACAGCGTCTGTCAATGTCGGGTAGGTCTTCACGCCCTCCTCCATAAAAACTCTCAGCTGTGCAGGGAAAACACACTTTGCCCTAATGTTCTTCATCTTTAGCTGCTTTACTGCCTCACGCACCAGCGCTCTTTTCTTCTGCAGCTCGGGAGAGAAGTCGTGATCAAAGTAGATCTGCTTTCCTTCGTACATAACTTTTTTCTGCTCCCAGGCTTGTCGTAGTATGGTTTCTTTTACTGAGAAGTCCAAAAACCTAACTACGAGCGAACGAGGGGTTGCTTCAGGGTTCTTGGGCTTGGCAGTGAGCGCTCTATGTGCCCTTTCAATGACGATGTTAAGTTCAGGGGGAAGTTGAAGAACAGATTTAAGCAAATCATGTACAAAAAGTTTAACTTCTCTTCCCTCGCTCCCTTCAGCCACTTTATAAATTCTCAGATTGTTTCGCCTTAGACGATTTTGCATATCTTCACATCGTGCATTCAAATCCATTTCTCGGTGCAGTAAGTAACGGAGGGCTCGCTCATGGCGCCTAGCCGTGTCTTCATTAGCACTAATACGGTCCTCCGCCTCTGTAGTTCTCTTTTGCAGTTCAATAAGTTCTCCTTTCAGTTCACCGAAGGACGTTTCCAGCCGTGTTAAAGATAGCTGAGTCTGAGTGTGCCCATCTTGGTTGTCTTTCCTCAGTTTCTCGAGCTCTGCAAGTATTTTTGACTCTGAGTCACGCATGCTAGCATCCGATTGCGCACTCTGCGCTTGCATCAGAGTTAGCTGCTTCAAGTTTTCGCCTTTTTCCTTAGCTGAGTCCTGTTTAGATTGTCCTCTGCCTCTAGTTGTTGACATGTCAAATTTGATAAGAATCGCCGAGTTTTATACTGGTTTTGTTAGGGAAATATAATTTTTTTTTTTGGACGGAGCGTGTCCCTCAAGCTGCTGCCAACATGGCGTCACCGGAAGCCTCTCCACATAACATTATTAATTGCTACTGTCAAACATTTTATGTCGGACATTTTGTCTCTTGAATACATTTTATTAATGCTTCGGGAAAGATAGCATTAATATCTTCAGAGTCAAATGTGTGTAGTCATTTCACAATGGACATCACTATGTACATGACAATAAATTCTAATCCATAAATACAACAGTGTTTATACAACAATAAATTAATGTTTCTGATTTCTTTCTAAAGTTGGCACTTTACATAGTCTTTGTTATAACATTTAGTAATATTCATGTAGTATACTGTACACTCACCTAAAGGATTATTAGGAACACCTGTTCAATTTCTCATTAATGCAATTATCTAATCAACCAATCACATGGCAGTTGCTTCAATGCATTTAGGGGTGTGGTCCTGGTCAAGACAATCTCCTGAACTCCAAACTGAATGTCAGAATGGGAAAGAAAGGTGATTTAAGCAATTTTGAGCGTGGCATGGTTGTTGGTGCCAGACGGGCCGGTCTGAGTATTTCACAATCTGCTCAGTTACTGGGATTTTCACGCACAACCATTTCTAGGGTTTACAAAGAATGGTGTGAAAAGGGAAAAACATCCAGTATGCGGCAGTCCTGTGGGTGAAAATGCCTTGTTGATGCTAGAGGTCAGAGGAGAATGGGCCGACTGATTCAAGCTGATAGAAGAGCAACTTTGACTGAAATAACCACTCGTTACAACCGAGGTATGCAGCAAAGCATTTGTGAAGCCACAACACGCACAACCTTGAGGCGGATGGGCTACAACAGCAGAAGACCCCACCGGGTACCACTCATCTCCACTACAAATAGGAAAAAGAGGCTACAATTTGCACGAGCTCACCAAAATTGGACGGTTGAAGACTGGAAAAATGTTGCCTGGTCTGATGAGTCTCGATTTCTGTTGAGACATTCAGATGGTAGAGTCAGAATTTGGCGTAAACAGAATGAGAACATGGATCCATCATGCCTTGTTACCACTGTTCAGGCTGGTGGTGGTGGTGTAATGGTGTGGGGGATGTTTTCTTGGCACACTTTAGGCCCCTTAGTGCCAATTGGGCATCGTTTAAATGCTACGGCCTACCTGAGCATTGTTTCTGACCATGTCCATCCCTTTATGAACACCATGTACCCATCCTCTGATGGCTACTTCCAGCAGGATAATGCACCATGTCACAAAGCTCGAATCATTTCAAATTGGTTTCTTGAACATGACAATGAGTTCACTGTACTAAAATGGCCCCCACAGTCACCAGATCTCAACCCAATAGAGCATCTTTGGGATGTGGTGGAACGGGAGCTTCGTGCCCTGGATGTGCATCCCACAAATCTCCATCAACTGCAAGATGCTATCCTATCAATATGGGCCAACATTTCTAAAGAATGCTTTCAGCACCTTGTTGAATCAATGCCACGTAGAATCAAGGCAGTTCTGAAGGCGAAAGGGGGTCAAACACAGTATTAGTATGGTGTTCCTAATAATCCTTTAGGTGAGTGTATATCCAACCCATTTCAGGTAGTAAAACACATTATTATTATACTGATGACTCTGCCACATACTGTAGGTGGCTTCACTAGCAGCTATGCCCAATTATAATTCTGCTGCTGCTGAATGGGGCCTCCATCCTCACCAAATATTATAGGAGGAGAAAAACAATAGTAGGGTTTATGTCATTGTTATTTTTACATTCGTATACAAATATAAATATACACCGATCAGGCATAACATTATGACAACTGAATTTAGGTGAAGTGAATAACACTGCTTATCTCTTCATCACAACACCTGTTAGTGGGCGAGCTATATTAGGCAGCAAGTGAACATTTTGTCCTCAAAGTTTGTGTGTTAGAAGCAGGAAAAATGGTCAAGGGTAAGGATTTGAGTGAGTAGAGTGAGACAAGGGCCAAATTGTGATGGCTAGACAATCGGGTCAGAGCATCTCGAAAACTGCAGATCTTGTGGGGTGTTCCTGGTCTACAGGGGTCAGTATCTTATCAAAAGTGATAAGATAACCCATCTCTTTTAGAAAACTACAGACCAGTTTCTCTTCTTCCTTTCATTGCAACCAGTTTGGTGTCAGAAGTGGACATTCAACCGAAACTGCCTTGTTCTCGGTTGTTGAAGCCCTAAGACTGGCAAAAGCGGATTCCAAATCTTCTATACTTATCATGCTGGATCTGTCCGCTGCTTTTGACACGGTTAATCACCAGATCCTCCTGTCAACCCTATTGGCAAAGGGTGTCTCAGAAAGTGGTTTGAGTTTACCTCTTAGATAGGTCCTTCAAGGTATCTTGGAGAGGTGAGGTGTCCAAGTCACAAAATCTACTTGGGTGCCTCAGGGCTCAGTTCTTGGACCACTTCTCTTCTCTGTCTACATGGCATCACTAGGCTCTGTCATTCAGAAACATGGCTTTTCATATCACTGCTATGCTGATGACACTCAACTCTACCTCTCATTCCATTCTGATGATCCGACGATAGCTGCTCGCATCTCAGCTTGTCTAACAGACATTTCTTGCTGGATGAACGACCATCACCTCCAACTCAGTCTTGCCAAAACAAAGCTGTTTGTGGTTCCATCAAACCCATCGTTTCATCACAATTTCACCATGCAGTTATCACATCAACCATAACTCCTTCAAAAACAGCCAGAAACCTTGGAGTTATGATTGATGATCAGCTGACTTTCTCAGACCACATTGCTAAAATTGCCCAGTCCTGCAGATTTACTTTATTCAACATCAAGAAGATCAGGCCCTTTCTTTCGGAACATGCTTCACAACTCCTTGTTCAAGCTATTGTTCTGTCCAGGGTGGATTATGCAATGCTCTCTTGGCAGGTCTTCCAGGCAGTTCTATCAAACCTTTACAATTAATCCAGAATGAGGCAGCAAGATTAATTGTTAATGAGCTGAAAAGAATGCACGTCACACCTCAGTTTATCAATTTGCACTGGCTACCGGTAGCTGCTCGCATAAAATTCAAGGCATTGATGTCTGTCTACAAAACCACCACTGGCTCTGCTCCCTTTTACCTAAATTCATTACTTCAGACTTATGTGCCCTCTAGAAGCTTGCGTTCTGCAAGTGAATGGTGAATTTCACTTTCACAAACTTTTACATTAAATGTTCCCTTCTGGTGGAATAGCCTGCCCAATTCATCCGAGCAGCTGCATTCTTAGCCATCTTCAAGAATCGGCTAAAAACACAACTCTTCCATCTTTACTTGGCCCTCTATCTTTAGCACTCTCTATTTTAATTCTATTCTTAAAAAAAGACTTGCCCCTTTTAGACTGCACTCTATTCATGTACTTACTGCTTGTTTAAAAAAAACACCAAAAAACTAACACTAGCTTCTCTGTTCTTTTTGTATTCTATCTGTTTTATTTTTATTTATTATATAATTTATTATTTATTATATAACAGTGTTGAACTGGCGACAGGGTCATGGGCAGCCAAGGCTTATTGATGCACGTGGGGAGCGAGGCTGGCCTGTGTGGTCTGATCCAACAGACAAGCTACTGTAGCTCAAATTGCTCAAGAAGTTAATGCTGGTTCTGATGGAAAAGTGTCAGAATATACAATGCATCGCAGTTTGTTGTGTATGGGGCTGCATACCCGCAGACCAGTCAGGGTGCCCTGTCTACCTCCGAAAGCGCCAACAGTGGGCATGTGACCATCAGAATTGGACCATAGAGCAATGGAAGAAGGTGGCCTGCTGTGATGAATCACATTTTCTTTTACATCATTTGCATGGCTGTGTGCGTCACTTACCTGGGGAACACATGGCACCAGGATGCACTATGGGAAGAAGGCAAGCCGGTAGAGGCAGTGTGATGCTTTGTGCAATGTTCTGTTGGGAAACATTGGATCCTGTCATCCATGTGGATGTTACTTTGACACATACCACCTACCTAAGCATTGTTACAGACCTTGTGCACCTTTTCATGTATATTGCCTCTTTCAACAGGATAATACGCCCTGCCACAAAGCAAAAATGGTTCAGGAATGGTTTGAGGAGCACAACAACGAGTTTGAGGTGTTGACTTGGTCTCCAAATTCCCCAGATCTCAGTCCAATCGGAAATTTGTGGAATGTGCTGAACAATCAAGTCCATTCCATGGAGGCCCCACCTCACAACTTACAGGACTTACAGGATCTGCTGCTAACATCTTGGTGCCAGATAGCACAGCACACCTTCAAGGGTCTAGTGGAGTCCATGCCTGGGTCAGGGCTGTTTTGGTAGCAAAAATGGGACCAACACAATATTAGGAATGTGGTCATAATGTTATGCCTGATTGGTGTGTGTGTGTATATGTATGTATGTGTATATATATATATATATATATATATATATATATATATACACATACATACATATACACACACACACCAATCAGGCATAACATGTAATAATAATAATACCCTATGCAATATTAGATACACACACACATGCACTCATATATTAATATTAATAGGACCTCTATATATATATATATATATATATAGAGGTCCTATTAATATTAATATATGAGTGCATGTGTGTGTGTATCTAATATTGCATAGGGTATTATTATTATTTTAATATGTTCTAGTAACTTAAAACTGTCTTGATAACTTTGGAAAATGGCCAGCGTATTTCTAGTTCCCAGCATGCTTTGCATAGAACTGGATAAAGAGAATGTTGAATTTTGTTTTAGCGTTATAGTGTTTGACATTTAAAGAAGTTTCTATTATGATAAAGTTTTTTTGGTTACCAGTGTGCTGGAGAGTAAGGCTTGTGGTTAGGTTGATGGTGGCAAGGTAAATGCATTGATTATAAGCACTGCACCATATCTTAGACTGATTTGTTAGGCTATCTGTTAAACAAGTTACATTTAGCATGTGCTGTGTTAGCTGTTGATTTTAATTGAAATAGATGAGATTAACTGGTTCCAAGGCCACAGGTCAAATATTTGAAGCCACTTAAAAAACTGTTTATGCCACAAATTAAGTTCTCTAAAGGCCAAAGTATACTTCACTTTTTACGCGTATGCGAGGGACAGCGTACAGTGCGCGTGACGCGAATTGCGTCATTAGAACACCACCCGATTTTTGTAACCGCACGTACTTTGTACGCTCAGGTCGCACATGCGCACTTAAGTTATTTAGCAGTAATCAGGTTTTCCCACATGGTGGCGACACTGTCCTGGGCCGTTGTTTCACAGTGGAAAACTAAACTAAAGAGACGGACAACAACAACAAAAGCGGAGACTGCGATTGATGAGCGCTTGTGAGCAAGAGGGTATGAGACCGCTCAGCTTAGGTTTAAAAGAGTTCAAAAATATTTGTTTTCAGTCATGACTTAACGGGGGAAAATAGAGCAGACTGAATCAACAATAGAGCAGAATGAATCAACATGGTGGCGCGCACAGACGCAGCAGCTTCTCTCTCTCCCAACAGAACGGTGTTTTCGTGTTTTTTGCCTTGTAAGTCGCAATGTTTTTGTACATCTTCGTCACGTCTACCTGTCTTTAAGCGCGCATACAGTCGTGAGTTTCTGCTCGATGACGGCAGAATCACATTTTTAGAGTTAAACTCAGCGCACGCCGAAGAGCTGCGGGACCTCGGTCTGCTCCGAAAGCCTACTCCATCACCGACCCCCACTACTGCATCTCGCCCACAGCGGAGGCGCTACAAGCGGCGTGAGAGGAAGCAGAAGAGGGGTAAGCGTGGAGGTATCCGAGGTAGGCTAGCGGCCAACCCACACAAGCCAGCTATCCCCACCATCGTACTGGCGAACGTACGCTCTTTGGACAATAAACTGGACTACATCCGACTACTTCGCTCTACTCAGAGGACTGTAAGAGACTGTTGTGTTTTTGTGTTTACGGAAACATGGCTTAACAACAGCGTACCAGACTGCGCCATACAGCTCGACCAGCTAACATGCTATCGAGCTGACAGAGCTCTCGTCGAGGGAGGTAAGATCCGCGGCGGCGGGCTTTGTGTTTACATCAATGATGCATGGTGCCGCGACGCTGTTGTGGTCTGCAAACACTGCTCACCCTTGGTGGAGTTTATGATTATTAAGTGCCGGCCGTTCTATCTACCGAGGGAATATACAGCCATACTGCTCGTTGCTGTATACATCCCTCCCAGCTCCAACAACAACAACAGGAGTGAGGCACTAAATTATCTGTACCAGCACACCAGTGAGCAGCAGACAGCCCATCCAGATGATTTTCTCATCTTGGCTGGGGATTTCAACCACGCAGACTTAAAGAGTGTGTTCCCAAAAATACATCAACACATAGACTTTCCAACAAGGGGAAAAAATATTCTGGACTTTGTTTACACCACCCAGAGAGGAGCTTACAAGGCCTTCCCCCTCCCCCACCTCGGAGCCTCAGACCACATCACTGTCATGCTAATGCCTGCATACAGACCGCTCATTAAAGCCATCAAACCAATACACAAACAGATACAAGTGTGGCCGGAAGGGTCATCAGAGGCACTTCAAGACTGTTTTGACACCACTGACTGGAATATGTTTAAACAGGCTGCCACATACAACAACACTACGGACCTCCAAGAGTACTCGGAGACTGTCACTGCCTACATCACCAAGTGCGTTGATGATGTAACGGTCACAAAGTCTATCACTGTCAGGGCCAACCAGAAGCCGTGGATGACAGGGGAGGTCTACAGACTTCTGAAGGCTCGGAACGCTGCCTTTAGACCTGGAGATGAGGAGGGCCTGAAGACAGCTAGGGCCAACCTATCAGAGAGGCCAAGAGACAGTACTCCAGGAGGATAGCTCATCGTTTCAGCGACAGCAGAGACACTCGGAGCCTGTGGCAGGGGATACAGACCATCACGGACTACAAGCCCCCACCACAGACCTGTGACAGCACCATCCCCCTGCTGAACGAGCTGAATGCCTTCTTTGCTCACTTTGAGGCACAAAACAGCACCACTGCACAGAAGACTCCACCTCCTCCCGGCGACCAGGTGATGACGCTGTCCCCGGATAGTGTGTGGAGATCCCTCAGCAGGATCAATGCACGCAAAGCTCCGGGTCCTGACAACATTCCTGGGCATGTACTGAGAGACTGTGCAGTGGAACTCACTGATGTCTTCACAGACATTTTCAACATCTCATTAAATCAGGCCGTTGTCCCCACATGCTTCAAAGCTACCACCATCATTCCAGTCCCGAAGAAGTCATCTCCATCCTGCTTCAATGACTACCGTCCAATAGCACTCACTCCTATTCTCATGAAGTGCTTCAAACGGCTAGTCATGCACCACATCAAATATGCCCCCCCCCCCCTCCCTGGACTCCTTCCAGTTTGCATATAGGTCCAACCGCTCGACCGATGATGCCATCACCACTGCCCTCCACCCAGCCCTCACACATCTGGACAAAAAAGACACATATGTCAGGATGCTGTTCATAGACTTCAGTTCAGCATTCAACACAATCATCCCTCAACAGCTCACTCACAAGCTGGTCCAGCTGCGGCTCAACACCTCTCTGTGCAACTGGCTGTTGGACTTCCTGACAGGGAGACCTCAGGCAGTACGGGTCGACATTAACACATCCAGCACCATTACACTGAACACTAGGGCCCCCCAAGGACGTGTTCTGTGCCCCCTCCTCTTCACTCTGCTGACCCACGACTGCACACCGTCACACAACTCCAACCTCTTCATTAAATTTGCGGATGACACGACTGTGGTGGGTCTCATTAGCAACAGAGATGAGACAAACTACAGGAGCGAGGTGAGCCGCCTGGCCGGGTGGTGCAGTGACAACAATCTCTCTCTGAATGTGGAGAAGACGAAGGAGATTGTTGTTGAAATCAGGAGAGTACACACTCAGCATTCCCCTCTGACCATCAACGGTGCGACTGTGGAGAGAGTGAGCAGCACCAAGTTCCTGGGTGTGCACATCACAGAGGACCTCTCCTGGACTAACAACACTGTAGGACTGGCCAAGTAATACTTGCTCTTTTCAGCAGGCGGAGAAAGTGTAGGCGCTGTTGTGCCTATTTGGAGAGTGACATGGTGTTGGTGGTCCAGGTGAGATCCTCTGTGATGTGCACCCCCAGGAATTTTGTGCTGCTGACACTCTCCACAGTCGAGCTGTCGATGGTTAGTGGGGGGTGGTCAAAGGAGTTTCTTCTGAAGTTCATCACAACCTCCTTTGTCTTCTCCACATTGAGGGACAGATTGTTAGTGCCACACCATTCAGCCAGCTGTGCCACTTCCTCTCTGTAGTGCGTTTCGTCGTTGTTGCTGATGAGACCTACCACTGTTGTGTCATCAGCAAACTTGATGATGTGGTTGGAGCTGAACTTGGCAGTACAGTCGTGGGTCAGCAGAGTGAAGAGCAGCGGGCTGAACACACAGCCTTGTGGGGCACCTGTGCTCAGTGTGGTAGTGCTTGAGGTGTTGTGGCCGACACAGACTGACTGAGGTCTTCCGGTTAGAAAGTCCAGGATCCAATTACAAAGCGAATTGTTAAGGCCCAGCAGGTTTAGCTTATTTATGAGCTGTTGTGGGATTATTGTGTTGAATGCCAAGCTGAAGTCAATGAACAGCATTCTAACATAGGAGTCTTTATTTTCTAGGTGGGTAAGAGCCAGGTGGAGGGTAGAGGAAATTGCATCGTCTGTAGAGCGGTTTGGACAGTATGCAAACTGGAGTGGGTCGAGTGTGTTGGGGAGGCTTTTGATGTTGTGCATGACTAGCCTCTCAAAGCACTTCATCATGATTGGAGTCAGTGCTATGGGACAGTAGTCATTTAGACAGGACACAGAGGATTTCTTTGGTACCGGTATGATTGTTGTGGATTTGAGACATGTGGGGACAACTGCCTGGCTCAGCGAGGTGTTGAAGATATCTGTAAGCACATCTGTCAGCTGTGCAGCACAGTCTCTCAGAACACGGCCAGGTATGTTTTCAGGGCCCGCAGCCATGCGTGGGTTAATCCTAGATAGGGTCTTCCTTACGTCGGCTGGAGACAGACAGAGCGCCCGGTTGTTGGGAGGTGTGGGCAGTTTTTGTGCAGGTGTGTCATTCTGCATTTCAAACCGTGAATAAAAGTGTGTCTGTGAAGTGATTGTTGATTTTTTTGAGCATATGACCATTTTGCATTTTTGATGCCACAGGACAGATTGGTTCTTGCTGTTTTGAGGGCTGCTTTATCTCCTGATCTGAATGCTTCATCTCTGGTCTTTAGCAGCCCACGAACCTCTGCTGTCATCCATGGCTTCTGGTTTGCACGTGTGGTGATGGTCTTGGTGACTGTCACATCATCAGTGCACTTTTTGATGTAAGCAGTCACAGTTTCATTGCAGGTCTGTGTGGTTGTTGTAGGTGGCTGCCTCTTTAAACATGTTCCAGTCTGTGCACTGAAAGCAGTCCTGTAGTGCTGAGGTGGCATTGTCTGGCCATACTGTGATCTGCTTTTGAACCGGTTTGGCGAGTTTGAGAAGTGGCCTATATGCTGGGATTAGCATAACAGTGATGTGGTCCGAGTACCCGAGGTGGGGGCGGGGTACAGCCTTGTAAGCGTTTTTTACTGTTGAGTAAACAACGTCCAGTGTGTTGTTCCCCTTGTTGCTAAGTTCACATGTTGGTAGAACTTTGGCAAAACTGTCTTTAAGTTTGCGTGGTTGAAGTTACCGGCTATGATGAAAAAGAGTTGTTCACTGATGGTGCTATACAGTTCACGAAGCGCGTCCTTAGCGTTTGCACACGGGGGGGATGTAGACCGCGACGATAACAATGACTGTGAACTCCCGCGGCAGATAGAACAGTCGACACTTCACAACCATAAACTCCACCAGCGATGAACAGTGTTTTGATAATAACGCAGGATTGTTACACCAGTCTTTCTTGAAATACACACACAAGCCACCTCTGTGGGTCTTACCAGATAGTGATGAATCTCTATCCGCTCGGTAGCTGGTTAGCCCATGCTGCTGAAAGGCGGAGTCTGAGATGTTGTCGTTTAGCCATGCTTCGGTGAAAACAAACACACAACAATCCCTTGCCTCTTGCTGTGTAGACCGACTGAGTTCAATTAAGTCCAGTTTGTTTTCCAGAGAGCGAACGTTTGAGAGCATGAGTGTTGGAAGAGCCGGTCTTGTGGGGTTAGCTCTTAGCCTAGCTCGTATACCTCCGCGCTTCCGTCCTTTCTCACACCGCTTGCGATGCTGCCTTGTGCAGGTAACGTCAGTAGGCGAGGCCGCGGTCTCGAGGTCCGGCTCCAGCAGTAAACAAAGGCCTCGTAGCCTCTCAGTAGCTGCCGGCGAGAGTTGTTGTTCGTACGCGTTGCCGATATCCAAAAGGCTTTGGTGATCATAGATGTGTTTTGGATTGATTTCCTTGCGAGTTAGCTGTAATTTTACACTATTTGGAGACGAACAGACGACATTAAAAGACATAAAAGCACCTTTTTTGGGACCTGGAGCATCTGCTGCGTCTGATCGCGTCTTGAAGGTTTGGTTTGTCACCATTTCTGCTGTAAACTACATTTTTATTTTTAAATAAAAGATTTGAAGATGCATATTATATACCAGCAAGAAGATGCGACCAGAATACAAACCCAATAAGCTAAATTGCATAAGTATTTTCCCATAAAGAACATACACATAAGGAGTGCTTAACTGTATAGACAGTATATACACACGTGTATACTATTGTAATATTTGCTTTACTTAATAGGCTGCTGCCACCACCTTTAATTCTTTAAGCCAGTGTGGTCTGGCACCAGAAGACAACACACTACCACAACTTCAATCACAACAAATTATTTTATTAAGAGAGGGGACTGCAGGACAGGCTAAACACAACCTAAGAAGCCTTAGGGCAGTGTGCTACATAAGTTCACTCACTTCATTAGTGACATTCCACAAGATCAACTACAAACAGTGACACTTTAAACTCATATAAAACCTCATGCATGTGCAAATTAATACCTGCTTCCCTAAACCTTCCCAGTTTTCGTCTTTCCAACCCTCACTGTCACCCTCTATTTTTACAAGAAACAGAACTTTATTAAATACATCATTTTTAAAATAAAACCATAAAACCACTTAACTCTCCCCACGGCGACTTTACCCCTCCCGAGGGGGTGGGGGTGGGGGGTTCGAAGGAGCTTGGTGCAGTCCGTAGAACACCACGTGTTGCACCCCGATCCGTAAGGAGAAATACAAGCTGCGTGTCATCGGTTCAAGGCTCAAAGATTTCTGCACTTGACAGTCTCAACCACAGAAAAGAAGGACAGCAATAATAGCTTGTTTAAAATGGACACAGTCCATACGCTGGCATGCTCTGACCGTTCAGCAATTAGATGACTCACACACAATAAGGAACGACGGCACTCCTAAGTCCCCGTCCCTACTTACTCTCGCCCCATCCCAGCTATCTATCTATCTTCACCGCCTGCGGCCCTAAACGTGGTATCGTGCCTGCATCCATTCTCATTTACACTCCTTTTAATTCTTCTCACCCCAGTCTCTGAATACACAGATCCTATTCCAGTGTTCCTCATTCCCTAATCAGCCTCATTAATTAATTGTCAGTACGGTGTTCAGTGTCATTAATTAGTTGTCAACACAACACTCCAAACACAACGCACATCACACTATATACAGGTGCGTAACAAAAAACTTCCTGTTTCCACACACCACTTTTAATTCAGATTAGTAGTTCACAACCCCAGGGTGTCACTCAACAGGGTGTCAGTTTTAGGATGTCTGATGAAGCATTACATAATAAAAGCCCTACAAAAACCTCATATATGACCAGTTTTGTCTTTAAATTTAGATATCTATAAAAAATAAACTCCGTTTCCACAGAACAGTTTTAATTCAGATTGACAGCCCACTACCCCAGGGTTTTACTTAGCCAATTTCAGGATGGGCTGGTGTAGCATTACATAATAAAAGCCCTCAAAAACTCATATATGACCACTTTTGTCTTTAAATTCAGATAGCTCTAAAAAGGAAAATGTTTCCACAGACCAGTTTCAATTCCGATTAATAGTCCACTGCCCCAGGGTGTCACTCAGCCAGTTTCAAGAGGATCTAATGTTGCATTACATAATAAAACCCTTCCTAAAAGTCATATATGAGCAGTTTTGTCATTAATTTTGAATAGCTTTAAAAAGGAAACTCCCTCTTTCCACAGACACATTTCAATTCAGTTTGACAGTCCACTGCCCCAGGGTGTCACTCAGCCAGTTTCAAGACGATCTGATGTTGTATTACATAATAACAGCTCTCAAAATCTCACATTCTACCTGTTCTACCTGTGATTTTGGATAGCTCTAAAAATGAAACTCCCTGTTTCCACAGACCAGTTTCAATTCAGATTAATAGTCCACTGCCCCAGGGTGTCACTCAACCTGTTTCAAGACGATCAGACGTTGCATTACATAATAAAAGCCCCCCAAATCTCATATTCTACCTGTTCTGCCTGTGATTTTTGATAGCTCTAAAAAAGGAAACTCCCTGTTTGCACAGACCAGTTTCAATTCACATTAATAGTCCACTACCCCAGGGTGTCACTCAACCAGTTTCAAGACGATCTGATGTTGCATTACAAAATAAAAGCTTTCCAAAAAGTCATATATGAGCAGTTTTGTCATTAATTTTGAATAGCTCTAAAAATGAGACTCCCTGTTTCCACAGGCCAGTTTCAATTCAGATTAATAGTTCACATCACCAGGGTGTCACTCAGTCAGTTTCAGGACTGTCTGATGTAGCATTACATAATAACAGCCCTCCAAAAACTCATTTTGAATAGCTCTAAAAATGAAACTCCCTGTTTCCACAGACCAGTTTTAATTAGGATTGACAGCTCACTACCCCACGGTGTTACTTAACCAGTTTCAGGATGGTCTGACTTAGCATTACAGAATAAAAGCCCTGCTCATTTTGAACAGCTCTAAAAATGAGACTCCATTTCGACAGAACAGTTTTACTTTTGACTGACAGTATATCTCATCAGAGTGTCACTCACACATTGACTAGACTTTCTGATGTATAATTTCAAAATGAAAGCCCTCTAAAAAAAGCTCATGTATGCTGTTTGTTCTGTGAATTCAGATTAGGTAATAAAGGAAACTCCTTGTTTACACAGACCACTCTGAATTCAGATTGATAGTACACCACTCCAGAGTGTCACTCCAGAAACGTCAGGATTGGCTGATGATGAATTGCAAAATAAAAGCCCTCATAATATTCATATATAAGCTAGGTTGTTTATATATTCAGATAGTTCTAAAAAGGAAATCACAGAATCACTCAGCCAATGGCTGATGATGAATTGCACAATAACAATTAATATAAAACACCCATAAAATGTCATATGGGTACATAGTGCTTTCCATTTTTTTCTGATTTATAATACAAGTTTTCCTGTTTTTACAGATGAGTATCCTTTAAAATGATATAGCATCTGTTCAACTAAGAGTCGGCTGATAGTTTATTTCCAACAACAAGACACTGAGGTGACAGAGGATGCACAAGGAAGAAGTAATTCTTATGATCTGAAGTGCAACACTTAAAACACTTAAAGACAACTCTGGAAGAGACATATTCCTATGGCCTCTGCCTATATGTTCTGCCATTTCATGGCGTTTGGGGGCACAAGTTTTTCATTTCTGTTGGACATCATTCTTAAATATCTTTGTTGTGCAATACAAATGTGTGTGTGTGTATATATATGTGTATATACACTCACATAAAGGATTATTAGGAACACCTGTTCAATTTCTCATTAATGCAATTATCTAATCAACCAATCACATAGCAGTTGCTTCAATGCATTTAGGGGTGTGGTCCTGGTCAAGACAATCTCCTGAACTCCAAACTGAATGTCAGAATGGGAAAGAAAGGTGATTTAAGCAATTTTGAGCGTGGCATGGTTGTTGGTGCCAGACGGGCCGGTCTGAGTATTTCACAATCTGCTCAGTTACTGGGATTTTCACGCACAACCATTTCTAAGGTTTACAAAGAATGGTGTGAAAAGGGAAAAACATCCAGTATGCGGCAGTCCTGTGGGCGAAAATGCCTTGTTGATGCTAGAGGTCAGAGGAGAATGGGCCGACTGATTCAAGCTGATAGAAGAGCAACTTTGACTGAAATAATCACTCGTTACAACCGAGGTATGCAGCAAAGCATTTGTGAAGCCACAACACGCACAACCTTGAGGCGGATGGGCTACAACAGCAGAAGACCCCACCGGGTACCACTCATCTCCACTACAAATAGGAAAAAGAGGCTACAATTTGCACGAGCTCACCAAAATTGGACGGTTGAAGACTGGAAAAATGTTGCCTGGTCTGATGAGTCTCGATTTCTGTTGAGACATTCAGATGGTAGAGTCAGAATTTGGCGTAAACAGAATGAGAACATGGATCCATCATGCCTTGTTACCACTGTGCATGCTGGTGGTGGTGGTGTAATGGTGTGGGGGATGTTTTCTTGGCACACTTTAGGCCCCTTGGTGCCAATTGGGCATCGTTTAAATGCCACGGCCTACCTGAGCATTGTTTCTGACCATGTCCATCCCTTTATGACCACCATGTACCCATCCTCTGATGGCTACTTCCAGCAGGATAATGCACCATGTCACAAAGCTCGAATCATTTCAAATTGGTTTCTTGAACATGACAATGAGTTCACTGTACTAAAATGGCCCCCACAGTCACCAGATCTCAACCCAATAGAGCATCTTTGGGATGTGGTGGAACGGGAGCTTCGTGCCCTGGATGTGCATCCCACAAATCTCCATCAACTGCAAGATGCTATCCTATCAATATGGGCCAACATTTCTAAAGAATGCTTTCAGCACCTTGTTGAATCAATGCCACGTAGAATTAAGGCAGTTCTGAAGGCGAAAGGGGGTCAAACACAGTATTAGTATGGTGTTCCTAATAATCCTTTAGGTGAGTGTATATATATATATATATATATATATATATATATATATATATATATATATATATATATATATATATATAATATTAATATTAATGTAATTGGGGTTTTAGCTGTGACTTTATTGACTTTTTTATTTACTTTGTTATATTTACTACTTATTTTATTTTGATGCTGTAAAGCACATTGGTCAGATGCTGCTGTTGTAAATGGTGCTATATAAATAAATTAAACATGAAACTTAAAAATATACAACTGTTAGGTCATGTTAGCTCAGGTTCATTAAATAATAAATGTGTTAAATGTTGAAATTAATTAAAATTAGTGAATGCTTAGAACAATTTTTCATTGAAAGTGAAAGTGACGAAAGTGATGTGACATACGGCCAAGTATGGTGACCCATACTTCGTGCTCTGCATTTAACCCATCCAAAGTGCACACACACAGCAGTGAACACGCGCACACACACCCGGAGCAGTGGGCAGCCATTTATGGTGCGGCGCCCGGGGAGTAGTTGGGGGTTCGGTGTCTTGGTCAGTCGTGGTATTGAGGGTGGAGAGAGCACTGTACATTCACTCCCCCCACCGACAATCCCTGCCAGCCCAAGACTTAAACCTGCAATCTTTGGATTACAAGTCCGACTCTCAAACCATTAGGCCACGACTTTCCCCCCCATTGGCAGTTTATGCTAATTAATGAATGAACTAATGTTAATTAATGTAAAGTACAGATAAAAAAAGAAAATAAATAGCCTATTAGGTCTAAGTATTTAAGTATTTTGGCGCTGTGCTGAACACCATTGCCAATATAAAATCTGAACAGCTGTTTGAAACATTTAAACCTATGGTGTGCTTTGTTCATTTTAGACTGAAAAATAAATGTAAGGAAATTTTAAAAAAACTTCATCAGAATGGTATACGAAACTGACTTTAATGGGAGTTGCTATGTGACCCATATATATTTATATATATATATATATATATACAGTGGGTACGGAAAGTATTCAGACCCCCTTAAAATTTTCACTCTTTGTTATATTGCAGCCATTTGCTAAAATCATTTAAGTTCATTTTTTCTCCTCATTAATGTACACACAGCACCCCATATTGACAGAAAAACACAGAATTGTTGACATTTTTGCAGATTTATTAAAAAAGAAAAACTGAAATATCACATGGTCCTAAGTATTCAGACCCTATTAGGTCTCTCCAGAGGTGCTCAATTGGGCTTAAGTCAGGGCTCTGGCTGGGCCATTCAAGAACAGTCACGGAGTTGTTGTGAAGCCACTCCTTCGTTATTTTAGCTGTGTGCTTAGGGTCATTGTCTTGTTGGAAGGTAAACCTTCGGCCCAGTCTGAGGTCCTGAGCACTCTGGAGAAGGTTTTCGTCCAGGATATCCCTGTACTTGGCCGCATTCATCTTTCCCTCGATTGCAACCAGTCGTCCTGTCCCTGCAGCTGAAAAACACCCCCACAGCATGATGCTGCCACCACCATGCTTCACTGTTGGGACTGTATTGGACAGGTGATGAGCTGTGCCTGGTTTTCTCCACACATACCGCTTAGAATTAAGGCCAAAAAGTTCAACAGACCAGAGAATCTTCAGGTGTTTTTTAGCAAACTCCATGCAGGCTTTCATGTGTCTTGCACTGAGGAGAGGCTTCCGTCGGGCCACTCTGCCATAAAGCCCCGACTGGTGGAGGGCTGCAGTGATGGTTGACTTTCTACAACTTTCTCCCATCTCCCGACTGCATCTCTGGAGCTCAGCCACAGTGATCTTTGGGTTCTTCTTTACCTCTCTCACCAAGGCTCTTCTCCCCCAACAGCTCAGTTTGGCCAGACGGCCAGCTCTAAGAAGGGTTCTGGTCGTTCCAAACGTCTTCCATTTAAGGATTATGGATGCCACTGTGCTCTTAGGAACCTTAAGTGCAGCGGAACTTTTTTTGTAACCTTGGCCAGATCTGTGCCTTGCCACAATTCTGTCTCTGAGCTCTTCAGGCAGTTCCTTTGACCTCATGATTCTCATTTGCTCTGACATGCACTGTGAGCTGTAAGGTCTTATATAGACAGGTGTGTGGCTTTCCTAATCAAGTCCAGTCAGTATAATCAAACACAGCTGGACTCAAATGAAGGTGTAGAACCATCTCAAGGATGATCCGAAGAAATGGACAGCACCTGAGTTAAATATATGAGTGTCACAGCAAAGGGTCTGAATACTTAGGACCATGTGATATTTCAGTTTTTCTTTTTTAATAAATCTGCAAAAATGTCAATTCTGTCAATATGGGGTGCTGTGTGTACATTAATGAGGAAAAAAATGAACTTAAATGATTTTAGCAAATGGCTGCAATATAACAAAGAGTGAAAAATGTAAGGGGGTCTGAATACTTTCCGTACCCACTGTATATATGTATATGTGTGTTGCTGTTATGTGTATATATATATATATATATATATATATATATATATATATATATATATATATATATATATATAAACAGTTTTTAACATTTCAAAAATCTTGTTTTTTCATTGTGCATTCCAATTAATCTCAAACACAGTTATTATAATTAGGTAAAAAAAATATAACTAACAAACACAACTAACTACCACAATAAAACATGATAACATAATAAAAAAAAAGTAAAAACAAAACATGAATAATTTGTAATAAATAATTTTCACAGTATTTTTAAGTGCCCACGATAACAATATTGCGAATGCTCATTGTGGTTATATATTACATTAGTGAATACTGGGACATGTTGAGTGGAAACAGGGAGTTAACTCTTTAATCTGAATTGTCAGACAAAATTAAATTTTTCTGAGTTTTTGGAGGCATTACGTGTACAATCCATCTGATATGAAAGTGGTATGTGGAAACAGGGAGTTTAATTTCTGTTGCAACCTGAACCAATAGACAAAACAGCATATTAGTTTTAGAGGACCTTTATTTTGAAATGACACATCAGTTAAAACGGTTGGAGTTCACCATGGGGTGGTGAACTATTAATTTGAATTGAAACTGGTGTGTTTACACAGGGAGTTTCCTTTTTAGAGTTATCCAAAATCAAAGACAAAACTGGTCATATGTGAGTTTTGGAGGGCTTTTATTATGTAATTCTACATCAGACCATCCTGAAACTGACTAAGTAACACCCTGGAGTAGTGGGCTGTCAATATGAATTGAAACTGGTCTGTGGAAACGGGGAGTTTCCTTTTTAGAGGTATCCAAAATCAAAGACAAAATTGGTCATATGTGAGATTTTGGAGAGCTTTTATTTTGTAATAGGAAATCAGACGTCCTGACATTGGGCAACTGACTTTCTGGAGTGGTGTAGGCTACTGTTAATCAAAAGTGAAACTTTTTTGTGGAAACAGGGAGTTTTCTTTTTATAACTATGTGAATTTACAGATAAATATGGTTATATGCAAGTTAATGAAATGCTTTTATTTTGTTATTTCTCATCAGACAGTTATTTTCATATTATTTGAAAATTGTACATTTAATATTACTCAACATTTGAAGTTATTTTCATTTTATCAGACCGTTTTTTTTAAATATGTTATAATATTATTTAAAATGTATTTATTTATTCGTTCATTCATTCATTTATTTATTCATTATTGACAGAGAAACTGGCTTAATAAATGAATGCCAGAGATCTGTTTTTACACGCTATTACCGCGATGCCTAGTATATTAGCGCAGTACAAAATAACGCGGCGGCTAGAATGACCGTGTTTTTCAAAGTGGAGGCTGGCCTGACCGCAGTCTGCAGGCCGTCTCTCAGGCCCTCACAGTCACACATACCTTATGTCAGGAGAAATTCTTTAAATTCTAATCAAGGAAAAATCATAGCTTCTGTTGTCTTCTTTTTAAGGAACTTCAAAAGTTGCGCTTGAACCATTTTGCGCGAAAAATAACGAAATTGCTTCTACTTGTGCGCAGCTTGTTACAGTACTGAGTTCTAATTGGCCAGTCGCCGTTATTTAGTTCGTAAATGATCATAAGTAGAGAATTTTAACATTTCATGTGCATGATAAGTTTTACTTAATACACAAAATTGATAATCCTAAAGGGATTAGACCGCATACCTGGATGAGGTAGAGAGTCTCACATCATGGTGCCAGGACAACTGTCTCTCTCTGAACGTGAGCAAAACTAAAGAGCTGATCATGGACTTTAGGAAGAGACAGCAGCAGCCCTACACTCCTCTTATGATCAGTGGGACCCCTGTGGAGAGGGTGAGTAGCTTCAAGTACCTCGGTGTAAACATCTCAGAGAACCTGACTTGGACTACACACATCCAAACACAGGTTAAGAAAGCCAGGCAAAGACTGTACCATCTGCGACAGCTGAGGAAATTCAGGGTCTCACCAGCAATCCTGAAAACTTTCTATTCAGGGACCATAGAAAGTGTATTGACTCAGTGCATCTCAGTGTGGTATGGAAACAGCTCCAATCAGGACTGCAAAGCACTACAGAGAGTTGTGCGCTCAGCTGAGCGCATCTCAGGGTCTGCTCTCCCCTCTCTGCAGGACATCTACCTCAAACGCTGCAAAAGTAGAGCTGTTAAAATCATCAAGGACTCTAATCACCCTGGTAACCGTCTATTCACTTTGCTTCCATCTGGAAAGCGCTTCCGTAGCCTGATGGCAAAAACTGAGAGATTTAGGAGGAGCTTCTTCCCCCAGGCCATCAGGCTCCTAAACTCTAACTCTGTGTCATAACATCACTTGATGTTAATATCAATATACCAATAAGCTATTCATAATTTTTTCTACCTGATATTGCTGCTATTTAAATACTCTGTACAACGTTTTTGCACATTCTTTTGCACATTCCTCTTATATTACTATTTATGTCAACAACATACTGACCTGCACATTTATATTTATATTTGTTTATCTTTTATTTTATTCTTTTATTTTTTTTCTACTTTACTTTTTCTTAATATTTGTATTCTATATAATTGCACTGTCCTTGGAGCGGACCTGACTTACATTTCACTGCTGGTTATACTCTGTATAATTGTGTATGTGACGAATAAAAAACCTCGAATCTTGAACCTCTTGGATGGTTAGGGGGGATGGTGGTTTTACAGAGGGGATGCTTTCTGTCATTTCTTTAGACCAGGGTGATGCCATCCCCCCTCAATTCGAGCCCAATATATATACTATGTACATTTTAATTTCTTTTACTTTTTACTAATTTGTTTATTTTTACTTCTAATAGAACAGTAGGGTCTACTATAGTATAAACATGTTTTAAATATTTAAAAATATTTTTCACCATAAAGGTAAATTACATTTAACCAAGTAACTCTTTTTTTTAACTGTAGCATTATTTTCTGTTTTACAGTGCAGTAAAAAGTTAAAATAGTTACATGCAAGGAATCAGTACAACAGTATAACATTTTTAATTTGGACAGAGTGACTGAGGAGCAGTTCTCGCTGATTCTGCGTCATAACCGGTAGGTGGCGTAACGTGGCATAATTTTGGTCGCTTCCAAGATTTTGACACGAGGAAGAGCGTTTTCCGCCTAAGGCGGGGTCATCATCGTTAGTCTGTTGGCAAAGTTTGGCTGTTGAGACTGAGAGCGGTCGGCAAGATCAATATAAGTACATCGAGCCTAAATCCCGATCGTCCGTTTTCTATCGCTCGCGGCCGTGTGAGCGTCAGTGTAGCGTGCGGCGCGCGATCTGACTGCAGTCATGTCCGAAGACCCGAGCTCTCAACCCTGGTCCATCGACAAGGATGACTATGAGCTACAGGAGGTGATCGGTGAGCTAAACCATCACACATCAGCATCCAGATCACATCAACGATAGCAGAACGGAGATGAAGACATCTGTGTCATGATCTCTGGGGCCCAGATGGTCTGTTATTTCAGATCTCCATCAGTAATTGAGTCATCGCGACTGTAAGATGTTCAGTCTGTGTTAGCCATGCTAACTAGCCACCCGACATGCCAGCAGACTAATGCTTTGCGGACAATGGCTGATTTACTGATTGATTTGGGGATTTCATCGTGATTTATATATGACATATATGGTGCTTGGTGGTTAAATAACCATTACAGTTGACAACTTGCTGTTTAGTTTGGTGACAAGCTGCTTTGTATAATGTTCATGCAGATAGGCTGTTGTTTAGATGAAAGTTTGACGTATTACAAGAACACTTTAACTAACCAGTTAACTTCTAAACGCATAACCAGAGCTGATATTATTGTCCTGGGAGATTTGCATTTGGTCTTTCAGCTCCCTTTGGCGAGGGAAGTTGTCAGTAAGCTGAAGGAAAGAAACATGAATAAAAGGAAGTGTAGTATAATATGAAATGAATGCATATTAAAACATGACTCAATTTTTACATATAATTCAGCCATCTGAATTAGCATTAGGGGTACCATATATTAAACATTCAATTATATTCCTTAACCTTTATGTGTCATTAAAAAAAAAACATTACACAGGCGTCCTTGGAGAACAAAAACAGCAATGTCGTAAAAATATTATATATATTAACATTTTTTAAAACTGAGTTTTTTCAACATCGGTCCTGGTTATAACTACTAAAAATGAATTCATGTAACACTTTAATTGACAGTTTGCTTACATAATGACATCAGTGTTTTAATGAGAAAAAAAAACACAAGACATTCATTGTTTTCCATATACTAAATGCTAAGCAGATTTCTTCTTATAATAGTCTGTCAATGGGCTTGTCAGTGATTAACAACAACATTGGTTTTGATGTATTGTTTTTTGTGCGGTTTTATTGAATATATAAAATAAAACATTAGTATTTTTCCACTTTCACTGAGTTAGATTTATATTTTTTTACCAACATTCCTGATCATAACTACTTTGTGTGTAATTACTTTGTACCTAATGTAAAATAGATTTATAAAAGGAAATAAGGGTACAATATTAAAATTCCAATAAAAATACACACTTATGGCTAAATTTAGGCAGTTACAACCAAACTTATCACGAAAAAAGCTAAAAACAAAAAATCTTAAAAACACACATTTCATCTATGGATTGTAGATACTACGATCCTCTGCATTTGTCTTCTCTAACATATTCTTAGTATGTTATTTCATATGCAGATTTTAGTTTTTATTACAAAATCAAGTCATTTAAAAAAACAAAAAAAAAACACATTTTGGATCTTTTTTTGCTTTTATATAGGGAGTGGAGCAACAGCTGTGGTCCAGGCAGCATATTGCAAACCCAGGAAAGAGAAGGTGGCCATTAAGCGCATCAATCTTGAGAAATGCCAGACCAGCATGGATGAGCTTCTGGTAATGTCTGTTTACTGCTCATAAAATTAGACACTCCACATAAAGGTATTTGATTAGGATGCCTCTGCTTAAACAGGTAATTTATGGTTGGTAGTTTACTTTTCTGGTTCTCTTTAGAAGCGTAACGTGTTTTCTAATGAATGATTCTGCTGCCTATATTGTTTTATCATAATTAAATGTGCATCGGACTAAAATGAATCTTTCCCGCATGTTTTTCTGCATTTACAGCATGTGAGATTAAATATATTTCAAATAAGAAATCTGTGCATTATGCAAATGTTCTTTAAACAAAAACAGATTTGTTGAATCCTTTGGTGATTGAGTAATTTAAGCTATTCTGCAAACATGCAAGAAAACTAAATTTACCAATACAATTTTACTGTCTCTAGGCACAAATATTGACTGTCTGACAATATTTTAGTTTCATTAGAAATTATGCAATGTACATCTGGCTCAGGGTCTGTCCCATTCACCTCAGTTAATGATCTTTTTGCCAAATGGCCGGGTCATGATGTAACTCGGGTCATGTGCAAGGCAGCCACATGTCTGTCAGTCAGAGGAGGATTAAACTGGCTCAGACACAAGGAAAGACTTTCTGGTTTGTGATTAAACTGTCAGAGTTAGAATTGCCTATGAGACCAGACTAGCTAACTACACTTGCATTTATACAGAAAATGTGTCTTTTTATGACGTTGAATAAGTTTAATTCAATGAATTTAGTTTGATGTAAATCTGTATTTAAAAATGTATTTTCACTGCAGGTCTGGGGTCTTTTCTCTTTCAGTTCTCTAGCATAAAACTCATGAATGGCAGCATCTTAAAGTAATTTGACCCAGAAGGATGTGGTTGAGCACTCAAAGCGATCTGAATGGGATCTTTTGTTTGCAATTACTTACCATTATTGCCTTTTAGAAACCTCTGTTTATATTGAAACATTTACTGCTTCCTAACCTTTTCTTTTCTCGTTTTAATCTTCTTTTTTTTTTTTTTTTTTTTTTTAGAAAGAGATCCAGGCTATGAGCCAGTGCCATCACCCAAATATTGTGTCTTATTACACCTCCTTTGTGGTCAAGGATGAGCTTTGGCTTGTCATGAAGTTGCTCAGTGGTGGTCAGTCAGTTTAAAAGCTTGTCTTGAATAAACAAAAGTTATTAATTGATCTTTTGAAAATAAATAAAGTGCTACATAATGCAATATCCTTCGATTCATATCTGTTTCAGGCTCAGTTCTTGATTTTATTAAGTACATCATCTCCAAAGGGGAGCACAAATCGGGTGTCATGGATGAGGCCAGCATTGCCACCATACTAAAAGAGGTGCTAGAAGGTCTCGATTATCTGCACAAAAATGGGCAGATTCACAGGTATATGGATGGTTTGATGTCTTTGATTACATTTATGTGTGCTTAATTTTCCATTCTTAACTTTCTCTGAGCAATACACTGACCTGTGCTTCTCTCTGTAAAGGGATGTGAAGGCTGGAAATATCCTTTTAGGAGAAGATGGCTCTGTTCAAATTGCAGGTGGAGTTTCACTGTCAATACATTATTTGTGTCCTCCGATTATTGACAGTTAATTAGCTTAATAGTAGGATTTTAATATACTGTTTTTTATATTATTTTGAAGGAATGCAGAATATTCTTATTTAAATGTAGTAATATTTCATTGCCTTCATAGTGTTTATGTACTTTATGTGGAATGTTGTACTTGAGAGAAAAAGTAATTTTTTTTGTTGAAGCAAACAGGAAAAAGGCAATATAATTCTGTTTGCTTTTAAAGTCTGGGAATGGCCTCTAGATGCTCATTTTCTGGACTAGGAAGGTTTTGATTAGATTATAGGTGGTGCTTGGTTCAAAAAGTATGTAATAAACAACATGGGTCAGACGATTGATAGTTTTGTCATCTGCTTTTCCCCCTGAAGACTTTGGTGTTAGTGCCTTTTTAGCAACTGGTGGAGACATGACTAGAAACAAAGTGAGGAAGACATTTGTAGGAACTCCATGCTGGATGGCACCTGAGGTGATGGAGCAGGTTAGTGTTGTCCCACCTGTTCCTACTTTGCCCTTCATATATTTTGGAAACGGAATGTCTTTGTTACGGAATGTGATAATGATAATGTGTTTGCTCAATCACAGGTTAGGGGTTATGATTTCAAAGCTGATATCTGGAGTTTCGGGATTACTGCTATTGAGCTGGCATCCGGGGCTGCTCCATATCACAAATATCCTCCAATGAAGGTAAGCAGCCAGTCACTGTTTGTGTTCAGTTCATGGAGAGTGCTATGAAACCTGCCAAAGGAGCGATGAAGGAATAAATTGTAAACTCTGGAATTGAGTTGCCATTTTGCACTTTTGTTTCCATTGGCATGAAGTCAGTGGGTTTTTTGAATGGGTTTTGGTTAAATGTTTGATTGGTGGTTAACACAAGCTTAAATTCATGTTTTATTCTATTACATAAAATACATCAGTAATACCTCAGTCATTGTTTTTTTTTTTAGCTTTTATGTGTGTTGAAAAAGGTGGCTGCTAACAAGTAGCTAAATAGGGCCACAGAGGTTGTCAAGGACATTAAACCTTGTTACACCAAACAAGAAAATGTGTCTACTCGCTAGTCCACTTTTACAACCTTGTTGTATTTATACTTCTGCTCTTGTAATTTATTCTAACTCAAACATTGCAGGTTGTAGATTTTAAATGAAGACAAAAAGATTTGTTAAAAGCTTAGTGGTGCTAACGTCGAGGTTATGCGTCTATGGTGTTGTTTGTTTGTAGATTAACTTTAACTTTTTACTTCTGCAGGTTTGTATATAGGCTTCCAAATTCATAAAAAATATATCCTGATGAACAAAATGTGTGAGAAGCATAGTCATTTTCTGCAATAATTCACTCAGTCTCTGGTTGCTTAATGTTTTTGTCTATACTTTGTCCACAGTAATGATTTGTCTTGGTATTTCTTCCTTTCTTGCTTTTTTGCTTTAGGTTCTCATGTTAACCCTGCAGAATGACCCTCCTTGTCTAGAGACTGGAGTTACAGATAAAGAGATGGTTAAAAAATATGGCAAATCTTTTCGGAAGATGATCTCCTTGTGCCTCCAGAAGGATCCAGAAAAACGGTAGTGCATTTATTTCCTAAAGTTCACTGATTCTATTAAGACCAACAGTTTTTGGTCATATTATAAATGTTCAATGTTTTTCGACAGTCCTACAGCTGCGGAACTCTTAAAACACAAGTTCTTCACAAAAGCCAAGGTGAGATACTGTAAACCGAACTTGTAAAGTACAGAGAATGACTAGAGTAGTGACTTTTTTTTATTAATTTACTGGTAATCTAAGTGCACAAATGTGTAGTCTGTTTTATGTAATTGCTGCTTCCAGCAGGCAAAAATTATTTAGTTTGGCTACAATCGTTGTCGCCTAAACATTTCCAAACCACTGGTCCAGCATGGCAGGTTTACTGTAACAAACACTCAGGATTAGAGTTCCTAAAGGCCATTTCCTGCTCATGGAATACAGCCCATATTGTTACAAACGCAGTGCTGCCTCAGCAGACTTTCATTCCTAGCAGCTCAGTATCACTGTAGCCTGTGCGTTAACAGAGAGGCCTGTACAGCACTGCAGTGCTGCATTACGACCCACAGAGGATGCTGTCTCAATCCATTTGTATAACCTGTAGTATAACCTGATTTTTCAGCTTTAATCAAAATATTACATTTGTGGAATCATTCATAATATATAACAATAGAATATAATGAATATATTTAGACCTAATTATCTGACTTGTAGTTTCTTATAAAAGTTTAAAAATTTCGAAACCATTTCATTACAGAATAATGAATACTTGAAAGACAAATTGCTGGACAGGGCGCCAACAATAGGACAGCGATCAAGGAAGGTGGGTGAGAAATTTACTGACAAATATTACACAGTAATTTTAGTAGTTGTGCTTCAAGCTTTTTGTTGTTTGTATAAACAGGTGCGAAGGGTTCCGGGCTCCAGCGGTCGACTGCACAAGACTGAGGATGGAGAGTGGGAATGGAGTGATGATGAGCTGGACGTGGAGAGTGAGGAAGGAAAGGCTGCAGTGGCCGCTTTACGGGTACACACTCATCTGCTACATCGTTACCTTACGTTTGTTTTATTGTAGTCTGTGGATTTGGATAAAGCATTTTTTAAGTCTTTAAATTGTCTTTCTTAGTCACCGAGAGTAAAAGAGGAGGCTGTGCAAAATGCAGAGGTGAGAGTATAGTTCCATTTCCTACTTTTTGATTTACCTCAACGCCATTCTCAAGAAAATCTTGTTTCTGCCTCCTTCAAAGATCTTTCCAGCAGATCCATCAAGCTTCCTGCAGCCAGCAGCTGCAGGACAGTCTGAAGTGCCACATGCTGCAGTTGACACTGTCACGATATCAGCGTCTTCTCCAGGCTCCCAGGTGAGCTCTGCTGTGATGAGTCACATGTGTGGCAACAGCATCAGCAGTGAGAATGACCAAACACGTGCACTTGCTTCTTAATTTAGGTTAGACTTTAGATCTTAAAATTGTATCCCTGCAGGCTGGTGGACCTACTACGACAGGGCAAGACTCAGCCAAAACCCCCATCAGCCTGGTTCTAAGATTAAGGTATTTTTCTTTATAATAACTTCCTGATGACCATCAATCAAAAACAACTGTTTCTTTTTTTTTTATAACCAAATAGATCTGGAAGGTTAGAGTTAACCATACTGTAGAGGACAGTTGGATTTGTACCACAGGGTTGTGTTGGCTCACTGTTTCTTTTTACATTGTATAAAAATGCAAGCACTGATCCTAGTAACTTAAAAGTAAGATTTTTGGGTGAAACCGATATAATTGCTCTTTTTATATGACAATACAAATATTTCAGTTTATCACTGAAAATTAGAAAGGTTTTTAGAGTGATGCACATTGGTGCAGGATTGAAAGAAAGGGCTTTACAGTGTTTTTGTTAACTAAAACTCAAAAAAACTTTTCATTAATTGAAATAGAGCTGAAATAATATAAAACTTAAATGTTATATGAAAAACTTACACAAAATTAGAAATGTTTCCTTGGCAACTAACTGAAATAGTTGAATTGCTAAAGAATTACAAAAACTGAAATAAAATAAAAAAGCTTAATTATAATATTAAAAATCAAGCTAATAAAAAAAGCAAAAGCACATGGCAAAATTACTGAAACTAAAAATAGGAAAAATAACAATATTAATATGTAAATAATACTAAAAAACATGTTAGTTCTACAATGTAATCAAAATGTCTTCTGATAGTGTCTTATTTCTTAAACTGTTTCACGTGACTTTTTAAATTTATTTATTTTAACAACAGGAATACAAAGAAAGAGCTGAATGATATCAGATTTGAGTTCATGCCCGGGAGAGGTTTGTGCGGTTTGCTCTTCACTTGACTAAATATAGTCTGTTTCTTGCTAATTTGTAATCACGCAAGTTGACAAATTGTAATCTCGATCACAAAGCTTGCGAAATGTGTAGAACTTATTGTCTTCTATATCCAGACACAGCTGATGGAGTGTCTCAGGAGCTCGTGTCTGCCGGACTGGTGGATGGGAGAGACTTAGTCATTGGTGAGTTTGTCGAGAGAAAAATAAAATTGACAAAAGTTGAAAATAAGTAGTGTTTTTAACTTACAATAATTTTTTAGTTGCAGCCAATTTGCAGAAAATCGTTGATGATCCACAGACCCACAAAAATGTCACTTTCAAGTTGGTAAGTCATTCTATTATGTGATGCAGTGGTCAGTTACTCACCGGAGGTGTTGTTTTATATTTGGCTCTGTTTATCTTTCTTCCGTTTAGGCATCGGGAGTGGACAGCTCTGAAATTCCAGATGACGTTAAACTTATGGGATTTGCTCAGCTGAGTATAAGTTAAAACGGTATTACCAGCAACGGGGGAAAAAAAACAGACTTATTTGCACAACAGTGCGTTGTAAATGCTTTCATTGGCCTAAAGAAACCACTACTGCCAAAGAGACAGAAGGAACCTGACACCACGTAGGATTAACAAATGTCGAATAGGACTGCATCCGAGTTCTTCATAGGAGCGCACCTCAGATGTTTACAGTATTCATGTATGCTTTGTTTTCTGTTGCTTTAAACATTTGCACAATCTGAACCAACTCCTAATACTGGTAGATGTCAAAAGAATGCCTTACTTTCGATAGTACTACTGAATTTACAACTGTAGGTAGACAGTAGCTGTGGATCTCATCTGTGAAATGAGCGAGTGACTGTGTGCTTTCAGCTGTGTACCTCAAAGGAAGGCGGAGAGGAGGATTGTCATTCAGTAGCATTTAAGGGTGCATGTTGGCACACCTATAAAGTCAGCTTTTCTCTGCAATGTGGTGCATCATATTGGAGCGATCAGCATTGTATGGTTTTACACATTAACCAGTAAACATGGGAGCCACTTTACTCACAACCCTTTCAGACATGATGTCTCACCGTTACATCTGTGCACTGCACTTCACGGTTACACATTTCAGCTGCTTTCTCACTATAGGGATACATTCCCATCGTTTTGCATGGGCTAATGCCAGACTGCATGAATGATTTTTAACTTAAGATATGCTGATCATTTTGCTCTCACTTAATTTTGCCAGCTCTCTGTGAAAACAGGAGGTAGAAGAGAGATGAAATGAGAGATTGAGCTTGTTAAAAAAAAAATGTGAAGAAGAATTTGAGTGTTCTTCATCCAATTGATATTTTTCGCAAAGGATGTATATGCTGTTGTTTCAGAAAACAGTTGAAATTATCTGGAAATTGTGCAATTCACTTTATATTGGAAAGAGGTTTATGCAATTTTGTGGATTGAGCATAATGTTACAAGTTTGATTTACATGCATATCTGTTAAGTTATAGTGGCAGCTGTTTGGATAGTGTTATAGATTTATGATTTTTTTGAAGGAAATTCCAGTGTTTGCAAGGCAGCAAAAGAATAGCATTTACATTCTTGGTTACCACTGATAGTTACCTTTTGAATTCTCAATATTCTGTTATTCAACAGGAGATTTTTAAACACGTTTCTAAAGTTCTCAATCTATAAACACACCTGCAAAACAAAGTTGCAATGAAGTCTATACGTGGAACTAGAGATGTATAGAAAAATGGAAAAACATGACTGTCAGTATGCATTGCTGGCCTTGCAAGCACTGTTAATGAAGTAAAGACCAGTGAAGCTTGGGACACGGTCACTGACCAGCAAGAAAAATAGAAAAGTGACTTTAGGACTCATCCTGTGTCCAAGTAATATTGGCGATAGGATCCATTGGGTTTGAATTCATGGGCCTTTGTGTGTTATTGTAAATATTTAAGTTTGTTATATCTTGCTTAATGTCATCCGTCTTAGTTGTAGACTGATGTCTGATTCCATGTTATATAGGCAGAAAATCTGTTCACATGCAACTGGTATTTTTTCCCTTTGAAAAACAAAATTACATGGTCAGATTGCCAGTGATTTGGCGATAACTGATTTTTTTTTTTTATTTAAACTTTTTTGCTGGACTTTTTTGTTTAATTCTTCTAACTGAGAATCTACACTCCACTTCATTTTTAATTTTCCCAGTTATTTTCTCTCCTTGGCTTTCAAAAAACAGTACATTTTAAGATGGTTTTAAAACCATTAATTGTAGACATGGTCGGTGATTCATTTGCTGTCACTTTCGCACGTGTGTGTGTGCAAATGACTGTTGATTCTTCTTTTTAAAGTATATTTAGTGTGAACACAATGAATGTGGGTGGGTCATCTTAACGAGTACGTGATCAAGAAAAAAAAACATGTAAATAATCAAATTGGTGTTGTTTATAATATAAACAGTATACATACTGTTCACAGTAGGCCTTTCTATGGGGTGGACGTGGTGGTTTATCTAATGACTTATTGTTGGCTTTGTGTTCACAGTCGAAAAGCACTTGGGTTTCATTACTGAAAAATGTATCCCTGAAATATTACATTAGCATGACTTGAGAATAGTTTATGTACTGAATTCTACTTTGTCAACAGTGGAGGGCTTTTATTGTTTTCCTACATTTCATTTCTGCCTTGCTGTCTTTGTTCATCGTTGTTGGAGTGGTTGGTGAGATTCTTAGAAGGAATGCTTGTGGTCTGTCGGTTTTGTGTTTTTGTGTGTTTAAATGGGTAACAGCTCATTACAATGGCATGCCACCTTACTGTAATCATTGTGTTAAGATGTCTCCGATACTTTAAATAGATTGTCAAGTCAAAGCTTAAACACTGATTTAATTTCTTTGGTCTAAATTGTTGATGGCCCCGTCATGATTCTCCAAAGCCACAAATATTTCGCCTTTTCTCTTGTAAGACACTTCAAGTCGTCAAAGTCTCATTCTCTTGCTCACCAATGGTAGTGGATAAGATGATATTTCTTTTCACGTGTGCAAATATTTATTTTCTCATTTGTAGGAATCCTTAAAGATAAGTAACGAAGCTGATTTGTCTTCATGTTGACGCATCAGATCTTGTTATCTCTACATGCTCATATTTCTGTATGGTGGTGTTTGTTGAGGTGAGTTGTCTTGAGATCATTCCTCCGTTCTGTTCTGTCAGCAGTCTGGAAGCCTGCTGTATTTTCACACCAAGCACATGTATGCAGGTCTTTCAAAAGAGGACTTGGCTGCATTTTAGTGGATTATTTTAAGTGTTTTCAATTCAAAGTTTTTTATTTAATGTCTTTTAATTGTTTTCATGTTTTTATCTAATTGAACTTCAAGAACACAACACAACAGCAATGGAGGTATTACTATCACTGTCAGTATGGTGTGTTAAGGACAATGGTAGAACACTGTATAGTATTTCACTTTTTGGGATTTTCAGTGCATGTGTACCCAATTATTTTTAATAATAATCAATAAAGAAGTTATGACATTTCCCTGCAGACTTGTCTAATAGTGAATTGCATAATGATGTTGAAGTGCTTCATGATCCGTAATAGTCCTCTGTGGCACTTATCCAGTTTATTGCTAGTGTTATTATGTTGAGTTACACATTACATTTACTGTCAGCACAATTTGTTATTAGTTTTTAATACTTTATAAACAAAGTAATACTCAAGTTCAGTTTAGTTTTGAAAACTATGTATACATGTGATATCTGATATCTTATTTATATATAATATTTTTAAGTGAAAATTGTTTTGTGGCCAAATTTCATAGATACATGCATAGATAGACATTATACAAACACACACACACACATATATATATATATATATATATATATATATATATATATATATATATATATATATATATATATATATATATATATAACTCCCTGACTGACAAAACATTTGTTGTCCCATTATGCTTTCCCCGCAATAACATGACCATTGTTCTCTGTAGATAGGACTTTCTGTGACGTATTCACATGAATATGCAGTTAAACATTAATTTGCTTTGTTTTCTAGTATAACTTCTCAAGCTTTCTTTGGGTTGTTTCTCTTCTGAACCACCATGGCTGATTTTGGGGAGATTTTAGAAACTATAGGCGACTTTGGGCTTTTCCAAAAGCTTCTCTTGTTTGCTTTGTGCTTTCCAAATCTCATTCTGCCTTTTCAGTTATCCAGCCTAGTCTTCAACCACGCAGACTCAAACCACCATTGCAACGCTGACTGGATCCTTCAGGTGGGTCCCAATCTGACGAAGGAAGATCAGCTCAACCTGACTCTGGCCAGGCTCCCGGATGGCTCTTTCAGTGTCTGTCAGATGTATGTGCCCATGGATTGGGATCTGTCTGATATCCAGGAATACGGCCTAAACGAAACCACCACTTGCACTGATGGATGGGTGCATAATGATTCTATTTATGAAGCAACCATTGTCACCGAAGTACTACCACTGGTGTTTCAAATAAACGTTTGAAAAGGTAACTTGAGTTTAGTTACCCATAATTTCGAAAACACTTGACTTGTGGTCACACTACAATGTAATTTACCTACCATGTGTTTAAATGACCTCACTTTGAGCTGATTTAGACAACAATATGCTGTTTACATCAAGAAAGCCTTCATAAATGCCTGACGTTTTTGTGATGTTTTGAAGTTTGATCTTGTATGTGACAATGTAAATTTGTTTTGGGGAGCACAGACAATTTTCCTTGCTGGAGTACTAGTTGGAGCTGTACTTTTTGGGCCCTTTTCATAATCGTAAGTGTTAAATCGATGCACTTTAGATTAAATATGGAATAGATCAAATTAAGGTGTCCTTGTCACAGTGTAATTATACAAAAAAGTACTGAGTATTATTAATATAATAAGATTTGGGTCAAGGTTAGTTGTTTGTAGTTATGCATCATTTACTGTTACATTATAGTTGTAATGCATCACAAGGGCACCGTAAAACAAAGTGTCACCTAGATTTGTCTTTGTTCTCCCACACATCAAGCTTCATGTCATGTATATGTAGTTTATAATGAATATGATTAGAATATAATATACACTTCCATAGAAATGTACTCCATCTGATGTCTGTGACATGAAAAATAAAGTCATATCGTATATTCAGCATATAGAAAAGATTTCAGTATTTGCACAATGCCATCAATAGTCCTCTAGTAAATTATATATTTTTTTCTTTTTTTTTTAAAATGAACTCAAGGTTTGGTCGCAAGCGAGCTACACGGATACCTATGGTGCTCATGCTAATATTCACAGTCGTGACTGGTCTCGCTCCAAACTTTTATGTGTACCTTGCATCACAGTTCATTGTTGGTATTGCTCTTGGAGGATTTCGGATCAACAGCATTATCCTTGGCATGAGACTATTTTTAGTATCATCCCTTGCATCCCAGCAATGTAAAATAACAGATAGCTGATCAACTTTACTAGAAAATAGAACATTTGTAGACTTTCATTTTGTCATCAACAAATCAGTTGAAAGGTCTTGTGTAAGACTATATGGGCTATATGTTATATGACTGTAAAACACAGAATAGCTGTTTTTCATCTTTATAATTCTTATAATGTGTGTTTATCACAATGTTTTCATCCTCACTGTAGCCACCGAGTGGATTGGAGTCGCTCAGAGATCCTATGCAGCCTGTCTAAGTCAAGTCCTAGCTGCTTTGGGCCAGCTCATGTTTCTTGCCGTTGTTTATTATGTCAGGGATTGGAGACTGGACCAGTTCATAATGGCTGGCCCACTTGCATTTGTGATCATCTACATATGGTGTGTGTGTTCTTGTTTAAAACCACTTCAATGCAGTTCAGTAATTTTGCATTTGTTTTGAAGGATTTATAAGTGAATTAAATAATTTGATATGCACACCAACATAGGTTTATTCCAGAGTCTGCCAGATGGCTTCTTGTTCGCGGAAGAACTACAGATGCTAAAGAAATTATTCAGAAGGCAGCGGCAATCAACAAACGTACAGTTCCAGACTCATTAGTGGAGAAGGTTGAGATATATTTCACTAATTAACACATCAAGCCAAAGGAGAGGGCCATTTGTCTTAAATAACACAATATGGATAACATCTTTTGTTAGGTCTTAAATGAAAAGCCTGTTGAAAGAGGAGGTATAAAAATCCTTTTTGCTTCCCGTGTGCTCAGGAAATATTTCTTAACCATTACTTTCGCATGGTGAGTTGATTCACAGAGAAATTTTGTTTTCAAACTTTTTTCCCAGAACTTTTCAGGGTTCAGTTCATATCAAAACTTGAATGGCCTTCTGTGTTGTTTATATTCAGGTGTGCGCTAAACTTGGCGTGCTACAGCCTCTCTCTGAATGTGGGGAAGTTCGGCCTTGATATGTTTCTCAATCAACTCCTATTCGGCCTCTCTGAGATTCCTGTCCACTTCCTCTGCATGTGGTCTTTGGAAACAGCAGGAAGGAAGGTGTCTGTGATGGGTACCCTCATAGTAGGAGGCTCTCTCTGTCCCCTGACACTTGTGGTTCCACAAAGTATAACCTTTTCCTTATGCAACACACTTTAACATACAAAGAATCAGCACTTAACCATGTGATGCTCTTCTTAAGGTAATTCCATCGCTGTCGCTGCTCTTGCCACTTGTGGAAGATTTCTCTTGAACGGAGCAGGCAGTATTTGCAACGTTTATATTCAAGAACTTTTCCCCACCTCCATTCGGTAAGCATGAGCATGTGTTGTTTTCTATAGTTATGAATGAGACTATTGTTTTTAATGCAGTTATGTAATAATCCACTTGTTGATTTCCAGTCAGACAGCCATGGGCCTGGGCTCCACTGCAGCACGAGTCGCAAGTATGTTGGCTCCTGTCGTGAACATGCTGGAGATCTACCACTTCACTATTCCCACTCTGGTGTTAGGCAGCCTGGCACTAGCGAGTGGGATAACTGCCTTCCTGCTTCCTGAGACCAGACGCACTGAGCTGCCTGGTTCAACAGAGGAGGCAGAGGGCAAGTGGTACATGTACTGTTCCAGTATTTCTCAAACCTTTTACACCAAGTACCACCTCAGAAAATATTTGTCTTTCCAAGTACCACCATTATGACCAACATTAAAATGCAGTACCACTATGCACAGTTAAAAACAACAACAACAAAAACAATCCGTTTTATTCCTAATAAGAATATTTATTATTGTCAGCCTCTTAAAACATTGTAAATACACAGTTTGAACATTAGCACTGCACTGTACTTACTTCCAAGTAAATAAAAAACTTAATTAAATTAAAATATATTGTACCTAAAAGTGAATTAATAACTGTACTGTACTTAAATGTTAAAAACTGTACTTAAAGATGAAATGAAAATGTACCTTACAGTTTTTATTTAACTTCTAAGTAGCTACAATACATTTTCATTTAATCTAGTAGTTTTTATTTAACTTTTAAATAAAAAAGTACTTGATTAAAAAGAAAAAGTTAACAGGCCGTATGTGTAGCTGCAAGTAAGGACAATCAGGCCGCAAAAGCCAGCCGAAAACGCCCAGCTCTGAGCGCGTGAACGCGACAAGTATAAAAGCCTCGTCAGGAAGGTGCGCGCGCAGTCAGCAGAGACAGGCGAAAGTCCAGCTTGAAAGGGCAGCGTATTTATTTGTTTATTTCAGTTGAGACGCTGTGGTTGCTATGATATGGAATATCCGCTTAAGTAATATGGCAGAATGAAATGTTTCTCCAAGCATTATTTTTCATAACAATATTATGGTATTCCGGCGGGTGTGACGGTATTAGTCCCGCCCCTCCTCCACTGTTATTGGTTAGCTGACTAAAAAGTGACAGTGATGAGCGCTATGTTTTTACCCAAACATTCTTCAACTCTCGGCGCCGAGAAAAGAACGCCCGAGTGCTCAGCATGCAATAGATGCTACCATTTAAAACAAATGAAAAAATTGTTAGCCTCGGGCAAAAAAAAAAAAAACCCGCTTTGGTGGACACGGCCTAATTTATATTTAATTCTGAGATTCCTCTGCGTACCACTAGAGGAAGCCTACCACACGTTGAGAACCACTGTAGCCTACTATACCATTGAAAAAGTCTTCAAAATTGGGGAAAACACTTATATTTAGTGAAAGTCTTCTGATGAAAGTGATTTTTGCAGTGTCGACATTCAACTGCATGACTCTGTAATACTTCAGTTACACAGTAAGCCTCTTAAGTATTATACATTTTAGATTTTGTCAAGAGAGAATAACACACTATCCCTCTATTTCTCAAAAGGCAACCAAAAATGGCTTACTCTGCACCTGGAGATTGTGAAGACATCAAAACAACCAAGTTATAACCTTGTCTTTGTGGCTAGTGTTATTATTCTATTTAACGGTTTACATTGTAGTGATATGTAGAAATTACAATCAGATTTGTACAATTTCTGCAGTTTAGCAAAATGATTTGTAATAAGATATGTAAAATAATATGCAATAAACCTTGTTTGAATGATTGTTTTATGACCCAATTATTTTATTTTTTGAATGAACATGGTCATTACATTGGTTCATGATCAACATTGACGAAAATTATTAACTTTTCTTGCATATATTTTTGTGGATTATATGAAGACTACATGGATTGTTGAAGTAAACTTTGCTAAATAAATCTATTTATTTTTCCCGTCACAGAACTATTAGTCATAGCAGACATAAAAATATTACTGATTAATATGAAGTACAAAAAAGTTGGTCTGATTTAACTGAACAACCTCTGTAGAATCACAATGAAGTAATTTTCAAACACTACATTTTTGTTTTATCTAAAAACATTTTTATAAGTAACACTACATTAGATATTGACACTTGTGTTAATATACATTGATTACTTAATCAGATCTAAAACACCACATAATATAAGAATACTTTAACTTAAATATACATTGATTAATCAATTAAATGTCAGTAATAAAATTTGTGAATTGTACAGAATAGTACAACAAAGGCAAATCAATATACCTGCTTATTTAAATGTAAGATATGAATCTATTTTTGTGTGTGGAATGAACAATAGCCCCGATTCTACCCCAAAAAGTCAGACATCCAGTCATTTTCAGGCTTTTGCTGCAGCACAGCATTTGTGTCAGGATTTCTTGGATCTGCTATGGAGGAGGTATCCTGTGCTGGTTCTGGAGACATGGCAGGAACGGATGAAAATATGTCATCTGGAAATAAGATGCTCGCTTTTGTCTCCGCAGCCTCACCGTGACTCTCTAACCCAATGAAATCGTCAAATGGGTTTGTAGTTCTTTGCTTTGTTTCCATACTGAATGTATTTGTGTCTGTGCTGTCAATAACACTTGCAAAGATGTCGTTTGGGAAAGGATCAGCACTCATGTGACTGAATGCAGCTGTAGATGGATCTTTCTCAGAGCTGAAGAAATCAAAAGCTTCTATTTGAGATGACTCCATTAGCTCTTGGCCAGAAAGGTTTTGATCAGGCACATGAGAGGTTGACTGATTGCCTTTACTATCGAAAACATTATTAACCTCACTTTGAATTTGATTTTCCTGTTCGAGGTCAGAGCTTTTCTGTTCAAACACATTTGAAGTAACTGATAGTGGTGATGGGCCACCTTCTGAACTTATAAAGTCAAAAACTCCATTTGGTGCCAATTGACCAGTTATTCCCTCAAAAGGTTTTTGACGTTGAGTCTCACTGTTTGTCATCACATCAAAGAAATTATTAGTGGACAATTGATCAAAGGCAGTGAGCATATTGTGGCCTCCTAAGATATCCATTGCTTGGACTGGTGCATTGTTCATTCCAAAGGGATCATCAGTCATTTCTGAGGAAACACCAGCTTCATTTTTTTTGGCTTCAATTAAGGTGTTTCCAAAACCATACGAGTTTTCCTCAATATTTGACTCTGACGAACCAAAAATATCAAGAGTCTTTTGATTGAAATTCACAGGACTTGATGTCGTATCTCCACTTTCTCCCTGAGCTTTTTCTCTAAATGGGTCTTCTTGAATAAAGGAGCTCCCAATATCTCCTGATGGAGTTTCCAAATCCATATGGTCTGTCAATGGGTCACTGTGTGTATAATCAAGTGTATCTGAACCTAAAAAAGCCATGGCATCTGTGGTAGGGCCCGTAACTTGAGATGTAAATGCATCAGATGAATCAAGAAAACCAGTTGTATCTTCATTCTGAGGCAAAGAGGAGTTGAGGCTCTCCTCAAGACTTGAAGGTTTTGAAGAGTCTAGAGAGGTCAGCTCTACATGAATGTGTTCTTGTGAAGGAATAAGAGCCTCATTTATATCAGTCTCCCCAAAACCAACAGAAGCAGGCTTGTGTTGTTCAATTGACTCAAGGTTTATTGATGGCACAGTCTCATCAGCAGAGCTTACATTAGGCAAGAGGACGGGATTTTCAAGGCCCTCAATTAGATTTGGTTCTTCTACAGCATCACTTAGTTGGTTTTGTGTTAATTTGATGGGCTCTTGAGGTGTGTTTTGACAGGTGGGTTCAGTTGAAGGTGGAGCTACAGAAACATTTTCTTGAATCAATGCAGTGTCATCTTCTGTCACTCTGGTTTTCTCTGGCTCTTTCTCACATGTATTTTCTGGTTTGATTTCTGGTGTTTTCTTTGTTTCTACATCTATTTCAGAGGATGAAAAGAGTCTGCCCAATACATTTTTAGGTCTTTTGCTTTCCATTTTTGTCTCACTTTTGTTCTCTTTCCTATTTGGACCAGATGTGAAGAGTTTGGAAAGAGGGCTTTTACCTTTAGACCAAGACCCTTTATTTCCTTTATCCATGGCCTTTTTGTCAGCAACCTTTGTGTTGCTTTTATTATCAGATTTTGGAGACCTATCCAACATGTCAGGGACTTTAGATTCAACCTTAACAATATCTGTGGGTTCTTGATTTTTGGAGGTTACAGCCGTCGCATTACTATCAATAACCACCTCTTTCTTCATCTCGTCAACCTGCTCCAAATCACATGATTCGCTACCTGGTTTAAATATTTCTTTACCACATGCTGGGACTTCAGTTATCTGTAGTTCATCAAGATTCAGTATTGTTTCCATCTCACTCATATTTGCCTCATTGGTTTTTCTTTCTTCACTTTCCTGTTTTCCAGCAGTCGGAAGGAAAGGATCCTGCATTTGTCCATCTAAAGCTTTGGGATGTTCAACAGAATCATGGCTGTATGGACGGTGCATTTTGTCTATTAAACCTTCCACAGGTGATTCTTCTATTTCTATTCCTGATTCAAAAGTTGTCATATCTGCTGTCATTACACTACCATTGACAGCTGTAGGTTCAACAAAAGCATCAGTAGAGCTTTCAGCTTCTTCGCTGCTGATCTCTGTGTTACTTTCCTCATCTATATTTAAATTTGAAACAAACCGGACAGAGTTTTTTATTTTCGTTGGGCTATCAGCTTTCCCATCTTCAGCCAAATTGTGTTCTCTCAAAGAATCTGGTCTTGAGGTAACAGAATTTAAGTATTTGCTTGTCACTTTCCCACCTATCGAAACTTTGCTTTGTGTTCCAGCTCTATCTGCAGTCTTCTGTAATGTTTTTGAACCTCCTGGATGAGGTGTATAAACATCCTCTGTATATGGTGCACTTTTTATTGTGAAGGGAGAGACGTATGTGCTTGTCTTCTCGTAAACCCGAGGTGACAGCTGAACTGATTTGTCCATTTCATCTAGCCCAGAATTAAACCTTTTCTTTTCAAGAGCATTTCTGGAGCTTCTTGCACCAGAAAGCTTGTGATTTGACCAGTCTGTTGTACTTCTTGAGGCTGAGGAAATATTTTGTGATACAGGGCTATGTCTGGTCCCCTTGTTTTCCGGTGGCCAGCTTATTCCAAGCTTGTTCGTGTTGTCAGGACAGTTGAATTGATCATCTTTGTGTCTTTGCTGTCGAGATGATGGTCCTCTAGGGTCATCTACAGTTGCATCAACACATGTATGCTCTGTTTTACGTGCTGAGCTGAATTTGTTAGTAGGTTTAGGTTCCTCTGTTTTAACAAGCCAGCGGTCTTTGTGTTGTCTGTGTCCAAAACCCTCATCATAGTTGCCCTTTTTCTTAAATAACTGATGGTAATGTGATGGGCAGTAGAATTCTCCATAAAGAGCAGAGTAATTGTAAATGCTGTAATAAATAATAGTACACCAGTGAAGATTCAAAGTTCAAGTATATGCTGTAAAATAGAAAATTTTCCAGGGAATCAAGTGTTGTTAATTTTGTGATTAGATGATGTCAGTTAAATATGCAATATGAATTTAATAATATAGATTGCATTTAATTTGATATTTTGACTAGCACATTTTCACATGTATTTTCATTATGAATCACAGATTTGATCAAATGTTCCAGGATTACACTAAGAAGTATTTTATAACTGATTTGCCTTCTAGGAAATTGATTTCGAAATTTCAAAATGGACAATTGGGATCTCCCTCGCTCACCTTAGCTTTTTATTACAGTGTTTGCAGCAGAAACAGTTACTGTGTAGGATTAGTTTATCTGCAACCATTTTCTCCACTGGATAAACTGGCAGCAGGCATGCAGAGCACATCTCTTTAGCAGGTGACAGAAACTATGACAACAATATGGACATACATGGAATATGAGTTTATGCATGATGTTCACAGCATGAAGAACCTCAAAAAAAATGTTGAAATTGTTATAGCACGGTGTTTTATAGAAATAATAATAATTTAAATATTTGACTTATTGGTAATAAAATAATTATAACACATACTGCTTTGTATTTTATTTGAGATCATTTTAATATGCAGCATTTGAAACAAATATTTAAGATTAAAACATTTATTAACACTTAATTGCAACAGTACAAAAAACCTTGCTCTTAAAGCATCACAATAAAACTCTTATTGTACACACATAAAATGAGGACCAATAAAACTAATATATAAGTATTTTAAATAGAAATATAGAACTAAAAATCACCAAAAATTCTACAAAACAAAATGGGCAGACAGGTTAATGTTTTTCTGTGTTGGGATGACTGAAAGTAAACAACACTTTTTTGTCTTTGCTTTTAGACAGAGAATTTGAGGAGAAGGTCTGGCCAGACCGTTGAGAAACAGGTGAAGCCATTTCTTCTTCTTCATATCTCCCTGGATTTGTAATTACATCATATGAGGCAGATAATTCACACTCAGACTGCTTGGTAACAAATTTAGATCTTTTGGAAGAGAAGTAAGTATTCCCAAAGCAGTCTATCTCTTCGTATTTCTCACTGACAGTTTTAGTGCCAATGATTCTACTTGCAACCTCAGGAATGCGCTGTACTTCAAGAACGCTGACTTTCCTTCTAGGACTTGGAGGGCTACAAACATGGCCGGCTGAGCTTTTCTCAGGGGAGGATTGTCTGAAGGGGCTACCTGCATTAGGTTGATCTGTTGCTTTTGGGCTATCTGAGTGAGGCTGTAGGGATGTGGGTGACTCCACAGGTTTTCTCGCAGCAGAATGAATGGAAATGAATGAAGGCGAGCAGGGGACGTTTGAGCATGGTTTGCCCATTTGAACTTGATGTATATGTGGTACCTCTTTGGGCAGACACCTGTTATCAGTGCTCTGTACCTGTTTAGATTGCATAGGTTTTGCTTTGCTGGATACAATGCTAATTTTCCTAATGTTTTTAGTATTTGGGGAGACACTGTCAGCATTTAACGATTCACTAAACAGGCCTGACAACCCAGCAATGTCTGCCTCAGACTTTAAATTTGAGACGGAGTACAGAGCTTTTTTTATCACCTCCTCTATTTCCAGGAGTTTAGTTAAAGTCTGTTCTTTCAAATTGATGATGTCCATGCTTGCTTTCTCTAGGTCCTCAAATGCAGACTCAACAGAGGATATGCTCTCTACATCATCTTTTAAGCCCTCTGTCTCTGTGTCAGCTCTTGGACAATGTCTGCATTTCATATTTTTTATTGGCTTGCTAATCCAAGCAGGCACGTTCTCAAACAAAGTCTTTAGAGATTTGACATCCACCTCACAAGTCTCCCCCTCTATTTCTTGAACTTTTGACAAAATGATCTTCAGTTCTTCTCGTCTCATAAGGTTTTCGAAGATCTCCATGGCTGCTTTTACGTTGCCCCTCATGATCTCGTCTTTGTGGACGGAGAGTCTCTGGCGGCGCTCATCTTCGGTCTCTCTCCTAGCTTTCTTTTCTCTCAAAACAACTTTGTTCTGAGAAGGAACTTCATGTATTTCATGTGTTGAAGGGGTGTATTTGCTGGTGGAGTGCAACTCAGCTTTATTTGTGTTCTCTTTGGAAGTTTTAGCCTTTTCCTGGATGGTTTCTTTTTGCACAACTTTAATTTTCTTTGGGAAAACTGAAGTTGTGTCTTTAGTTGTTTTCTTTTCTCCAAAATTCTGAAGTGCGACCTTAAACCCCTTGTTTAATTCATCATTGTCCTTTGAATAACTCTGCATACACATCCTGATCTCTTCTGCAGCATTTATCCTCTGAATCACATTTTTCTCCATTCCTAATTTATTACAAGGAAATGATCCATCGTCAAGAGGGTCTGTTTTACTGACTGATGGAGTGTCCATCTGTTGCATGTGGGAATTTTGAACCCAGTGCTCAGTGTACTGCATCTTCTGAAAATCCGTAGGATTGGTGAAGTTTGTCCTTTGAACTGTTTCATGAATGTTGGATGGTTTTTCTATCATTTTGTTTAAATTTTCGTTTTTATGCAAATAAGTTTTGCTGGGAGCAGCTTTGAGTTGGATTGCTGGAGTCTGTTGCGTATTAATAAGATGCTCAGGTGAGCTTGGACAAATACGAGGGGTTTCTGCAATACGATTGGAGCTGGTGGTGATGTGTAATGGCTTTGGTGGAATAACTGGCTTCTGATCTTTAACCTGATTACCAGTTTTTGGAGGGATGGGTGGTGGATGTTTGCCTTTTCCTGCAAAAGCATTCGAGAGTTTTGAACAGTCTGCGTTGGAGCTAACAGATTCTGAATTCAGTGCCAAGATGGTCAGATGCTCACTTCCGGTCACTGAAACCGAAGAAGACAATTTAGTGTCAGATGAAGGCAAATTAACACAACTCTGCTTGCATTCTACAGCCCCTGAGTCATCTGTCATTCTGCTTGGTGTGTAAGACTGTCCAGATTGTCTAAATAACATTGCTGCCTTGAAATCTCCTTTAGAAATATTAATGCTAGACTCCTCAAGAGACTGGAGTGTCTCTTGCATATTAGCTCTAACAACTTCTTCCCTGACTACACTTCTCTGCTCTGTTGCAGCACTTCGTAATGACTGGATTGCAGCCTTCACGTCACCTTTAACAATATCTGGCTCTAACTCTAAAACCTGAGCACTGTTATCTATCGCTCTTGAGCCATTTTCTGTACTAACATGTTTTATATTTTCATTCTCTCCCACTTCATTCTGATAACAAACTCTCTCGTTGGATCCCTGATCCTTTTCTATGTCACTAACCTTTCGAAATGTTGTAGTAATCCGCTGGTTACTCAAGAAGGATGTTGTAGACTGCTCCACGGTTGTGTTGCTTTGGCACTGAGATGATTCATTTAGATTATATAGCTTTCCAGGAGTGACAGGTTCTCGTTCTACTCTCATGCTTTGGTTCTTTGCCCTCTCCAGTGATCTTTTGGCAGCCTTAACATCCCCTGAAATGATTTCCTCCTTAATTAATTTCCTTTCGTTTTCTTCTGAGCACATTTCTTCTGCCTCTATACTCAGATCGTAAATAGTGCCTGGTTTGATGACCTCACGCTCCACATGCATGCTTTGTTGTTTTGCCCTCTCCAAGGATTCAAGGGTCGCCTTAATGTCTCCAGAAACAACTTCCTCCTTCTGGACCATGACTGGCTGTTTGACTGCCTCATCAAGTTGCTGCATGGCTGACAAAATATCACCTCTGACGATCTCCTCCTTTGGCACGCAGTTTCCAACGCCCAGGTCCGTGCAGACCTCTGAGAAAACCCTTTTTACATTCTTCACATCTCCTGGTACAACATCCAAGACTGTTCTTTCAACTTGCTCCATTTGTTGATTTAGGTTTCGCTTCGCTTCCTTGACATCACCTTGAATAATTTCAATTTTATCGCTACAAGAGGCTGACAGTTCCTCCTCAGAAAGTTCTTGCTGTAGACTCTTAAGGTCGCCTTTTTCAATGCAGCTTCGATACAAATCAACATTCCCCCTCTCATTTTGTTCCAGTCTGCAAGACGGTTTGGTCTGCTGGTTGTGGGCAGTGGCAAGAAGGTTGCCAATGGTGGATTTGACATCTCCTCGTGCAATGTCTTGTGACTCAGTCACGCTGCTTTGACAGTGGAGGGAATACACTGTCATCTCTGGCTGCCCACCTTCGGATTCTTGCATCACCAAGCCTGTCTTGATTGTTTTTTGTTGGACGAGCAAGTTCTCAATTATTTTAACTACTTCTTGGGTCTTACACTCTGCCTCAGGATTATCTGTGGATCCAAATGGGATTTCAAGCACTGTGCTGTGCATCTTGCCTTGTTCGTCCTCTTTAAGTAGAACAACTTTAGGTTTCAGGTTCGGTTTGAACAGTAACTGCAGCATTATGTTCCTGATGTTTCCTTCAACAACTTCCTCCTTTTGAACTTCAGGCCCCTCGTTTTTCACAATCTGATATTTTGCCATGTTTACATACTTATAATCATTTGCCTGGATGATGATTCCACTTGAATGAATAAATGAATAAAGTCGGTAGAGTATGTCTGTCACACTCTCTACAGTGATTTTGTCCAGTGGTGTGGTCTCAAATAACCAGGTTGTGCTTTTGACATCTGCCTTGGGGATTTCTTCCTTTGATGAAGCAAGCTCTTCAAGAGATTCATCTGTCTTTATTTTATCTAAGGCCTGTGATTCGAATAACCAAGTGCAGCGTTTTACATCTCCCTTTTTGTTATCCTCTCGATGTACAGTTGTCAAGGTTGTGTTCACATCTGGTTCACCTTTTAGAGTATCAATAGGTTGATTCTCAAACAGCCAGGTTGAGGTACGTACATCACCTTGTTGAACGTCTGTTACACTCACCATTCGCACAAACTTCTTTTGGCCTGCTTGCTCAGTCTCAAAAAGTAGCTTGCTTTGTTGCACACTTTTCTCATTGCCTACATCTTCAACAACCCTCACAGAGGGCCCTTCACGAGGTGTGAAGGAGTCAAGGGGCTGAGTCTCAAACTTCCAACGTGCTGATTTCACATCTCCCTTGCGCACATCCTCTTGTGTAACTGCACGGATGACAAAGATTTCTTTGTCTGCTTGGATGGTATCCAGTGGCTTGGTTTCGAACATCCACCTTGCACCCCTGACATCTCCTCTCATCACTTCTTCTTTCTTTACAGTGGTAACTTCATGAAACTGTCCGTCCTTGTCTCTTATTGCATATAATGGCTGGGATTCAAAAAGCATAGTGCTGGACTTCACATCACCACTACCGCTTGTGGGCTTCTCAACGCTCATTGACTGGTGCTCAAGCAGTTTGTCTTTATCCTGGATTTTGTCCAGAGAGAAAGTTTCAAAAATAAACTTCTTGCTTCCGACATCACCACCCTCAACGTCACTGACACTGTGAGTTATTCTGTCCTCCTTCTCATTAATTTCACTGATAGGCTGATTCTCAAACAGCCAAGTGAATTTGTGGACCGATCCTGACTGAATTTCGTTTTTCTGCTCCTTAGAGTCTTTGACACATTCACTTCCTATTTCATGAAGTGACTTGGATTCAAAGATTTCCTTGACACGTGAGCGTGAGACATCTCCAGACTGGATATCCACCTGACTGACATATCTTACATTTTGGCCAGAATCTGTTTGCTTTGTTATTCTGTCCAAAGTTTCTGTTTCAAACAGGTGCTTCACCATCTTCACATTCATATCACTTTTTATGTCTTCCTGCACACTACCACACAATTTCAAACTGAAGTCCTTCTTGTCTTTATTGTTATCCAGTGGCTTTGTTTCAAAAAACCAAGTGTGTGACTTCACATCAGCTTTTGGCACTGGTTCTACATCCTGGTTCCTTTCTGATTTGTCATACAAAATGTCCATTGGTTGTGTCTCAAACAGCCATTTGCACGTCTTCACATTACCCTTTTGAAATTCTTCCTGCGTTACTGTTGAATCCGCTTCGTTCTTACTCTTCACACTGATGGAATCCAAAGGTTGTGTTTCAAACATCCATTTAGCTGTCCTCACATCACCTGCCATGTCCTCTTGCCTTGTAATGCCCTTGATGAGCTCTACTTTTCCACTGCCTTCTTCAAATTGCTCTAAGGGTTTCGTCTCAAACATCCATTTGTAATTCTGTACGTTCCCTAGAATGCATTCTTCTCGACTGACAGACGTAACCTTGTGGAAATGTCCAGCACAGTCTTTAATTGTATACAGCGGCGTGGTTTCAAACAGTGATCGGTTGCCTTTGACATCCCCAGCTGTAATATCGTGGATATGACTTTGTACTTTCTCAGAGATGTTACTAAGAGGTAATGTTTCAAAAATGTTCTTGAAAGTCTTCACATCTCCTTTCTCAACATCTTGAACTTTGTTTCCACTATCACTTGTTGTTTTACCTACACTGCATTTCTCAAACTGCAGCCTTTTGTCTTTAACTTCACCTTTTTCGTCACTTGACACCACAACTTTCTTGAGCTGTCCCACCTCATAGCTGTCTTTCAGAGTGTCCATGGGCTGAGTTTCAAAAAGCCATAGTGTGGATCCTACATTTCCTCCAACAACTGCCTCCTTCTCTGAAATTTCACCCACAAACTCTCCTTTAAGAGATGACAGGGGTTGATTTTCAAAAAGCTTTAGTTTGTTATGAACATCTGCTTCTCCAGAGATGTCCTCCACTGTTCCTTTGAACCTTTGTTCTTCCACAGCACCTTCACGAATTGCATCAAGTGGCTGGGTCTCAAACATCCATTTTTTTTTATCAACACCACCTTTCTGGGCTTCCTCAAGTGAGATCCCTCGTATGATTTGCACACCAGCTCCTTTATTAATGTGGTCCAAGGGTTGAGTTTCAAAAAGCCAACGTGCTGTTTTAAATTCACTGCTTTGGATTTCTTCTCTACAGATTGATTTGATTTCATGGATTTTGCCACTCCTATCCCTAATTGCACAACAGGGATCTGCTTGAAAGAGTTCGACTGTTTTATTCACATCTCCTTTATTCTCCTGGAGTTCTGATTTGAGTGTTAAAAAGTGCTGGTCTTCAACAGAGCAGCAGCGGCCTAAAGCATCCAGTGGTTTGGATTCAAACAGGAGACGTGTACCGCTCACATCTCCCTTCTGAACGGGTTCCTTCAGTACGACCTCCACAATTTCCTCATTCTCCATGTTTGAATTGCTGATTGAATCTAGGGGTTGTGTCTCAAACAACCAGGTGGCCGTGCGAACATCTCCTCTGACTACACCTGGCCTCTCTCCTGCTGTTGTGTGTTGACTATCAAACACTGAATGCTCAAACAAAGAGGATTTGCTCCTCACATCCCCACGCTGAAGATTTTCCTCATTGAGAAGTTTTTTAGTTTCATGTGGGTCTCCAATATTATCAAGAGTCCAGTTCTCAAATATCCAGCGCATGGACTGGACTTCTCCCTGATATGCTGTGTCTGCTGCTTGGGGATTTATTGCGTCTATCAGTTCATCATCTACATCATCAAGATTCATCTTTAATTCAGGATGAATGTGTTTAAAAAGACGCTTCAGTTCACTTTTCTGTCGTTGCTGGTAGAACTCTGAGAAGGTTTCTTTTGGAGGTGGTACGGGGAGGAAGTTCTGGCTTTGATCCTTTTGGAGTGATTCCAGAACCTGAGGTCTTGGTAGAGGAGGTGGAGGAGGAGGAGGAGGAAAATCATCATTTCCACCGGAGGCATCTGTCACTTTTATCTGTTTGGCTTTTTCTGCCATCTTGGATGCAAAGAAGAAGTATGAAGTTTCAAGTTACTCTCCTCAACACAATTAATTAAATTGTCATAATGGTAAACTCCTAATTAAAACACTGTTCAAATAAAAATGTTAGTATTATTAAGCTTAAAAGCCATACTTTACCTTTTTTCTGAGTTTAGCTGGAACAGCTGATTTAGTTCACTGCACACATATTCATGTGAGGTTTGACTTCATTTATGATGGTTTTCAGCCTTGTTAGTAGAAAATTCAAGCTCCACAACAAATACAGTTTCATTTCCAAACATTTTTGAAAAAAAAAAAGCTTGAAAGAATAGGAACAAGAATATTTTCTAGAATACGATTCATTGAGCCCAAAAACAAAACAGCAGCTATAATGCTAATGCAGGAATATCATAACATTTATTAGGATTTTTATATTGATCTAAATATAATTGCAAAAAGAGTACAATCTCAAAATTTTCATGCTGTGCCTTTTAGATACGTGTGGCTTTTTACCTATTAAGAAGTCTACTTTCACTGTATCACAAATCCTGTCATTAGCAAGGCTACATTTTTACAACATCACTGTTACCATGGCTTTGATTTTGATATAATTATAATAGTAACAAATCCTGCTTGTGTGGAAATATTATAATAAAGTATTGCTAAATGAGTTCTTAATATACTAAGACAGTCACAAAAGAGTCTATGTAATTTTCATTATATTTGTTTCTAAATTAGTCAGCACCTATTAACATTAGTCATTAGTCACACAGCAGGCTTACATAATGATCAGCTAGAACGGTTGTTCATACCTTGCTTTGTTTTTTCTTCTTTCCGCTTGAGATCAAGTGCTCCTGGAACACACTGCCCTGAGAAAGAAGCATATTTAATTATTCCTGGTCATTTTTTGTAGAAAACACTCAAGACTTCATTTGCATAAAGCTGTTTTTAACAACACAGCACTTTAGTGACTGAGGAAAATACTGGCCAACAAGAAACTGTACTGTAAAATGAGCATTGCATGCATGTGTGTGATTCACTCGGAGCACTTGACCTCATAGATGCCTGTGTGTTATGAGTGATATGACAGATGCGGTGAGCACTCACTTGCTGTTCGATATATCCTGAGGAGTCTGCAGCTGCTACCTTTGAAAGGTAAAGGACAGATCTGTCTTTCACACTCGGGATAGGAGAGTATGTGTACTTAGGTTTGTGGTCTTGATAAGAGGCAGATTCTCTGTCTTTCTTGAAAAGTTTATTATCTAATTTACAGAAAGAACAAACAAACATTGTTACAAAACTACAATCAGAAATTATTTATAAACTAAAAATAATGACTCATATTGCATATGCAACTTCTTGGTGGTATCTACATAATGAAATTTGACTTGACTTGTTTTTGGAATAAGAATTGATGGCTTTTGATAGTAGATGTTTGTTTTGGTATTACCAGGTGATTATTTGATCACAATTTAATTATTCATTAACTTGCATTATCTATTAAAGATTATTTTTAAATTTTGTATGTGCATTAAAAAAGAAAAGAAAAAGAAAAGCACCTACATACAGCTGTTTATGAAGTCTTTATGCAAAGCAAATGCGACAGAAACTACCTGAAGCAGAAATAGTATCTGTGGCATGCCATCTAAGCAGATTTGGTCATAATTTTGTGTTCATAAAAATAAATTCAAATCAAACCCAAGGCTTTTAAAACATTTTTATAATTCAGAAGTAGGCTAGAAATAAGACAAGTGTGACCTGACCCAGTTCCTTGGCCATTTAGTGGCTCTGATAGTGGTGTATATATAGACTGAGGCTGGTGTTGGTATGCTTTTATCTATGTGCTATTATTATACTTAAAGGACCTATGGAAACTATTTAGCTCCACACATACTATATGAATGTGTAATCACAAAAGATTTGGAATAGAAATTTAGATAAATAGAATTGTTAAAATTACATTTGCTACAGTCAGTTGTCTGTTTATCTTCAGATGTGCTATTACAATTTGATTGTATTTCTTAGCATGACCTCTAACTAAACAAACACAGTGGCCTTCATGCCATTGTAAAATGTCAAAAAGAAACAACAGTGATGTCAGCCGAATCCTGACCCTTTTTTAAGGTTTCACATTCTCAGAGAACAAAACATGGGACAAAGCTTTCCTGATTCATGCTTCTGATCTTAGCCTTTTTTACCATGGGAATTGTTGGTTTTTCCTATCATCACTGAGTCATTTTCTTAATTTTTTTTAATTCAAAAACAATACTGTATATCAAGAGAGCGAATTATCAGATGTTATAGATTCAGAATGGTGAAATAGCTATTAAAATGATAGAAATTGGTTATTTACCTGACACCAGAAATTTGTTACCAAACAATCAAAAAAACTTAGTATGCTTGATGTGACCTGAAGTTTCTGAATGCTGAATTACAGTAGATCACTTGTAATTCTTGATGATATGTGATGTAATTATGGTTTGGAGCCGCAGAAGAGCACATTAAATTATTGTAAAGCTGCTGTAAGCTTGATCAAAACAAAAGCTTTCCCTATGAGGCCTGGAGCACTAGAGGCAGCACAGGTCTGTCAGCTGTAACTAATGACTATATTCGCGCATACCTCTGTTTTTCACACTGTAAGCTCTCATGGGACAAAAGAACAGGGCCCATCACTGGCGCCACTCACGAGTCTGGGCTTAAAACATTTGCATAGCTGGATGAGCATACAGAATAGCAGGGCCATACAATACTGGGGTCTCACTAGACATTACTGTTCAGCAGAGAGAGATGTTTACAAGCCTGAATATTGAGATCTCTGATTTGTCAAATTATTAAAACAACAAATGTTACATTTTAAGCAGCACAAGCAAAACATGTAGCTAAGGATTTAAATGAAAATACTGTGTGTAAAGTTGATGTGAAATTTCACTTGATATTTGTGATAAAAGTGACAGCTTTCATTTCCATTAAGCTTAATCTGACAAAAAGGAATTATATTGTATGGTTATGGACGAGATCAAAGGCCTCTGTTGAGTTAAACAGTGTCCATCTCTGCCTGCTTACTTTTTTCATGTACAATAATTCAATTTAGAAACCAAAGGTCAAATGGCCTACACATTTATCTGTGATTTATTAGATGATCAAGTCAGATGAATGAAAGTTTCACAGAGACCAGCTCTCATTCACAGCTATTCAGAAGCAGGAATGGAGGGCAAAGCTATTAGCGTCCAAGAATGTGAGTGCTTTTGTGCTGCTGACAGCTGTCCAAATTATTGTGATATGCGCTTGGTATTTATTCTATTCAGCTGCCTTCCTTAGTTTCCTGTGAGCACTCAAAGGTCTTGTTAAAACCACAACAACTTCAAACCACGACTTAAAATAGGGCAGTATCGACAAAGGCATGCTTAGCTGAAACTTCTGTCTGTCATGATATTAAGCACTGAATATTCAACAACAAGATTTCAGGTGGCATTTACACTTCTGTTCAAAAGTTTGGGGTCGGTAGGATGTTTAAAAAAAGAAATTAATACTTTTATTCAGCAAGTAAAGACTTTTATATTGTTACAAAATAAATGCTGTTCTTATAGACTTCCTATTCATCAAAGAATCCTGAAAAAGGTTTCATGGTTCCACAAAAATATGAACAGTTTTCAACATTGATGTTTCTTGAGCAAATCAGCACATTAGAATGATTTCTGAAGGATCATGTGACACTGAATACTAGAGTAATGACTGCTGAAAAGTCAGCTTTGTCATCACAGGAATAAATTACATTTAAAATATATTGAGATAGAAAATAGTTATTTTAGATGGCAATCATATTGAACAGTATTTCTATTTTTACAGTATTTTTGGTCAAATAAATGGAGCCTTGGTCAGCAAAAGAGACAAAAAAAAAATATAATCTTACCAACCCCAGACTTTTGAATGTTAATGTGTGTATATATTTGTTACTTTAACATTACTGTTGTTAATGTTGTTAGAGCTCAGGTTAAATAAGTAACTGCCCTTATTTTTTTTACTTGGGGTTAATTACTATACATTTTAGATAATTATCATTACATCATAAGACATGCAGCTTAACATCAATGGATCATTTCAAATTTGCATTTAAAACAACAATTAATTTAGGAACAGTTCCTAAATCAAAATTTAAATGACAATATTTTAATTTGTCATATTTAGTTTATATAATATATAAAACGCATTGTTTATATTATAATATTTTTAATTGATACTATTGACAGGCTTCCTGTCCACACTGATTACTGTACTCACAGAGAGAATTGCTGGTTCCTGATAGCAGGTCTTAGTGTCTTGTATATTTCCGCAGGTGATGACTTGTGTGTCTCTGTTAGTGTTCGTCTGATTCTGATGCTGTCTGTAGCGGTAGTCCTGTCTCACTCTGTCCCTCTCTAATGGGTGACAGCTGATTTTTATCACTGCGGATGAGGGATGAGGCCAGCCTGCTATTTTGGAAGCAGCATGGGCGGTATTCCACACGCCTGAGTCAATCAGGACTTCTGGAAGTGACGGGTACAGGGAACCCCCTTGAGCATAATTCCCACAATTCCCACATCAGTCTAGATTTCCTTCCTAATGCCATCAGATATTTGAATGGTTCTAAAAACTGAATTAAGCGAATGAATGAATGAATGGCTTTTTGGCTGATTGTTCAGAAAGAGTCTCATGTAACATCTCTATTTTTAACTCTTTATGAATGAAAATCCTAAACTGAACACTGCTAATAGGAACATCATGCCCAGTGACGTTTGATGGGGTCGACAGGGCTTGCTAATACATCTCAAAATAATTAAGGCACTGACTAAAGCCATAAATGTACTTGTGAGTATTAATACTTATGAATTGTTGAAACAGAGCCTGTGGTAATCTGTAATGACACTGTTCTGTTGAAGTTAAATAAGCTTTAATATAGTCTCTATGTATTGTGGGAATTATTGTGGATAAGATTATACACAGAACTTGCTGTGTATTTTGACAAAATATTGCATAAAGTGGTCCTGAAAATTGTTTGGACACTTAACTCAAACTTCATTTGTAAAAGAGTGACATTTGACAATATATAAATAAACTTTTTTCTATTTTTGCAAAGTGCCTGTTGCTCATGCTATTTTTATTTAAAATAAATGCATATTAATTATAATTACATTATATGATTTTTTAAATATTAAATGCTTAACTAAAAATGTATATTTATATGACTATTTTTGTATTAATAATATGGTGTTCTGGGCTAAAGACACATCTCCTCCATCCAAACTTTCTCTCTATTCTCTTCTCTATTCTATTTACTTGTTTTCTTTTTATTTATTAAAAAACTTGACCATCTAACACTAGTGTTCTCTATTCTTTTTTATTCTTTCTAATTTTCTTTTTAATTATTCTAAAAATAATAACTTGACCCTCTAACACTGGCTCAATCTATTCTATCTCTATTCTATCTACATTTTATTATTTTTATTTATTATTAAAAAAAAACGTTGTTACCTACTGCATTAGACTTAGCAGGACTTGTCATAACACATATATTTGTGGCTCTTTTGTCATTTTTAAGTTGCTTTGGATAAAAGCGTATGCTAAATTATTAAATGTAAATGTAATAAAATGACATTCTTACATTGTTAAAGGGACAGTTCACCCAAAAATGAAATCACTCACCGTCAAATTGTTCTAAACCTGTATGAGTTTCTTTCTTCAGTTGAACACAAAAGAAGATATTTTGAAGAATGTTCATAACCAAACAGTTGACGCTAGCCATTGAGTTTCTAAAGATTTTTTGTCAAACTATGGAAGCCAATGGCTACCATCAACTATTTGGTTACCAACATTCCTCAAAGTGTTCAGCAGAAGAAAGAAACTCATACAGGTTTGGAACAACTTGAGGGTGAGTGAATGATGACAATTTTTATTTTTGGGTGAACTATTCATTTAGGACCACTCTATGGCATAAAACACCATTGTAGGCACAGTGTTTTTTTTTTCATTTTTTCAAGTAAAGACACTGACGGGTCAGTCAAATAACTATAATCCAAAGACACTGAATCAGCCCAGTCCAAAGTGCTACTCAAGTGTGATGAATGTAAGGTCAGTGGATGAGGTCTGTCTCATAACTGTCACTCTATGCAGTATTTTATGTCTCCTGAATGCATTGTGCACATACTAATGTATCCTCACACTCAGTCCTGCTCTCAGCCTTCATTGAAAACCTGTGAAATATGACTCACTATTTACAGACAGGATTTTGTGTATGTGACGGTAAATCGAAACTATTCTGTTAGGATTATCTGAGGAATATTTTTAACACAGACACAGCCGGCAGATTCCTTCTCTACAAGAACTTCAGTTGGCCCCGCATGCTTGTGTAGGAAGACTTTAGGTGCCAAGGGTTTGTCTCACATAGGGCATAAAGTTCACATGACCTTTGACCTCACAGTTACTGACTAACATCACAGCTGAGTTAAGAAGAATGAAATAAATATGCAAATATGCTCACTCATTTACACTAGTTGTACAAATAATTAGGTGTTTTTATAATGTGTTAATCAACTTACCATTCAGTCCAGTGGAGGATCGAGTGACATATCCTGGAACTCCACTGATTGTCCTCCTTCTCATTGTCTCATTGAAGGTTTTTTCCTTCTGTCAAGGTAATCAAAAATATATTTTTTTAGATATATTTAAAATGATTAAAAAAAAAGAATTATATTAATATTATTATATTATTAATATTAATTATATTCATATGCATTATAATAATAGTGGTACTAATATTAAAGTAGTATTATTGATTGTTTTATCCTATTTTAGGATAGGTTAACAATCGGTTTTCAAGATAAAATATAGATAATATTATATTAAGGTATTATTGATTTATTGTTTTTTCTTTTTTTAAATTAAAAACATCCAAATCCTGTTTGACAATTTTCATATATTATTTATTTCTTGCTCATCTCAGGTTCTTAGGATAGTTTGTCAACACTATTAATGATTTATGATAATAATGATATTATTACTAAAAATATAAGTAATATTATCAGAACATTAGCATATTTTTGTATCTTATTTAGTTGTAAAATGTGTCAGCTCCTATTGAATGAAAACAGTGTCATTTTAGTATTTTTATAGAATATTTTAATTGAAATTTTGAAATAGCTTTTATTTTCATATTTTCTGCTTCATTTTTTGTTATTTTTAATTTATGTTTAGCATGATTTTGTTTCAAATTTTAGTACAGTTTTATAAAAAATTTTGATTTATGTCCAAACATACTCATTAACAAAAATGTTTTTAATCGATTTTAATTTTAGTTATAGTTAACAATAATAATCCAGGGCTGAACACATAATTTAGTGATTACATTAGGAGAAGAGCATGCATGCTCCTTTCTTGAGTCATGACTGTCCATGTTGCACAAACACAAACAGAAATAAAACATGACGTGACTGTTACACACACCTGATGAGCCTTGTCCTTTTTGGCATTGGTGACAGTAGTAGCACCAGAATAGACTTTCTCCCACCCCGTCGGTGCCTCCCTCCACTGTGAGGTACTGTGACTTACTGAGCTACTTTTGGTCTGCGGTGTGACGTTGAGCCGAGGGCTGCTGGTGTACTTCTTTGACTCAAACAGGACCCTCTGAGCGTTAGGGCCCACCAGGTCTGGTAGGGGCAGCATGTCCATTGAAATACTTCTGGACAAAGTGTTATTTTTCCCACTGAGGGACTCAAACCTCCTCCAGAGATTTTCAACTTTACTCTCTTCATGGTTTGATCTTCTCAGGCCAGATGACTGTGGGATACAGACATCTATGTATGCCGCAATTGATTGAGAGTATTGCTATTCCACTTGTTATACAATCAATCAAAGTGCTTATACCTTAGAACAGGCCTCTTCTCTGTCAACATCTGTGAGATCCACACAGCTTTCATACCTAACGAAAACAGCCAGGTTTAGGCCATAAACTTCAAGGAACAGGTGAAATATGGTACACAGAATATGGTAGTCAGCATATTTACCTTTCAACAAGCTGAGAAACAGGTGTCCTTCTGTCCCAAAACAGCACCTCTGATGTAGACCATGAACTATGACCTCCAGAGAGGCTCTTAAGGGATTGACTTCTTCTCAAGCTCATCTTAGTGGAGAAAATACATCAGTCAGTGAATCAAACACAAAATAGTTATTTTAACTTATACTACAGGGCTGTTGAATGCTTGAATCTGATTGGCTGATGAACGTTCTAAGGTGTGCAGTTATTTTCAAGGAAATGCATGGCTAAAGTAGTTCCAGGCAGGTCTTGACCGCATTACATGTCCATATCACTTCAGCCAAACAATTTCAGTATTTCAAAGGTCCTTACAGCCTACAACGGCAAAAGAACCAAAACCCACAATGACACTGACAAAGCATTTAATATAGCATTATTTAATAATTCAACAGCCCGTCGTCAATTATTCCTTACTTAATGTATAAGATTCTACCCCATATATATTTACACACACACACACACACACACACACACACACACACACACACACACACACACACACACACACACACACACACACATACACATAATATAATTATTTCAAGTTTTTGTTATGCATTTTGTTTGTATTTTCTTCTTTTTTTTAGATTTGTTTTTCTTTATTATAGTTCTATTTATCTATCACATGGTTGAATTAAATAATCAAGTAACCGAATAATGATTGAAATAATGAAGTTTGATATTTTACTCTTTGTGTTGTGGTCACATTGCCACCTCAGGTGTATTTTATATTTCTAATAATTCAGTGGACTAATAATTTTTCCATAAAAATACATCATGTTTTTGTTTAATAGCCTTATATTTTTTTAAATCATTTTTTAAAGGTTACAACATAGGTTACAGGATGAAGCCAAATAAAAACACCATATTCTTATTAATGTTACATTTACTTCCTAATTTAATTCAAACACTTGTGGCAGATAAATAAAACAATAAAACAAAAAACAAATGGCAAAATATTTTAAAATATATCAAAAATTTTGAAAATAATTATTAATCCATTCTAACACAGCACCAGTAAAACACTGTTTAAATGCCTTTGGTCACATGATCCACCTGCTTGTCAGTCCTTCTCTCATCTGATTCAGTTAATGATTATCATTCATATGCTTTGTTGAATTACACATTGAAAGTTTTGCTGTATTGTGCAGTTTTAACAAAATATGCACAACTAGCAAAAAAATTGAGATCTTTTAAATAATCATGCACACAGGAATAAAATGAAAGTGAATAGATGAAATATCAGAAAACATCAATCAGAATCAATACACTGCACAGTTACTGCAGTTCATTTAGCATGACTAAATGTTCATTAGCCTAAATTTGAGTAATTTGCCTATGTATGAGCCTATATATGACTTTAAGTACCCCAAAAAAAAACGAACTGACAAAATATCACATCAATTCATCTCTAGCTAGAGAGTTACCTTAAGCGATAAGTCTTGCGCTCCTCATTTCCTTCTGTTACGCTGTGCAGTGTGAACTGGAGCATCACTCACAAGACACTCCTGTCACACAGCCACAGGACAAAGTCCCTCATTTACAGCCTGACCTCAGGTGTCCAGAAAACTGTGTGATCACTTGTTTGTTTCTCACCCAATCCGACATGAGGGTTGAGTAAAGGGTAAAACGGGTCTTTATAAATTGCATTTACAGTACTGATAATTGTGTTTACAATTCAGTAGAGCATTCATGAAAAATTATTATAGTATGATGACTGCTTCCTTGCATGCCTACTGATATTCAAATTTAAACTCATTTTCTCATCAACAAGAGGGTTTGAAGTTATGCTCGTCTGCTAGATGTTAGTCTAGACAAAACACTTGAGGAATGTAAAGGTTGATATGCACTTACTGAGGTCATGAGTGCTCTGGACATCTTGCTATTCATAGACACTGAATGAACGAATGAATGCCTAACATTGTTCAGCACCTTCCAGGTCATGCACTGAAGAGTGATCTGCTCTGATGTGTATGCTGATCTGGGGACTTTGAGATCCTAAACTCCAGAAACAGAATAATACAACAGAATTTGACTACAGACAACCTCTTTTGTGCAAAAACAGAATTTCAATCCAGTGCAGTTTTCCATTAGATATAATAGCCCTCTAGTCATGCCGTTCAAATACATGTACAGAATAGCCAACAGTTCAAGACTTACAAGCGGTCTCTCTTCATGTATATTCCTACAGAAGTATTTCTGATTTCTTCACAACGTCTCTATTACTCTCAGCCATATGCTAGTAAACAGGGAACCCAATATTCAATGTCGTTTATTCACCACTAGATGGCGATCTCGTTCCCTCAAATTTGTAATTAAGATGTTTGTTTTATCACTTAATTATAGTTACACGACGTCATTGTATATGTTTACATACACTTAGCTCTTACATGTGTCGACAGTTCTTTAAACAACATTCTCAACCTGTTGTTTAGGTTAAGAACGTTATTGTTGCTTAACAAAAATGATATTAAGATTATATAGAAAATAAAGAATATCTATCTGTCTATCTATCTAGCTATCAAGGCTGACCATGGCTATCAAGTTCTAAGAAAAAGTTTGGATAAACCTACAATGTATTCATGACTGTTAAACTTGATGTGTGAATAAATCTACTGTGCTTTTAGCAAGTGCTTTGAGGAAAAACAGTGCTTCTTATTTTACTATTTTATAATTGTTACACATTCTTTTTGTGCATATTCAGGCCTATTTTTACTTGACAATTTTCATAATGATATTTCACTTCGCTCAAATCCTCATATTTCGCTGTCATTCTTTTATGTAGGCTACGCGTCATCATTCTGCCCTCGCCTTTGTTCCCATAGTGACGTCAAAGCAACCTAAGAGGATGAATGTGTTAATTTGTCACATTTATACAGTCAAAGATGTGGGGGAAGATAACAATGAAACCGCTAATGGCGTTATTGGTCATCTCTCTTTCTGGTGCTTTTATGACTCACTATTACAACACAATAATTATTAATAACTAAAGACAGGAAAAACAATGTTTTCTAAAGAAATGAAGGGCATAGCTTTTTAACGTATGACTGTCATTACACTCTCTAGCATTTGAAAACGGCAAAGTTTTTTTTTTTTTTTTTTTTGCTGTTGGTCTTGGATTACACATTGTCTGCAACTCTAAGACTTCTGGGAATTGATCTCAGTGAATGAAGTGAGAGAGGTGTACTGTACTTCCAAACCAATGTGTAGCACTACTGCAAACTTTATATAGATAGCTAAACTTAGGAACAGGTTAAACCCAGGAGAATCAGAAGTGTGTGTCTCTGTGTGTGTGTGTGAGGAGAGATTCAACTTTTAATTTTCCACAGTAGTTAATGCAAGTGAGCACTGACACAAGAAAGGGATACGTTTCAAGACTATACTCAAGACTTTTGGCAATTTTTGTTAGCATGCACTGGCATAACATACTGCAAATTCCTAGTTTATTTAAACAAGAGAAAATGCCATGATAGTTTAAAAACATAAGACCATTTAAAGCTGCTTTCCATGCCCTTTTCTTACCATGTAGAGCTGCAGATTGAGTAGGATGCACCTGGTGCACTGAATTGTCATGGCAACACAAGCAAAAGTCTTGAAGAGTTCAGCCTGTCTATTCAGATGGATATACAAACACAACTACATAACCATAGCTGTTGCTGTTGAAATGCCCAAACACAAAGGAGCTGCCATTAGATTTGCATCTCAGATTTGCATTTCGCATTTAAATCTGCATCTAGATCCTACTTGTATTTATCAGTCATTTGATTAGAGGTCTTTAACTCTCCATTGCCTCGAGTCATAAACAAATAAAAGCTATGATTATGTGCAACTCAGTATTGCATGCTGAATTAGCGTTGTGAAGTCCAGAAGCACTCTACTGCACTTCTCATAGACTCCCACCATGACAGCAGAGATCAGCGGAGTCGATGCAACTGAATTCAGTGAAGGGTGAGAAATTAGGCCAGAGGTTTTTGTGCCGACAGCTTTGTAAAGTTTGTCAGAATCTCCTTGTATGTAGGCCACTTCTTGACAGAAAGTGGGCCACAAGTGCTAGTGGCAGCAACCTGAGAGCGAGGGGGAAATGTACGTTAACTATTACACAACAGCCGATTGCCTCAGTCAAGGGGGATAAACTGAGACTCACTTGTGTGCTGAAAAAACAATCAGCATTATGTTGACACAGTTTAAACACAATTTAGAAAAAATTAATTTGTGACAGATGGTTATGAAATATATGAATGAGTATATAAATCATTGCAGCGATGATAACTTTAATGATAAGGGTTTTTTAGAAGACAAAATAATATTTGTAAATCTCCTTTATGATGTACAACGCTGGCTAGTTGATGCTCAATAATATGCTATTTAGTTATTTTTTACAGTCAGTGTACAGTCAACTAACTATTTTCGCTAAATAAATAGCGTGTTATTGATGCTAAATATTTGTGTATTATCACAGGATAAATTGCTAAATAAATCACACAAAAAATGCAGATTAATTTCAGGGATTATACAGTCAACTGAAAACAAAAACCCAAAACAAAATAAATCATTTATTATTGAGCACAATTTATTTTGCGGTAATAGCCAGTTGACAGTACATTATCCAGCTTATTACACTGCTACTAATATGAGAAACATGAAAAAGTAGCTCCAATTTTGTGACTGTTATAGTGTGTTGCCATGGACGATGGTGAATATTAAGGCTGGAATACACTACACGACATTTAAAAACTGAACAGATCTTAAAATACCGGGCATCATATACACTTACCAACTTTGTAATAGTCACAGACGAAAAACTGTCCATTATATACTAAACGACTGAAGATCTGGGCCAAAACTATATTGCTGTCTGGGTAGTCTGAAGCTAAAAAAATCAGAGTCTGTGACCATCATACACTACGAGATTTTCTATGAAATCTGTTAACTCAAATCTGCAGACTGGCTCTGACCTTTGTCAACTAGCGTCAACTTATGCAAACTGAAATGCAAAAATCGGTGGAAAATCGGGGCAAAAATCGTGTAGTCTTTAGGAAATATCAGACTACTGGATGATACAATTGACCAATCAGAATCAAATATTCCAGAGAGCTATTACACAAATATTTGAATATAAATATGAAATACCATTTGCTCTGGATGAATATCTCATTGGATGAAGAAATCATCATATTCTGTTTTTGTCCAGTGTATTATTCTCAGATGTACAGTTTGTGAGCTAACCTATTACCTCCTCTCCGTTCTACCACTTTTACTCTGCATACTACAGAGTTTATGGTCCATGCTTTGAATTTATTTGCTTATGTTGTGCAATGTCTGTGGTATGCACTAAAAAAAAGTTTTGCTGAAACACAACTTAGCCTACATTGCATTTTCCACTTGTAGTCACTCTCTCAATAGATTTTACGGTAATTCTCAGAATAGTTAATAACCACAATATCTTTCATACAAAACATTGGACCCTTCAGCAGATGGATGTGTTATGTTTGAGAGCTCATTCCCCAGCGTGTTGTTGACATGTTTTAACCTGCTTTTTAAGCGTCTGTGGTTCTTTTGTATGTCTGTCTTACCACCAGCTTAGAAGGAGGGGCTGACGGGTGATATGTGCCCTGTGGTTTCATTACCAAACAGATGGGAAATCATTGAGGTGATACAGTCAGTGTTATGTGTGTGTGAGGAGAGAGAAAGAAAGAGTGAGAGGAAGGCATAAAGATGTTACCATCTGCTTCTGAAACCATGATGCCCAAGTAGTCTCCTGTGATGGATGTTTCACAGTGTCATTGCCATGGAGAGGCTCTTTGGTATCCATGGATTGTTTCTCTAGTGATCGGCTGAGTGGTTGGAGCAGCAGTCTTATGTTTTTCTCCTCTGCCTTTTGTGTGACCTCCATCACTGCCTGTCTTTTCTTTGTCAGCATAAGCTGTGTAACGTAATAAAAACGTAATATTAATATGTATCTTAATTTAGCTCAAAGGGAATTATTTATGATTTTATAGGGAATTTTGAACAGACTCACTGTTACGGCGATTCACTGAACCAGCCGTATAACAAACACTGGATATTAAAATCCAAAATATAGTGAAAACTCTATTAAATAGCAGAGTGACAAGATCGGCAGATTAAGACATTAACGTGTGAGCACAAAACACAAGATACTTCTCTTTTCAATATAAATAAGATTTTATTTATATAAACCTAAGACATAAACTAATCTAACACATTCACACGTTGCAGAAAGAGAGAAAGTAAGGAAAGGATGAGTTTAAGAGAACGGAAATGTGAAATCCCAAGTTTACAGCAATATGTTCAATTGCATAGACCTTAACAACCATCAATCACTTATTTAACCCTCGCTTTGAGTTTCTCAATGAGGCTAAAATTTATATTAAATACACCAATTCAGTTAGAACCTGGAGGTGTTACTTGCTTGCATTGCCTGTGTTACGGGGTTTCCTTTGTACTGTTTAAATTCTGTTGAAAAAAGCTGTTATTGACCTTTTTCATTGTGGCAACATGCCCTCTACTGGGCAATGTTTATTAAACAAACTGTATTTTTTCTCAGAGCAATAACAGTGGAAATGTTCAATACTTGTAGTCAGGACATTAAGATTTAAGTCTACACTGCACATTTTTTTGCAAGTTGTAAATAAAACAAAAATTATTTAACTCTTTTAAAAGAATACTTTTGTCTTCAAAATTGCTCACACACTACTTTATCAGAAAGCCATTTTATCAGAACGTGACACAGAACACTGACTTCCTCAATTTTAAAGGGTTCACTGAGAGAAAACAAAACCAGACTTTGACCGAATGATCTTATGGTCTAAGAACCCTTTCTGAAACATCTTGATACTGCTGCTGAATAAGGACCCCCTTGTGGCCCTTTGTGAGTGATATGGGTGTCTCACGCAAACCAAACGAAGGACATCCAGTACATCCTCGTGTGGTGGGCAGCTGAATGGTTTTGCGTCAGGTTAGGTTTTAGTCATTGACAAGTTTGTTTTGCCAATTCCGTCGTGACTGCCTGTTCTTTACCCAGCGTGTCTGTGTGCAGCACGCGCCGAGGCGAGCGTCATGACTGCTGTTTTTGTCCTCACATTACTGTTTACGTCAGGCAGTGTGGGGGGAGTTTTCCACTGACTAACACACACAACTCAACAACAGCTGATCTCACTGTACTGTACGTGCATCGAGAGCTAAGAAAGAGGACGTTGGTGCTATCTTGATAACTTTCCAAGCATCGTATGGTCGTCTCTTCCACCCATGATACACGGATACACGACCTCTGGGTGAGTGTTTGTTTTTGTTCTAGGTGCTTGTAGATTTCTCGCAACACATTATTTTACGTAAAACGCTCCCAAAAGGCGAACTCAGTAGTACAGGTAATAAGCTAAGCGGTTCAATCACTATTGTTACCGTGCAACCTAGAGTTTATTGCAAAGAAGTCTGAATAAATAAAGCATGACCGCCAGAAAGTCCGCTACGGAAGTTCAGCAGCTGCAGAATTAAAGTGCTGGTGCGTGAAAAAGCAGCTTTTGCTATTTAGACAGGCGCTCTGCTTAGACTTTTAAGTTTTTATTAACTTGGTACACGAGTCATCCTTAAAATAAAACGGAGCTGTTTTGTACTTTTATTAGAATGTAAACAAAATGTTTATGTGTGATGTTTGAAAAACATAGTGCACAGTTATATGAAAAATAATGATGAGCTTGGCAGAAAATAGATGCACCTGTAATGTCATGAAATCAGATCCTCATGAATAATTTAAGGAAAAGATGCTTACCTAAGGCCAAGGCAAGTTAGAGTGGATTTTACTACTTTTTTTTTTTTTTTTTTAAGTGGGGACACTTTAGCTTAAAAATCTATCATATATTCCCTCAATAATAAACAGTATGCGTTCATCTTGTATTGAATGACACTGTAGCCAACAGCACCAATAAAAATAGAACAGTCAGAAACTGTCCACTTTACTTGTATTCACACTATTTTACAAATAGGCTACATGATGCTTTAAGTCTTCACTTTGCTGCATAGAACAGGTGAGAAAAAGTCTAGTTGGTTTTGTCTGCTGTAGACCAAAGTGATAACCTATTTTTCCCATGACATCTGTCTGCTTTCCCCTTTCACAGTCTGCAAACTCCACCTCCTCCTTCTGTTTACATTCTAACATTCGCATGTTCATTTGCATAGTTGTAGTCTGGCCAATTGTCATTGCCAAGTGTTTGGCTTTCAGTGAAAAGCAATAACCTTTTACACAGTTGACATGGTGGCATCTGGGATTACAGTGCAGGTGTTTACACAACACTGTCCAAAGAAAGCCAGACCTGTGTAAAAAGAGGTGAGAGAGAGAGTTAAGGTTGTCCAGGAGATAGGCAGTGTGCAGAGGGGCACACAGTGTTCTTGGAATATGAGCCATTTGTGTGGGTTGGGCTTGACTGGATGCACTTGGAACAAGAACCAGGTGATCTGTGATGCAGATTGCTCCATCTGCGGTGTGAGGTAGTGTGGTTCTGTCATCTGAGGTACACAGAGTTCTTTGTGTGTATGTGTTAGCGTGTGATTTCTTTCCAGCGCACACCACTCAAGCAGAAAAACTTCAGTAGAATGTGCAATTTGTGTTACGGTTTCCACTTTTGTTTCTTTTGCACTCAGCGTGTACTTGTGCTTTCATAAGCTTTGAAATAGAGCTTGCTGTTTGCTATCATACTTTTGGGGGATTCTGCAGTAAAAACAAGTATCGAGTTACAAATTTGGTCATGCAGTTTAGCCCGTTTGGGATGTTAAGCTGAGCTGAATGTCTTAGCATTTTGTTCTTAAAGAACTCCAAACATCTGAGGAATGTTAATGACAACGGAGGGAGATAGAAGGAACCATTGATTCCCTCCAGACTAATCATTGCTTGTATAATGCACACTTTTGTGTTTGCATGCGCTTTGCATAATATGATTAATAACAATGATCTTTTCCCTGAGAAAGCTGCTAGTGATGTTTTAGTAGTTCAAGTCAAGTTTTGTCTTACTGGGAAACCTGCTAAACAGGCTTTTGCCCAGAGTGAAGATGTGAATCTTTGGTACCAGCCAAGAGAGAGGTGTCCAGTTGCTTCTGGTTAGGATTTGTATGCTAATGGTTACTGAACCTCCACAAATACTATTTTCAGACTGTGATCTCATTTTATGACCCAGTAATTCATTCAAAAATGCATTCAAAATACACTAAAACGCTATTCATATATAAAGTACTTGCATCTTGTATGTAGAGGAGATTGTTTTTAACTTCTGAATTTAATTTAATTTTGATGGGGACAAAAAAATGTCAGGGTGATAAAACTGTCCTTATATCTTAATGAGAAAAAGACTTTATTACAAGAGTTGTATTTTTATCTTTAAGTAGTTTGGTATAATCTTTTATTATTGAAAAAAAAATTACAAACAAAATAGGTTCACTGCTTATTAAAATTATGAAAACCATCTGTCTGCCTAATCATGTCATGTAGCGCAATCAAATGATATATTAATTATATTAATTAATCATTTTTGATATTTGTAAAAAAAAACCTAAAAATAAAAAATTATTCAAATATATATTTTAATAATGTATTTCAAAATATTTTGAAATCTTTTACTAAAAATAATAAATGCCCCTTTTTAAAAGAGAAAAAATGATAAAGATTTATAAGCTGAATTTGTTCAAATATTTGAACACTGAAAATGTTTTTAAAGTGTAACATATGTTACACCTTGTTATTCTAAAATATATTGCTATTTTTTTTAATCATTAAGTAAAAAAATTTTCAAGAAACGAACATGAATACACAGAATTAATTTCTAAGAACTTGGCACATAAACTAAAAAAAAAAAAAAAAAAAAATCACAAACATTTTCCATCGACACATTAGCTGTAAAATCTACTTGTCAATTGACCAATACTTATCTAATCTTATGCATTAAATTTTCCTATATAATTTGACAGATCACCATGGCTACATCACAGTGTGGGGGTTTAAAGAGGAAATATGGTTTCCCAGACGAAGATGCCATTTACTCCTCCTCATCCCCCTCATCACACTCTGAATGGGACTCTGATGAAGAAAGCCCCCAAAGTGATAGCATGGACTTTGTGCCTGTTGGTTGTTTCTCTTCAAGCCATCACATGCCAAGTAAGTCATGCAGAGTAGCTGTGCATTTTTCAAATCATGCAAAGCAACACTTCTCACCTACAGTGTTTTTAAACACACACATAAGGAGGGGTCTTGTTCTCTAACCTCAGTGTTATTGTGCAGAGCACTAGATAAGAAGAGAAACAGACAGTTGTAACATTGTTTATCAGGAGATGTTCTGCACAGTCACCCTGAGTCATTTTAAACCCACAAACCTGAATGTAAGCACAACACTTATTAAGCTATAATCAGTTACACCGTCCTGACCGGGACAGTGCATATCTATTGTGTAAGTGTTTACCTTTGCAGGTAGCACTGTGAGATTATATTGTCAATATAATATTTTATATTATATTGACGTCTGACCTCAGCCTATTATGCTCATTTATAGAGAGAGAAACTGCTGTTGCAAAAAAGCACACACATAAATTGATTTAGTGATGACACTAAATGTTTCTAAACTTTGCATTCTTGAAGAAAGCTTTTTTCCTTTTAGTACTGCATATGAAAAATGGCAAGACAACTGTCTCATTAGGCCTCTCTAGTGTTGAGTTCAGGTTACTTCTTAACTGAGCTGACTCAGCTGCCCTCTAGTGGAAACTAAACAGTGACAATCACCATAAAATAAACATATGTTTATGCATTTAGCATTTATCCAGAGCAACTTACAAAAAGGAACAAATGCAATTTGTCACAAAGCCAACAATAATCATAATAAACAGTGTCAGATTTATTAGACAACTAGATTAGAAAATGCAGATAAAAAAAGTATATATTTTTTTGTGTGTAAGTGAATTGGTTTAAGGGTGTGTAGTGCTCAAGTGCTTGCAGCAAGGGTCATCAGTTGCCTCTTGAAAGTTGTAAAGGTCTCTTCAGTTCAGGTGGAGGTCGTCAGCTTATTCCACACCAGATAGGAACAGTGAGGTTGAAGGTTTTGGCGAGTGACTTTCCTGTGTTCTGCAAGACTTAAGCAGTGACTTGCATTCCAGTTATGTCTGTAATATTTTTTTCCTTCTCTGAAATTACAATATCACAATAAAAAATTATTTTAAAAAGATGGCATTTAAAAATCCATATGCACAGTTCTAAGAGTGGAAAAATAACTGACCAGTGAGAGTTTGTTTTTCTTTGATAATGACTGCCAATGAACCATAGTGGATTTGAAAAGGGAACTCCTGATAAAGGTTAAAGGGGTACTCCAACCCAAAATGAAAATTTTGTCTATATTCACTTACGTTACTGATGACAGAGAACAGGGTACGCACTTTGCGTCCATCGGATGCTCTTCAAAATGGCGCTACGCTGACACAGAGAGAGACAGAAAGGAGATTAATTGTTGAATAAATGTCGTTTTTATTTTATTTGCATACAAAAAGTATTCTCGTCACTTCATAAAATTCAGATTGAACCACTGATGGCAGATGGACTATTCTGACGATGCTTTTCATACTTTTATGGACCTTGACAGTGTAACTTACTATGCAGTCTGTAGCGGCTTCCACTAAGACGCTAGTATTGGTAATAGGAGTGAGCAAGTAATTGACGTGTAAAAAGTCCATGCAAACCCAAGTAAAATGCAAAGTGTCGTTTATTGTGCTCCAATGAATAAACATTTCTTCCAATTAGCTTCCTGTGGTGTCATTTTGTCAAGTTCACAGAGTACGAAAGTCCATACCTTGTAGACACAGCATACTACTGTTCAACTCCGTCCAAACACATAATCCAATAATTTGGCATGATGAAGCACAATCCAAACCCGTCAAAAACTGTGTGCTTCCCTACTACCCATACACACCTGTTGTCTCATTAACCAAATACCCTGATATACTATTTCCAGTGTGCCACCCAATGGGGACAAACACATAATTGCATTAAAATGACTCCTACACAGTCAATGGGACAGTCACAAGCCTCCCGGTTTTCATCCAAAATATCTTAAATTGTGTTCCGAGAACGAACAAAGCTTTTACGGGTTTGGAACGACATGGGGTAAGTGAATATTGACAAAATTTTCATTTTGGGGTGGAGTATCCCTTTTTAAAGGGTTAGCTCACAAAAAAAAAATGCCATTAATTACTCACCCTCATGCCGTTCCAAACCTGTAAGACCTTTGTTCATCTTCAGAACACAAATTAAGAAATCCGAGAGCTCTCTGACCTTCCATAAAGAGTAATGCAACTGAAATATTCCCAGGCCCAGAAACATTGTAAGAACATTGTTAAAATAGTCCATGTGACATCAGTAGTTAATTATAATTTTACACAAAAAAAAGTACCACAAAATTGTGCATGCATTCCTCTGCTCATAAACAAGGCGTAGCACATTTGTCATGGTATTCTCAATAATGGTGAAGGATGGGACCAGGAGGAGAAGAATTGTTAAAGTTTTTTTTTTCTGTTTTCTTAGCGCACAAAAAGTATTCATCGGAGCTTCATAAAATTACAGTTGAACCACTGATGTCACATGGACTAATTTAACGATGTTCTTCCTTCGAAGGTCTTAAGGTTTGAGAATGACACGAGGGTGAGTAATTAATGGCAGACTTTTTGGGTAAACTAACCCTTTAAATATAGGTAAACCAGCCAGGGCTTCTAGACACATACAAGATAAAAACTTCCTGCTCAAAGCTGCCACATCCAATAAATTATATGATGAATGAACTGAATCCAGTGAATGTTTTGTAGTCTATAATTATATAGTGTAATAAAGGAATATAACCTAGTTGAAATGTACTTTAGTATAAAACTGGCTTTTACCTACTTGTATGTTATTTAGTTTATTATATTTAGTGACTGAATAGGTCCCATAGGGAACATGGGCAAATTGAGTGCCAATCAAAGAGATGGTCTCAATTAACGAAGCTTATTGATGGCTTAAAGCATTTTATCATTCAGCTTCAGAGTGTAAAGACTTTCTAACTAATGTAAATCAATGTTTACATAGTCTTATAGAAGTAAATGTATCCCTGCCATGCACATGTCCCACATTGTCATGCAAAATCACATCTGCTGTCCTGCAATAACCAGAGGGTCATTCTATGCAATGGCAGTCCTGAAAGCCAGTGTCAAAACCTTACATTTTGATTCAAGAAGCCACTGGAAGTCAGTGGAGTGAGATGATAATTAATCAATTTGATCTCTTTGCTCTTAGTTTCATCCATCCTGAAGAAGACGAAAGATACTCAATCCAAAGGCAGTGTTCGGTTTGGCCTGGTTACAGTGTTCCTTTTCCAGCGCTGTCAAGGTTTCAGCAGTGTGCCCAGTCATGGTGGCTACACACTGGGCATGGTTAGACGGCACACTGCCCGCCAGCAGTTCACCCTGGCGGAGCACGTTGAGGAGCAGCAGTGCTTGCGAATGGAGAGGCTACGTGAGCAACACCAAGAGGAGAAGCTGGAGGCATTGAGACAGAAGGTGAGTTGGTTATTTTCCAATATTCAAAATATTCTAATATTCATGGCTTGTCTTCTTACAGTATCTTCTTTTTTATAGCTGATCATCAGTGGGACTCTCTCAGTGACAGAAGCAGCCAGGTTGACAGTGAACGACGTCCCAGATGAGGATACTGATCTCAGTAGCGCAAAGCTGAAAGATATGGGATCCCTCCGTCCCTGCTCTTCCAAGCGGAGACGTGCATTATTGAGAGCAGCAGGAGTGGTGCGCATCGACCGGGAGGAGAAGAGGCAGCTGCAGGAGCTGCGGCGGTGGAGGGAGGACTGTGGATGCCACTGCCAGGGCTTCTGTGAGCCAGAGACCTGTGCCTGCAGCCAAGCTGGCATCAAGTGCCAAGTAATTAGCAATAAATTAAGTTATTTTTTTTCTATGTATATATATTTTATATATTTCTATTCGTTGATGGTGCAGTTGTCATATTGATCGTTGACATATTATTGATCAAAAGATTCTGCACTGCCTAGCAGCCTTTCAGTGAAATTTTAAGCTCACAAAGATTGCATTTTTCAATCAAAAATAAAGTTGTCATATTCTGAAATATTATTAGTTTAAAATAACGGTTTTAATTTTAATGTCACATGATTCTTCAGAAATCATTGTAATATGTTGTAATACATTTTTTGCAGGATTCTTTAATGAATCCTTTAATGAAAAAACGGCATTTATTTGAAATATAAACCTTTTATAAAATTATACATGTCTTTACTACCTCTTTTGATCAATTTAATGCATCCTTGCTGAATAAAAGTATTAATTTCTTTTAAAAATTCTTACCTACCCTGAACTTTTTAAAGGTAGTGTATTTGAGAAATATTTCAGTCGATGGCAAAAATCTTGTCATCGCTTATGAGATTACTGGGGTCATATTCTCAAGAGAAAAACTTAAACTGAAGCCTCAATTACTTCTAATCTCATTGAGATATTGAATGGATCTCATGATTTTTCTTTCCTGTGGGCAGCAACAGTTGTATTATAAGAACTGAAGTAGCTGTGTAGCTGTACTGATTGTTTTTTTTTGATAAACATTGTGTCAACAGATGGATCGCTCCAACTTTCCCTGTGGATGTTCAAAGGAATGCTGTGGGAATCCTGCAGGCCGAATCGAATTCAACTCCAGTCGTGTACGGAGCCACTATATCCACACACACATGAAGCTGGAGCTGGAAAAGAGGCTGCACGATGACAACAGACTAATCTCCACTGAACAACAATCAGCGGCGAGGAACAGAGCCATTACATTTCCTGAAGAAAACGACTCTCCCTCCTTCCTCTTGAGCTCAGAGCTCTGCAGGCGGGGAGACAACAGCTGGAGCAGTGACATGGCTGACACCTCCTGCTCTTCTTCTCTGAGTCTGGACTCTGAGACAGATGGAAGGCCTTCCTCAAAGCAACCCACACTAGACATGGACGGCAGAGGACACACTCACATACTCAGCTTTTCAGATTCTGATGGAGAAGGATGTCCATACATTAAAGATTATAATCTGTCCACAGAAGCTTCTGGTTGCACATCCATAAAGGAAAGCAACACCAGTAAATCTAAATTGGAGTATCTTGATGAAAATGCTAATCAGGACAGCATGGAATGTGTTAACAACCCATTTGATATCCCTAATACTCCTTCTGCATCTCCAGATTACACTATGAACTGTTACATGGACCTCAGTCTGTCCTCAGACTCTGACCTGGTCTTTTTTGACACTTTCCATGAGTACGGTCCAAGCCGCAATCATTTTAAAGTGTATAGTAATCTGGACTATATGTCACAGCTCCAGTTCCCCCGCTGTCCCAGTCCCGCTCTAATTGAGGACTCAGGAGTCTGTCTTCTGGAGTCTCTTGTAGGAATTTCTTAATGGTGATCAGAGCAGCTCAGTATTGTTTACTGATGTTTTATAGACAAATGAGCGTTGTTCATTTGGAATTGCATAGTATGAATGAATCTAATTTACTATGAGAAAAATGGTGAATCATTTAAGACTTTAAGGATATTCCTTAGAATTATATTTAAGGATATTAATATAGTCTGTAACTATTCACAATCACAGTGTAAATACAGTTAAAAACCACTCAGTGTAAAGTATCAAGATGAGTAATAGGCCTATGTCAATTTCATCTTTGTTGCCAAGTCTTGGACAGGTAAGATTTTATATTTATACTTCATAAACTAAAGGCTTCATTGGCTTTTAATAAGGTATCAAACTAATCCTATTGCAGTAAATAAAGTTTTACTGTTAAACGTTTACTTATAAAAGCCCATTCATATTTATTTAAAATTTCTGTTTTGCTTTAAATGATCATGTATGTGAATCAAAGTTTTATTTTTGTGTAGCACAGTAAATGTATTTGTTACAGTGTTTCAAACGAGTAAGCTATATATAGCTTATATATATATATATATATAATATTATAAATGTCAATATGCCATTTTAATATTTCACGTTCATCATTTCAGGGGCCAGAATGCCTTTTTATTTAAAAGGAAATGTTTTTTTATTATTATTATTTAAGGAAGGACTTGTAATATATAAAAATTCAGGCTACATTTGCTTCAGTGATGCGCCTGCTTTGTATTTACTTCAGTGAATTGTTTTGACATTTCAAAATGTGTCCAGCTTTTTTCTTTGTGCAAACACTCATCTCAATAAAATTGATTTCACAAAACCAGTGATAAATACTCATTTACATGGAAGAAAAGGAGACTTGAAGAATTTCAGCATTGCTAACCTGCTGGTTTTTATGTAGATATTGTGTATTCTTCCAAAAAGTGACATAAATTTGAGGTTTCATTCATTTTCACACTGATACTTTTAAAAGAAATGTCGTTTTGTTGTTCTCAATCTAGAAGCCACACAAGAGGGCCTCAGTAAACATCAGAAGTAGCCTCAAGATGTCTAAAAATAATTGAAAAATAAAATAAACGATCAATAAAATATAAAGGTGAATTAATTGTTGAACAGAGAGGTTGAAGTTAAAATTGAATTGAAGGCAACTATGTGAGTATAAATAGCATAATTAGCTTTTGTTGTTAAGTTTTTATTGCTTTGTCAAAACAAGTCATTAGAAATAATAATAATAATAGCCCAATAATAATAATTAATTATTTAGGATGTGAATAATTAAACATAAATATAACGTATTTAATTATATTATATATTTTGTGTAATTATTATGCAATTTAGCCACACAACTTATTTTTGCTAAATTCAGAATGTTGTAGCTGACAAAATATACCGAGATAGAGAAATCCTTTGATCGTTGGCATCCTGTTCGATTGCTCTCCCCTGCCTGGATGCACAACATGGCCACGATGTGATGAGTAATCTCTGTCTGGGTCGTTAATTTTGGAACGCTAAACAAAACATTAAAAAACATCCAAACCCTTAAGAGCAATGGGTTTAACACAGAGCAGTGGTGGACCTGAGGGAGGAACAGAAGGATATCACGTCCATGGAGTAAATAACTTTAAATTTGGTGACCATCGAGCAGCTTTGCATGCTAGCTATGTTTTCATGAAGTTCTCATGTCCGCATTGCTTTAGGATTTGACAGATATGCACTGAGAGAAAACTGAGTGTGTGCGTTCGTTCGTTCGTATTTTCTATAGTATATTTGTACGGTATTAACATCTGTGGAAGCCTTTTCAATATTTAAAAATAATGCTTGGAAAGTGTCAGGAAATTGTATTCGCAGGTTCTGTTGTGCTGCAAAACTGACAGCTGCGAAAACGCCTTTTTTATTATTTGAACATTTGCGATTTCTTACATTATGGTCATACATTACATACGCTTCAATGTGTAAACGTGTTATAGTGCATAGTTTTGTAACAATGTCGTGGTCAGTAATCCTGGATTTAGGAGTAACGTAATATAAACACAGCCGCCACGTCGCTGAATAAGCTCATATTCTCTCGGATATTCATTACGTGAGGTTACATACCATTCGATGGATGTTATTAAACTTCCCATAAAACACAGCAGTGTGTACAACATAAATGAGCAGTAATTTAAATGCATTTGAAATAAGGCCCCGTCTGAAATTCCAGACCTGAATGGAATTTGTGATTAATTTCTATTCTTTTACAGATTCAAGAGGACTCACCGGCAGAGAAAGCTGGTTTGGAGCCCTTTTTTGATTTCATCTTATCCATTGGCAATAATCGTCTTGTAAGTTTGGATTTGTAAAACCTTATTGGTTATTCTTGTAATCTTGAACATTTAATCCAAATATTTAAATCAATGTCACACAAGTAATAACCTGCAAATGATCCCACTGAGTTTAGTAATCTAATATAATCTACTGTGTGTACAATTTAACAGCAATCTGGCAGTGTTTGTATAGTAGTTCTACAAATATTTAAAACAAGCTGTATTAACTAGTTTTAAGTGATCAGTGACATTCATATAATCACTGAAATGCTCAAGAATTGGGCTGTGGTGATATTCTGATTTTGCATTAATCATGTAAACGCATTAAAACCAGTTGTTATAACCTGAACCCATTATTCCACTTTCTAGAAATCTGTGTAAAACAGCATATCCGGTTTTTGTGTGGTCATGTAAACATTTTATTCAGAATATACACTTAATTTCCTGTATTTTCCAAAGAGAGGATGAAAGTGCATGTCTTAGTTGGAATAAAGAGACTTAACCAAAATGTGGTTGTTGGTGGCATTTACTTTGATTCTAATGGGTCACATGCTATCTGAAACAGAACCAGGAGAATGATATGCTCAAGGACCTCCTCAAGGCTAATGTGGAGAAACCGGTGAAGATGGAAGTGTATAGTACAAAAACCATGAGGATCCGAGAATTGGAAGTAGTTCCCAGCAACATGTGGGGTGGTCAAGGACTTTTGGGAGCCAGTGTTCGCTTCTGCAGCTTTCAAGGAGCCAATGAAAATGTTTGGCATGTTCTCGTAAGTGCTCCTTGCATTTTTTAAAGTACTTTGGCTTCTCTTTATTTTCTTTGTTTAATTATTTTGCACGCTTTGGTTTTAGGACGTGGAGCCAAATTCACCAGCAGCATTGGCCGGACTCCAGGAACATTCAGATTTTATTGTTGGAGCTGACCAGGTTCTCCAAGATGTAAGATGTGAATTATTTAATGAATGCTTGATTGTAATTCGGGAGAAAACAAATCTGTGCATGCAAGTTACTCACAATCAAGCAATGTTTTGGTTTCTCAACAGTCAGAGGATTTCTTTTCCCTAATTGAAGCCCATGAGGGGAAACCACTGAAGCTGCTGGTCTACAATACAGAGACCGATAAATGCAGGGAGGTGGTTGTCACACCAAATGGTGCCTGGGGGGGAGAAGGCAGGTAATAACCCTGTAACAGAAGGTGTAATAGTGTTATGAAGACCTGAATCAGCCATTATTTTGAAGAAATGTCTCGCACAACTGCTTCCTCCAGAGCTTGTGTGCATTTCATGAGAATGATTTTGCATTTGTAGCCTTGGCTGTGGCATTGGATATGGCTACCTGCACCGAATCCCAGCACGACCTGACAGCCCAAAATCTGAAAAAGTCAGTCCAAAAGCTTCTCCTGTGGCAGGAACGCCAGAGGAAGAACTTCCTACAAATGGATTTACAGAGGTAATTATTTACAAGACTGTAGTGTGATGTCATATTATTTAAAGGGATAGTTCACCCAGAATTCTGTCATTTATATGTATGTCTTTCTTTCAAATATACAACACAAAATGAGATATTTAAAAAAATGTCTCAGTTTTTTTTTTTGGTCCATACATTGAAAGTAAAAAAAAATAAAAAAATTGGACCCAACTGACATATCGTTTTATTTCACAGAGGAAAATAGTGCTGCACGATTTGTGGAAAAAACATAATTAAACATAATAAAACCATAATTAAAAATGGACATTTTATTGCCAAAAAAAAAAAAAAAAACAGGTCTGCTGTGCTTGTTTGTAGGATAGCACAATTTGTCCTAAATGTTATGATTCTATATAAATATAGCTTAATAATAATATTGCTAATAAGTAAAATAATAAGTAAAAATAGAAAAATTGCTAAACAAAATAAGAAATATTACTTTTGCATTTTTTTTTTTATTTTACATTACAACTGGAATATTACAGTGCTAATATTTTTGCCTTTTGCATTTACATTTTATTTTTTTGTGATTTTGGTTTTATTTTGATTAATTGTGCAGCCCTAGAAGAAAGAAATGCAAAGCGATGTGAGGGTGTGTAAATAATTACAGAAAGTTCAACTGTGGTTTGAATCTTTGGTGGATACCTACAACAACATAACTGAAATGTATATCTTCAGGTGTCCTTAATGGCGTCTAGTCAGTCAATGAGTGGCTTGGATCTTGATACCCCACTGCCACCTCCCATTCAGAGAGTCATGGATCCTGGTAAGGCTTAGTAATACGTGCTTCATCTTGAACAAAAATCATGAAAAGACATTGTAATGTATCAAAGCAATGGTTCCCCCAGGTTTCTTGGATCAGTCAGAAGTGGTCATGATGAATTCGGAGGTATCAGACATGGTAGACCGACTGGACCTATCCACTTCTTCCATTGACATGACAAACACATCCCTAGCTGTCCGAGAGGACATTGACGTATCAGGTGTCGGTAAGGCCACCTTGCTAAATTTAGATGAACAGAATTCAATGTGTGAGTCCAAGTCTAGCTGGTGAAATGTGCAAAATTTCTCTTTTTGCAGAGGAGCTTCAAGACAGTGAGGTTCCCAGTCATAACCCTGAGGAGCAAAATACAGAGGAGTATCCTGCAGTGGATTTCAGTTCTATTGCACCACCTTCAGATGTTCCTCCTCCCCTTTCTCTCCCACACCCTCTTCTTCCAAATCTGCCTCTCGATCATAGCATGCCCACAGACATGGAAACTTTGATGAATTCTTCAATCCCATCTGTGCCTCCTATAGACATCACTTCTCTGCTCATTGACCCCGCCGCCCTTCATCTGGAGTCATCTGTCCCACCAGCAGAATATCCCGTGCAGTCGAACGAGTCCGAGTCTGAGTCCGCAGCTTTCCCCTCAGAAACTGATGGTGTCAATCAGGGCTTTTCTGATGTGCCACAGTCTCTGAAGAGCAGCTTGTCTGAGGGCAGGGCAGAGGCTGTATCCCCTGACCTGATGTCTTTTGATTCCCATAATGCACATGTCAAAGATGAAGCTGCTCCTCAGTAGTATCACTACCAAGTACTACCTTGTGTCTCGCTCAACAATCATCAGGTGGTGTTTTTAATGTCTTTGTTACTGTTAGGATCAGGTGTTGGTGAATTGGTACTGAGTGTGTTTTTTTTTAAACGTTTGTGTGCAATTTACGTTTTATTTTGTGTTTAGTAGACATGATGATTGTAGGTTGTTGGAATGTGTGTAGGGCATTGTTTTAAATTGCGTAGATCTTGATTTAGAAGATAATGTTTTAATGTTACTAAGTTGAGACCTTTTTATATAGCTTGATTAATTAAAACTGCTTAGATGCCGCTACCAGTTTTAAATCCCACAAAAAGCTGAAAGGAGCACATGAAACCTTTATTTAATTGACTGTTTTAAATATTTGTAGTATTTATTTAGCTACGACACAAACACTCATGGGTTAGTGTTAAACTGAACACAGTGTAGATTATATAGAGCTAATGACAAAATATACACAAAAGGATCTTTAGAACACTGTGACAAAATAAATAATATTGTCTAGAAAAAGCATTACATTTTTGGCTTACTTCGTTAAATATTTTGGATCCTGTTTGGGTTTTATTTTGTGTTGTGGGAATGTTTAAGCAAAGTACAAATATTTAATACTGGGCAAGGGTTTTGTATTTGTTTAGTTTAGCACACTAAAATCTTCCTGGCTAATTAGATTTTTGAAATTATTTTGATGTGATTTTAGAATTTGTTAACCAAAATATTTAATTGAAATCTTTGCTACTTAGTCTTCATTCGTAGTGATTTATGTGTACTTAAGGATGAAAAGCGTAATATTTATGTTTCAAGTTTCGTTGAAAACGGTTAACACTAGAGAAACGTTGCTACAGTAAAATGTGCTTTTCATGTAATTTATTAATCTATGCAAATACGGGTATTGTATAAATGCCAATGGAATTTCTGCTATATTAATATTGATCTCTGATATCATCACTGCCACATTTAAGAATAGTGTCATACACAGGACTTTATTTTTCCTGTTTTGATGATGGGAAGAGCTAAATAATACAATACCTCTTTGAGATAACGTTCTTTATTATAATTTCTAAAAGAGTTTAAGCAATGAACAAATACTTTATATGTACAAGCAAAGTGATTCCTGATGACATCTCATTGCATTGACATGATCATGGTACGCCACAAGGGTGAGGAGACAATGTTGTTTTAAATTTGAATTTTTAGAAAAGAAATTTACAGAATACCTGTTCTTCCAAGTGTGAACACAAATGTATATTTTTGTATAGTAATGCTACTGATGCACGACATAATATTAAGTAAACAGAAAATGGTTTACTGTATACACAAACTGTACTCTTTGGGTTTCTGGGAAAATGTCAGATTGAAAAACACTGGAACCATCTACAGCAATAAAAGATCCAAAAATATAAATTGTGCTGATTGTGTTTTGTGTTGTAGTTTATACTTTTATGTTGGTTATAAAAAGTAAATCTCAAAGGGGTAGTGCACCACAAAATGAAATTTCTGTCATGTTCTCACCCTCATGTCCTTCCAAACCTGAATGATTATTTCTTCTGTGTAACGGGAAGATATTTTGAAGAATATCGTTATCCAAATGAGCAAAGTTTTGGTGACCATTCCTTCCGCTGTATGCAGACTTTTCTCAAAATATCTTCTTTTTGTTCCACAGAAGAAATAAGGTTTGAAATCACTTAAAGTACATGATAATAGAATGATATTGGAGTCAAACGTCTCTCTAATAATGAATTCAAGAGTGTTGTTAAGCTAATAATCATTGACTTTCTTTCATGAGGTAAGCTGTATAAGTGGCTTTTTTTAGTTTTTACACAACAAGGAAAGGAAAACGCACAATAGCAGGTTTTGGATGAACTAGCTGTTTACAAGTGTGATCAGTAAGAGGTTTAGGTTACTTGTGAAAATAGTCCAACAGCGATTAAATTAGTAAAAGAGCAACACAAACGTGTCTTTGTGATGTGAGGTCATGTGATGTGATCCTCCTTCATGGTGTAATTTAGAGGATGTCGGAGAGTCCGATGCCACAGCACGAGCGCTGCATGAGAGTTTAATAATGTTCCAGTCCAGGACATGTGGACCAACAACCCACCGTTTAAAACAACGAGCATCAGCGCTGTCGAGCAGCTTCAGTGACCTCTGCCTGTGTCTGGCTCTCTCTCACGGGTCTTGAGGTAAATCAGGTAGGCTACAGCAGGCTGATCTCGCGCTGTCAGAATGCCACAGTTATGCGGCCTCCTCCTCACACTTTTATTTGTTGAGGTGAGTAACACAGCATTTAAATACTTTTTAATTTTATTTTATAGTATTTTTATTTTATTTGAATTTAGTTTACAAAAACATGTTAGTTTTGTACTAAACGGATGTATTTTTATTTATAATTCACATTTTGTTGGCATGCATTTGCTCCGTCAGTCTCTGTGATGGAAATTTCTTACAATATTTTCCACACACATTCACACTGTCCATCTAGCACACAACATTGTTTATTGTTCTCAGGACTCAGACAAGAAGCTCTTTGTAGTTTATTTTCCATGATATCAGATGTAGTCTTCAACTGTCACAAAAAATAAGAAAAAACACCATTATGTAATAATATATGACCCAGGGCCACAAAACCAATCATAAAGGTCAATTTTTTGAAATTGAGATTTGTCTGAATAAATAAGCTTTCCATTGATGTATGGTTTGTTATGATCGGACAATATTTGGCTGAGATACAACTATTTGAAAAGCTGGAGGGTGCACAAAAATTTAAATACTGAGAAAATCACCTTTAAAATTGTCCAAATGAAGTTTTAGCAATGCATATTACTAATCAAAAATTAAGTTTGAATATATATTTACTGTAGGAAATTGACTAAATATCTTCATGGAACATGATCTTAATAATAATTGTTTGTGGTTCAGGGTCACATATGGTTTTCATTTAAAAGGACACAAAAAGAAAAAGGTCTGACATTGTCATAGTCATTTCTTTTTATTTACTCTTCGTGCAGTGGTTAATCTTATGTTAGTGTCAGCATAAACAGGCGATGTGAGGTAAAATGGATCCACATTTTCAGCAGTTTCTGTTTTTAATAACTGGAAACAATTTTAAACAGTTGTCTTGATAGTACTTGACATGCATCAACTGGCTAGACAGGAAAAACATGAGTGTCTTTGCACTCAAGACAAAAATGATCTGACATCAACCAATGTTGCTATTTCTTCTTCGTTTCAGAATAAATTTGTTAGTTTCATTTTACGTTTATTACCTTGTTCTTTCATGCATATGAGACTTTATTTATAAAACTGTCTCTTCATTTGCAGACAGTTGCTGAAAAAAAGTACTGTTGGTACTTTGAAGGAGATTATCCTGTGTACTTTTTGTAAGTATAATAGATAAAATAGAATTGAATAGGGCAGTTGTGGTTTTAAGGAGGGAAAAGAAAGAAGCTAGAAAAATAGGACCCAGACTAATCTTTACAAACCTCCCTTTTTACATTGTTCTTAATAGTTTCAACAGAACAGTGGTTAAAGGATTCATTCAGATGCACAGTGGAAAAAAAGAGAACTCCTTAGCTCAGAACCCCCCCTTTAATGGTTTCAATAAGAGTAATTGATCACAAGCACTCCCGTACAGCCAACCACTGACATCCACCACAGGAGGTGAGGTACAAACAATTTAGTCTTCACACCAAAAGCACAGATTAATTCTCCTGCAGCCGCAGCCCATTCAGATAATACACTATATTGCCAAAAGTACTGGGTCACCCCCTTATAATGAACATGTTTGACTACTTTAGTAATTTCTATGAGTACAAATCTTAATGTTTAAGCATATAATGATATTATAGGGAATTGTATGCTTCTAATTTTATAGCAACAGTTTGTACAGGACCCTTTTCTAGTCTAACATGACAGTGCTTCTGTGTATAAGGCACGGTTCAAAAAGACATGATTGATTCAGTCAGTGTGGAAGAACTTCTGCAGAAAGCCAAGTCCTGATCCCAGCTGAACACCTCTGGTGTGACTTTATATGCAGACCTTGAGCCAAAAACTCATCACGACCTCAAATAAACACAACCTCACGTTGTGTCAGTCACGTTTACACACACACACACATTTTCTGCGTTTTTGCATTCGTAGCATGCATTTTGATAGGAAAGGATGGGGAATACGAAAAAAAGGAAAAACACATGCGAAAATTTTGGACTCAGTGTGCAATGACCTTAAGGCTGCATTTATTCAAAAATACAGTAAAAACAGTAATATTATGAAATGTTATTACTATTTAAAATATATTTTTTGAATATATTTTAAAAGTTAATTTATTCCTGTGATGGCCAAGCTGAAATTTCAGCAGCTTCAGTGTCACATGATCCTTCAGAAATCATTTAAATATACTGATTTGGTGCTGAAGAAACATTTCTTATTATTATTAATGTTGAAAACAGTTATTTTTATGGAAACTGTACATTTTGTCATGATACTTTGATGAATAGAAAGTTCAAAAGAACAGAATTTATTTGAGATAGAAAACTTTTACAACATTATAAATGTCTTTTCTGCCAATTCACTGCTTTTGACCAATTCACTGAATCCTTGCTAACCCTGAGCTTCTGAAGGACGATTATGTCTGTGTCATAGATGCAAGACATATGAAGACTGCTGTGGCACACAATGCTGTGTTCGAGTTCTTTCTGGTCAGAAAATATGGTATTTCTGGTGAGTTGTTTTTTTCAGTTTGAAGTTTTATAATATACAAGATTTTTTGGAAATTGCATTCAAGTTGTACTTGGCTGAAAGGGTGGATCACAACATCTGTTTATTTCCCAAACCGTTTGTCCTATGTAAATTCGCAGAGAACTGGGGATATTCTTACTGTGAGATGACACTGTACCACTGTACTGACCTGGATTGGAATTTAAGTTATTTTAAGGGCTGTTTTTGATTGGTCTATAGGCTGCTGCTGATAATTGGCATTTTGTGCTGCTGCAGTACTGGGTACTTCATTCGCAGACGTGTCCACCCTTACCCTCCACTCGAGAGACCTGATTTTAATGTGACCTTCACCAGACAGCCCATCATATCAGCAGGTAATCTCTCCCTATGCCTTGGTCTTGCATACATGCATTACATGGCCTCATTCCCTGTGTGATTATTGTCTCTCTGTGTTGGTAGGATTGCGTCAGGCTGGCTTTCACAATTATGGAGACTCAGAGACTGCAGTCATTTCCACTGTCTACCCAGTGCAGACCCACCCCGGTCATGTGACTGCAGTGTATTCAGCCCTGCTGTCCCACTACAGACAGCCTCCTCCTTCCTATGATCAGGTCATGCAGGACTCGCAGAAGAAATAAACAGACCCTCAGCACAGTGACTTTTTTTACTCTATCTGTGAGTTGAAAGAAAGGAATAAAACAGAAGAAGCTCAACAACTCAGGCATGGAAGAAAACAAACAAACTTTGTACAAGTAAAAAACAAGAAGTTAAGAACACTGAAACTCCATCTTTTTCTCAGCATAAAAGACTGCTGAAGGCTTGAGGTTCCTTATCCGTGGATACAGTAAAAGTGGACTTAGTTTTCAATGTCAGGACTTAAGAATATGTTTATAAGCATAACAGGTTACACAATAGCTTTCACGTTTAAGGCAGAGCAGATCAGTTTAACAATAGCCTCAACAAACTACTTTATATTTAATCAATTTTATTTTGATGCATAGAAACATAGTGTTCTGACATTATTAAACATTTGTATTTCCTCCAGATAAAGGGCATTAAACACTTCCTGAATGCTTATGAATGTTTTTGATTGAAATCTTTTTATCACACTCATCACCCTAATAAAAGTTTTAAAAATTGTAAAACTTATTTCCATCTTTGCCTGTTTTATATATAGTATTTATTTATTTTTTATATTACTTCATAAATAACACACACAAACGTACACGTACTTTTAGGTACACCTTGCTAGTACTAGGTCGACCCAGTGCCTTAATTCTTCATGGCATAGATTCAAAAAGTTACTGGAAACATTCCTGACAGATTTTGGTCCATATTGACATGGCAGCATGATGCTGAACATCCTTGTGAATCTTCCATTCCATCGCATCCCAAAGGTGCTCTATTGGATTGAGATCTGGCAAATGTGGAGGTCATTTGAGTACACGAACTCATTGTCATGTTCAAGTAAGCAGTTTGTGACGTGTGTGTTATCCTGCTGGAAGTATCCATCACAAGATAGGTAGGCCTACGCTGTGGTCATGGAGGGATGGAGATGGTCAGCAACAGTTCTCAGGTAGACTGTGGCATTTAAACGATGTTCAGTTGGTACTAAGCGGCTGAAAGTGAGCCAAGAAAATATCCTCCACCCTATTACTTCACAACCACCAGCCTGAACCATTGATACAAGACAAAATGGATCCATGCTTTAATGTTGTTTACACCAAATTCTTTCAGACCCTAGTCACCCTACTATCTGAATGTCATTGAAGAGATCGAATTCTCACACCAGGTATCCTTTTTACCAACCTTCTATTGTACAATTTTGGTTGTAAGTGAAAATCACAGTCGATCAGCTGTTTTTTTAGTGTATACGTTGCATTGGTAACCGTTCATTACCACCACAAGGTGGCGCTGTAAAGTAATAATCTCCAGTTAATTCTGTCCCTTTAGTTCCTGGTCTAGGCTTACTAGCACTTAACCGTTGTGCTTTAAGGGGAAATCGTCGTTAAGTCATAATTTATTCCTCAGAATGATAAAATGTGTAGCAGTCAAACTGGCCTTGTCTGAAAAAGGACATTGAGAATTTTCATTCCTTTCAAGGTATTGAAGACCTAATTGAGTCTGTCTACATTATTATATACTTTGAAGAAGACAGAGCAGATCTGAATACTGCCCTACTCGTCTCAGTTTTGAACCTCAGAAAATATTACAAAAATGCCTCTGAGGATGTTCAAGATAAAACAAATAGCCAAAGAAAAAAATGATGCCTGTTTTCTGAATGATCAGATCTGAGTTTGTGTTTGATCCAGGGCTGCATTCATCCAGTCGCTCAAGACCTCCAGACATTACTGAAGTTGTGCTTGCAAAAATAATTCCTTACACAGCTGTAAATTGTGTAGCAGTCTTTTCTGAGGTGAGCATATGGGTAGCAAAATTCATTTTGAAATGTAATATGCAAGATGACAATGCAGTGTGTAAAATGGCAACGTATTTCTGTATTTAAATTTACATTTTCCCATACATATGTGCAACATTTAGTGCAAAATGAAAATTCAGTTATATCGTTAACATTTGCCGTTTTCTACACTAGTTTTAATATGTAAATTAAATACATATTGTAACGCTTTATAAGTTTAACATTTTAAATGAAATTATATTACCCAAATCGATTAGATGTTTAACATGTCCAAATAAAAACTGTAGCACAATTATCTTTTAAATGGCATTTTTCCTAAATGCATTTAGATTTTCGGGTAGGACACTTGAGATTGCATTTTCATCGTGATACCGCGTGATAATTGTAGCAAAATGCAGTGAGAATTTCAAAATGCATTCTGAGCAAAATGTGCAGCAAAAGGGTGATTTAAATGTCTTTTATTTTTCTTAAATGCATTGATACTTACACCTAAGACGTTTCAATTGCATTTTCATTAAATACCCCGCGATAATGTAGTTTAAGTCAATGTGGATTTGAAAATGCATTCCGAGCCGGTCACGCCCCCAACCTGTCAATCATTATATCAAGGCGGGGCTGGGCAACAAGACGCACAATAGGTCAACATTCACCGTAACCAAACGCTTTTCACCTGCTTCAACATCACTCACTGTTGTACACTCCGATTGATGCACATAAGCAAACAGACTGTGCAATTCTAGAGCAGCGCAGATCGCAGGGTATTTAATGAAAATGCAATTCAAAGTTTGCTTTGAAACCTCAAGTGCAATTTCAAATAAGTGCAAGTGTCAGTGTCAATGCATTTAAGAAAAATAAAAGACATTTAAATCACCATTTTTGCTACCAGTTTGCGGCACTTTTGGCTCAGAATGCATTTTGAAATTCACACAGCATTTTGCTACAATTATCAATTATTGCTACAATTATTGTCCTACCTAAATAAGTCTAAATGCAAGAAAAATGGCATTTAAATGATCATTTTCCTACAGTTTTTGCATGTTAGCATATTTGATTTCATGTTAATTTAGCAAATTATAAAGCATTAAAATATGTTTTTAATTTACATAATAAAACTAGTGTCGGAAATGTCAGATGTACATTATATAATTTAATTTTCATTTCCATTTCGCACTAAATGTTGCACATATGTATGGGAAAATGTAAATATAAATACAGAAATTCATTGCCATTTTACATATTGCAGTGTCATTTTACATTACTTTTCAAAATGAATTTTGCTACCCATATGCTTCCATAAGATCAAGAACGGCAGTAATTGCAGACCTTTATGCAACTTTTCAGTCTAGACTTAAATATTTTATGTGTTTTCTTTCATAACAAACAATAATTCAATAATTGCGTTCATTCAAAGGCCTTGTGTGAACACCACTACATGAAAAGGATTGAAACCATCTTATTTGTGCCTGATAGTTTCCATTGAATTAATTAATTAAAAACAAGTAATTATTCTTGTTCTTAAACTCTTGTTCAACAGGGTCTGGTAGAATTCAAGGATACAGGATGCTTTATAGTACAGTATCTAGATAGCTTGTGTCTTCGGCTGCATGGGAGTGAAGGAAAAGAAAAAGAAAGAACGAAACATATGCTTCGAGCCACATTTCCAGCAAGCCGCATCACTTGCAGCCTTCAGCTCCTCTCACTTATTTATAATGCAGACTTCATAAAAGTTTGAGCACAACAGAGTGCAGTGTTGTCCACGGTCCAGAATGTGGATGAGTTCAATCTCTTCACTTTCTAAACACATTCAGCACACAATGTCAAGTGGGCTCTGAGAACAGACGCCGTGAAATGTGTTTTAAAACTATAAATGTTCAAGATGAAACAATAAAGGACCGTTTAAAAAATGTTTTAAAAATGTATTCAGCCCATTGTCTGGTTCTTGTTTACTTGCTTGTCTCTACAATTAAAATCTTTTATTCAAGTTCATTCAGTTGTTAAGTTTGCAAAGAAAAGATCAAATAAAATGCGTGTACAAACAGTGCATCCGGAAAGTTTTCAGTGCTTCACTTTTTCCACATTTTATGTGGCCTTAATTCCAAAATGTATTAAATTGATTATTTTCCTCAAAATTCTGCAAACAATACCCCATAATGACAACTCGAAAGAAGTTTGTTTGAAATCTTTGCGAACTTATTAAAAATAAAAAACTTTGCATAAGTAATATATAACATAAGTATTCACAGCCTTTGCGCAATACTTTGTTGAAGCACCTTTGGCACCAATTACAGCCAATTAAAGTCTTTTTGGGTATGATGTGACAAGTTTTGATCATCATCATTTGGCAATTATCTGCCATTTATCTCCTTGCCTCTTCACCTCTCAAGCTCTGTCAGGTTGGATGGGGGCAGACGCACATTTTCGGGTTTCTCCAGAAATATTTGATTGGGTTCAAACCCAGGCTGTAGCTGAGCCACTCAAAGACATTCACAGAGTTGTCTATAATAAGCCAGCCTTGCTGTGTGCTTAGGGTCATTGTCCTCTTCTGCCCAGTCTGAGGTTCTGAATGCTCTGGACTAGGTTTTCATTAAGGCTATCTCAATATTTTGGTGCATTAAGCTTTTCTTCTACTCCAGTGGTTCCCAACCACATTCCTGGAGACCCCTAACACTGCATGTTTTCCATGTGACCTTAATCAAATACACCTGATTCAGATCATCAGCTCATTAGTAGAGACTCCAAGACCTGAATTGGGTGTGTCAGACAAAGGAGAGATGCAAAATGTGTAGTGTTGGGGGGCTTCCAGGAACGTGGTTGGGAACCACTGTTCTACTCTGACGAGTCCCTCAAGTCCCTGCAGCTGAAAAACAGCCCCATAGCATGAGGCTACACCAGCACATTTTACTTTTGGGATGGTACTCCACAGGTGATGAGCAGAGTTGGTTTCCTTCAAACGTGATGCTTAGAATTGAGGTTCATCAGACCAGAGAATCTTGTTTCGCAGAGACTGAGGGTCCTTTAGATGCTTTCCAAGTGTGTTTTCATGTGTCTTCACTGAGGAAAGGATTGAGTTTGGCCACACCGGCATAAAGCCCAGATCGTTGGAGTGTTGCAGTGATGTTTGTCCATCTGTAGGTTTCTCCTATATCCACATATGATCATGGAGCTCAACTAGAGTGAACATCAACTTCTGGGTCACCTGTCTAACCAAAGCCCTTCTCCATCCGTTGCTCAGGTTGGCCAGGAGGCCAGCTCTAGGAAGAGTCCTGGTTGTTTGAAACTTCCATTAAAGGAACACTCCACCTTTTTTGGAAATAGGCTCATTTTACAACTCCCCTAGAGTTAAACAGTTGAGTTTTACCATTTTTGAATCCATTCAGCCGATCTCCGGGTCTGGCGGTAGCACTTTTAGCTTAGCTTAGAATAGATCATTGAATCGGATTAGACCATTAGCATTTGGTCATCAAAAATGACCAAAGAGTTTAGATAATTTTCCTATTTAAAGCTTGACTCTCCTGTAGTTACATCGTGTACTAAGACCGACCGAAAATAAAAAGTTGCGATTTTCTAGACCAATATGGCTAGGAACTATACTCTCATTCCGGCGTAATAATCAAGGAACTTTGCTGCCGTACCATGGATGCAGCAGGCGCAAGGATATTACGCAGAGCCTGAAAGTAGATTGGCATCTATGAAAATCAATTGTTCTCCGTGATGTTCAGAAATAAAACTACAAACATCAAAGAACACGGAAGAGACAATGTGTTGCACTGAAGGATAACCAGCTGTCAAGAAATACACCAAATTCTCCAAGGTAAAATAAGTACCTATTTATTAACATGAATTTCAAATTTACAAGTTTAACACAGAAAACAAGAGTACATTTGAGCATTCATCTTCTCATCCATTAACACTTCCTCAGTCTGACCTGTGAATACTCTATGCTAAATGACAACACGCCACCGAAGAAGAAAATAAGACTCATGCATCTTTCTCATTTGCAGAGATTGCCAAGTGTTTCAAACATAGGGCAGAGCACTAAAATACTATCATCTGCAATTTCTTCAATGAAACAAATAAGACAAACATTTCTCAATGCAAGCACTTTGTACAAATCAAATGTCACATCTAAATGAACAAACCTTTATGTACACTGAGGTAAATGATCATATTTGTCCAAAGGAGGTATGCTTTGACATGAATTATTTTTGTGTTTTGCACTGTAGTGTTTTTTTAAAGTGATGTTTCCGCTCATGTAAGAAGCACTACATGTACACCAACCACAGAGTAGGCACTCAATGTAAAAAAGGCTTCTGGAATGACAAATATATAAAGTAAACTGAATCTGAACAGCAAGATTTGTTTGCACATAAACCATAAATTTAGAAGAACAAAGGTATGACTTTAAAATGCAGAAAATAAGTTACAAATACAGATCCGTTCTGGTTTTCGACGACTGGAAATACCAATAATTTGTGACTTTGCAGAAATCTTTATAAAATCGAGGCACTTGTATTGCATCATGCACTGGAGAACACAGTGAGATTGCATAACATAGTGTAAGTGTTCCTGGCTGCATCCCACATTATTTCCTGCATTTTTGCATTTAGCAGGAACTCATTCATTCATGCAGTTAATGCCAATGTGGGTTGCAGAACATTTTGGTGCAATTACAGTGTGACCCACTTTTAACTGAATGTTTAACACGGCACCAAAGTGACCGTGGAGTCATATAGTACGATTTTTTTATGTTTTTAAAGAATTATTTTATGCTCACCAAGCCAGCATTTATTTGATTCAAAATACAGCAAAAGCAACAATATTGTGAAATATTTTTACAATTTAAAAAACAGCTTATTCTATTCTGCTTATCTATTTAAATATATTTCAAAATGTAATTTATTCCTGTGGTGCGCAGCTGAATTTTCAGTCTTCAGTGTCACATGATCCTTCAGAAATCATTCTGATATGCTGATTTACTGTTCAAGAAACACTATTATTATTATCAATACTTAAAACAGTTGATTACTTTTTTCCAGGATTCGTTGATGAATAGAAAGCTTTTGTACCATTATACACTATACCATTCCAAAGCTTGGAGTCAGTATTTTATTTTATTTTATTTTGTGGGGATTATAAAAATTAATACTTTTATTTAGCCTGAAAAACTCTACTCAGCTGTTTTCAACATAATAATAATAAATGTTTTTTTTCAGCAGCAAATCATAATATTAGAATGATTTCTGAAGGATCAAAATACAGTTTTAAAATACATTCAAATAGGAAACAGTTTTTTTAAATAGTAAAAATATTTCACAATTTTACTGTTTTTGCTGTACTTTGGATCAAATAAATGCAGGCTAGGTCAAATCTTACTGTTCAAATACTTTTGACTGGTAGTGTATACATATAAAATATGTACACTGACACTTTAAAGTAAATGACAGCAAAAACATTATAATAAATAAACCCATGAAAACTGAAAATATTTGAGCTGGAGAGGTTCTAGAGAAATCTAGACATTTGTTTCATTCATTGACTGTAACATTCTGAAAGCTGCTGGTGATTGTTGGCATTGTGTTTCTAACAAAAATCCAGAGTGATGGGGAGAAAAAATCAATTATTCTTATTTAATTATTCAGTTATTATTATTAGTCATCAATTATTAATTTCAAACTTGTATGTCTTTTGCTCATCTTTGACACAAATATATGTTTAATAAAGCAAAATTCCATTTAGTCCATTTTACTGTAACGTTGACGCTTCAAAAGTTTATTGACATTGTAAAAGAAATCCTCAAGAATCAAGCAATTTACTTCAAGTCTTCTGTAAAGACACAATCGCTTTATATGAAGAACATTATGATTTATATGGATTTCTTTTATAATCTCATCATGAACTTTTTAAAGTGTCAAACCTTTGGTTACATGGATTTTCAAAGGAGGGACTGAAATCTCTCAGATTTCATTAAAAATATCTAAATTTGTCTTAAGTCTTTAAGTCTTATTAGTTTGAAATGATATGATGGTGAGTAACTGATGAAGATTTTCATTTCTGGGTGAACGATCCCTTTAAAGCAGCCTGGTTAACATCACATCCTCATCCTCAAAGAATGTCTTTGGTACACAGAGATTTCCACCTGACTTGACTGTTAATAACACCCCAGAAGAGCCTTTCAGTTTTATATTTGGCTGTAGAAAATAAAAACTGATTTCTTTAAAATGTCTGCAGACTGTCTAAAAAGTTTTGAGATCACATTCATTGACTTTTAGCACTCATACCTTCCAGTTATGAAAAAAAATCAATCATTAAAGGAGCACTTATTGCTTAGCTTGACCAAATACAGACACACAGAGTTACACAATACATCCACGAGATTGCGCTCAAAAACTGGTGCTCAACTATATGCATGAGGTCACAATCTATATGGTGTATTTTACTGATCTGAATGAATCTGGCTCCATAAAAACAGCACGTACAGCAAAACTGGATAACTCAACCCGAGGAACATGTACAGACTATATGCACAGACAAAAATACAATAGATACAATAGACATAGTTAGCGTCTTTCTGAGCTACATGTGTCCATGTTCTCTTAAAGGGATAGTTCACCCAAAAATAAAAATTCTGTCAATAATTACTCACCCTCATGTTGATCCTAACCTGTAAAACCTTTGTTTATCTTCAGAACACAAATTAAGTTATTTTTGATTAAATCCGAGAGCTCTCTGGCGGTAAGGCTATTACCACAATCAAGCCACAGAAACGTAGTAAGGACATCGTTAAAATGGTGGCTTGATCGTGGTAGGACCCTTGCTGTCTATGCAGGATTTTGAAGGACATGAGTGAGAGTAATTATTGACAGAATTGACATTTTTGGATGAACTGACCCTTTTAAGTCTCAAAGGTGCATGAATGAACTGTAAATACTACAGAAAAATATAATTGGATCTTCATCACGGCATCACCATCCTTTCAAATGTGCATAAAAACACACATCCTTATTACATTAATGCAGATGTGCTGTAGCTAACTTGGCCTTTGTACAAATGGCTTTTGCTGACTAACCCAGTTTTCTGGCTGTCCCTTCAGGCTCGCTCTTGGTCTCTGGAAAGAGAGTACAGTGAAGTCGCGAGCCGCGTTATGAAACCACGTCCACATAATCAGGTGAGTCTTTGCAGTTGCTGCTACAGCAATCAGCAGAATCTTATTCTTTTTAATTTTAATGTTTTCTTCAACTGATGAGTTGTTTGCAAACAAGTGCTTGGGGTAAATCCAATGTCGGTTGTAAAGAAACGTAGTGACTTGATACCTATAAAGATCCTTTTTTACCAAATATGGTAAACAGGACTGTTTCAGAGCAGTGGCACTTCCTGGGACAAACACTGCAGCACGTCATTATGTACAGTATTTGTTTCTGTGTTAATCTACACGTGAATATACAAGCATACAAGCAAGTCAGATATGTACATCTATAGACAACAGGCTATATACAGAAACAAGTCCAAAAGGCTTAAGTCCAGTTTGAAAAGCACATCAATGACACCAATCTGGCCATCTGTGGTTGTTTGGTGACTCACCAGATGAAGCATGGATGGTAAAGTTTGTCTGAGGTGGTCTTGCATGATGAGGAGGTATCTGTTCATGGACAACAGTGAAACAGCACCAATCGTTTCTGGTCCCTCGATTTTCCTGATTGAAGTAAACCTCCACACCGGATGTAGGTCCCTCGCTGTCCTCTCTAGATAAGTGGAGAGAGTGGATAGGCAGTGTAAAGATGATGAGAGTTTTGCTCTAGAGCTTGATGCCTTCTTGTTGACTGAGCTGGGATAGAGACTTTTTCACACGCAGCGCGGTGAGGCGAGCGCCTCCGTTGGCGTACCAGCACTCCCTCATGATCTTTGCCATCACACGCAGGGCCTGCGGGCAGGAGGAGAGAGATGCTATCACAGGTATAATTATTATTTAAATTATACACTTTCCCTAACCCTCTTTTGCATCTCTTGCATACATGCACAGAGAGAATGACTGCTAAAACTACTGAGCTTTCCCAGCCATATATTGCTGTTACCAATCATTTAATTATTCGGCATTGGTGAAAGTCGGGAAATCTTTATGTGTGTCCATATGCACTGACACAGTGTAAATCATGATGTCCGGTTCTGGATCTTTTGACTGAGCAAGTCAAAAAGACTCACAAAACACTCTTTGCACTCATGACTGGCAGTTTGAATCAGACTCAATGTGAATCGTTCAAAGTCTTTACTGAGTCTTTTTTTTTTTTTAATTCAAATTGAACTGGGAATTGTTACTACGATGACAATTTTGAGATTTACATCAGTCCATTTACTGTTGTTGATATGACAGCATGTAATTAAAGATAAATATTCATGAGTTAGTACTGATAACTAATACTCAAACTATTAACAGTTATTTTTGTTATTTGAAAAAAAGCTGAAATTAATATAAATATTAAAAGAAGAAGAAACATTTTGCCTTGGCAATTGAATAAAACTAAGTAAAATAAAATAAGTTGAAGTACTAAAATAACCAAAATTTAAATAGAATTAAAAATGATAGAAAAACTACTAAAAATGGCAAAAGCACCTTACAATAACAAAAAGAAGAGGCGATCTGAGAGAATCGCCGATGCGTTGCCGAAGCCGTGAAATATTTAGCATTCTAAATATATGGAGATTCACATTCCTGCTGTGTGAAATGAGTTCTGACTGAAACATACATTGGCGATGACCTACAACCAATGAGAGAGCAAGATACAGGGCAGTGGAAAGTTCGGGGAGGACTTTTTTGTGTTATTATTATTAAGCAATTAGACATGTACAAACAAAATGGCAATATCAGTATACTTTTTGCATTAGAAATTAGAATATACAGAACAGGTGCATGAAGAAATATAATATATATATAGAGAGAGAGAGTGAGAGATAGAGAGAGACACATACAATCAAAAAATAAATGAAAAAAAATGTGGCCAGGGTTTTTTCCTGTAAATCATTCTTCAAGGACAAAAGATTTATTGCATTTTTTTTCTTCAAAACTTTGAGGGCTTTTGTAGCTCATACAATTCACAAAACGTTGGTTTCACTTTCAAGTACTTAGATTTGTGTATATAAAATTTTCCCTGCAGAAGTAGGCTATGTTACAAAGTCGTCTTTGTTATTGTTTGTTCGGGGAGGACTTATTATAGACCACAATATCAGTTTGATCTTGCGTGATTTCCTTATCACTTCTCATGTGCGTTTGGTTATGAAATGTAGTTTGCAGACCAGACAGAGTTGTCGGCGATTCTTCCTATTGTAAAGTCATGCAGTGTGTAACCTCCTGTCGCCGCTCCATTGTGCAATGTGAACACAGCAGCAACTGAATCCCACCCCAGATAGTGTGCAGTGTAAAAACAACGATGATCTGATGATGTTGAAAATCATGCAGTGTGAACTCGGCATTAGCGAGACATGCAAAATATGCATAGCAGGGTGGCGCGAGGACTGGAATTGGGAACCGTGCTGGCTACATCATGTGTCATTCACCGGTGAGAAAACTTTATAGTACAGTTAGTAAATGTAATATAATACCAGGATGTAGGGTTTGAAATTAAAGGTGCTGTAGAGTATTTAGTAGAGTCAAAAACTTACATACAGCACCTTTAACTGTGGTTAGTGGTTTTCTAAATTTACTAGCCACTCATCATTTTCACTGGCCACAATTTTGTTGTTGGGAAATTATGTTTTATATGACTTAATACTGCATACAAAAATGTATTGATTTCCAGGTCATTTTTGACCTATTTAAACGGCATTTGATTTTTCCCTAACCATATTAAATGCATGCATCATCTTGTAACATTTGGACCAATCAGACACACAACTATTTGTTATATTTAACAAATAATCTCTTATGCCCCCTCACCTAACCAAAAGGCCAACTATGAGGGTCTGTGGACCCTTCCCCCCGAAATGCTTCTAACACCTAAGAAGGTAGAACAGGGCCCTGGTTTCATGGCAACCCATCTGATAAGACTTGTTTTATTGCTCAATGGAATGCGGGTAGAGCAACACTTCCTCTTAGGAAAGACACATTACGTCATAAAATGTAATCTTCTCTAATTAATTAATAGAAAAACCATTCTTTAAAGTAAACACATATCTTCATGGCATTGTGTATATTATTACTGTTCTTGTATATGTTTTTGTGTATTGTACACCATTTTATGCATGCTTATGATAGATCACTAGTTAATATCACTCTAGCTGTATAATGTTAAGTCTATCAATTCGTCTTCGGATGATCTAATTGAGAGTGAATATTACATGTTGATACCTACGCAACATATTAGTGTCTTAAGAATCTTTAGAAGTTTGTGCATTAACCCAGCTGAATTACCTATGCAAATTACCATGTCCAGAGACAAAGAATCGTAAAACTTTCCCTCCAAAAATCCAGGACTCCATTGGGTATTTGACACCCCAGAGGTGTGACCTCTATAGCAGGTAAAGCTCTCACTTCAGAGACGCCCCGGCAGTCTGCGGTTTTGTTAGATCCTAAGAGCATGTGAGCTAGAACTTCTTCTGGACACTTAAGTTTTGTGCCAGGCATTGCAGCCTTGTCTTTCCATTCAACCAAGCTCCTTGGACCTCAGCAGATCTCTTTCTTAGCTCTTTTTCCACTCACTACTTGCAAGAACATTTCTACCTCAGACCATCTTTGGAATTCATCACTCTTCAACCCGGAAGAACGTGATCAGGAGTCCAAAACTTTCAAGCCATTAAGACTTTCATCTGAGACTGCATTCCGGACACTCGACCCGACCAAAGGCAGTGCAACTATAACGTTTAACTAACAAAACAGAGGTTTAGTATAAGTTATAGACCCCATTATAAATGGTGCTGATGGTTTTACTCAGGTGGTTAAATGACTTTCTCCATAACTGCATTCTCTGGTTTTCCTGATGGTTTCATCCATCAACTCTCATTAGCCCTTTCCCATGTATGAGTGATTGTATGTTTGTTTGTTAGTTAGACTAGTCTGCATTAGTGTTTAGTTAATAAAAGTTGTGTGCACAAATTACATGAGTTTCTGATTCTGCCTTGCATATTAAATGTCACTTTACGATTTTGACCCATGCTCTAATGCATTAATAGGAAAGTATTTTCTGTGGCCAAGGAAATATCTTTCTTAGCGTTGATACAAACTTACACTGATTGTTCGCTGGACGGACAGATCAGCTGATGGCAATTCATTCTGCAAAAGTTATTACTGTCAGCCGATATAAATAATTGTAATTAATCATAATTAATTGTAATTATTTATATTCAATTCCCTTTTGAGCTTATAAATTGTTACAATCTTTCATATCAAACTCTTAAATTTCTTAATAATTTCACTTAATATAGTAAGATAATATAGGGCTGTTACCAATCATATGAAATTAGTATCTACAAAATCGATCTTTCCACTGCAGGAGAAACAGAAGTTACCGGAGCGGCATTCAGATGCATTTACACCGACAGTTCAATGTAGCTGAAATATAGCTATATACGAATGCATTTACACTGCATGCAAAATTATAACAGCATAAATAATGTTGTGAGCTCAGTGTTTTAAAATATATATATTTTTAATATACAAATATGAAATGTTGGAAAAAAATGCAAAGATAAGCGACTATGAAAGTAAACCGCCAGTAGGTGGCAGCAAGTGACTTAATGAGTCATTGAAGCATGCCTTCAAACGATTCGTTCAGACCGCTGATTTAGTCAAGAATGAAGCAAGTGCCTGTCCTTATGAATGGATCACTGAATCATTGACTCAAATGATTCAAAATTCAAAAATGCCAATCATTTATTAAAATACTGCCGTGTGTTGCTCAAGACTGTTCTGCTGTGATCTTTGTTTGGAACTATTTTCATTAACCAAATGGAGCAAAAACAGTCCACGTTGACAATATATCCTTTCAATAAAAAAAATAAATATATATATATATAAATATAAAGGTTATATTTTTAAATATTTAATTTAAAAATATAACCATTTGTTTTAACTCTTGTATGAAATGTCAAATTTGCAATCGTGGTTTTTAGGGAACTTCCCTCTCTTGGTCGTGTCATGTTGGTCGTAACAAGGCTGTATGTTATAAATATAAAAACTAAGGTACATTTTTATGTTTCTTCTGTGTGCAGTTGCGTTCATTTGTTTTGATTTCTCCACAAGATTTTCTCACATAGACTGCGTGAGCTTCAACTGTCGTGACCTTGTAGTTACTGATTATCCATTATCAATCGCCGTTTACATGGAATGTAATACAATCAGAACCATTCTCGCCGAAATTTCGGTGCAATAGATGATTTAATCAGATTAGTTGTCTGGTCGGACAAGTAAAATTATCTTATTTCACTTGCTCCTTCAAAAAATCACCTTGTCCCGGACAAGCATTAATGCCGAGTAGAGGTCTGTATTCCCGCGGTTCCCAAGGGAGAGATTTCTTGCGATGTGGGATTAAATTCCCGAATAATACGCGGTAGCGGTTGGTAACTCTGGTGTAATTTGAACGGGAGCGGGCGGTCTAACAATATCCTGTTCCCGACATCCTTTCAGAACAGCATATGTGAGCTTTATTCTCATTGACCACCAGTACAGCCTGCACTCATGACTGTTATGCACACGCTGCACACATGAACCAGTGCTTTTTGCATCACGTGTTTTATTTGCGGGGTCTGTGCGCGCAGCATGTGCTTAACAGTCCTCAGAGCAGGCTGCAGGTCCTCAGACAGTACAGGCAGGTTATCGATGAGTGACAGAGCAGAATAAGGATGGAGCAAAGTGTGGATGTGCTGTCCTTGAAGAATGTTCAACTCGTTTTTTAAAAATATTTTGAATAGCCTATAAATTGAAATGACAGATGTCGTATTTATCTATTTTTCTCTGAGACACTTTTCCTACTGTGTTAACAGCAAAATGTTAAACGAATTTAGTATTTTGACAAGACAAATAAAAGAGCTAATAGGCTATTTTGTACAACCTACATTTTTTTGCTCTGTAACACTTTTTTCCTATTGTGTTGTAAATGATAAACAAATTGTATCCTGACTAGACGAATAAAAATAAATACATTTTTGTACAACATTTTTATTTTCTTTTGTACAACATTTTTATTTTCTCTGTGACACTTTTTTTCCTACTGCGTTGGCAGCAAAAAGTTAAAAAATTTTGTGTCTTAAGATTTTGCTGTCAATAAATTCAAGACTCTTGACAAGACGAATAAAATAACAAATACAATTTTGTGCAGACTACACTTTTATTTGTTAGTCTGTCTCTTTTTCTTTTAGGAGCGGAAATGTGATATTCTGGAAAAGAGATCTACATTTAGGGGGAACGGTCGGGTCGGGTCGGGAAGAAACTTATTCTATGCAGACAGCGGGTGAACAAAGAGTGAATATATGGCGGGAGCAGGTGAGTGTGGAATATAACCTCACAGTAAAAAGTCGAGCTCTGTTACTCTATATAAAATTCAGCCTGCTAAAGTGGCTAGTGAGAGTAACCGTTACCCACCACAGCTGAAATCCACCCGAATTTGGCGGGTGTCAAGCCAGTAGCCCCTCACTGCTGGATCCACATCTAGGGGGTGGAGATGGATAGGTTTAGGGGTGGGGATGGGTGAGTTTAGGGATCAGGGGGTGGAGACGGGTAGGTTTAGGTATATGTAAGGTGGGAGGAGTTGGATCTAGATCCAACCATGCCCCCTGGATCTTGTGTTCTACAGTGAGGTCCATCTCTGTCAAGCTCTGCCAGGATGGAAGATCAGGTTGTTGATGTTTGTCTGCGCTGATGACGTACCCTGTCTGCGTGAACAGGGTGCGCAGAAGTATGCTAATACATACGTTGACAGGCAGATAGGAATAGTAAAGGCTAGAAGGGATACGTATGGCGCTACTGGGCATGCGCACATCAATACAGCGTAATTTTTGTCACACTGTACAACAATAGTTTCTATTTTTTAATTCCTGTAAGGGGTAGGGTTAGGGTAGGTGTAGAAGTTAATAAAACACAATCTAATAGGTAAACAATTAATTTCATTGTTCATTTCCGGTTGGAGCTGTATCCCTTCTAGCCACAACCGGTAGAAACCCCATTTAAAACGCTCGGACTGAGTGTTTGGATTGGACGAACATTTCTTGGTCCTACGCCTTCCACAAAATATATAAATACATTTAGACAACTTAACTTAATGATTGCTATTGGGATGTGTAGAGACTTTCAACCAGCATAACAAAAAATGTTTCAAAAGACAATCACCTTTAAGCACCTTAGATGAAAGAAATCATTGCATTTAGTCGCTTTTGAAAATCCTGAACATTTAGTTGGGTTTTTAATGCAGAGAGCATGAAGCATCTGCTGTGGCCTTCTCTCATCCTTTTCATCACACATCACCGTCTAGACAGCTTTTTCTATTAAACACACCTGTGCATACAGAAAAACGAATGAATGAACTTTAACTCAGGTGAACTCAGAGTTTAATAAGCTTTTGAAACAGATGGACTTTCAGAAAGTAATCCACGTGAATCAGCACTTTGAAGGAGCGAGCACTATTGTTGCTCTCGATATGGCCTCCAATGTGGTGGACGGCTTACGTATATCGACCCATAGAAACAGCTGCTAAGAGGGCGTCTACCTATACATATCTATGGGGACATGCCCATGACTGGTGACGATTTGCCCTAGCATAGATCCTGCCCTGAATGAGCCACACACAGTCCACCATATTTAAATCATTGGCTAAAACAGCTAGTGATATGTGTCAGCTACGTAAACATAATAGCTGTTATACGCAGTGGATTATGATTTTATTCATAAAGGGAATGTGTCCAAGAAAATAACTAACTTTGTATATGTTTGCGCAAATCATCACGAGACTGCTTTGCAAACAAGGGTCATTAAAACGCAGGACTTGCAGGAAGTTGATTCTCAAAGATGGATCAATACCAACTGTTTGTGATCCAACTTCACATTCAGGACACATAAGTACCTCACTTTGTATTTTGTTAATGTTTGCAAATCACCTTTTTGAATGTGCCTTTTAACACCGGAGCTATGTTATTTTTATTTTTAACCCGAAAATGCTCACCATCAGTATAATTAATAAGCGCCCCTTAAAAAAAAAAAAAACTTCTTAAAAATAAGTAATGACATAGTTCTAGTCTCTGTGAATACAGTCAGAGACAATAGTAGCTTTAGCCACATTAGCCGTACAGCCAGGATTGGGAGGGTTACTTTTAAAATGTATTCCATTACAGTTACAAATTACTTCATTAAAAAATATTCAGTAACGTAATCAAGTACCACAATATAAATACGGTAAAAGTACCACAATATAAAAGTAATGTAATCTGATTACTTTTGGATTACTTCAAGTCACATATGTAAATAAAGTCAAAAAGGCAACATCAAAGCACTTTTATTTAATTATGACTTTACAAATAAAACTAATAACAACTATAGTAAAAAGTATTTGAAACTATTACAAATCGTGTCTTGTTTCACCATGTAGATATTACAGCCTGTATGTATGTATATATGCAGACATCTAGTGGCTATACAGTTTAATATTACAATTTTATTATTATTTTTTTATTTATTTCTTTAACATGTACAAGGAAAAAATAAATATAGTTTATACATAAAAAATAACACCATATACATATTAGTCTATTTTAAAATAAGCCTACATGTTGAAATGTATGTGAAATGCTGTGATCTTTATTTCATTGACTGATCCTGGGTGTGGGGATGTGTTAAAAGAGACACACACTCAAAAACAGCGTGTTTTTGCTCCTACCCAAAAAGGGAAATTTTGGTATAATGGTATAATAAATGATATGTGGGGTATTTTGAGCTGACACTTCACAGACACATTCTGGGGACTCCTGAGACTTAAATTACATATTGTAAAAAGAGGTATAATATGTCCCCTTTAACCTGATAACGTTTGCCAGAGCGACGGCGCACTGAAGCGTTTTTTTCCCCACTAGTTTAATGTTTATGAATGAATTTAACGTGAAAGAATATCATTAATCTTGACAAACTATATATCATTCTGAAGGTCTAAGCCTCATGCATCGACGACAGATCGCTGTTTTTCGATGGAAAATTTATAAGGAATGTATTTGCTACATTTGTGTAAGCAGTACACATCAAAACATGCAGAATAAAAAAGCAGTACGTACCAGATTCATTGTAATAACGAGCCACAAACGCGTCCACTGCTGAAATCCCAGTTTAGTTAGAGAGGTAAGGGTCCACACAACAACATCCCAGCGAGCACTTTTAGTCCAGTGAAACAATAACGTTGTAATAAGGATGAATATTCCTTTGTTTACGTTTCATTTCTTCGGGAGAGTTATTGTTCGCGTAAATTACACTCAAAAACAGCGTATTGGTGGTAAAAAAACAACACGGTGTTGTAGCATACAGTTTTACAAACAGAATGAGACTGTCCACGGAAAAAAAAGTCTAAGATAAGCGGAATATAGTTTATTTGAATTTGGCGCACTCTCCTGAAAGCGTGACGCACGCTGTGACGCAGCTGTCATCTGAGCGAGGCGTAACTTAGCGATCTGCTTTATCCATAAAAAACTTTATTTTTTTCTTTTACATTTTTGTGTGTGGGGAATGTGGCTGTATCTGCATGATTATCATATGTATGGACGCACATCAGCGTGTTTATTACCGACTCTATGACGGCTATCATTGTGATTCATTGATCAGCTATTATTGATTATATGGCCCATCTGTATGATTATCATCTGAATGGAAGCACATCAGCGTGCGATTACTGACTGTATGACCATGTCTGCCAATATCACTTCATGTCTGGCAATCAGAATACTTCAGTATACATACTATATACAAAGCATTTTTTTTCTATTTTTTTTCCCTTTTTTATTACTCAAATAATTATTTTTTTATTTTTTAGTGCTCAAATAAATCACTTATATGATGTCTAAAATTCTGTCTATTATTTTATAATTGAAAAACTATGCAGGAATATGTATAATGACTGAAATAGCTTGTATAATTCTGCAATCCATTTGGTGGTTATTTTTCCTCAAACAGGGGGGTGGGGGGACTATAAATAGTTTCAGAAAAAATATTGCAGGAATCTCATTTTTCATGGTATCTTCTTCAAATTTGAAATATAAACTCATATGACATGTGGCATTCAATCCATTACCTTGGATTGCTCCAGGACTTATTTCATGTATTTGTATATGAAATAAAAAAACATTCAGTGTGGAAAAATATTTTTCAAGGCACGTCAGTGTCTATAACTTTTTATCTTTTTGAGCATTATCAACTCTGCATGATGGATAGTAAAGCCTAGAGTGTCTTCTTTCCAAAGATACCTAATTTGTTTGTGTAGCACACTTCGTCACGAACTGTTACCATTTTAATTTAGGTAGGTTATTTTCACCTGTGAGACCCAAAATGGGAGGCGAAGGTTAACAGGTTAACTAAAACTGGAATTATAAAAATAGTTTTCATTAACTGAAATCAAGCTGAAACAAGATAAGTATTAGATGGAAAACTTGCTGAAAATTAAAAATGTTGCCTTGGCAACTAATCAGAAAACAGCCTTTTAATATTGGTGTTACGGCTGGTGCTGTTTTGTGGTGTTGTTTGTTGTTTTTTCTCTTGACTTTTTGTTTCTCTGTTGTTTGTCTTTACTTTTACTTTTTTAGTGCTACGCCATTGGTCCTGCTCCCTGCCAATCATCGTTGGAGGAGATGATGTCATAATGATGTCCTAATTAGTGACCAGCTGGATCTATAAAAGGAAGACTCTGAGACAATGTGGAGATGTGAACACCGCAAAGGAGACGCAGAGGGGTTTAGCTGCTCGGTTTTTCGAGGAAGCAGCGAGTTTGGATTTGACAAACGCAGATCAAAAGGACGAAACAGTCGAAAGAATCGCTCGAGATACACTCGGCGTTGGTAGGAGTGATGACAAAGTCTCATCGATTACTCGTTCTTTAATGATGAGAAGACAAGGAGCTACATTGAAAGAGATGGGAAAACACGGAAAAGCAGTGATAGCAGCGGCGGGTAGGCAAAGCTGTGCTGTGAATGGGCCAGAATGGGGAGAATCTGATGAGACTGAGAGTGAAGATCATATGGAGTTTAATCAGGAAATGAATAGACAAGTAGATAAATGGGGAAGTGCGACTGTAAAAGTGGGGTCAAAGAAATTTAAAAAGATTATGAGCAATTCTGATGAAAGGAATGGTAATATGGAGGGGGAGGATGCTGAATTCAAGGTAATACTTAGATTTAGTGAAGAAAAAGGAGTACATGACATGAGTCCAGTGAAGTTGACTACAATATTGAAAAATCAGATTGGAGATGTCAATTTGGCTAAAGTTTTGAGAGATGGGAATTTACAAATGATGTGTATAAATGAAGAACAAAGAGAAAGGGTTTGTAGAATGAAAGCGATAGGAAGACATAAAGTGATAAGTGTGAGTCGTGTGGAGAAGAGATACATGCGGAATAGAGGGGTGATTTGGGGGATACCTGTTGATGTTAATGTGGATGAAATAAAAGCAAACTTGAAAGGAGGAAAATTGAAAAATGTAAGCAGATTACAAAATTTTAAAAATGGGAGAAGACAAGACAGTGAAAGTGTGCTGCTGGAATTTGAAGATGAAATGCTTCCAAACAAAGTAACATTAGGATACGTGTCATATAATGTGAGAGAGTATGTCCCTAAACCTTTGAGATGTTTTAACTGCCAGAAGTTTGGGCATACAGCTATGAATTGTAAAGAGAAAAGGTGCGCTAGATGTGGTGAGGAAAATGAGTATGAGAAATATAGGAGAGAAGTACAACTGAAATGCTGTAACTGCGGAGGGATTCACAGTGTGGCGTATGGAGGATGTGAAGTGATGAAGAGGCAAGGTAGAGATTCAGCAGATTAGAGTACAAAATAAGATCTCATATGCAGAGGCTGTTAAGATGGTAAACTACAGGGATGAGAGAATGTTAGGCAAGACAAATGGAAAACTGAACAATAATCATCAGGAACAGACAAAAGATGTCTATAACTTAATTAAATAATTTGTCAGAGGCGGGAAAGCGGGGGAGGGAAGAGACTAGAGATGCATATCCAGAAGCACTAAGAAGAAAGGAAAGTACAGAGGATGCTATGGATACCCCATTTACATTAAGAGAAATGAATCGTGCAATAGATAAGTCAAAAGTAACTGCCCCAGGAAAAGACCAGATATGCTATAGTATGTTAAAGCATTTAGGATTTTTAACTCAAATTAAACTTTTAGGATTATATAATAAGGTCTGGGTAGAAGGCAGATTACCTATAAATTGGAAAGAGTCTATTATTATACCTATAGCAAAACCAGGTAAGGACCCTACAAATCCAGCGAACTATAGGCCTATTGCTCTCACGTCGCATGTTGGGAAAATAATGGAAAGGATGATTGTAGAAAGAATGACTTTTTATGTAGAAAATAAGGGTCTTTTATTGCTTTATCAGAGTGGTTTTCGGAAAGGACGGGGAACAATGGATCCTGTGGTTTGTTTGGAAACTGAAATTAGAAAAGCTCAAATAAAAAAGGAGTCTGTTATGGCAGTTGTTTTAGATGTAGAAAAGCCTATGATATGGTATGGAAAGAGGGATTATTGATTAAATTATATAAAATTGGTATTAAGGGAAGAACTTTTAATTGGATTAAAAGCTTTTTATATGAAAGGTATATTCAGGTTAAAATTGGTACTTCAATGTCCAATAAATTTAGAGTGGAAAATGGGACTCCACAGGGTAGTGTGATAAGTCCGTTGCTTTTTTCTATCATGATAAATTATGTATTTTGTAAAATAAAGTATGATATCGGGAAGTCACTGTTTGCTGATGATGCGGCCCTTTGGAAGAATGGCAAGAGTTTAACACTAATTCAAGAGAAAATGCAGGAAACTGTAAGAGTGATTGAAGAATGGTCTTATTCATGGGGTTTTAAATTTTCAGCAGAGAAGACAAAGATGATGGTTTTTACTCTGAAGAGGGCTAAGGACGCGAGGATTTTGATGTATGGAAAACAAATTGAACAGGTAAATAACTTTAGGTTTTTAGGGGTAATATTTGACTCCAAAATAAACTGGGCAGAACATGTAAGAAAAGTAGAGGAAAAATGCAAGAAGATTTGAAATATAATGAGGTGCTTAATTGGGTCAGAGTGGGGCGCTAGCAAAAGGGCATTGAGAGATGTATATGTTGCTTTAATGAGACCAGTGATAGAATATGGAAGTGTAGTGTTTAGATCAGCGTCGAAAACATCATTAAAGAAACTAGAAGTTCCTCTTCAGGAACTCGAGCTGCGTCAAACGACGCTTTGGGGAACGCCTACAGCGTAACCGGCTCTGAATACCAATCAAATCTGTCCAGAAATGGGAAGGGACGTCACGGGCGAGGTGACGTAATGACCAGCTGGTACAAAAGCACGTGCGGTGAAACCGGCATCAGCTTTTTGTCATTCAGCGAAGCGCTCTGTGACTGGTGAGTCCTTTTTACCGTTGTCTGTCTGTTTGTAAACATGTCAAAGCGAAGTGGAAAAAAAGAAAAAAAAAACTAAAAGGGGAGAGGAGTGAGGCACAATACGGGTTGTGTGTTCCTCCGTGCAAACGCTATTTGTGTGTGGAGGATACACACAGTCTGTGTGTGCTTTGCTTGGGAGCGAGGCATGCGGAGGCAGCCCTCGAGGGGGCTGACTGTCCGCACTGCGAGGGTTTTCCTCTGCATGTGCTTCGCTCCTGAAAGGCTCTTTTCTCCGGAGAGGGCTCTTTCACCAGCGTTCCCCGCGGCAATGACCCGCTTCCGCTGAGGCGGAGCGGAGACGGAGTTCGTGGGGTTCGCAACGGGATCTGGTAGAGGGATCGGAGACGAGCGAGTCTCTTTCTCCATCCGCACCTGCCGGATCCCGCGACCGCTCCCCGAGTCCGGAAGCACGCGTGGCGGTTTCTTCCCCTCGGGCAGCAGCATCGGCGCTTTTCGCATCTTCCTCCGAGGAGGTTGACATGGGAGGCGTCGAGCATGTTGCACCCACTCTGTCGTCCCATATGAGGAGCCTGTGGTATGTTTTGTCGAACTGCAGAGAGGGTTATACTGCGTTCTCTGCGGTTTCAGACTCGCCTCCACATCTGAGCCTGCCTTTTTTTCCCCGACCTCCACACTGAGGTGTCGAGGTTGTAGGGAAAATATTTCGGCCCGCCTCTTCGTCCGCTCATTCTATTACTTCGGTAGTGTAATGGGGACGAGTGACCGCGGTTACAGAGCGATGCCACGGGTGGAACAGACGCTTGCGAGCTATCTGTCCCCTGACGCTGTGTCGTCTCTGAAGGCAAAGGGTACGCGACAGCAGGTCGGGCTGGCTTATGTCTGCACATCATGGTGGCATGCCAGGCTGACCTGCTCAAGGAGTTGGATGAGGGCAGGGGATTAGTGCGGAGCACATCCGTGAACTCCGCAAAACCGCTGATTTGTCTCTCCGCGCCGCCAGGGAGACCGTCAAGGCGATCTATGGCAGCCCTGGTGGCGGCGGAGAGGCATCTTTGGTTGACCCTGTCGGATTTATAGAAAACCGTGACAGGGCCTTCCTTCTGGACGCCCCACTTTGCCGTCTGGCCTTTTTTGGTTTGGGAGGCAGGTGGCGGCATTCCAGCGGTTTCTCCCTCGCCGCTCTCTAGGTCATGGGGCTGCTGGGCGAGAGCAGCCCCTGCCGCGTGCTGGCTCCTCGTATAGGCAAGCTTGCCCCCGCGGGAGCGGGTTGGGGCGGTAAGAAGGGTGCGCGGTCAAAGACCTCCCAGCAAAAGGGCGAAGAGGTCTTCGGCCAAGAAGCCCTGATGTGAGTGGGATCAGGGCTTATGAAGGTAGATCGTCTGCCAACGAGGACTGGTCTGATAGACAGGTAAGTATCTCAGATCAAGTCCGAGGACTGGTTTGACACGTAGATCTAAAAGACGCATACTTCCATGTCTCCGTCCTTCCCACTCACAGGAAGTTCCTGAGGTTTGCTTTTGGGGGCAAAAGCTTACCAATATCGGGTACTTCCCTTCGGCCTAGCACTCTCACCCCACACTTTTACGAGTGTGTGGGCGCCGCGTTAGGTACAGGGCGCCCGCATACTCAATTACATCGACCTTTGGTTGATTCTCGCTCTATCAGAGCGGAGGGCGGCTCAATATTGAGGTGTTGTTCTCGCTCACTTAAAAGTGTTGGGGTTAAGACTGAACCCCAAGGAAAGTGTGCTTTCTCCGTTACAGAGAACCACTTATATGGGGGTGGTGGGGATTTGACCACGTTGCAGGCACGTATGTCTCCTGCTCGGATCGAGTCAATCCTCACGAAAGTCAGGAGGGTGAAAGAAGGCCAGTCACTCACTGTCAAGCAGTTTCAGATACTGCTGGGTCTGGTGGCAGCTGCGTCCAACGGGATACCTTTTGGCCTGCTGTACATGAGACCCCTACAGTGGTGGCTCAAGACCAAGGGGTTCTCCCCGAGGGGAAACCCGCTTCGCACGATCAAGGTCACGTGGCGGTGCCTACATGCCTTGGACATGTGGAGACAACCTTGGTTCTTGTCCCAGGGCCTGGTGTTGGGAGCTCCTTGTCGCCACGTACGCTAGCGACGGACGCATCCCTCACCGGTTGGGGAGCGGTCATGAGTGGCCACCCTGCCCACGGTCGGTGGAGGGGTCATCATCTCGCCTGGCACTTCAACAGGCTCGAGATGCTGGCCGTGTTTCAGGCTCTGAAATACTTTCTCCCAGACCTAAGAGGTTGCCATGTGTTAGTTTGCACCGACAACACATCGGTGGTCTCTTATAGCAACCACCAAGGAGGTCTGCGGTTCGCGCCCCCTGTACAGACTGGCACACCAGATCCTTGTGTGGGCTATGAGGCCGAGCTCTCCTGGTTGGTCGAGCTGGCATTGCTCCCCTCAACTTTGAGGGTCACCTTTGAGCATGCCGCTCCCTTCTGAGCGTCTGAGTCCCTCTCATGGAGAGAGTTAAGTGCTCCGCTCTCCAGAGCTCTGCCTTGGTAAAGCTAGCATTGCTCCCCTCACTATGAGGTCACCTACGAGCATGCTGCTCCCTCCCGGCTCTCCTGTTGGTCGAGCTGGCACTGTTCCCCTCAACTTAGAGGGTCACCTTGAGCATGCCGCTCCCTTCTGAGCATCTGAGTTAGTATCTCAATGGGGAGCAGACACCCTGTCAAGGCAGGGGCTGTTATCCGGGGAATGAATGCTTCACACCGAGGTGGTGAAGCAGATCTAGAGAGGGTTGGCCAGGCTCAGGTGGACCTCTTCGCTACTCAGGCAGCGCAATGTCCCCTCTGGTACTCTCTACGTCATCCAGCTCCGAGGGGCTGGATGCCGTGGCAGACGTGGCCGAGGCTTCGTCTTTATGCCTTTCCCCCGATTGCTCTGCTCCCCGGAGTTCTGGAGAGAGTGCGCCGGGACGGACACCGGCTGCTATTGGTAGCCCCGTTCTGGCCGGGCCGAGTATGGTTCTCGGACTTGATTTTCCTCCTCGACGGCTCCCCATGGGAGGTTCCAGGAGGCACCCTTGTGCACCCCTGCCCGGAGTTATGGAAGCTGTGGGTGTGGCCCCTGAGGGGGCACAGCGGATAGCTTCCGGTCTCTCAACCGAGGTTGTTGAGACCATTCTCCAGTCCAGAGCTCCTCTACGAGGAAACTGTACGCCCTGAAGTGGAGACTCTTCACTTCATGGTGCGGAGATCGCCAGCTCGACCCAGTTAACTGCCCAGTAGGTAAAGTGCTGGAGTTCCTGCAGGCTCGACTCTCCGCATGGTTAGCCCACTCCACCTTGAAGGTCTATGTGGCTGCAATTTCTGCTTACCACACCCTTCTTGGTGATTTGACAGTGGGCGCACAACCCCTAGTTACATGTTTCCTCCGTGCTGCACTGAGGCTAAGGCCTCCGGTACGGTCCCGGGTCCCGCCTTGGGACTTGGCTGTGGTGCTGAACGCTCTCTGTAGGCCTCCCTTCGAGCCTATCGAGGAGATCTCAGATCGCCATCTCACTCTGAAGACCGTGTTTCTTCTGGCGATGGCATCTCTGAAGAGAGTGGGGGACCTGCAGGCCCTTTCAGTGGCCCCTACCCATTTGGACTTTGCGCCTGGTATGGCCAAAGCCTTTCTATACCCTCGTGCAGGGTATGTCCCCAAGGTTCCTTCTGTCACACCACAGCCTGTCGTACTGCAGGTCCTTAGTCCTCCTCCCTTTCGGGAGCCTGACCAGCTGAAGCTAAACCGTATGTGTCCAGTGCGAGCACTGGACGCGTACGTCCACAGAGCTGCCATGTGGAGAAGGACGGACCAGTTGCTAGTGTGCTATGATCCTCCTAAGAGAGGTCTGCCTGCTTCCAAGCAGACCCTCGGTCGGTGGATTGTGGATGCCATTCACATGGCTTATGAGTTTTCTGACCTCCCCTCGCCGATGGGAGTCAGGGCTCATTCCACTAGGAGTGTGGCGGCCTCCAAGGCCTTTCTCGCAGTTGTCCCTATTCAGGACATCTGCAACGCTGCGGGTTGGTCCACGCCTCTGACCTTCGTCAGATTCTTGGCCTGGACATGCGAGCCACTCCAGGTTCTTCCGTTCTCTTGCCCTAGCTGTGCGCCTCTTTTGGACACACAGGGCAGGGGTGCGGAAGTCTGGAGCCGTTGGTATCTCGTTCCCCAAAGCGTTGTTTGACGCAGCTTGAGTTCCTGAAGAGGAACGTCTGGGTTACTTGTGTAACCTCAGTTCCTCGAGGGAACGAGACGCTGCGTCACGGGGCCACACTTCCGGCATCCCTGCCAGCGCTTGCTTCATTCTAGAAGCTGATGCCGGTTTCACCGCACGTGCTTTTGTACCAGCTGGTCATTACGTCACCTCGCCCGTGACGTCCCTTCCCATTTCTGGACAGATTTGATTGGTATTCAGAGCCGGTTACGCTGTAGGCGTTCCCCAAAGCGTCGTTTGACGCAGCGTCTCGTTCCCTCGAGGAACTGAGGTTACACAAGTAACCCAGACGTTATTCAAAATCAAGCATTGAGAATCTGCTGCGGGGCTATAAGGACCTCTCCAGCTTGTGCAGTTCAAGTGGAGATGGGTGAGTTACCTCTAAATTTACGATTCAAACAGTTGATGATGAATTACTGGGCAAACCTAAAAGGACATAATGAAAGAAGGCACCCTACAGTAAAGTATCTAAACCCATGTTGGGAAAGTACAAAGGGAAAGGTAGAATGTTTTGCTTGGGCATCTGGTAAAATCGCAATCGAAATGGAGTTACAGGGGAGAAAGTTCAGTGCTACTGTCCCTTATCCAATCACACCACCTTGGCTGTTTCCACCACTTATTGTTGATCTGCATTTACAAGAGGAAATAAAAAGACATAAAGGGAAGGGCAACTGGGCAGAGATAGTAGATGACAGACCAAGTTCTGTATATAAATCTTTTATAGCAGTATTCACAGATGGATCAAAGGATCCTAAGAGTGGTCTTACTGGGTTTGCATTCACTATTCCAGAGTTGAAGATAAGTATTAAAGAAAGAACTTCTGATCATTTAACAGTGTTTACGGTTGAGTTGTTAGCTATTTTAACGGCATCACAGTGGGTAGAACAAAATAAAATTGGCAAGGTTGTGATATGTTCAGATAGTTTATCTTCATTGATGTCTCTACAGTCTTTATCAATCAATAACAGACTTGATATTGTATATGAAATGTATGAAATTATATTCAGACTACAGCAAATAAAGATAGAAATCAGAATTATGTGGATTCCAGCTCATAGGGGGATTGAGGGGAATGAAGCTGCAGACGCGTTGGCTAAGCAAGCTCTGAAACATGATAGAATTATGAAAGTAGCATTTAGTAAAGCTGAAAGTAAAGCAAAAATAAGGAATAATATTATGAAGGACTGGCAGAAACAATGGGATGAAGGGAAGAAGGGACGTCATTTATACAATATTAAACAAGTGGTAGGGAGAATGAAATCAATAGGTAGACATACAAGAGAACATATAATTATTTCGAGGTTGAGATTGGGGCATACTGGGTTGAATAAAACAATGCATTTATTGAAAAAACATCCATCAGGTATGTGTGAGTGTGGAATAGATGAAGAATCAGCGGAACATGTGATTAGCCAATGTGTCAAGTATGAAAATGAAAGGATAAAATTAAGAGATGAATTAAAGAAATATGGAGTGAGCACATTAAATCTTAAAAACCTATTCAAAGTTTGAGATCAGATATATAAAGCTTTGTTTACTTTTTTGAAAGAAACTGGTTTAATGAAAATAATTTAACTGCTAGGGTTTTTTTTTTCTCTCCCTTAAAGGATTAGTTCACTTTTAAAAAAAACTTTTGCTGATAATTTACTCACCCCCATGTCATCCAAGATGTCCATGTCTTTCTTTCTTCAGTCAAAAAGAAATTAAGGTTTTTGATAAACATTTCTCCATATAATGGACTTCATTGGGACCCAAACGGTTCAAGGTCCAAATGCCCTTTTAAAGCCCTTTGAAGCTGCACTGAAACTGTCATTTTGACCTTGAACCGTTTGGGTCCAAATTAAGTCCATTTTATGGAGAAATGTTTTCATCAAAAACCTTAATTTCTTTTCGACTGAAGAAAGAAAGACATGGACATCTTGGATGACATGGGGGTGAGTAAATTATCAGCAAAAGTTTTTTTAAAAGTGAACTAATCCTTTAATAAGTATACATTTCTGGTCCACACTCCAGCACAGTAGGGGGCGGATATGCACCTTAAACGTTAGTTGCCACCCGCCATTATAAATACAAGAAGAAGAAGAAGAAGAAGAATGTGGAGATGTCTTGCTTGTGTCTGTTGCTAGTTGTTTTACGATGGTGTTGTTTAGCTAATGCTAAATTTGTATACTGTGGGTTAAGCTATAGTCCCATATGTTTGCGTGGGTTTTTGTATATTAAGCTTCATCTGATCTTTATTTGTGTAAATTTCATTTGTATGTATATAAAGGGGAGAGAAGGGGAGGAAAGGTAAGAATATCACGTGATCTACATTTTACATTCTGTAGTGAATGATTGTTAAATACACTAGGTAAGGGGCGTGCCTCACTTGTTGTACTTTTTGTTTTTGCTAGTGAGAGTAGCTTAGTTTAGGGTATCTTTGGATACTGAAGATTTTCTTTTCTTTTTGTTTCTCTTTAGTTAAGTTTAGATTTGATAACTGAGTTAGAGGGTTATGTTTTGATTATTTCTTTTATTTGACTGCCGCCCAGTTCCCTTCTTCTTTTCCCCTAATTATTTGGGCTGAGTTCTTTCTTTAGTTTTTTTTAATGTAAATATTATATTGAATGGTTTAGGGACAAGAGTTTTCCCACTGTAAAAATGGTAAATAAACACTGGTATATTGCCTTTAGCGCTTTGGTTGTTATTGCTTACACGGGTATCGCGTCGAGATCGGACCTCAGCAATTAATGTTATTCCCTATACCCCTTAAAATAGCTAGGGATTGTAACAATTGGGCAGCAATATCATCAAATGTGTCTTTTACGTCAGGAAGCTGTGATACCTCTGCAGATGCTTAGTTAGATTAGACGACTGGATTAGATTGGATGTAATCAAATCTTCCCTTTCATAGCAGTGAAAAGCACTTCATGATAGAGTGAAAAAGAGTGCCACTTCCACTTATGCTGATAGTGTAGAACAAATGCTTGAAGAAGTCAGAGGAAAAGCAATTTAATATAGATCAACAAGATGAAAATAGGTGGTTTGGGGCGAATAGATCATCTACAAACAAAATCATCCACAGAGAAAGGAATAAAGCTGAAGAAGTGCTCACCTCACAGCTCTGCCACCTGTTAGGGATGTTGGCACGAAGCTTTTGGTCACACACTACCCGCTTCATGTCCTCTATTGACGGATCAGACGGTACAAGGTCATAGTAGGGCAGCTGGTAGTCCTCATGGATACCTGAACCGAGAACGTAGCCCACAAGAGCATATTATATGCGCTGTTACAATAAAGTTATAATTTCTAGGAGTATTGTACCAGCTATATAACAAAAAAGTAGGCTCTAAAAACCAATCTAGGATTAATTATAATACAATATAACACATTACATATAAATTATATTCTAATCAGTTAATAATAATAATATGCAATGTTTTAATGCAATTGTTTTTAAATTAAACTAAGTTTTTTTTTTTATGTCTGAAGGACATAAATCAATCATTATCATTTTTTTATCACAGTATCATACCTCCAATTGAACACCTGCGAGCAATTTCCCAGAACACTAGACCCAAGGCATAGATGTCTGCCCTTTTAAAAGACTCAAAGTGCTTCATGTTTATGGAGTCATCCAGCACCTCAGGAGCCATATACCTGTGAACATGACAGATGACATTAGAAATCCCTCAACTTAACATTTACACCCTTTATAAATCTAAACATCCCTTTCAACCCATTTGGTTACGGTTAAAACTAATTAAAACTTTACAAAACAACCCACAGGAATGAACTACACATTTTCTGTGAAAAGCATGACGTTCGGTAAAATATGCTCACAAAATCTTTAATAATTTTCAATATTACTCTTGCATGGGCTGAAATGAAATGTGACACTGCCAAGCAATTTTATCTGCTGTTTTTCTTCAGATTAAAACTGTGGAAACTCAGAAACATAATCAAGGAAATCAGGTATTAGGATCAAATTAATACAGAGATGCATCTCATTAGAAAGTGATTACAAAAGATAATAGTAGTTTCTGCAAAAAAATTTAAACCTGATGGGGAAAAGCAATTTTAGCTAATCAAAATCCACAATTCTCAAAGAAAACGAACTGATCATTCCATATTCAACTGTCCTGTCACTGTAATGCAATAAATCCCATAGTATTGTATTGATGAAATTATGAAATTTATGAAATTAACAATGTGTACTATGATTTGCTAGGACTACAACTGATTTCAGTAATTTAACAAAAAAAAAGTAGGTGGTAGGTGTTCACTGCAAATCAACACAAAAATAGCTGCAAACATCACTAAAATGTCTGAAAAAAACAACAACTAATCAATTCAGTAATATTGGGCTGAAATAAGTCCTGCAAAATATTGGTGGGATTTATATACGCTGATTTGGGAAAGAAAGAGAATATATATATATATATATATATATATATATATATATATATATATATATATATATATATATATATATATAACAGATTCACTAATGTAAGGTTTAACATTTTACTGTATCTTTGGATAATTTATGCAAAATGAGTTTTCAAAATCAGGACCTCCATAGACTTACATTAGAAAAGGGTAAAAAAAGGGTCCTGCTCCATGTTAGGGGGGGACCCTTGATTACTATGTACAGTACTTACATAAAAAATAAGTAATGAACTTATTGTATTCATATTGTATTGCAAACAATTTTGCTGCTATTGAGGTGGGATACAGGTAAGGTTAGGGACAGTTTGGTGGTATGGGTAGGTTTAAGTGTGGGTTAAGGTGTAGGGATGGGTCAACAGTGTAATTATAAATGTAATTACAGAAATTAATTACAGATGTAATTACACGCAGGTGTTTTTAAGGGGGTCATCGGATGCCCATTTTCCACAAGTTGATATGATGCTTTAGGGTCTTAATGAAAAGTCTGTAACAGTTTGGTTAAAATTTCTCATTGGTAATGTAAAAACACCTTTTTAAACCTGTCAAAAACAGCTCTTGTCAGGGCAAGCCGTTTTGTAGCATTTTCCTTTAAATGTTAATGAGCTCTGATGACCCCGCCTCTCTCTTCCAAGCTGCTCTCTGAGGGACTCTTTACTTTAGTGAAACTTGCTAATCAGCACATGATTAGGAAAGCCGTTTTGCAAAGATTCATTAAAAACCCTTATACTCACTTCTTCTGTAGGTGAAGCTGAATCACGAATGATTCGCTGAACATAGATGCATTTAGGCAGATCATGGGGCGCATTCGCTTCAAAAACAAACATTAATCCTCTGTGTCTTCAGCGGCTCAGATGTTGGGAGTAAATGACGACTGCTATATTCATAATTACATCCAACAACAGAACGCCTAAATCGCTTAATCTGGGACATTCTTGTCTTCCCTTGCACCGGAGTCGACACAATGGCGGACAGCTCTCAGCTCCCTCAGGGTGGGTCTAAGGTTAAGACGGCTTGTCAATCAACAATCGTGGGAACGGCCTATACAGAACTACGTCATTCTGATAGGGTTCTCAGAACAGCCTGATTTGAGAAAGGGGATTTTAAAATAAGGATTAAAAAAAAAAAAACACTGGGTGGATTTTTATCATTAAAGGATGGATGTGTACACACACTTCCAACAAACATTTATGTTCAAACAACTTGTAAAGTGAATTTAGCATCCGATGACCCCATTTAGTACAATGTAAAAATATGTATGTACACAATAAGTGCATTGTATCAAATGATTAATTTTAATGTATGTATATAGTAGTTAAGGCCACCTAATATAAAGTGGGAACAAAAAAACTTGTTAGATAATATGGCAGATAGCCACAGTTGCTAAGGTAGGATTGCTTAAGGCGGAGCTTTAACGGTTCAGCTGCTGAGGGTGTCTTTTGGGTTGCACAGTGGCCTAGAACACGATTTTCCTTTGAAAACCATGAAGACAGAGCTAGACGATATCACTCAAGTGAGCCCTAGGGGGACAGGAGACTGTGAAGGAGCACTTTGACATTCAAAAGTCACAATCAGTTATCATCACAGCAGGACATGGTAGTGGGTGTTGTATACTGTAATATATGAATGTCGGTGTGTGGGTGTCACAGCCTGTCACACCCAGCAGTAGTTTAGGTAAGTGTGTGTGTGCGCGCATATAGTGTCCAGGGGGCACAGAAGAGAATGGGTGCACCGCTGAGAGCTTCTCGCTGTAGATTCGATGTGACACACTCCTGTGGTGAAAATGGGAGTGGCGTCCCTACAGCACTGTCCTTCACGCACACATCGCACCCTCTTAGTGTTCTCTGAGTCAACTCAAGATCTCAGGCCTGTTGAGGGAGGCCGAGAAGTGAGGTTCCAATCTCAACAGAATTTTTCAACAGAAAAAAATGCCTGCATAATTGTTTAGCAGCAACCAATGATGTGTCAATGACAAATATTAGTTTAAAGAAAAGATCTTTAAAATTTATTGTACAACCCAAATTCCGGAAATGTTGGGACATTTTGTTTTTTTAAATTTGAATAAAATGAAAAGACTTTCAAATAACATGAGGCAATATTTTATTTACAATAGAACATTACAAAATTTTACTCTTTTATCCACTAAATGAGCTTATTTAAAATTTGATGCCTGCTACAGGTCTCAAAAAAGTTGGCACGGGGGCAACAAAGGGCTGAAAATGCAAGAAATTTTTGAAAAGATTCAGCTGGGAGAACATCTAGCAACTAGTTAAGTTAATTGACATCAGGTAACATGATTAGCTATAAAAGGGATGTCTTAGAGAGGCAGAGTCTCTCAGAAGTAAAGATGGGCAGATACTAAATGGGCCAAAGAATACTTCCAGAAACTACTGTCGGTGAACACAATCCACCATGCCATCTGTAGATGCCAACTATCTAACTACTCTAGCTTAACTATCATGCAAAAAGGAAGCCATATGTGAACATGGTCCAGAAGCGCCATCGTGTCGTGTGGGCCAAGGCTCATTTAAAGACTGTTATTTTGGATTATCTTTGCCTGATCTCATCTTCCTCCTTGGAGCTCCGTAACAGAATAACTGGCCTAACTGTTTGAGCGGCGTTTTTCCCCTTTTTTGATTTGTTTAAATGTTTCCATGGACCTTCCCCCCATAAAAACTTCTCTGCCTGGAGCATGGAGATCGCCCGCTGGAAGCTCACACCCTGGACTTCATTCAGCTCGCGTGCCTCACTTACTATCCAGACCGCTCACTCTGTGATTTTTATTACATCAGCCTGAGCGAGCGGTCAAAGGCACGCGTTCCAGCGGGCGGTCCTAAAGAAGATTTCGCCGCCTTTGTGGAGTGGGTGCTGGTACACAACGACTCTGCGTTCACCATCGGCCCTGCGGTGGATGATTTCGCCACCACACTCCACCACTGCCAGAGACCAGCCCATCACCAGCGAATGATGCGACGGAGGTGTCGCACGAGCCCACCGCAAACCTAGGAGTTCGGCATGCCGCGATGCAGGAACTTGGACCGAGGACAAGGTTGGAAGTTACCATCGCCCTGGAGCCTACTTCTCCGCAATGGTCTGACCAGGTGTCTGAGTCGGCTACACCGCTGAGCGCTGAGGGAGTGTTAGTGGAGTTCAGGGAGTTGGAGGATTACTCCGCCCACACTCCCACCGCTATGAGCAAGTATGAACTGGCCTCTGGTGGATATTATGAGGAGCTGAAGGACATTTTTTTTCTGTGAAACTGATCGACTTTTTTGGAGAGGTGAACCCTAAGCCCCCTGTTCCTCCAAATACTGCTGTATCTCCACTGGTCCTGTCCAGCCCTGAATCGCCTGTGTCTCTGCTGGTCCCGTCCAGCCCTGAATCTCCTGTGCTTCCTGTGTGTCCTGAATTCCCGCCCAGCCTCCCTATCCCGCCTCCTCACTCAACCAGTCCTTCAGCCCCACCATCGCTGATGTCCTTCAGCCTCTCTGCACCTCCCACTGGCCAACTGGATATGCCGAGTGTCTTCGGACCATCAGCTCAATCCTACACAGAGGACACCCTGTCTCCACCTCATACCTCTGCGCCCCCTGCTCCACCTCGGTCCGTCGACACTTTGGCTCCACCATGGCTCCTCCCTCCCTCGGCTCCACCGGAAACCATCGGCCATACGGCTTCTCCGGGCTCCCTCGTCCATCCGGCTCCGTCTTGGTCAGTTGTCGACCTGCCTGCACCTACGGCTTCGGCTGGCTCCTCCTTCCATCCGACTCCGCCTTCGTCCTCGGTCCCCCCAGCTCAGCCTCTGACCTCTGGATTTCCGGCTCCTCCTCGGTCTCCAAGACCATCGGCTGAGCATGGACTCATCGGCTCTTCGGCTCCATCTGGGTCTCCATCTGCGAGGGCTGCATCTCCGTTGGTCGTCCCCAGGGTGTCTAAGACTGTCAAGGCGTCATTCCCACCTTGGCTCCTCCCGCCTTCGACTCCGCCCTGGGGCCTCGTCCTGGTTGGTCTCTGGCTCAACACATGGCTCCTCCTGCTCCTGGGTTCTCCTTGGCTCCTTCCACCTTCCACTCCCCCATGGGCTTTTATTTTGTCCTTTGTTTGGTTTGCCCTCTCTCCTGCTCCACTCCCTCCTCCATAGCCCCCACCCTCCCTCCTCAGTTTTAACTCTTTACGGCGCGAGGACACGCCTTCCGGGGAGGGGGCGATATCTGTCACATGTCTGTGTTGAGTTTCTGTTTTTGACCTAGTTTTTGCCTGTGTCTTGATAAGTTCATCGTCACCACCTGTTGTTTCATTAATCATCCCATTAGCCCCTGGGTTTATAAGTCCTCAGTTTTCCCCATTTCAGTTGCTAGTTATTGTCTATGTTACACGTTTTTGAGTGGACTGTTATTAAAGACTGTTATTTTGGATTATCTTTGCCTGATCTCATCTTCCTCCTTGGAGCTTCGTAACACTGTTAGCCTACTTGTAATAAAATAGTAAAATACACAAATATAATTTAGATTGTGTTTCTGATTAAATAAAGCAGTAATTGATGTCATAAAATCATTAGTTTTTTTTTATTTAAAAGGTCAGTAGCTATAGCTTACATGAATAAAAACAATCTTATGTTTTAAATGAGTTCACCTCTAAAAGATTTTCAGAATAATTTGTTTATAATTTCTGCACAGGAGACACTTGTTGTTTCCAAACAAAAGGAAATATATCATTATCGGCATCAGCTATCAGCCAAAATGAGCTAAAAATATTGGATTTGCCAATATTAGATATTGGCAAATCCAATATTGTGCATCCCTAATAATATTAAATAAACTAAAATAATAAGTGAAGTGAAATTCAGCCAAGTGTGGTGACCCATACTCGGAATTCGTGCTCTGCATTTAACCCATCCAACGTGCACACACACAGCAGTGAACACACACACACCGTGAACATACACCCGGAGCAGTGGGAAGCCATTTTATGCTTCCCACTGGGAGCAGTTGGGGGTTCGGTGCCTTGCTCAAGGGCACCTCAGTCGTGGTATTGAGGGTGGAGAGAGCGCTGGACATTCACTCCCCCCACCTACAATTCCTGCCGGCTGGAGACTCGAACCCGCAACCTTTGGATTACAAGTCAGACTCTCTAACCATTAGACCACGACTAATTTTCAAAAAAAAACAAAAACACAACAGCATGTCACTGACCTGTCTACAAAAGCTTCTATTTGGCTGTGAGTGGGTAAAGGGCCAAAAGGTGCTTGTTGTTATGTCACTTCTTTTTTTATTTCTGGGCATTTTTACCCTCTACTTCACAGAACAATACGGAGTAGACAGGAAAGAAGGTGTGAGAGTGATGTTATGTCACTAAATTACAACAAATAGCTGCTAAGTGCTTTCTTACGAAACCGCTCGCATTATATCTCACACAAGCTAGAATCACTGGGTGTTTCACAACACTAATATTCACAGGCACACAAAGCCCTCAGCTCAAGCAAACACTCCAGTTAGGAGCAGTATTGCTGTGCATTGGAATACAAATGTGGGAGAGCGCGCGTGTCTGTTGACTGGATCTAGACATACGTCGCTGTGAATGGTGCCAAATGATGAATTACTGACCTTTTAGTGCCCACTCTGTGGTTGGGTGCAATATCAATTGTGTCTGTGGCTGAGTCGTGGCGCACGGCCAATCCAAGGTCAGCGATGCAGCAGGTACCATTCTTCTTTACTAAGATGTTTTTGGATTTCAGATCACGATGGGCAATTGCAGGCTTACCTGAGGATTGCACATGACACAGTACAGCATGAAACACGACTTCAAATCAACTGAAGGCTGTCTCTTTCATCTTGAGTTTTCTTTAACAGCAATACATTTAGTTGGTCACTTTATTTTCATCTACTTGACTGCATATAAAACATCACGATTGTGTTTTGTGGGAACTGCATAAAGGCAGCTTATTTCTATGAAAGTGCATTTTCATGGAAAGGATAAAAGAAAAGTGATCTATGTATGTGACTCACCCTGAGTGCCCACAATCTCCATATGTAGATGAGCCAGACCTCTGGCGGTGGAGAGAGACAGCTTGATCATGCCCTCTACTGTGACCGTGTACCTGTTCAGGTAGTCAAAGAGCGAGCCATGCTCATGGTAATCAGAAACCAGCCACAGCTGAGTCCACGTGCCATTATCTGAGATAAACAGAGAGAGAAACCACTGAATGCTCTTTGTTTTAAGGGATAATAAGCATTTTCTGAACCGTAGCTGTGCTTTAAACTTCTAAACATATCAACATCTGGCAGCTTTTCAGTTTCATTTCTAGAAAAATATTTTCAAGAATATTACTGAAGTATTGCTTTTTTTGAGTGGCTTTATTGAGTTCAATACTGCATGTTGAGACAAATAATTTGACAAAATCTAAGACACGCTAAAATAGTGATATTGTTTTTAATAGATGATGCCAATGACAAAATCTGCCAAGCAGGGTGGATGATGTCTGATTTGTGTACATGACATAATTTAAAGGGGTCATATGATGCGATTTCAAGTTTTCCTTTCTCTTTGGAGTGTTACAAGCTGATTGTTCATAGATGAAGTTGCAAAGACTAAAGTCTCAAAACCAAAGAGATATTCTTTATCAAAGTTAAGGCTCTGCAATGCCCTCCTAAAACAGCTCGTTCAAAAAGCGGCGTTACATTTCCAACGCGGCTTGCAGTGTTCGGCCAATCACAATGCACTATGTCAGCTGGCCAATCAGAGCAGACTGCACTTGTTGGAAGGAGGGACTCTGTAGAAATCGAAGCGTTTGAGAGAGGCGGGGCATAGAGGACTTACAATAATGTACAGTATTTGAAAAATAATGTGTTTTCTGAACAATAATACGTCAACATATTCTGTTACACCAAATAATGATCTTTAAAAAAGCATCATATGACCCCTTTAAATAAAGTGAATGACATAACTAAAATTGCACAAATTTGATTAAACTTTTTACAGAATATTAACTAAAAAACTACCAAAAGTAATTGAAAACAGTGATTATTATCTATTGACAAAACTATCCGAAGATTTGTGAATAGACAGCCACCACTGATAAATGGACAGCTCATCCAAAAATGAAATTTCTTTCATCATTTACACACTCTCATGTTGTTGCAGTCATGATGGTAGCCCCTGACTGCCATTGTATTTTTTTTCTATACTATAGAAGTCAATGTGTACCGTCAGTTGTTTGATTCCCAAACAACTTGAGGGTGGGTAAATGTTGACAGAATTGAAATTTTTGGGTGAACTATCACTTTAATTGGCTAAACAGGTAGTCTAACACTAATGTATAAGATTTGAATGCGGCTTAAGAGATGATTTGGCTTTCACACACTGAATGATACAGTTTATCACACACTGAATGATACAGGTTGCTTTCAACTGAAAGACTGATGTTACTGCGCTGACCTGTGTAGTTCTCTACTCCACACAGGAATTCACAAAAAGCAATGTCTAGTCAATTAAATATTTTAGAGCCGAGAAGAAATAGAAAATGTATTTAAAAATACCTAGAAAACCTAAAATAATAATAATAGAAAACTGTTAAAACATTTGATAACAAATTTTTCAAATTCTCTAATATCCCTCTAGAACCCTAACTGTAAAACACTGTATATATAGAATTGACTGATTATGCCACAAACAGAAATGTGAAACACTACCCACATAAACACACATATGCTGGAAAGCAAATGAGGTTCATCTTAATGGAACTGAACTGCTTTCATTGATGTCTGACCTTTGTTGTCTGCAGCAATAAAGCCCAGGATGTTCTCATGACGAAGCATGACAGTCTGGTAGATTTCCGCCTCACGGAACCAAGAGCGCTCCTCTCTGGAGGAGAAGATCTTCACTGCCACCTCCTCTCCGCGCCAGCGACCCCTCCACACCTCTCCAAATCGGCCCTTCCCTATGCTCTCCTGGAGGATGATGGTCCTGGCAATGGTCCTCTGCACTAGCAGCGGCAAACCTATAGAAGACAAGAAACAGCAGTCAGGGAAAGTCCATTTCAGGCTGACAAATCATACTTTTGCATGATAGATCTATTTTGTCAGAATACAAAGCAGTGTCTACTTGTTAAAGGAAAAAGATGCTTTTTGCCCTTATACTGGTGTAATTACAGAATTTGCCAGCAGGGGATAACAGAGCCATGCAAACCAGCCAAACCTTGAACCCTTGACTATGCACAATGTTTGATATGAAATCATGACAGTCATCCAGAAGCTAAAAAACAAATATTTCATCTGAGGCACTGCCACATGTACAGTGTTTCTTGGCTTGGACAAAATGCAATCATAATAGCTTCTGGACTAAAATCCTGGACTAAAGATAAAGCCTGCAGTGTTTCCAGCTTGACATGAGGCCCATAACACACGGAAAGCATTAAACTGTCAATTTACACATCCTCAATTGTTCCCAAGGGGCTTTGAAAACAAATTTATGCAAAATGAAATTGGCTTGAGCATACTTTGAGGTTTAAGATGGGTATTACAACAAAAACAACCTACAAATACATGAATTTACCAGGGAATTTGGTGATTTGATGAGAATCTTTGAGGAGTAAGTGACATAAAAAATGGTACAGCAAGACTTTTAGAAAGCAGACAGGAAAAACAACAACAAGCTAATAGTATGATCTGTTAAATACCTGAGCCTGATCCAGAAGTGGTCATGTCATAGATGAGGTCCTTCAGTGTGGTGCCGTCAGCGAGGAAGGGGTGGTCCATAGTGGGGTCGTCCTCACTTGGCACACGATGGTGGATGATGGAGCGATTATGGCACATGTAGAAGAGCAGCACCAGCATGAAGCTCAGCACGCAGATGGGTATGGCAATCACAGCGGCCAAGGCTATGGGACTCAGAGAATGGGGTTCAGATTCAGGCAACTCTGAAACAGGAAGAGGCAAAACACATGGTTTTTAGGCTGCAAACTAGTGGTTCCCAATCAGGGGATCAGGGCCCACTAGGGGCCTCAGCAAACCTCCAGGAAGGCGCCAACACGTATATTATGTAAACATTATTTAAATGTAGTTATATTCATTACAATTTAGAAGTCAAACAAACAAACAAAGGAGAAAATGTACAACATTGACATATTTTAGTTTTTAATAAAAGTACTAGAAGTACCAGACATACATATAAACTTAGATAGGAGGGCTTTCAAATATTCTAGCAAACAAAGAGAGGCTTTAAAGTCAAACATTTTGAGATTTATTGCTGTAAATACACTCATACAACAAAATAATTATGTTGTAATAAAAGGTATGACTCACACTAGAGCATTGGTCACACTGAAACCATTTTCTAGCCAATACACCAAAAGCAAACAAAAATCGGCCTTGCTAAATTTGAACAGGCACCACAAGAGATTGAGACTTTTAAAGTCATTTTTGACTTTCAGTCAAGTGTAGAAGAGTAAACATTTTAAGAAAGCCGCTATCTAAACATAAATTTCCAGCACTTTTTTCCGTTTTTTGTTCATCCTTCACAGTAAGGCTAGTCGCTGGTCCTCTGCATTTCAATTTGAACCAATACCAAGACATTTTTGTTAAACTATTGAAATGATCTATTATTAACACTTAAAAGATCAAAGCAAGTGAAACCTTTTGAAGGTTATTCCTGTTGGTACATGAATTCTCATGCATGTTATTTGTGACCCTGGACCACAAAACCAGTCTTAAGTCGCTTAGGTATATTTGTAGCAATAGTATACAGGTGCTGGTCATAAAATTAGAATATCATGAAAAAGTTGATTTATTTCAGTAATACCATTCAAAAAGTGAAACTTGTATATTAGATTCATTCATTACACACAGACTGATATATTTCAAATGTTAATTTCCTTTCATTTTGATGATTATAACTGACAACCAATGAAAGTCCCAAATTCAGTATCTCAGAAAATTAGAATATTGTGAAAACGTTCAATATTGAAGACACCTGGTGCCACACTCTAATCAGCTAATTAACTCAAAACACCTGCAAAAGCCTTTAAATGGCCTCTCAGTCTAGTTCTGTAGGCTACACAATCATGGGGAAGACTGCTGACTTGACAGTTGTCCAAAAGATGACCATTGACACCTTGCACAAGGAGGGCAAGACACAAAAGGTCATTGCTAAAGAGGCTGGCTGTTCACAGAGCTCTGCGTCCAAGCACATTAATAGAGAGGCGAAGGGAAGGACAAGATGTGGTAGAAAAAAGTGTACAAGCAATAGGGATAACCGCAACCTGGAGAGGGTTGTGAAACAAACCCCATTCAAAAATGTGGGGGAGATTCACAAAGAGTGGACTGCAGCTGGAGTCAGTGCTTCAAGAACCACCACGCACAGACGTATGCAAGACATGGGTTTTAGCTGTCGCATTCCTTGTGTCAAGCCACTCTTGAACAAGAGACAGCGTCAGAAGCGTCTTGACTGGACTGCTGCTGAGTGGTCCAAAGTTATGTTCTCTGATGAAAGTAAATTTTGCATTTCCTTTGGAAATCAAGGTCCCAGAGTCTGGAGGAAGAGAGGAGAGGCACATAATCCACGTTGCTTGAGGTCCAGTGTAAAGTTTCCACAGTCATTGATGGTTTGGGGTGCCATGTCATCTGCTGGTGTTGGTCCATTGTGTTTTCTGAGGTCCAAGGTCAACGCAGCCGTCTACCAGGAAGTTTTAGAGCACTTCATGCTTCCTGCTGCTGACCAACTTTATGGAGATGCAGATTTCATTTTCCAACAGGACTTGGCACCTGCACACACTGCCAAAGCTACCAGTACCTGGTTTAAGGTAGCTTTGGCAGCAAACTACCTTGATTGGCCAGCAAACTCACCTGACCTTAACCCCATAGAAAACCTATGGGGTATTGTGAAGAGGAAGATGCAATACGCCAGACCCAACAATTCAGAAAAGCTGAAGGCCACTATCAGAGCAACATGGGCTCTCATAACACCTGAGCAGTGCCACAGACTGATCGACTCCATGCCACGCCGCATTGCTGCAGTAATCCAGGCCAAAGGAGCCCCAACTAAATATTGATTGCTGTACATGCTCATACTTTTCATGTTCATACTTTTCAGTTGGCCAACATTTCTAAAAATAATTTTTTTTGCATTGGTCTTAATTGATATTCTAATTTTCTGAGATACTGAATTTGGGACTTTCATTAGTTGTCAGTTATAATCATCAAAATTAAAGGAAATAAACATTTGAAATATATCAGTCTGTGTGTAATGAATGAATCTAATATACAAGTTTCACTTTTTGAATGGTATTACTGAAATCAACTTTTTCATGATATTTTAATTTTATGACCAGCACCTGTACATTGTATGGGTCAAAATTATTGATTTAACTTTTATGCCAAAAATCATTAGTATATTAAGTAAAGATCATGTTCCATGAAGATATTTTGTAAATTTCTTACTGTAAATATATCAAAACTTCATTATTGATTAGTAATATGCATTGCTAAGAACTTCATTTGGACAACTTTAAAGGCGATTTTCTCAATATTTAGATTTTTTTGCACCGTCAGATTCCAGATTTTCAAATAGTTGTATCTCGGCCACATATTGTCCGATCCTAAAAAAACCATACATCAATGGAAAGCATATTTATTCAGCTTTCAGATGATGCATAAATCTCAATTTCGAAAAACTGACACTTAAAGGCCTTTCCACACTGAGTGCGAAAAAAGCGAAACGAATTTCGGACGCGATGTCGCACTGGAATAAAACAACAGCTTCCTATGGATGCTTCCACATAGACCGCGAACATTCGCGCACCGAAAATGCAAATGTTTTTTTTTTCGCCAGCGGCTATTTGCACTAAGTGTAAACAGCAATATATTTACACTGTGCAAATAGCATTAGATGCTATTTACACTCAGTGCAAATAGCATATTTTTAGCAATAGATGCTATTTACACTAAGTGCAAATAGCTATAGATTCTATTTACACTGTTAAAATAGCAAGATTTTTTGCTATTTATACTACTTATTGCAAATAGTGGCAATTATCTGCACCTCAGTATTGTAGTACATTATAAAACAGTACGCAATAATAACGTATTAAGTGTAAATTATAGTTTTAATTCAAATTATTAAATGGATGCCACCTTATTGGGACAATAAATCCCTCCACTTACCCTAACCCTACCCGATACTTTTATTTTCAACTTTTTTATTATTTTCTTCATTTTTATTGAAAATAAATGCCTTTCTTATGCAATATGAGATTTGAAAAGAAAGATAAAAAAGTTTGGCAAAAGGCAGGCTCGAACACGGGTCAATCGCGTCAAAAGGTACACGCCTTACCATCTACGCCACTGAAACTGATACTATATTAGCACATAATCACACATTAGTGGGCGGAGTTCGTGTAAATAGCCTTTGCCAATAAGACGGGCTATTTGCACTTAGTGTAAATACTCTGGTTTTTTTTTCGTCCAGTCCGACGAATCTTTTCAGTTTCAGTAACCCAAATAAAAAAATCGAGTGAAAATAAATAAATAAAATTAATCTCTGGTGCACTACTGCAGGTTACATCAAAGTTTCAAATCACAATTTCTTTTAATCTATATGGCTCAAACTAATGAAAATTAAGCAACAGAGCTGGCTTGAAAGAGCCAAGCACTTATGTCTCTAGCATCACTGCCAAGGGGAGAGCATGACAGCAATATATTCTTTACTAAATGTCTCTATCTGTGATGCAAGAGCCAGTGTGCACTCCATGGTTTGTATCTTTCATATACAAAAGTGAAATGGAAATGTATTGACAAAATGGATCTTGTGTCTGTGGGCTCAATGTAAAAAAAAAAAAGATTCAATCAAGCAATGTACAGTCAAGAGACACTGGATTTAAAGGCATTACAAAAGCACTATACTGTGCCACATTCTATAATCCAAGACACAATCTTTGAAGATCATATTGTTCTCTCACCTGGGTAGACCTTTGGGTTCTTGTTGCACATGTGTGTGTCGCAGCAGTACGGATGCTTGCCGTTGTTGGAGGGGGCGCACTGGAAAGGCCTGTCCCGCGGGTAAAGGTCATCCTGCTGAATGCACTGACTCTCCTGTGTCATTAACTGTCCGGCAGACTTTGTAATGACAGCAAAACACAGGCCAGTTGTGTTGCATGTCTGATTTACACATCGCTCACAATAGCACAGTAATCCTGATTCAGAAAAGAGACACAAAGAGACTCTAGGTTAGGAGACATTTAAATAGTCAGCTTGTTAAATTGCATAGGAAGTGTCCTAAATGGATTCAGCTATTCACATAATAATAATAATAATAAAAAAATAACAACAACAACAGAGAATTTAAAGAATTTAAGATTACCACAAATTTTTGAAAGAAAAACAGTAAGGACATATTCAATTGTTTATGTTACATAAATTACTAATGTTACAAAGATTTTGTATTTCAAATAAATACTGTTTTTAAGCATAAGAGACTTATTTCAAGAACACTTAAAAATCTTATCAATCCCAAACGTTTGAACGGAAGTGAAGTTGAATGTATAACAGAAGAACACTGGGACTGGTCAACTAATTTTTCCAGCATCTTTGGTCACCTCATTCACTCAAACAGTTGTACACTGTGATAAATATTGCATTCTCTCAATATTTCAATAACACTGTACACTGTTTGTCATGCCAATAAAACACTGAATTTCAAACGCAATACAAGGTCATAAAAAAGTGTGCATAATAAATATAAAAAATAGAAAAATGTATTTCCAAATAGTTTTAGGCTGCCAACTGCAGTTTTTCATTAAATCTGTCATGCCATTACCAACACTTTTAAAAAACATTTTTGCTATTATCAACTAAGTACATAAAAAGCTAAACCAGTACAGACACAACAGTTATCCACAAATGCTTATGGTGGAGCTTACACATCTGAAGTTTGAAAGCACATTTAAAGGGGTGGTTGATTGCAATTTCACTTTTACTTTAGTTAGTGTGTAATGTTGCTGTTTGAGCATAAACAATATCTGTAAAGTTTTGGCCGCTAGAACTTCAATGGAAACCGAGATATAGTCTTTTAAAGAAAATTCTGTTTAATGCCTACAATTACGATCGGTAGGGACTACAACAAGCTACTTACCGGGTTGGTGATATCATAATCACCCTGCAATTAACATAAACCCTGCCCCTGGGAACATGCAACAAAAGGGGCGAGCCCATGTTGCACTGCTTTTCCACCAGAGGACATGCAACTATTGCCCAGGGGGCGTCATGTTTGAGCCCATTCCATATTTAGGAGGGAGTGGTATCATAGAAACAGGAAGTCAACCGGCTGTTCAATTGACAATGGAGACAGCAGCATAGAATAAAGGTAAAATATATGAAAAATACGGCTTTAAAAAAAAAACAAAAAAAAACAAAGCATGAAGACTTGTTACACTACACCCCATAAACACAATAAAGCCCAGAAAAAAAGCAGTCATCCACCCCTTTAACAATGAAGATACTTTGTTCTACTCTGTTGGCTACACAATCCGAAGTTGTCAAACTGTAAAAAGACCTAAACTCAACATCATCATTGAGCATGTCCTGTTAACCCGGTTACACAGGAAGAGGAGACGGTCAGCTCAGCTCCCAGTCGGGCTAAGCATCCCAGACTCCGTGTGAAGCCTAGTGCTGTGGAGATGCAAGGACACAAACCTGCAGAAACAGCAGCGGCCAAACCTCAAGCAGCCACAGGCCTCAATTAAACCAGTGTGAGAATTCAGATGCCTAGACAACAGATGCCTAGAACTGAAATAAGCTGAGAGATGAAGTAAACCTGTTTTCCTTAGGCTTAGGGGAAAACATATTATTCCAGAGAGAATATATATGTACAGTATTCCAACAAACTAAACCTCAAATAAATGATATTCTTTCTAGAGAAAATGACAAAAAATTACAGTTTCCACAAAAATACTAAGCAGTACAACTGCTTCAACATTTGAGAAGAAAATCAACATATGTGACCCTGGACCACCAAACCAGTCATAAGTAGCACGGGTATATTTATAGCAATAGCCAACAATACAGTGTATGAGTCAAAATTATCTATTTTTCTTTTATGCCAAAAATCATTAGGATATTAGTTAAAGATCATGTTCCATGAAGATATTTTGTAAATTTTCTACCGTAAATGTATCAAAACTTACTTTTTTATTAGTAATACGGATTGCTAAAAATTTAATTTGGACAACTTTAAAAGCAATTTATTTAGATTTTTTTGCACCTCAGATTCCAGATTTTCAAATAGTTGTATCTCAGCCAAATATTGTTCTGTCCTAACAAACCATCAATGGAAAGCTTATTTATTCAGCTTTCAGATGATGTATAAATCTCAATTTCAAAAATAGAGAGAATTCTGCTTTGTCATCGGAGGATTAAATTACACTTGAAAAATATATGAATATAGAAAACAGTTATTTTAAATTGTAATAATATTTCATAATATTACTGTTTTTTACCGTTTTTCTCTATTGCTAAAACACTACAACCAAGCATTTGAACTAAAATTTCAAAACCATAATGCCATTTTTTTTTTTAAAAGCACACACATTTCCCTAAACTATAAACACTATTCCTCTGCTTTGACACATGTGTCAGATTTGGTGAACTGCAAATCTCTACATTTCTCAGTGCTTACACCATGTGGTCATTTAGAAAGCACTAGCATTCAACATTGTTCACTCAAATCAGCACAGTTTGAGCTCAATTAGCATACAAGTGCCCAAGTGGAAATACTAGGAGTCAAAATTTATTTCTAAATGTATTTCTGTGGCAAGAAAACACATTTTCTTGGACTAAAATATACAGACGTCAAAATATATATATTTAAATGCTTTTAAAAATATATTTATATATGTCCAAAATATATTGGTATATATATTTTTGGCCATATATACCAATATACCATTTTGAAATATATTTAAAAATATATTTTTTTGCTGTATGGGTACGTGCCATCAGCCAACGAGGGGTACTCTACCACCATGCCATTCTTGGACCTTATAACACTATATGCTCATCCTTGGTTTCCTTGATGGTCTAAGAGAGCATGTGTTCCAGCTTGACCAAAGGGAGCCAGCACAACCAGTGCAGCCTTGCTACATTGTTGTTTGGGATAATGTCAGCTTCCATCGCTCTGCTGTGGTTCGTGACTGGTTTAACAATAACCCAAGGTTTTCAAACATACTGCATACTCTCCCTTTCGAAACTCAATTGAGGAGTTTTTACGGCAGGGCGATGGAAAGTATATAACCGAGAACCTTACATCCATGTTCACCTCCTCCAAGCCATGGAAGAAACCTGCCTGGATATTTCAGTTGATGTTTGCCAGGGTTGGATCAGGCATACAAGAGGATTATTACCCCCTCTGCCAATATAGCCTGTGATGTTGACAAGGTTCTTCAAGATACTGTAAAATGTATATACAGTATTTTACTGTAAACTGCAAAGGATTGTGGGAAAATATATGTATTTTACAGTAAATTTACAGTAGTGAACTTTCCCGTGAAAAACTGACCAATGGCGGGAGATTTCTTTTATTTAATGTTTGGTGGAAGCAGCGGTAAAAGGACAAAAGAGAAACGTTGCACTGTTAACTGGACAAAAAGGTAAGTATATTATTTCTGTTTTATGCAAAACTGAGATATTTTAAGATGTTTTAACTTGTTAACAGCAAACTAACATTATTCATAGTGTCCTTTTTCATGTCGGGGGTTGGGGCCTTTACGCCATAAAGGTGATAACATCGACTGGTGAGTAAACTAAGGTCACATATATTAGTCAAAATAAACCTTAGTTAAACCGAAAAACACGTTTGTAGGTTATGCTACCCCTTTAATGCAAGTTAGTTAATCTGGCGAGTCCTTACTTAACCTTAACACGAACTAAAGTGAAATAACGTTACTGAGGTAAAGTGCGTAGGCAACACCACTGTTTCAATTCAGTGGAGATTTTAAACAGTATTTTTAAGTACTTCTTTTGTTTGTTCTTTTCAAGTTTCTAGTCTAGATTTAGTCTGCGACGTCGGAGGTGTATTTTGGAGCCTCTTCTTGTGAATGCCATCGATGATAACATCAACTGGTAAGTTAATATTGTCAGTTAGCCGAAGTTAACGAACACAGAGAAGCATAATATCTTTTGAACACTGCCTCTTTATCGCAAGTGCAATTCTGTTCAAATGCTATTTAAGTTAGAACCGTGTGCACCAATGTTGTATGTAACTTTAGAGACGGTCCCTCTTCAGTGAGAGACATAAAATAAAACCGTGAGCTAACATGAAATACTGAGGAAAACTGAGTTAAGAACTACCACTGTAAAGTACATCTTTTGTATTTTATTTTCAAGTTTGTGATCTTGTCTTCTGCATCGGAGGAGTACTGGAGTCTTTTCCTGTGGTTGCTGTCGTAACAACAGGTGAGCTTTCATCAACTTAACTAATGTTACTAAAGTAGCCAAATTAGCCACGGGCTGCTGTTCTCCACTAACTCCAGAACCAGTTTACTTTTTAAAGAGAGGAACGGGCTAGCAATATATTAATACAGTAATTTTTGCTAATAAATATTAAAAATGTGGTAACACTTTACAATAAGGTTCATTAGTTAACATTAACGTTAGTTAAAAACATTAGTAAACATGAACTAAGAATGAACAATACTTCTATAGCATTTATTAATCTTAGCTAATGTTAACTTCAACATTTACTAATGCATTATTAAAATCACAAGTTGTGTTGTTTGTTAACATTAGTTAATGCACTGTGAACTAACATGACTAAACAACAACTGTATTTTCATTAACTAGCATTAACAAAGTGTAATAAATGCATTGTTCATTGTTAATCCTTAATCATTGTTCATTGAACTGATGAATAGAAAGTTCAGAAGAACAGCATTTATTTGAAATAGAAATCTTTTGTAACATTATAAATGTCTTTATCTTATTTAAATATTTAAACTATCCTTGTTAAATACAAGTAGTAATTTCTATAACCTAATGTTATATGTTCTTAACCTAATGGTAATGTTATAAAATCTTTTATTTCAGATAAATGTTGATCTTTGGATCTTTCTATTCATCAAGGAATCCTGAAAAAATGTACTCAAATGTTTTCAATATTTATGATGATAATAATAATAATAATAAATATTTATCAGCATATTAGAATGATTTCTGAAGGATCATGTGACACTGAAGACAGTGGTAATGATACTGAAAATTTATTTTTGATCACAGTTATAAATTACATTTTAAAATATATTAAAAATAGAAAGCTGTTATTTTAAGGCGAGACACGGCAGGCAAAAACATCGTTTTTTTTTTATTGGTCAATTTTGAGATTTTTGGATATTTGTCTTCAATAACATGTCTTCTTTTAGACTTGTGGTGAAAAAAAGTCCGAAATACACATTTAGGTCTTTATTTTACTGCACTTTGTCTGTTTGCGTCTGTAGATTTCTCATAAATTCAACAAAAGTTGGCGTTCTAAATCAACATGCTGCTCCGCGATCTCTGCCTGTACCCAGTCATCACGTATACTGCTGGAAAGCTCTCTCTCTTCTCTACAATGCTGTCGGATCCAAATATGGTCATTTGCTTTTTATCAGCAACCAATCGTGAAAGTAAAAGAGGGGATTTAACTCTAAATGCGCAATCTCATTGGCTGAAGACAATTTCTGACAACGTGATTCGTTCAGAATCGTCACATGACATGGTATGCGTTGACGCTTCCTTGTTTGGTTAAGCTTTCCGCGGGATCTTTTGAGTGAATGAATGAAAATGACTTCGCGTCAATCATCGAAAAGAGTACAGCAGTTGTCACTTGCAAGGGGGAAAAGGAAAATTAGTGATGGATTACCCAGTGAAATGCCCGCCTCGGGAAGCGCATCTGAACGTAAGCTGTCGATGGGAGGTTTAGAATTTCTAATGTCAGAAATAGCCCAATACGTGTGGCTGTTACCACCTTCTAACATATTATAACATTACTGTAACAATATTTGTTTTGTATGGATGAAATATTTATTTATTTATAAGATTTATAAGAATAGAATAAAGTGCCATCTCATTCATTATGTTGTGTTGCGGTGGTCAGTTTTACGTTTACAGTACAGATTTCTGTGTGCTGTATCTATAAAAACAAAACAAATGAACAGTTATTGATACAATACACATTTCATTTTAGTGGCATAAATTGAGAGAGGTCTTGAGTCACTTCACAGGACCAGGGAGCAGGTCAGGCAGGCCTATGCAGATATTGATGCAGATGTGGCAGAGTTGCTGAGAGAGGATGCAGATGCGGTGATAAATATCAGTGTGTCTTTTGATGGCACTTGGCAGAAAAGAGGGTTCACATCACACTATGGGATTGGGATCATCACACTTTTAATGAGGGGGCCTCTGCCATGCTTGCCATTATGGATAAGCTTTGGCTGGAAAGCACTGTCGTTACAGTCACCACAATCAGGGAAACCGACATGCTGAGGATCACAAAAGCCGAATCCATCCAGTCTGAGAGTGTAAAACATTGCAGAAAGACTCTGAGCACAGCTAAAAAGCTGAAAAGGCATCAGCAAGAGAGGGTGAGGGGCCTACATATGGTGCAGGCATGGAGAGCTAGGCTTTCAACCCTCATGGGTGAACTTTGTGTTCCGATGGACATGGATGACTAGAGTTGCAGTTCTGATGATAAGTTTGTGTCTGTATTTGTGGTTCTCTGTGGTTAGTTGAAGGTCTTATTTGGCAATGTTGTTTTATTCAGTTGTCATTGTTCATGGTCTACATTGTTATAAACAATTACTTGGCCAGTTGTTTTGCTTGTTAGCAATGTTTTCATATAAAAATGTGTGGATTTTTACAATATAAATCTTTAAAGCCCGTTTTCTCAAAATGACTTTTCTCTCATACTCCAAGTCCGAAATCTCCACTTCAGTAGCACCTATATACACCAAACGTTCCAGTCTTGTACCTAGTTATATTATGAAGACAATTACAGAGGGATTTGTAAATATATTATTCCTAACCTGATTTATATAACATTTTATTCCAAAAAACATGGCGAAAATACATTTTTTAAGGCTATTGACAGTATATTCTGATTTACAGGATAACAAAAGTAGATATCCATAAATCCCTCTGTAATTTTTTTCCCATGTAATATGTGAACACAATGAAAAAAGAATTTTGAACCTGGCTTTATCCAATTCTGAGATTTCGTTTTTTAAAATATATGCAAATTAGCGCATATTTAATTAGATAATGCCTAATTTGCATATTTAAACATAAAATTACAGAAACTTTGTAATACATTTTTTTCTCATCTTAATGTAGGTAATCAATTGGGAAAGTTTCATGGTGATATCTGCTAGTTAAAAATTTTACCCTATTCACCTGTAGTGTCTCGCCTTAAATAGTAAAATATTTCACAGTATTGCTGCTTTTGCTGTATTTTGGATCAAATAAATGCAGGCTTGGTGAGCAGAAAAGAATTCTTTAAAAATATCAAAAATCTAACTGTTCAAAAACTTTTGACTGTTAGAGTACTTACTTGTTTTTGCTTTTCAGTATGTGTATGTTTTGCCATGATACAAAATGCCCAGAGGAGTGTGGTGATGCCCTTTTTTCAGCTAGTTCATCCTAGAGATCTTGTAATTTGTACTTTTAAAAAGAAAATGTTCAACAATTAAAAATAATATCAGAACTAATGCTCATCAGTTATTGTGATTTTTATGGGGTTGGGGTGGTAAAAATCATGGATTACAGTGCTGTACCACAATTTGATTGTTTTTTACAGGTAAAAAATGTTTAAACTACATGAAAATGAACACTACAGCACCGATGCTGTAAATGAAAATACGGTACTAATACTGTAATTGAAAATATAGCAAAGCCATTATTATACCGTAAATGCAATTACATCCAGCTGCCAGTAAGTTACTGTAAAATTTACAGCAATCTTTTTACAGTGCAGTCACTCCTCTGAATGAAGTCGTATGTGAATGAGAGTTTCTGACTAACCAATTTCAAAAGGTTTAATGAAATTCTACCATTAATAATTGCCATAATACACTATGTGGGCCTCTGCAGTTTCTACACAAGTTCATGGACAGGAATTGGCAGGCACCTTTATACAATCCATTACGTATCCTGAATTTATGTTTTGTCAGTGGACGACCAAACTATGAAAGATTGGTTTAGGTTTACTTGTTACTGATAAACCCATGACATTAAATGTTTTTTGTCCATCTCCATACTTACAATGCAACCACAGAAAAAAAAGGGAATCAATTACTTCTGTCGCTTAGCAACTAGTTGCAGCACATTGCTGAACCCATTGCCTTCAGTTACCTTTAAAAATCCCATTACTCACTCAGAGCCTCCACCCATAGAGCTGCCTCACCTCAATGTACCACAGCAATGAAGAATTATAAAATTAGCATATTAATGCATGTATGTAATTTATTAACATATTTAATATTGTATTTTATATTTGTAATATCTTATGTCTGCTCTATTTCCACTTTGTTCATTGGATCAACATGAATGATTATTCAAATGTACTAAAAGACAACACAAGATGAAGAGCTAATATTATGGCTGGGTGTCTCCTTACTCAATGCGATAAAACTGGAAAAAAGGCTAGGAAAAAAAGGAAGTGGGTGTGTCCAGACAGCACAGACTAAACAACAGCCTTGCCAATGTAATGAGTAATAAACGAGTACACTGACATTTTCATTAGTAGCCTGCTTGACTCTAAATGTTTCTGTTTTGAATGACTGGAAAGAAAAGATCCGATTTTTTAACAGCACAGGAAATACAGAGGATGGTAGACAAAACAAAACATAGACATTCAGATCTGAATCAGACAGTATCCAGATCACATGACAAACACTTGCATTGTTGTCGTTTAAAAGCCTGGGGTCAGTAAAATTTGTTTTGAAAAAAAAAAATACTATTATTCAGAAAGGATACATTAAACTGATCAAAAGTGACAGTAAAGACTTTTAGAATGTTACAAAAGATTTATATTTCAAATCAGCTTTTGTCACAGGAATTGATGATATTTTATAATTTAGAAAAGTTATTTTAAACTGTAAAAAATATTTCACAATATTATTGTATTAACTCTATTTTTGATTCAATAAATACATCCCTTGTGAGCATAAGAGAGTTCTTTCAAGAACATTAAAAGACTTACTAACCCCAAGTGAGGTAATACTAAACTGCTGAAAAAACATCTTAATCCAGCCTTAGGCTGATGATACACTGGGCAACTTTTTGAGCAATGTTGCTGGGCAACTCTGGGAAATGTTGCCGTCAACTGGCAACCAGATGAGAGACAGGGCCCACGACTGATCTAAAATATCCTGCTAGAAATTTGCTACTCATTCGCACAAAAAACATTGCTCAAAAAAAAAGTTGCCTGGCAAAACTGCTGGAAAAGTTGCCCCGTGTATCATCAGCCTAAGAAGGTTTGCTGGACTTAGGTGGACCTTCATGACCCCTTTAAGCTATTTTTTCAGCAGTGTGTAATAATTTAAAGTTTTATTATGCTTTGCTATAATGTGGTAATTAAGTCTTAAGTACTTTCTTCTACACTGGAAGCTCCTGTCGCCAAGTCAAATCCCTTGTTTGTCTAAACATACTTGGTAATAAAGCTCTTTCTGAATTTTGACTAATTGAGATACTACAAATTCTTCCAAGGGGTGGAACAGACACTAAATTTAGCTTTGTAGTATCAGAGGACAGTTTAAGGCCACCCTCTCTGGCTCTAAACACATTTCCTTAGTCATATGCACATTGAGCTTGTCTGGAGGAGGGAGTCAGACGTCCTAAGCTGCCAAGTTTGGAGAACATTACACAGACGAGGCTCCATGTCCAAACCAGTCGCCTGCTGTGAGTCACACTCAGAAAGACACTGTGGACGTAATCCAGAACTGAACTTAATTCAGCTTACCACAACAAACAGAAACTCGATCCTCAACCACATGACCAAAACAAACAACGATTGGAGGAATGTGATCATAAAATGGACAGAAAAAAATATACCTCTTAGAAGTCTGAAACACGTCCTAACCCAATTCTGGCTTGTCTTGTCAAGTGGCCTTTGAGACATCAATAAATCAGTGTAACCCTAGTCTTCAGGCATGTTTACTGTCTGATTTGAAGAACAATCATTGGCTGTTAATTTGTTGACTGAAATGTTTTCTGGGAATTCAATTTCAGTTTATTTTCTGTTGTCTGAAGCACGGTTCGAGTCAATAACCTGCTCTGTAAACATTCACGTTGACCCTCTGCTATTGCCACATGAGAGAATATGCTCAGGCATGCACGGATCTCTCTGTAAACCACAAACCACCTCGACTCTCTATGGCTTTCTCTTAGCAAAGGTTCATATCTGTCCGTTAGTGGCAGTGTCCACAGAGGTTACTCATTAATCTTTTAACTGTGGTGTGTCTTTAGCCCAAGAAAGAATTCCTAACCCAGAGGGAGGGGCTTGGGAAAAAAGAAGAGGAAAAAATGGTCAAATCTACTGAATGAGCAGAACATGAGATGATTTCCTCGGACTGACTCAGAAATCTTGAGCCTAAAAAAAGAATCTCAGAAAATGGAAGTAGATAAGTGCTGACCCACATTTTTGTTAGGTTTTCTGTGAGAGCAAACACACGTCTTCAGCCCAATATAGAAACTGTTCATTACAACTGTCCTAATGTTGGCGTAACTTGTTTTTAAACTAAAAAGTGTTCACTCTGCTAGTAACATCACAAAACAGTGCCATGATCAGTAGATGTTAACACAAATCTCTAGACATTTTATCTTTCAAAATCACACGTTGCATGCACACATTTGGTCACTACCTGGTGTCAAAAAATGGAAATCACCTGATTCTGATGTTTAAGCAACAAATTCTAGCATCTACAATTTATTCTGTCCAAGAGCTGGCAGACACATTTGCCTCAAAGGTCTTGTTTACATTTGAGACCTGATGCCAAAAGTAATGTGTACGGGCACCAATATATAAAGAAAGAAAAAAAAGAATAAAAAATAAACTTGGGAGTAAAAATATGTGTATTGTGTATAGTAAAAGCATTTTGGTAACTCTGGAGGTGTAGTAACAATCCAAAGAAAATGAGTAACATGTTTTTTACATTCACACACATTTAAAATAAAAATCTATGCAGTTAGGTGCTCAAATAACTTTACATGCAATTCACATAACTAATTGAAAAGGCATGCATTAAAATTTTATGTTTGAAAAAGTAAAGACTGGTGATGGATGCGCTGTTTTGGAAGATGTTTCCCATGGCATTTAGGCTGGATGCGTGTATTTAATTAATTTCTCAGATCATACTACTTTCAATTCCTGTGGGTTCTAAATTCAGAAATCTTATTACAGAGTTAACGGAGTTAAAAGTAAACATTTAAATAAAGACTAGTCTCTGATGTATGCTTGACTTGTGAGAGTTGGCCTGGCAAGACAGAGTGTATAATGACAGACACTGCCAGACACATTTGGTAGTCAAACGGACCATTAGTCTGTGATTGGCTCTGATGCCTGTGTACTGTTCTGTCCCATGCAGGTGTGCTGTTGGAGGCAAGAACAAAACCATACTGAAATGCCCAGAATAATGAAGAGTGAAGACTGTCCCACTGAACCCTGATAACAATGATAACCCTCGTGACCTTCTATATACATATTATGAAAAAAATACCACTGCAGCTCAGCTGCATTTATGAAATCAGATATGGAGGAAAAATGATGCCGTGCATAGAACATATCTTAACATTCTGGAGCAAAACTCCATTAACAAAGGAAAAACAAACTGCTATAGTATGAGAACAATACAAGTGTCAGTCCTTGTCTTGTGTTTCCCCTCCTCCCGTGCCCATATTTGGCCTTCCTGTTCCTGTCCTCGTTTGCCTTCATTAGTTTAATTAGTCCCTAGCCCTGTGTTTGATTAGTCCACACCTGTTCCTTATTCCCCTGTGTTTATAAGCCCTGTGTTTCCTAGCCCCTGTGTCCGGTCTATCGTCAGTAACGTCAGTGACGTTCGTCTCTCCCCAAGCTCCTCGTCTCAGTGTTTGTTCAATAAACGGATTATTGATACTCCTACGTCTCCTCGCTCCTTGTGTCCCGAGAGGGAACGTGACAGAAGACCGGACCTACAACTATACTATGGCTGAGGACAGGCTTTGGTGTCTGCGGCAGGATGGTCGGGAGTTGGTAAGGTATGTTGAGGAGTTTCTTGAGCTTTCCAACGAGGTGAGCTGGACTGACGCCTCGCTCGGTGTGTGTTTTCGGTTTGGGTTGGACAAAGATGTAATCAGCTGCGATCTCCCCACGTCCAGTTTTTCCCTGATCGGGCTGATAAATCATGTCCTCAATGTACATGGCATTGATTTCGAAGTCGAAGAATGTCAAACCGATCTTCGTCCAACCTAACCCGAGAACAACCCGGCCTCACCAGCTCACCGCTCGCCAGGACCCTCCACATGCCCTGCCAAATGTTCCGGCCACCCAACTCTTCCCAGCACTGCTGCTGTCCTCAGCCCAGAGCACCCCCGCAACCCCGCGCTTCAAGAGCGCCCTCCTGTACCTGCTCCTCGCAAGTGCCCTCCTGAGTTCCCGCTGGTTCCGTCCAGCCCTCCTGAGTTCCCGCTGGTTCCATCCAGCCCTCCTGGGTTCCCGCTGGTTCCGTCCAGCCCTCCTGGGTTCCCGCTGGTTCCGTCCAGCCCTCCTGAGTTCCCGCTGGTTCCGTCCAGCCCTCCTGAGTTCCCGCTGGTTCCGTCCAGCCCTCCTGAGTTCCCGCTGGTTCCGTCCAGCCCTCCTGAGTTCCCGCTGGTTCCGTCCGGCTCTCCTTTGTCTCCGCTGGTTCCATCCAGCCCCGCGCCTCCCGAGCGCCCCCAAGTGTCCGCGCTTCCAGAGCGCCCCCAAGTGTCCGCGCTTCCAGAGCGCCCCCAAGTGTCCGTGCTTCCAGAGCGCCCCCAAGTGTCCGCGCTTCCAGAGCGCCCTCCCGTGCCGGCTCCACGCACGCGCCCTCCCGTGCCGGCTCCACGCCCGTGCCCTCCTGAGTTCCCGCTGGTTCCGTCCAGCCCAGCTCGTCAAGAGCGTCCCCGAGTGGCTGCGCTTCAAGAGCGTCCCCAAGTTTCCGCGCTGCAAGAGCGCCCCCAGGTGTCCGCGCTTCCCGAGCGCCCTCCCGTGCCGGCTCCTCGCACGTGCCCTCCAGTGCCGGCTCCACGCACGTGCCCTCCAGTGCCGGCTCCACGCACGTGCCCTCCCGTGCCGGCTCCACGCACGTGCCCTCCCGTGCCGGCTCCACGCACGTGCCCTCCTGCGTTTCCGCTGGTTCCATCCAGCCCCGCGCTGCAAGAGCGCCCGACAGAGTCCGCGCTGCAAGAGCGCCCGACAGAGTCCGCGCTGCAAGAGCGCCCGACAGAGTCCGCGCTGCAAGAGCGCCCGACAGAGTCCGCTCCTCTGAGGCTCCCAGGGGGGAGCTTCCCCAAGAAAATTTGGGGGGGGGGGGGGTAAGAGGGTCACAGCCTGTGTGGCCGGGCCAAGGGCCAAGGCCACACGACCCGAAAAAAATAGGCCGAGGCTTCCCGAGTCTCCAGATCCGCCATGGCCTCCCGAGTCTCCAGATCCGCCATGGCCTCCCGTGTCCCCTGACCCGCCATGGCCTCCCGTGTCCCCTGACCCGCCATGGCCTCCCGAGTCCCCTGACCCGCCATGGCCTCCCGAGTCCCCTGACCCGCCATGGCCTCCCGTGTCCCCTGACCCGCCATGGCCTCCCGAGTCCCCTGACCCGCCATGGCCTCCCGAGTCCCCTGACCCGCCATGGCCTCCCGAGTCCCCTGACCCGCCATGGCCCCCGGAACGGGCACCGCCCTGGAGGCCTCCAGAGCGCCCACCCCCCCTCCCCATTGGATGGTGTTAGGCGTGAGGACACGCCTTCCGGAGGGGGGCGTAATGTCAGTCCTTGTCTTGTGTTTCCCCTCCTCCCGTGCCCATATTTGGCCTTCCTGTTCCTGTCCTCGTTTGCCTTCATTAGTTTAATTAGTCCCTAGCCCTGTGTTTGATTAGTCCACACCTGTTCCTTATTCCCCTGTGTTTATAAGCCCTGTGTTTCCTAGCCCCTGTGTCCGGTCTATCGTCAGTAACGTCAGTGATGTTCGTCTCTCCCCAAGCTCCTCGTATCAGTGTTTGTTCAATAAACGGATTATTGATACTCCTACGTCTCCTCGCTCCTTGTGTCCCGAGAGGGAACGTGACAACAAGGTCTAATCCAGATATATTCTCTGAAAATAAGTCTTTAACATTTTATCCAATTTTGCATCTTGTTTTAGAGATATTCAAAAACTGATTAAGAAAATAATTTTTAGTAGACGAATTGTTTCTGGGATTTTGGAGTAAGAAATAAAGCTTGTGCACATAATCTCCCACTGGAATTTATAAAGTGTATTTTGTGCAATTTGTGGCATACAGTATGTACATTTGAAAACATCTATGCAAAATCTGCCACTGCACATGCATACTTAGATTAAATCTATGCAAAGTTTTATACATGAGGCCCTTTGAGTGATCTGATCACAAGTGGCCAATTGAGTGAAATTACTGTTTACACTTGGTACATGGGTCTCAGACCACTTGTGATTGGATTTTATTTACGGGAGCCTTTTTACATCAACGTGTCATTCAATATTTAAACAGGAAAAAAAAAAACTCACCGGCTCTCAAATATAATTGAGGTACAACAGAGCAGCAATACAGCAATGTGTGGCCTCATGTGTTTCAGACTGCCTATGGGTTTTGAGTAATCAAAACCCATTCATGTAGTTTTGTTAGAACATAATCATCCAGAGCAGATATGAATGCAGCTTTCATAACTGGGTCTCTCACAAAGACAAATCTTTAGATGTGCGTGATTTAATGTGGTCCATTATGTACTTTATGATGATTACATAAATAGACAAAAACTTCAGTACATTTTCATTTGTATCACACAGATGTACAACTCAACTGACATTTTATAAGCACACACATACGTACCAGTATCACATTCTGGTCAATATGATATTTCCATGGTGCGGTCAATAACTGTCAAACTTTAATTTGGGGAACAATTCTAACTATTAACCATGATTTTTACTTCAATAAACTCCTAATGTTCTGCTTATTATTAGTTAGTAAAGTAGTTGTTAAGTGTAGGTATGGGGTAGGATTAAGGGATCTAAAATATGGTCATACAGAATAAGGCATTAATATGTGTTTTATAAGTACTAATAAACAGCCAATATGCTAGTAATATGCATGCTAATAAGCAACTAGTTAATAGTGAGAATTGGTCCCTAAACTAAAGTGTCACCAAATTCTACACTGCTTTATCTAAATAACTTTTTAATAAAACACTAAATACTAAAATCAACCATTTTAAATACTACAAGTGAATTTAGGCAACACAGTATGATGTATAATATGAAAACTAGATATTTATTTCAGTATTTCCTAAAGATTGCATTGAACACTGTTATTACATTTTATATTAGCACGACATCAGCCTCTAATATCAGCTAGTAAACTCTATAGTACCAACATATTGTACATCCCCTTTATAATGTTATTATTATAATAATATGTTTGGTAGGAATTTACCAGTTTAAATTAGATCAAGCTCAAATGTTGCTGTTTATACGATGAGATGATAGTACCACCTAAAGATCCATTTCTTCTGTTTTGACTTTCAATCTGTGCAAATCTGCACAAGAACAAAAAATCTATGAAATAAAGATTCAGACAAAGGACAAACACTACCTGTAAATCAAAGCCACAGTTCACACAACTCAGCGAACACAAAATAAAACTATTTTCTTTCTGATCTTTCAGAATCAGACTGTATAATCAACAATAAATCTTTGTGTCAGAGGAAGCTCAGTGACTGGAAAAGGAGATAAATGCTGGAGTAAATATAGAATGTTTCCTCTCTACTTATCACAGTATATTAATCAAGGACATATGCACAGGTAACACAAGAATATGTGAACCTTTAAAGGGTTAGTTCACCCAAAAATGAAAATTAGCAAGTTTTCCTCACCCTCAAAGTAGTGTTGTCAAAAGTACCAACCACGATACCATTCGGTACTGAAATTTTAAAAACGTTTAAATACATCTGTGATTGGCTTCAATGATCATCGCTTCACACTATTCACCGAGCGCTTCATTGATCATTGAAGCCAATCACAGATGTATCTGTTGAGACATGAACACAATGACCAATCAGCACCGTTTAAGAATCTGCTCAACAGCGCTCAAATCTTAGCGGGAAATGGACGTTTTTAAAACTTCAGTACCGAATGGTATCGCGGTCGGTACTTTTGACAACACTACCTCAAAGTATCCTTGGTGCATAAGACTTTCTTCTTTCAGACAAATCCAATTGGAGTTATATTAAAAATTATCCTTCCTCTTCCAAGCTTTATAATAGCAGTGGGTGGGTGTTTTTTTCAACAGTCCAAAAGTAGTCAAATAAAGCACATCCTTCCATAGTAAAATGTGCCTCACACGGCTCTGGGGGGTGAATAAAGGCCTCCTGTAGCGAATCACTGTGTTTTGTAAGAAAAATATAAATATTTAAAACGTTATAAACACTTATGTAGGATGTACAGTGGAAAAAATTCAGAGTTGCTGAAATCGCGTTTGGTCTCGTACTGTATCGTGTATCTTGTCAGTGTGTGCACTTGCTTGGCCATTTGTAGTTGATAAACAGGAAAGTGGGTCCAGCTGAATTGAAATGATCATTTGTTGGTTTGGTATAATAAAGGTTATTATACCGCGGCAGCGGTCGCGGCAGTCGTCGTGTGAAGCCCTCTTAGTGTGAAGACCAAAGAGTGTAAAGACCATCGACTCTACCGTGCAACTCCACCGGGCAGGGACACCGGCAAGGGATAGTAGTAGCTTTTTATTTAATTTTTTCATTGATATGTTTATTATTGAAATGTTGTTGTTATATGCATGTGTTAATTTTATTTAATTTCTTTATTTTCTTAAATATGTGGGTAGATAGTATTTATAGAGTTGTAACTTTTTAGTTTTAGTTACTTTTTCTTATTTGTAAGTCGCTTTGGACAAAAGCGTCTGCTAAATGACAAAAGTAAGTAAGTAAGTAAGTAAAAATTATTTGATCCCCTGCTGACTAGGTGTCGACCGATTATCGGCACCGATATTAAGCATTTTTATAATTATCGGTCATTTTCAAAACCGATGTGCCAATAAAATAATTTAATTTTGAAATGTGCTATTTGGCTCTAATGCAGCCAGTCTGAACTCAGCACTCTGTGGCCTAGAGCAGTCTCCGCCCACCGCGCATTTGATTTGTTGGGAGTCACGAGTCCGACCAATCAATGCGGACGGCTGAAGGCACTCTCACACCAAAAGCGCTTGCTAACTGGAGCTACGTCAGTGATCACGCATCAGTTCTCTCTCAAAGGCAGCAGACGTTTCTCACGTTGCAATAAATCACAATCCACTACACTGAAGTTGCAAAACACCTCAATATTATTTATTTATGGTTTCCACGATGGGGAAAATGCGGACAGAATCGTGGAATCCAGTCATATAAATGGAATTTGTCACGGAATTTGTCAAAGTTTGGATGAATTAATCAAACGTTGGTCAGTACACTTAAATTGACTCGCGCTATGGACTAGTATCTGTAAACATTAAGCGGCAAAAAGACTATTTGAATATGATTTCTGCATGTTCTGCGTGTCTCTGTATATGTGAATGGCACAGACGCACGGTTTTGATTACCGCGCGCACACACACACACACACACACACACACACACACACACACACACTGAAGTGTGCGACGCTCGCTGTGTTTTCAGCATCTGCTGTCTCAATAAATGAGGACATAAATACATGAACAACATCCCCACAACTTCTCTGAGAGTTACTTCATGAGCACTTGACCGTGTCATTTAACGATCGTCATATACATAGGCTACAGAAACTTAAAAGGTCCTCATGGCAACCCATCAAAATAAAAGTTTGGTTTCTCTACTAATACTACAACAATTATTACAACTTTTGTTTAAAAGAATAATCACACAATACACTATTTCTTCCATGCTTTAATTTTAATAGTAAACCCATTTGTTTGCCAAAAGATAATTTGATTAAAAGTTAAATTAAATTAATGTTTTATGCCTTCATTTGCACTGCACTGTAAATTAAAACTAATGTAAATTACTGTCACATAGGCCAAGATTAAGATACTGTCACATAGGCCAAGATTAGGATGACAGAAATTGTGACATTTCAATAGGAATCAAGTGAACCAAGTGTGCCTATAACAGGCTATTAGTGTTATAGTTTAATTAAAATAGTTGCGGTCTTCTTCGCAACTTCTACAATGGAGCTATGAAGACAATTAAATTATTTACATTTATTATATACATTGTGCTTTTTAAGTTAATCAACTGATGTACATTAGATGATGAATTGAATAGTCACCTCTTGTAGGTTATGATTTAGTCATCAGAAAATAATTAATGAAGAATTATGAGAGGTTATGCTATTACACATACATTTCTAACATGTAAATGATTGAAGCCAAATACTTACATTTCCCCAAGCTGTTTAGCTGTAGTACAGTATTCATAGGCTTAATCATGAAGCATACAGTGGCCCCACTTTTAACTCTCTCTTTATATAGCCATTATTGTAAATGGATGCACGGAGGAAGACAAGAGTAAGAAGTGCAACCAACACCAGGGAAGGCAGTTTTTGTCAGAGCCCTTGTTATTTTTAATTTTGACATACATTTTCATTTTTACACCAGTCATATATGTCGTTTCAAAATATTGGTTATCGGTATACTTGGTACATAATAATCGGTATCAGCCCTGAAAATCACATATCGGTCGACCCCATTGCTGACTTTGTACGTTTGCCCACTGACAAAGAAATGATCAGTCTATAATTTTTATGGTAGGTTCATTTGAACAGTGAGAGACAGAATAACAACAAAAAATCCAGAAATACGCATTTCAAAAAAGTAATAAATTGATTTGCATTTTAATGAGTCAAATAAGTATTTGATCCCCTATAAATCTGCAAGATTTCTGGCTCCCAGGTGTCTTTTATACAGGTAAGGAGCTGAGATTAGGAGCACTCTCTTAAAGGGAGTACTCCTAATCTCAGTTTGTTACCTGTATAAAAGACAACCTGTCCACAGAAGCAATCAATCAATCAAATTCCAAACTCACCACCATGGCCAAGACCAAAGAGCTGTTCAAGGATGTCAGGGACAAGATTATAAACCTACACAAGGCTGGAATGGGCTACAAGACCATCACCAAGCAGCTTGGTAAGAAGGTGACAACCGTTGGTGCAATTATTTGCAAAAGGAAGAACCACAAAATAACTGTCAATCTCCCCCGGTCTGGGGCTCCATGCAAGATCTCACCTCGTGGAGTTTCAATGATCATGAGAACGGTGAGGAATCAGCCCAGAACTACACGGGAGGATCTTGTCAATGATCTCAAGGCAGCTGGGACAATAGTCACCAAGAAAACAATTGGTAACACACTACGCCGTGAAGGACTGAAATCCTGCAGCTCCCACAAGGTCCCCCTGCTCAAGAAAGCACATGTACAGGCCCGTCTGAAGTTTGCCAATGAACATCGGAATGATTCAGAGGAGAACTGGGTGAACGTGTTGTGGTCAGATGAGACCAAAATCAAGCTCTTTGTCATCAACTCAACTCGCCGTGTTTGAATGAGGAGGAATGCTGCCTATGACCCCAAGAACGTCATCCCCACCGTCAAACATGGAGGTGGAAACATTATGCTTTGGGGGTGTTTTTCTGCTAAGGGGACAGGACAACTGCACCGCATCAAAGGGACGATGGAAAAGGCCATGTACCGTCAGGGCACATTAAAATCCTGGAGTGGCCTATCCAGTCTCCAGACCTTAATCCCATAGAAAATCTGTGGAGGGAGCTGAAAGTTCGAGTTCCCAAACGTCAGCCTTGAAACCTTAATGACTTGGAGAGGATCTGCAAGTGGGACAAAATCCCTCCTGAGATGTGTGCAAACCTGGTGGCCAACTACAAGAAACATCTGACCTCTGTGATTGCCAACAAGGGTTTTGCCACCAAGTACTAAGTCAAGTTTTGCGAAAGGGTCAAATACTTATTTCCCTCATTAAAATGCAAATCAATTTATAACTTTTCTGAAATGCGTTTTTCTGGATTTTTTTGTTGTTGTTATTCTGTCTCTCACTGTTCAAATAAACCTACCAATAAATTATAGGCTGATCATTTCTTTGTCAGTGGGCAAACGTACAAAATCAGCAGGGGATCAAATAATTTTTTTCCCCACTGTATGAGCAGCGCACGAGCCAATGAGAATATGCTAGTCTAGCGAGTTTGTTTACAGGAGCAAAGGAAGCAAAGTTTACTTACTTTAGTAAAAGAAAACCAGTCTCCTCTTGGTTTATATCGAAATCCTCCAACATTTTTCTTTATAAATCGTCGTTTTGTACTTCTAATTCGTGACCGGCGTTTTGTTTTGTTCTCTCCTCTGTGCTTCTGCATTTGTCACTAATCACCGGCGCTTACGCTGCACATACGTCCTATGTCATCCGCCGGAATGGCTTCTGCGTACGACGAGCGGAAGTGAGAGAATAGTGTTTATAACATTTTAAATATGTATATTTATCTTACAAAAACACATCGATTTGCTACAGGAGGCCTTTATTCACCCCCCGGAGCCGTATGAGGCACGTTTTATTATGGATGGATGCGCTTTACTTGATGTCTTTTGGACTGTTGAAAAAAAAAAAAAAAAAAAACACCCACCTACTCCCATTCTAAAGCTTGGAAGAGCAAGGATATTTTTTAATATAACCCTAATTGGATTCGTTTGAAAGAAGAAAGTCATATACACCTAGGATACCTTGAGGGTGAGTAAAACATGGGCTAATTTTCATTTTTGGGTGAACTAAACCTTTAAGCTTTTTTGGAACATTTCACATTCAAAAATGTAAATACACAATGTAAAATGTCATTAAGTAAGAATTTAATTTGTATTTAGGTACAATCTGAATGCCTTTTAATAAGAAAGCTCTTGTTTTGGCTTGATAGTTGAATGTAGGAATAATTGTTATTTTTTCTTGTGTTGGAATGCCATTAAACAAAGAAAAAAACATATGCTCTGAATGAGTGAAAAACATCAAAGGCATTTGTTTGTGTAAAGGAATGTGGCTGCTTTACCAGTCAAAATACAAACCTCGTCATGTGATATATCACAAAAGCATCTGAATGGGACGTGTTGTTGTGCTCGAAATCATTGCTGTAAGGTTTTAGACATAATGCATGAAGTGTCATTTGTATCCACGACAGACGTAACAATTTAGTGTGTGTGTGTACTGTTGTGAAACGCCTCTGATCAAACAAACTGTTGCATCCATAGAAGTTCAATCACATTAAATTTACTTAACCAAAAATAATGGGTGGAAGATATCAGCTATCGATGGAAGATATCAGCTATCCCAGAGCTGGTGTTCTGTATCGTCTGTTAAGAATAGCCTGTGCTATTTGTAACATACAGAAATATTTTATTACAACTCAAGTAAACATGTAAAACAGGTTTCCTATCAGTCCTCAAAACAACTTGATGGCAGATGATTGAAATGCAGACTTTGATGTCCCTCGTGCGTATCGGAAATTAATAAGAACCTGTCTGTGCTGTGCCCTAAAACCGTTAGAATTGATAAATGAGTCGACAGGGAGTTTTTAAATGTCATATTATGAAAAACGTCTATCACCACAAAACACGTGCGGAACAGACGTGAAATAGAAACTGACTTAAGGTAAACTGCTGCTTGCTAATGAAAGCAAATCTCGTCGACAGTTTCAGATAACTGAACATTTGATCTAGAGGTAGTTATAAATTAACAGGAGCTTTGAAGTATGGTAAATAAATACTGTCGCGATATCCAAACCTCGCGCGGTGCTCCGATTGCATGCGCGAGCCACTCCATCTCCCCTCAGAAAAACGCTCGCTAACTGTTGTGGATGTGACCGATGTCACAGCACAAAAATCACTAAACACTCATGCCAGCGCACCTTCCTATGACCTGCGCCATATTTGAACACCCCTAGGTAGTATTCTGAAAAAAAGGAAACGGATAAAACTTGAGAAATGTAACGTTAGGCGAGGGGAAACTACGAAGTGTTACAGTCCCACAACTTACCTCGCGCCTCCTGGGTCACCGTGAATACGAGTAAAGCCAGCAGTATCGAGCGGCTAAGTAATGTTCCCACGTCCATCTTGCTAGAGATCATTCTTTAGGACTGGTCAGTTGTTTCTCACACATTCAAGTAGACAGGTCTTTGATTCGAGAAAGAGAGCGTTCTGATTGGTCAGCGCGGAGAAATATGCCCCGCCCACATTGTTCACGCGTACCCTGCCTCTCAGTTCAGCAGGGGAGTTCAGCTGTGCCTCAAAACTGTTGAGAATCTGTCCTTTGAATGTTGTTTGGAAATTGATCTGATCATCCCAAATGCAGTTCTTATGATCAGTGAGATCATGAGATACCTACTCTTGGCAGTAATTTGACTGGTTTTGGTTTCCACATTTACAAAATATCATAACATGCAATTCCATTTTCTGTATGAATGAATTTAGGGTGTCTCTGTGGAGCATTAAACAGTCTAAATGCATCTTTTTGTGATGCATGTGCTGCTTTAGATTAAACTTGTGTGCTTCCATTGCACACATATAATAGGAAATAAAAAGGGTTTGAATCATTATTGTAAACATAATGAGTTTCTATATGGCCAGAAAAGAAAGAACTATGTTCTCAGAATGAAATAAGCCAGGCCAGACACAGCCTGAAGGCAGAGATTGATATTATATGCAGTTATAGTGCACTGCAGCAAACTTATCTTTGCTGTTGGTCAGAGTGGAATTGAACTATTTGAATTAGGCTGATGGGGCATTTCTATTAGTTCAGAACTGCTCAGAATAGAACTAGACTGCTGCTGATGTACAAAATAGAGGTAATGACATGATGTGATGCAAAAGAATGAGGCCAATGATGATTGATTATTAAGACTAAGTTAAAACTTTTTAGATACATTTTTGATCAACTTCGCAGTGAGGTTCAGCTTTGCAAAAGGTAACACTAAAATATTATCTGTGCTTTGATCTAAGCTTTGCTCTAAATCGTATTAATATCATTATATATATATATTTTTTTTTTCAACCACATATCCTGTTTTATGCATCTCCACTCTGCCCCCTTGTGACCTAATATTTACCAAAAGTGGGGGGGTCAGTAAGATTTTATTTTTTGAAAGAAATCAATACATTTATTAAGTTTCAAATTGATTAAACGTGTCAGTAGAGACAAATAATGTTACAAAAATTTCTAATAAAAAATCCTGTTCTTTTGAACTTCCTATTAATCAAAGAATCCACCAAAATTCAACATTAGAATGATTTGTGACAGATTATGTGACCCTGAAGACTGGAGTAAGACTGGCTGCTGAAAATACAGGTTTTCCAACACAGGAATAAATTACATTTTAAATATATTCAAATAGAAAACATTTTAAATTGTTACAATATTTCACATTCTTACTGTATTTCTGATCTGATATACATTCAGCCTTGAGAACATGAGAGATTTCTTTCAAAAACATTGAAAAAAATCGTACAGACCCAAAACGTTTGAATGTTGTACATAGTCCCATTTACTTTGAGAAGAAACCGGTACATTGAATCTTAAAACAAATCTCCACAATGTCCTTCCTAAATATGAGTGTGTGTGTGTGTGTATTGTTCTAAACCACAATAACAAAAGACAAGCACACTTATAAAACAAAACATTTATTCACTGATCACCATTCAAATATGAAAAAGAAAAGGGGAATTCTCTATAACTGTTTCATACTAGAAGATAAACAACACTGTTATTTTCTAGCTTGTCTTTCTAAATGCCATAGAAAGATTAAACAGGGAAGAGTTATAATGTGGTTGTGGCCTCTGTCAGCCTTTGAAATTAATGCCATTTAAAGTATTTTTTAGTTTTATGTGCTGCTTTTGCATTATAAATTAGACTTATTGCCTCTCTTAAATACTAGTTTAAATGCAAGTTCACAAAAAGGAGCTTTGTGGGTGTGAAAAACAAAACAAAATAAGAAATTATTAATACAGTGCATTTAAACAACTTCCAAAACTCCCTCGTACAAATATAGTATATCCAAATACTGATGTCTAAATACTGGCGTTTAATCTGATTAAAAATTAGCATCTTTTATCTATCAAAGTTTGTGGTTTAAAATTTGTAGTTAATACATTAAACACACTCACACACACACACACACACACACACACACACACAAAACAACTCTGTATTAGTGTTTGTGAGGAGGGGCTAATGTGATCTGAGAAGGCACGGAGTAATGCAGTGAATTCATACAATGGATCTACTCTTGCTTGTTGATGTCTGGCTGAGGTATTCTTTGGTATTCTAATAGAAGTCGGTGGGTCATTGATTGAAAAGTATCAGTGGGTGATTTATACATATTTACACACTGCTCAGAGAAGAAGTGAAACATGATTGCAGTGCCATTTCCCCTGGCTTGTAACTTCTCACAGGAGCTCTCTCCCTAATAAAAGAGTAGATTGGATATTTCCCCCAGCAGTCCAGCTACTGCTGCTCCCTACATCTGCATTACTTTACTTTAAAATTGTCAGCTTTCTAGTTCCTTCCAGGGTTCTGGATGTAGCTGTTCTCAATGCAAAGCACAATGAATTGGTTAGAGCAGCTACGCGTGTGCTGCCCCAGCAGTCTGCCGGTCTGCAGAAGAGACGCCTGTCCCGTCACCGCCATGTCCCCCGTCCGCCAGGCCTCACAGTAGCTAGTTGTCATTCGGATGCCCACGGTATTCGAGCCGTGCCACACCAGTTTCTGAGGCCTTGAGTCATAATAACATACCATTTATTAATTCGTGTTTGTTCATAATATAAGAAATAATATTAAATTGGATTAATCTGAAAGGTTAAAATATGTGTAGAAATGTAGAAATTTATATCTTTCAGAATATAAGTCACATTTTTCCAGTTTCTGAGGTCTTGAGTCAGAGTAATATACAATTTAATAATTCATGTTTGTTCATAATATAAGAAATAATATTAATTTAGATAACTTGAAAGATTAAAATATATGTAGAAATGTATTTTTTCCATTTCTGAGGCCTTGAATCATTGTAACACAATTTATTAACATACATTTTGTTTTATTTACTGATATTTTGCTTTGTTTCTGAGTGTAATTATAAAATGTGACTTAATTACATGTTTGTAACTGTTGTTTAGATTTTGTTTAATTTACCAGTATTTTACTTTATTTCTGAATATAATTGTAAGATGTGACTTAAATACATTTTTAGTGCTTGTAATATTTGTATGTTTTGTTTTATTTACATTATTTTACATTATTTCTGAATGTGACAATAAAATGTGACTTATACACCAATGTGACTTTGTATTTTTTATCTGAATGCAATTTTGACCTAGTGCTTAATTTTCAGAAAATAGGGTGACTAAGATGAATAAATGCTGTAACATTCTATCATTGTTCATTGATATATACCTAATATATTAAATACTGTAGCATATAGAACCTTACTCAAAGTGTTAGCAGACAAATTAATTCAATACACGCGTCTGAGAAAAGCAAAAGGAAAAAGCTGTTTACCAAGCTTGATCTGTCATGACATTTCGTCCATCAAAGGAATAAATCGGAGTAAGTGGATCAAAAACAGCCCCGTCGCCAGAGAACATAGCCATCCAGCTGCCGAAAAGCACATCTCCCTAGAGAGGAAACACAAGAAGCTAAATTTAGACAGCTAAACTTAGGCAAACTACATGTAATGAGAGCACACTGATCAAAAACACTTGATTAAAATCTACTGTTGCAAGAATGCTTCTTTACATACTTTGAGGTTCACCACTGGCAAGCCGAAGCGGTCCCCTTTCTTGACAATGCTAGAAAGGTCTTGTAGGTGAGAGGAGAGGAAAGCTCTGTAAGTGGATGTCAGGCCCCTGGCACGGGCTTGCTGGTAACACTGATAATCTGCCCCTCGGATTCCATGCATGTCCCCTGAGAATGGGGCATTGAGTGCCATCAGGTGCAACTGAGAATATCAAAGGTCAAAGATCACATCAAAGTCCTCACCTTTTCATATCAATTATTTAGGAAGCAACAAGGTTAAGCAACCCTTACCGCTGGCATTGAGTGTGCATTCTGTAGAAAAACATGGTAGTCTGGCAGGAAGCTCTTCAACTCCTGCAATAAACATTAGATATTCACATCAGACATTAAGATAAACTATACAACATTGTAAATTAAATTACACTTTGATTCTAGAATACTCTAACAGTTCTCTTGGTTTGATAAATGTAGTGGACGATCAAAGACTATACTGGGGATATCGGTACCATATCGGTTATCGGCCTATATTAGATATTTTGTGTTAGATATTTTTTAGATTTATTTTTGGTGTTTTTAAGCCTTTATTTAGATAGGAAAATAAGTGAACAGGAATCAAAGTGGGAGAGAGATAGAGAGAGGGGATAGGATTAGGAAAGGTCTGCAAGTTGCGATTCTAATGGGGGAAGCACAAAGCACAACGGCACTACATGCCAGTGCACTGCCAAGAGGATATTGGCAGTGACAGATATTTTGTCATTTATCAGTATGATATTCAATATTTAATTGTTCATTCTCATTTTGATTAACTGTTCTATCAAATGCCATTTCATTTCCTTAAAGTTAATTTAAAATGTAAATTTTAACATTAAATTTAATCTTTAGCAAATCTCAAATAGAATGTTTATTAATAACTAAAATTAAAACTATTAAAAATCATTTTTGGTAAATGAAACGACGTTGAAATAAAAATATTAGATGGAAAAAAAAATAACTTTGACTAAAAAACTGAAGTGATTTAAAGCTATATAGAATAAAAACCTAATAAAAATGACAAAATAGCATAAAATAACTAAAATCAAAATTAAAATAAAAGCTCAAAATATAAAAATAAGAGCTAAATCAAAACATTTATTAATGCTATAATAATATATAAATTATACTAAAATAACACTGATCTTAAAATGACTATTTTACTTCATATTGTACATTGAACTGTTGGCTAAATTCACTTGTAACATTTAAAATGACTGATTGTAAAATAGCATAGAATTTTAATATCAGCTGTGTATTAGTTATCTGTGTAATAATTATAAGTTTATCGGTATCTCCCAAAATTTGAATATCGGTACATCCCCAGACTGCTGTATATGTATGATGCATAACGCACCTGGCTATGAACTCTAGGTACACTGCGGTCGCTGGGTCTGCTCAGGCCTTGTGGCAAAGCAGATGAGGAGCTGTCTTGAGGAACTGGGATTAGCTCTCCTAGCTAACAACACAGTTACACATCAGAAAACATTTGAATAAGCAGACAACAATGAGCAAATTTGCTGTGTTTACTTTTGTTTTTATGGGAAATGCAAAAAGCAGATACCTCAACTTTTTTCCAGCCCCCTCGCACCCTGATATAGAGTTCACTCTTGTCTATAACATATGCCAGAGTCCCTTCTGCAGCCTGATTGGCCTCTCTTATCAAGGTTTGGCTGTTTTTATATGTTCTCACCTGGGAAGGCAAAGTAAGCAGTCATAATCTAGACAAACATAAAAAATGCAAGGCGCATTTAATCTTTTATGAGTTTTGTGCCATTTGACTTACAGGGTTTCCATGGCCAGGAGCACCAGGCGGCCCTGGAGGACCTGGAGGCCCAGGGAGATTTGCAGCTAAGACAGAAACAAGTAAAAGTGCATTGTTAAATTGTTGATAAGAAGTTTTAAGCCCTGATAAAGTCACTCAAAATGACTCTGGAGAAAATCTGTTTAAGAATGCGCTCGGGCTGGTCATCTAAAGTTTGGAAAAGTTATCTTTTTACAGTCATGATAAAGAAGGTATTTGTTGTTACCAGAGCCATATGCGGACGGAGTGCCTGGTGGTCCAGGAGGTCCTGGTAGCCCCTGTGGTCCTGGAATTCCATAGCCAGGCAGTCCTGGAGGGCCTGGAGGACCAGTGTCCCCAGGAGGACCAACAATAGAGTCACCTTTCGGTCCCTAAAACAAAGCGTCATATTGGGGCTGGAAAGTGAAAGGACACACTTTCACGTAATAAAATGTACTGTATTATAAGAAGGATAGTCTCAGTTTATGTCTTTTTTCAGATGACTTACCACAAGGCCTGTCCTCCCAGGCAGCCCTGGTGGGCCAGGAAAACCTGGATCCCCTTTTTCTCCCTTTTGCCCCTTGTAGCCATTATCACCTTTAGCACCCTTAGACACAAACTCGACATTGTCAACAACAGCAATGGCAACCATAAAATGAACAAAAAGAAACTGTAGCTGTTCTGATCACTCAGTGATACTCAGTAATGTCAAATGTGATACATTTGAACTCATTTTGTTCTCATCATCATCATTATGTATTTAAACATGTTTTTTTGTGCTATTTTTCTCCATGAAAGCCCTTGTAGTCCCCTGAGGGTCCCAAGACAACAGTTTAAAAACCCTGTCACATAAGATGCATTCACGGCTTGTTGGAACATAAATATAAGATTCTGACTAGTAAAAAGCATTCACATCCTCGTAATTACAACTTGTAAACTCTGAATTTAGTACCTCCTGACTGCTGCATTGCCATGCGAAACTCAACTTTGCAGCGGCCGCAGCAATAAAAAGTAGTTAAGTAGCTATCTCATAATGTTTCTATTTAATATTTCCAATAAATTACACAGATTTGTTTTGCTATTAATATAGGGAAAAAATGCATACATCCAAGTCAGAGGACTAAGTAGAATGTCAGAGTCATTTCACTGCTGGTTATACTATAATTGTGTATGTGACGAATAAAAATCTTGAATCTTAATTATGGTAATTACAACATAGCGTGAATGCACCATTATACACAAGAGTGTGCGCAAATTTTTGTCCATTTTAAGTTTTAAGTGTGCTTATAAAATCTATACAAATGCTTAAGATATCACTTGATATGTGAGATATTGAACAAGTGCTTACCACATAACCATGAGGAAACAAAGGCACTGTGAAGAAAGAAAACATAAAGATCATTGTTGAAGTCTAGTAAATGGAATGTCTGTCAGTGCCATATAGACACTTAATGCTATTTTTTTTTAAATTTGTTTATATTCATTCATTCATTCATTGAAAAAAAAATCAATACATTAGCACAACATTTTATGACTAAAATCCCTATAAATATTCACAATTTTGATTTGACAACCCATTTTTATTTGATTTTTCATTGTTTGGATAAACCACAATGACTTTTTTATTTCTTTTAATTGTGACATGAGTCTATTGCATTCATAGGTTGCTCTAAAAGCAAAAGAAAACTGATTAAAAAACTTCTTATCAGTGGTATATAACAATCACTCTTTGTACCCATGTTCCTTCTTTTTATTTGATTTATGCACTCCTTAAAATCTAAAAGTACTGCCTAAAAATCTCTGCTGACCAGCTGACCAGCTGGCCCCCATCTTCACACAGATCTTCAACAGATTACTGGAGCTGTGTGAAGTCCCCTCATGCTTCAAATGCTCCACCATCACCTTGACTACAGACCTGTGGCCCTAACGTCTGTGCCTAAGAAATCATTTGAAAGACTGGTTTTGGCGTATCTGAAGGACATCACTGGACCCTCACTGGACCCCCTGCAGTTTGCCTACAGAGCAAACAGGTCTGTGGATGATGCAGTCAACATGGGACTGCACTTCATCCTGCAGCATCTGGACAGACCAGGGACTTATGTGAGGATCCTGTTTGTGGACTTCAGCTCCGCTTTTAACACCATCATCACGGACAACCTTCAGAATAAACTGACACAGCTCTCCGTCCCCACCTCTGTCTGTCAGTGGATCAACAGCTTCCTGACAGACAGACATCAGTTAGTAAAGCTTGGTAAATTCACATCCAACACCCACACCATCAGCACTGGAGCTCCTCAGGGCTGCGTTCTCTCCCCACTTCTCTTCTCCCTGTACACCAACGACTGCACATCTAAAGACCCCTCTGTCAAGCTCCTGAAGTATGCAGACGACACCACACTGATTGGCCTCATTCAGGATGGTGACGAGTCTGCTTACAGACAGGAGGTTAAGGAGCTGTCTGTCTGGTGCAGTCTTAACAACCTGGAGCTTAACATGCTCAAAACTGTGGAGATGATCGTGGACTTGAGGAGGAACCCCCCTGCTCTCCCCCCACTCACCATCATGAACAGCACTGTGACTGCAGTGGAGTCATTCAGATTCCTGGGTACCACAATTTCTCAGGACCTGAAGTGGGACATTCATATTGACTCTATTGTCAAAAAGGCCCAGCAGAGGCTGTACTTCCTTCGCCAGCTAAGGAAGTTAAATCTGCCACAGGAGCTGCTGAAACAGTTCTACTCTGCCATCATTGAATCCTCTGCACTTCAATAACTGTCTGGTTCAGCTCAGCTACCAAATCTGACCTCAGAAGACTACGGAGGGTAGTCCGGACTGCTGAGCGAATCAGTGGTACAACCCTCCCCACTCTCCAAGAACTGTACTCATCCAGAGTGAGCAAAAGGGCTGGTAAAATCCCTCTGGACCCCTCACATCCAGCACACTCCCTCTTTGAACTGTTACCATCTGGTCGACGCTACAGAGCTCTGAGAACCAGAACGACACAGAAACAGTTTCTTCCCTCAGGCAATCCATCTCATGAACACTCAACAATAAACGCGGAACACACAACTCTTATTATACATTATTTATTCACCACACTTACTTATTTTTTTCATTTCAATTTGCACATATCAGACCTGTACACACATAATTGTCTATATTATATATTGTGTTTTTGCTGTTTTGTACATTGCCTATTTGTATATTATTCTTTTATTATCTGTGTCCTGTCCTGTTGCTGTCTCTCTGTTGCACTGTGGAGCTTCTGTCACTAAAACAATTTCCTCGTATGTGTAAACATACTTGGCCAATAAAGCTCATTCTTCTTCTTCTAATCTTAAATATGGGTGGAGAAAAACCATTAAGATCCTTAAAATCCAACATTAAATTAGGCAATTTAATCAATTATATACAAATACAAGCACAGAATTATAGTTAATTTCCCCAAAATAAGGCATTTTTTATTATACCTGCAGTTCCTGGCAACCCAGGATTTCCCACATCACCCTTGTCCCCTTTGACTCCTAATGATGCTCTTCCATTGTCTGTTCCAATGGGAAAAATATCATGAAATATAAACAATAGTTGAAGCAAAAAACATAGTTGAAAAAGCTGCTATATTTAAGATCTGCTGCATATACCTTGTTGTGAATTGTTGTTGTTGATCTGTAAAACAAACATTTTTTTTTAAATAAAATTAGACAACATTTTGGACAGAACAGAAGTGATGATGAAAATATTGTCTGATATGAAATATTAAAAAGAATATGAATCCATGCCGGCTAATGTCAGCATATTCAGGAGTGAACGGTTTTGTTAGTGTGACATTTTAAAATGTACACAGCATGTAAAATCCCATAATACCATCCCATAATACCAATTCACTGCTGAGCCCAACAAATGTTAGAGCTCATGCAACATGCTTTGGTGAGCTTAGGAGAGCGCCTCAGATGAGATGAGATGAGATTAGATGAGATACTGGGTTAAAAAAACCATGGAGAAACACTCTTGAATTGGTAAATAACAGCATAACACAGGCATTATTCAGATGCCAAATATATAATAATTAAATAAATAAAATATTCCCTTTTGAAAAATGTAATTTAGATCTGTTTACAAATTAATCCTGTTCTATGCTGTTTTTAAGACCATGAACCCAGGAATTATCCAGAAGCACGTTAGAAAGCAAAGTAGGCGGGACTGAGCCAGAAGGACATGCGCCACACCCAAAGCCAAACCACCAATCAGAGAATTTCACTCATTAACTTACTGGAATTTTGCAGTGTGGTCTAGGAGGAACTGGGAAAACTGTCTTTAGAGCACAATCATTTCATGACTTGTAAAAATTGCATTTTAGGTTAAAGCACACTTTGATGCTCAATTTCATTTCCATACGCTGCAAATCAGAAAAGAAGATCAAACTTACTCCATTTAGACCAATTACTCGTCCTGGTGGCCCTGGAGGTCCAGGTGGACCCGGTGGACCCTTGAATACAGGTAAGCCATTTTATTTAATTAGATTTAAAGATATGAAACATAATGGAAGCGTCATGTCACATACATTTTTAAAAAAATTAACTTACAGGGGGACCACTAGAATCTCCCTTGTCCCCTTTCCTTCCAGCTATTCCAGCCCGGCCCTAGAAGAAATTTGAGGGAGTTAGTGGAAATAAGCATTTATTAAACGGTGAGACTGTAAATAAATAGACCAAAAATTTTTTTTTTTTACTGGTCGACCAGGGAGTCCATATTCTCCTTTTTGTCCAGGCGGTCCAATCGGACCCTAATGATCAAAGAAAATCATACATATTCTTCGATTGTAGTATTTATGCATGCATACTTTAGTTTTTGTTTGAAGGATGCATCTTACCACAATGCCAGGACGTCCAGAGGGGCCGATGTCACCCTGCAAAGTACAACGATGTCAATGTTAGGCCATTGAGGAACAACAAAAAAGTTCAAGCTCAAAAGTAGATAGTTCAACCTTCATTCCCTTCGGTCCTCTGGGTCCTCTCAGGCCTGGTATTACAGAGCCATCAGCAGCTATAGATACACCTGGCTCCCCCCTTTCTCCCTATCAGACAATACAACAAATGATATTCCATAAAACATTACTTTATGGCAATCCTGACCAAGTAGTTATAATATAGTATGTCATATATGAGTAATGGGTGAAACATCTACTTCCATTAAAGGTGCTGTAAGCAATTTCAGCTATTTTACTAGGTTCTGCTAACCTGAACACATAAGAGAGAGCGTGGGCCTCTCTTTGGCAGTGTTTAGAGTTTCTGGCCTGTCACAGAGTGAGTCCTCAGGAGACCTATTTCAATGATCTCTGACTTGGTAAGAACATTTTATGTGTGGTTTTCAAAAATAGCTTAGAACACCTTTACAGTAAGCAATCAGATGTGACAGCTAAATTACAGCGGAAAAGACAGCAGCTCAGATTTATGAATACTTGAAAATAAAATGAGCCCTCATTAGGAAATTTGTCATGTCAATCGTGAGGTAATGATGGGAGAGTTTGTGCCGCATTATGTACAACAGGTTATTTCTGATCGTGATTTAAACCCATACCTTCAGTCCTGGATGTCCTTGAATGCCAGGAAACCCAATTTCACCTTTTGGTCCTCTTGGGCCCTGAGAATTACAACATTCAAGCAAGTTATTACCACCATTCACCATTATAATGGTTTATTTGCTAGTTTATAACCCCAAACACCAGAGTAAGCCCATTAAAACCTCTACACAAAATCATATGAAATTTAAAAGAATAAGTTCAGCTTAGCCAGAGACAATTTTAATTACCAGAAAAATTTACTTCCATTTGTTACTCCTTTTCTTTAAAAGGGCAAAAATCAAGGTTACAGTGAGGCAATCAAGCATAGTGTTAGTTTTGGCAGATCACGTTAGTCAAGCTTCCATCAGCTGACTCTCAGCTGATTCCCATCTACTTATAGGAATACAACACCTATCTAATCATCCATATATAAGGTCCTCAGTATTATCAGCAGTTTTCGCATTGCTCAATAGCTAATTACCCTCCTCCATCCCCAACTTCTCCTCTGTCAGTCAGGATCCAGCTTTTGATTATCTTTTGAATCAGACTAATTCTAAAATGTGTACATAAAATTACTGAACTTTAACTATATCTGCAATACTTTCGTTGGTTCTGTTCTGTTTACTCTGGGGGGTTATCGCTGCTCTCCCTGCTCTCATCCATGCTAGGCTGCATGGAGGCACAGGGAGTTCCAATCCAAACTGTATGCTGATTATCAATCATCTTTGACGATAGTGGTCCTGACAGAACTTACAATGGATGTGAATGGGGCTAATTAGCAAAGTGAATTAGTTTATATAATCAATTTATATCCACTTTTCATCGCCACAGCAACGCAACACTGTAAACCAGCTTTACAGCTCATTACGGATGCAATGCAGAATTGATAAGTGCTTCTATAAGGTTAGTAGCTTCACATTTCTGCTTTTTAAGACTCCAAAAACTCCATTCACTTCTATTGTGAGTGCGTCAATGTAACTTTTGTTTTTTGAAGATAAGGGCAGTGATTGAATTTGGGAAGGGATTGAACTCGGAATCTTCCTTTAACAGTGGTTTCTACCATAGAATTTTGAGGAGAGAAAAATGTACCAACCACCAAATTATGGATTTATTATTTCATGACACTGTAAGGTAAACTGGCAAATTGATACACAGATAGATCACATGACAAGATTAAACCCAGTAAAAGCACTATGAAGATGGGTCAGTCCATCTCAAGTGGTCCAAAATGTGTAAACTTGGTTGCCTGACCATTTATTGACTGATTACATACCTATGCATATTGGGACAGCAAAATTTATTACATTATAATTTTAATGTAAAAAGCAGAGTGAAAATTAATGGCATTCTTACAGGGAATCCTGCTCTGCCAGGCAAGCCTTCAGGGCCCTGCAATATGCACGACACACACACACACACACACACACACACACAGAGAAGCAAGCGAAAAATCATCATCAGTGACATGGATGCGATGCATGATCAAAGAACAAACCATTCCAGATCATGTGGAAATGCCATTAGCAGCATTGTGCTGTGAGGGGTGGGAAAGATCTTGCAGATTTCTGTATCCTTAGAGCTGCGATTGCTCCTGGACACATTTCTTGTAAAATTTAGTTTAAAAGCTGATGTTTATACTATCCATGTTAAACATGCTGCATCTTAAAAAGCTGTTGAGGGGAAAAAAAAGTGAGCTGCTTTACGTACCATAGGGCCTGGAGGTCCTCTGATCTTAGTGATGTTCAGTTTGGCTGCAGTATCATTAAGAAGGAGCTGGAGTAAAAAATCATTATCTTTTTTTGGTTCTCAAGCAAAATATAGCAGCAAAGCAGGTTACCAGACTTTATACTTACATCCTGTAAGTTAATGTTCGGTCCAGGCGGGCCAGGGGGACCGGGAGGCCCTGTGATGCTCAGTCCATCACGACCTCGCTCACCCTAAGTCACAATTAATACAGCAATTTACAGCATGTTCGACACACAAAATGAAATTTGTCTCATACAGTGTGCTTTTGGCTTGAGATGAATACCATTATGCATTATTCATCACTTGGTGTGAATAATGTGGGTCATAACTACACATGACTGTTCAAAATATTCTTAGATAAACAATATAATACCTTCTCTCCTGGACTGCCCTTGTCCCCCTTTGGCCCCTGTTTACAGTAAGGTAACAACATTAAACATTTATTGTGCCACAGCTACTAAAGTCATTTTTTTTTATCATTTGCACGCTACATAAAAATGGACCCATCACTTGCTAGAATACTTACTTAGTATTCAGTATTTCAGTAAATGTACCATTTGAAATATATACAGTATAATCTCTTTTCAGAGTACTCCAAGAATGCAAGAAACCGAAGACTGACCCTGGCACCTGGTAAACCAGCTAACCCTGGTATTCCATCCTGTCCTGGTGATCCTGGATCACCCTGGATAGAGAAGAGACATGGATCAGGAAACATATTAATCCCCATTCGGATGGTAACTGTTTCTCATTAAAATCCAGAAGTCATTTTGTAAATCCTTTCTGACCACTGCCAAGCACCATATGGTTAAACGTGAGAATTTGCATGTGTTTTAAAAATGGACACCTTATTACTGAAATGAAAATACTGTAAACCACATTTGAAATAGGCATTTATTATGGCAGCAACAGATATGCAGGGGAGTTAAAATAAAAAATAAAAAAACATTTTCTTTAGATTATTTTATTTCCAATAAAAATATGTTAAAAAAATTATGTACATAAAAAATAAGAACCAAGTAGCCAGGTCTTATATAAATAATAGGATGCATTTACTTATTTCTGCTCATTTCTACATTTTTAAAAAGACAACTATCATTTTGAGATTGAAATGCATCACAGAAAACAATTTAAACCAATAGTCTATCCACTTTCCAATATTAAAATAGGATATTTAAATAAGTGATACTTAAATTTGATGTTATTTTCCAATTATTAAATTAAATATTATTGTAATAATTGTCCAAGCAACACGTGACTGATCATTCGAGAAGAGCATTTCTAGGTTTATGGAATCACAAACGTACGCCTAGAAAATGAAGTTATCTTCATCCAAATGCATACATTTTATTACTGAGGAGCTAATCAGATTTATTTTACAGACATTAACGTGAAAAACAATTACCGTCTGAATAGGGCTATTGTGAAATAAAAATTATTTGAGTTTAGAAGGTATATATATAGCTATTTAGTGTGACTATAGTGTAATCTAACAAACCTTTACAGACAAACCGGGGGCTCCATCAGCACCAGGAAGTCCCTACAAAAAGGAAACAGAACATGCATGTTAATAAAATATAATATGCTGTTAATTTACCTACACACAAACACATCAAACCATTACATTTGAAATAATGAATGAATTAATAAATCAATCATTCATTTAAATATAAGTAGTTTAGCCATAAATTAATTTGATTGTAATGCTACTTTTTTGATAATCAATGGACTAAGTACAATAAAATTCATGCTTAAAATTTTAGAGGATAAACACACCTGAGGTCCTGGTGGGCCAGGCAGACCAGGAGGCCCCTTAAAAAAAGAGGAGAGGAGAAAAAAAATTCAGATTTGGTCCATTCAACAAACAAATTTTGTGTGCACAAACAAAAATAAACTCTGGCCAATGTAGCATGCAATGACACATTCAAGGTTAAAGAAAATTATGTGAATAGAATTTGAGGATGACGTAATAGTACTGATGCTTTTGTGCACTCACAAGATAGCCTTTTGAAATTCCAGCTTCAAGAAACAATCCGCTTTCACCAGAACCCTCCAAATCCTGTCAAAATAAAACATCCCCTGTCCTTAGACATAATGAGGACAGAAGCAAGACTCACTCAAAAGCTTAAGAAAAAATAATTAAGCTCTGAATGGATGAAATGCTGTGCTGACCCTGAAAAGTGATGTTTGGAGAGTTTCTACCTAAAAGAATAAATATCTCAAAACCAATACAGCTCTCTTTTAAGGGTTTGGTTTACTTATTAAACTAAAATGATCCCCTTTGAAAATTAAAACAATTTCATAACCAAGAATAAACTGGAGCACTTGAATGTGACCCTTGAATTGTCCTTTTCATGTCATGTGAATTTAGTCCGTTTTGCTTTGGCCTTCGACGTGGAGCACATTTTCCAATAATCATCCCCTAAGTACAGGACCAACAACCTGACCTGCATTTATGGATAGATTTTCAAGAAACATTTGAAATCTGATTATCCATGTTTTAGATGAACCAGTAGCATAGTCTGTTGTTGACCATAACTTCCTGCATTTAGAATGTGAAATCCCAAAAAAGGTGGTTAGCCACTAATGTAATAAATACTTTGGTGATATCTATTGTTAAATTGATGACTATCAGTTAGGATTTTTCAGACCTTCAAAGTGTCCATCATGAAGTTATTGCTTAAAGGCCCTGGTGGGCCAGGAATGCCAGGTGGTCCAGGAACACCCCTCGGTCCCATAGGACCAATAAGGCCAGGGTCACCATTTTCCCCCTTAAGAAGAAGAATGAAAGATAAAAAGCACAGAACTTGCATGAGCAACTTGAACCGGTAGCAAATTCTATGTGAAATTCCTCATTCGATATTTTTGATTGCATAGATTTCTATTAAAATGCCTGGATTTCATCCAGGAAAAATTAGTCAAACAATGTTAAATGTGACCCCACCATTATGCATCATAAACGTGTGGTTATAAACATGATACCTTAGGTCCAGAGGGCCCTCTCATTCCTTGTTCACCCTGTGAAAGAAAATCAAAATTTTTAAGGCGAACAATACATTTTTATATGACATTGAGAGAGTTCTTTCTTCAAGATTAGGTAATTTTTGTACCTTTGCTCCTTTGGGACCCTGTTGTCCAGTTAAGCCATCCGGACCAGGAAGCCCCTTTAAAGGTCAAACACATTAAAAGGCCTGCTTATGACATGTTTCAATACCATAACACATTATAAATGTCAGCATCTATAAAGACAATCTACATTAAATTAAAAATAGTATACATGTTTTCATTGTGTCGTGATGTTTATGTTATGTTAATATACAGGGGTTTGACAAAATAATGAGAACATCTGGGAAATAGGCAATATTTTATTATTATGGTGTTTTACCACCATTAGCGAAATAGTCTCTAGCTGAATATTGCACTGTAAAAAGTGATAAGTTGACTTAACTTAAAAAAATTGAAGAAACCCGTTGACTTAAAATTTTTTAAGTAAATAATAAAAAAAAAAATAAGTTAAGTGAACTTGACAATTCACTTAACGTATTTTTTAAAATTATTATTTACTTAATAATTTTAAGGCAACGGGTTTCCTCATCACTGTAAAAAGTGATAAGTTGACTTAACTTAAAAAAATTGAGGAAATCCGTTGCCTTAAAATGATCAAGTAAGTAATAATTAAAAAAAATAAGTTAAGTGAACCTGACAATTCTAAAATTCTAAATTTTTAAAATAATTATTTACTTGATAATTTTAAGGGAAGGGGTTTCCTTGATTTTTTCCTCGATTTTCACTTTTTACAGTGTGTCTATAAAAACATCTACCAGTTGCTTTAGATATTCTGAAGGATGGAATATGGTAATTTTTAGAAATTGCATCTCTTTCACGGATGTTGGCTTTGTGAAGTTCTGTAGTCAGTTTTTGTATTGAGGCTTGCTGTCACTTTGGTCTTTTGGTTTGGACACAATCCTTCTAAGTGCTCAATGGTCCCCATTATTCACTTTCAGTTTTCACATTTCAAGATTCAAGATTTTTATTTGTCACATACACAATTATACAGAGTATAACCAGCAGTGAAATGTAGGTCAGGTCCGCTCCAAGGACAGTGCAATTATAAAGTATACAAATATTAAGAAAAAGAAAAGTAGAAAAAAAATAAAAATAAAATAAAGATAAAAAATATAAATATAAATATAAATGTGCAGGTCAGTATGTTGTTGACTTTGAGGGAGTTAGTGATAATAATAATATTAGTGATAATAAATTGATAATAATAAGAGGAATGTGCAAAACGTTGTACAGGGTATGTAAATAGCAGCATTATGAGGTAGAAAAAATTCTGAAGCTTATTGATATAGTGATATTTACATGGAGTCATGTGATGTTATGACACAGCGTTAGAGTTTAGGAGCCTGATGGCCTGGGGGAAGAAGCTCCTTCTAAGTCTCTCAGTTTTTGCCATCAGGCTACGGAAGCGCTTTCCAGATGGAAGCAAGGTGAATAGATGGTTACCAGGGTGATTAGAGTCCTTGATGATTTTAACAGCTCTACTTTTGCAGCGTTTGAGGTAGATGTCCTGCAGAGAGGGGAGAGCAGACCCTGAGATGCGCTCAGCTAAGCGCACAACTCTCTGTAGTGCTTTGCAGTCCTGATTGGAGCTGTTTCCATACCACACTGAGATGCACTGAGTCAATACACTTTCTATGGTCCCTGAATAGAAAGTTTTCAGGATTGCTGGTGAGACCCTGAATTTCCTCAGCTGTCGCAGATGGTACAGTCTTTGCCTGGCTTTCTTAACCTGTGTTTGGATGTGTGTAGTCCAAGTCACGTTCTCAGAGATGTTTACACCGAGGTACTTGAAGTTACTCACCCTCTCCACAGGGGTCCCACTGATCATAAGAGGAGTGTAGGGCTGCTGCTGTCTCTTCCTAAAGTACATGAGCAGCTCTTTACTTTTGCTCACATTCAGAGGGAGACAGTTGTCCTGGCACCATGATGTGAGTCTCTCTACCTCATCCAAGAATGCGGTCTCATCGTTGTTGGAGATGAGGCCCAGAACCACAGTATCATCAGTGAATTTGATAATAGATGTGGAGCTGTGAGAGGATATGCAGTCATGCGTGTAGAGAGAGTAGAGCAGGGGACTCAGGACACAGCCCTGTGGGGCTCCTACGTTGAGGGTGATGGAGTTTGAGGTGAACTGGCAAACTTTCACCACTTGAGGTCTGCCGGTGAGGAAGTCTTGAATCCAGTCACAGAGTGAGGAGTTTAGGCTGAGGTCTGTGAGTTTAGAAGCCAGCTTGATGGGGACTATAGTGTTGAAAGCTGAGCTATAGTCAATTAATAGCAGCCTTACATAATTCCCATTGTTGCTGTCCAAGTGTGTGATGGAAGAGTGGAGGACGTGAGAGATGGCATCGTCAGTGGATCTATTTGGGCGATAGGCAAACTGAAGAGGGTCCAAAGTATCAGGTATGGAGGAGCAGATGTGGCTCTTTACAAGTCTCTCAAAAACCTTCATGACTATTGATGTGAGGGCAACTGGGCGATAGTCATTCAGGCAAGAGGGTTTATTGTTCTTTGGCACAGGGATAATGACAGATTTTTTAAATGCGGTGGGAACCACGGAGGTAGCAAGGGACTCATTAAAGATAGAAGTGAACAAACCAGCGAGCTGATCGGCGCAGGACCTCAGAATACGGCCGGTTATCCCATCAGGTCCGGCTGCTTTCCTTACGTTCACTTTCTTTAGCGCCCTCCGAACCTCATCCTCCGACACGGTGATTACAGGATCATCGCTACTCTGCCTGCTGCTTCCTGATGTGCTGGTCGGCAGAGACGCGCCGCCGACGTTGCAATCGAAGCGGCCATAGAAGGTGTTTAACTCGTCGGCCAGCAACGGATCTGCTCTCACCTCCGCGGAGGATTTGTTTCCAAAGGCACAGATGGTCCTCAGTCCCTGCCACATCCGTCGAGAGTCATTGAGCTGGAAATGAGACTCAATTCTCTCTCTGTATCTGTGTTTAGCGGCTCTTACTGCACGTCGGAGAGCATAGCACGATGCTTTGTACTCGCTCATATTCCAGGTCAGAAGAGCCTCATTGTAAGCGGCAGTGCGTGTGTTAACCGCAGCACGGATTGTACTGTCCACCCACGGTTTCTGATTGGAGAATGTCCTTATCGTTATTGTTTCTGTAGCTTGCTCGGTTAGCGTGTTTACAAAGCTTAATGCTACATCCGTGAACTCGCTGACGTCAGAAGAACTCCCCTGGAACATGTCCCAGCCCCCTGCAGCATAGCCTCTGAGTGGGAGGACCAGAGCGTCACTACTCTCTGCACCGGAGGATCCTGAACGAGCCTTTGTTTGTATCCCGGTGTTAGAAAAATGGCGGCATGGTCCGATTTGCCAAAAGCCGGTAGTGAACTGAGTGTAGCAGTGATCCAGTGTGTTTGGTCCTCTAGTTGGACAGGATACATGTTGATGAAAGTTCGGCATTACCTGCCTGAGGTTGGCTTTGTTAAAGTCCCCCGCGATGATAAAGGCAGCGTCAGGATGTTTGTTGATGTAGCCACTGAGCACATCGTGAAGCTTAGACAAAGCCAAGCCGGTGTCCGCCTGTGGTGGAATGTACACAGCAGTAACAATGATTGATGAAAACTCCCGGGGCAGATAAAATGGGCGGCAAATAATGGAAAGATGTTCCAGATGAGGCGAGCAGGAACGCGACAGAATGGAGATATTCCTGGGATCACACCATTTCTTGTTAATCATGAAACACACTCCTCCACCCCTGGATTTACCGGCCTCTGCTGTTCTGTCTGTCCGAAAAACAGAGAAGTTATCACTCGGCATTACAGCAGTGTCCGGGACCATGGACGAAAGCCACGTTTCTGACAAACAAAGGATGTTGCAGTCCCTTATGTCCCGTTGGAAACTAATCCTGGCTCTAAGATCGTCCATCTTATTTTCCAAGGATTGGACATTTGCGAGCAGAATGCTCGGGAGAGGAGGACAGTGAGCCCTTTTCCGGAGTCTATCTCGAATCCCAGCGCGTTTCCCGCGGTGTTTCTTGATAGTGTAGCGGTTTCCAATGTCCAAAAGTGTTTCTATGTTGTAGGTGATCAGTGCCGACGTGGAATGAGTAAAAAGAGAAAGTAAAAGTAAGTAAAAAAGTAAGTTAAAGCAAAATCTCAGCGGAGCGGCCTGAACGGCGTCTGAACACAACGGCGCCATTATGTAGAATATTCACATTAGGGCTGCACGATTAACCTTTATCGCATCGATATTGAGGTTTTAACTCCCGCAATAACCTAACCTCAGGAGTCTGAGGTTTTTTCCCCCGCCTGTGACATTTGAGTGACAAACCTATTAGCCAATCAAAATGGTCGAATCTCGCGTTCCTGGCTTGCTGGCCAATTAGAAATGGCAATGGAAACAAGGTTGTATGCAGTGCACCGGCTTTCTGTCAGCAGCAAAGCAGCTAACACACAACGTGTACCTCGAATTGTGCCAATAGAAAAAGCTTGTAACTGCGCAGAAATGGCCGAAGGCACTTCTTCGGTGACGGGAGAGGAAGCGGGGGAGCACTTGGTTAACAAGAAGGGTGGTACTTCAGCTGTTTGGACTTATTTTGGATTCGCGAAGAACGACGTGGAGCAAAAGAGTGCTAAATGTAAAATATGTCGACGTGCCGTGGCCAGATCCAGAGGAAACACTACCAATCTATACCAGCATCTTAAAAATCACCACCGACAGCAATATGATGCATGCACATCAAAATGCACGCAAAAATCGAAAATCGCATCGCAATCGCAATATTTGTCAGAAAAACCGCAATTAGGTTTTTTCTCAAAATCGTGCAGGCCTAATTCACATATTCGTCTTCATGGATGAAGTCTTGCCATGTTTTGAGCACTGAGTCATAATCATAATCATTATAATCTTAAAGACTGTTGCTCTTAAAACACCAAACAAATGGACCGGTAAGGTTATAGACACTCTTGCTAAACAGCCTCCCATGGTTTGTCCTTGTTGAAAGTCTGAAAGACACCCATTTCAGCCCTGGCTTTTACTAAACACTATACTGAACAAAATGTATATTACATTGAAATACAAACTAGTGACAAGGAAAAGAAAAAAAACAAAACAAAAGATAATTGCAACATTTGTTTGATTTTTTTTCAACAGAAGTTTACACAAATTATATTAACCCCTATAATAATGGGCATTCACATTATTTTGTCTAATCTCAGTATATAAATATGTTGTGTCTCATCATAATATTAAAATTGCCATTGCTGTTAGTACAAGCAGAGAGTTCAAAATAAAAAGACAGATTTTCTCTAACATTCAGAAAAAGGCAGCACAGTTTCAAGCTGTCCTGAAATGCATGTGTTCATCTCCTTTTGACCTGTGCTGTTGTTTTTCATTCAAACTGCACAACTGCAACTACAACTCTTACAGTTTTAATGAGAAATACCTTTGATGTTTGTTTGTATACCTCATTATTCCTGTACTATTAAATCTGTACTCCCACCTAAACTGAACCCCATCAAAAAAGATTGTAATTGTAAAGCCATAGCAAGTATTTGACTGGAGAAAATCCATGCAAAAATATAACACTGTAAACTAGTCCAAATCTTATTTTGCATTCAGGCAAATGTCGACAAGCAGATATTGTTGGACAGAAAATGCTGTCTTTTCCAACCTACTGGTTCAGTGACCTGAACGAACCAGGGCAATGCCTGTCCTTTACCAAAACCTGAGCCAAACCCAGAGTCAGTGCCAGACCCACTAAACCAGTCCTCAAATAGCTGGGCAATTGAGAGAAGGAAACAAGACAACATGAATCAGCCAAAAGCCGTGATGCAACCATCACTTAGCAACAATGGGAAATCTTAACAAATGCTTGATGGGGAATTAATAATTTATCTGCTGGTCTGAGTTACTTATTTTGTCTGAGTTACTTATTTTTATCTGATTTATTCATTTTACATGGCTTCATTTCAAGTTGTCTGAGTGCATTAAGACGTCATATGTAATATGAAATGACAGGGCCAACAGGAAAAGCAGATGTGATATGAATCTTAATGATATGTAAACTGAGACTCTCTTCAGCAGCTGATTTAACTGAAGAGAGAACATACTCACACGAAGTCCAGGTTGCCCATCTCTGCCATCCTTGCCAGGGGCACCTGGTGATCCAGGCAGCAAACCCCCTGAGGGGGTAGGACCAGGTGGGCCAGGTTTCCCTGGAGGCCCTGGAGGACCAGGTGGACCCTAGAATATGACATTATCATTTATAGTGAAATAAATAACCTGAATGTTCAATGCCACTAAATACAGTATGAACTGTAAGAATGTTATCAAAACACGGGCAGATTTACTCACTCTAAGACGTTCTGTATCAATGTCAACATCTTCAAATCCAGAGCTGAGAGCATCAAATCCATACTGTCATTAAAATTGGAGATATGTTCTTAATAAACAGAATGCACAGCATGTACAGTTTGAGCTGAATTACATAAGTTTCATAACCAACTAATTTTGCAACATTGACACGGTTATTGAACTTAAATGAACTCACTCAAGATTTATAACAGGACTATTGTCTTTTTAGAGATGCTTTACAGCAGAATTTGAATTTATCTCATATTTGATTAATTTTGCAACATCAGTCCTGTTATTTTCCTGCTTATTACTATGAAGTTGCTTTGAAACCATCTGTATTGTATAAACAACTATTTAAATAAAGGTTAATTGACTTGAGATCAGATCAGATTTACAGTAGGCAATCGGTGCAGTTACAAATCACATGCTTTGGAAACAAACGACCCCCCCCCCCCCCATGAAGTATAGTGACGGGGACACTATACTGCCAAAAAGCACTGTCTTTCGGATGAGACGTTAAACCGAGGTCCTGACTCTCTGTGGTCATTAAAAATCCCATGGCACTTCTTGTATAGAGTAGGGGTGTAACCGTGGTGTTCTGGCCAAATTCCCTCTACTGGTCCTTGTCTATCATGGCCTCCTAATAATCCCCATACACTTGATTGGCTCAATGACTCTCTCTCCTCTCCACCTGTAGCTGGTGTGTGGTGAGCGCACTGGCGCCGTTGTAGTGTGGCTGCCGTCGCATCATCCAAGTGGATGCTGCACACTGGTGGTGGTTGAGGAGAGACCCCCCCACATGATTGTAAAGCGCTTTGGGTGTACAGCAATACACAATAAAGCGCTATATAAATGCATCATTCATTCATTCATTCATTCATTCAAGTAATAACTTAAACCCACAGTTTGTGCAATATACTTACTGGAACTGGTTTGGATAGCCCCGGTGGTCCGGGAGGCCCTGGTGGACCAGGCAGACCAACCCCAGGATCACCCTAAAAGAGTTAAATAGGATGAAATTAAAGCTTTTGGTTTTGAGCTTGAAAAAAAGCAACATAACAGACCAGATGTTCTCACTGTACTGAGGCATTGTGGATAATCATACGTTTGGGAGGCAGCTCAACTGCATTATCCCTCACCTTTTCTCCTTTGACTCCAGATTCTCCAGGTAATCCTGTAAGTCCTGGAGGTCCTCTCTGCCCCTGCATTAAAGAGACACTGTATTAAGATCAGCGGAGACAGATGTAAACATGAAGCCATGACATTCTATTACATTTTATCCTCCTTATTTTCAACTTGAAAGTAAATTATTTCTTCTGAATCTTCTGATTCTTTACCTGCTGTAGATAAAGGTAATTAACTACTAGAATAACGTGTGCAGTGCAGTAACATGCTACAAACCAGTGTGTTTATGATAATTAAAATTATATAACAAATACCTGTTTGAAACATCAAGCATACTGTTTTTGTACAGCTAATATAACTGGAAGTGGCTGACTCCGGAAGCATATTCAAGTTAAAAATGACCATGCCTGCTCTTAAAAATAGTGTGGATTAAACTCAGATTCTGCAAATTAGACATAAAATGGGGTGTGAATAGCCAGATATTGTGCAATACAAAACTATCAAGGTACAAGGGAGAAAATAAGAAATTCTTCTACAATTTTTGTCTTGCGTTGTTTTTTTTAAATACAAATTTAATTTGATTTGGTTCACAAATTGCAGGAATCAAGTCTTACTTTTCTTCAATTTAATATAAGAAGACCAATAAAGAACCTGTGTGTTCTATTTGAATGCCATCTGGTCATCTCTAAGCACTGCTAACGTCATTTTTGATAGCACTTTAATTACAGTCCTGTTCTTCAAGTACATGTCTACATATTATGTACTTTTTATAGTAATTGCAATAATTGGGTAATAACTACTGTAGCCTGAACTTACCTGTAAAACCTAACCCTAGCCCACAGGAAGTACAATGTAGGAATGTAGGTACAGATAAGTGTACATACTGTAAAATAAAGTGCAACCATATAATTCTAAAGAATCAAATATGTTTCTTATTTTGAGGTCTACCAGAAAGGATTATTCAATTAACAATTGTAATATGTGCACAATAATGTTGATGTATCAACTGTACTTTGTGCAAAACTGTACTGAATGTATTGTCCTTCATCTGTACACATACCAGTATTTTAAAACTTTCCATATGCAAGCAAATTATTAAATTATTACTCACTGGTTTTCCTTCTTCACCTTTGAGTCCCTGCAAAACATAGGCAAGAGATTAAAAAAATTCTAGTTCACTCAATCTATACTGCTAGGACATGAAATGGTCTATAGTACTATGTTTAAAGATAAATGGTTAGACATAGTGTCAAAAAGAATAAGAAGAAGCAGCACATTCAATATTGTCATCATCATGAGGAAATAATCATACAGGTTGTCCATCTTTCCCTGGTCTGCCTTGTCTTCCTGGTGGACCCATTGGACCTTGAGGGCCTCTCTGTCCAGGCTGACCTGAATGTGTGGGTGGGAGAGATGGTCCAGGAGGTCCGGGGGGTCCTGGGGGGCCTGCAGGTCCAGGCTCTCCACGCACCCCTTTTTGACCCTGGCCGGAACCCTGAAACAGTTCAAGAGATACTATAATTCTATAATTGAGTATGCAGGATTATTACATCATTTTAACCATCATATACTGTACTAAGCCCATTTCCGTCCACGTAAGAAAAAATGTATGCCTTAAAAAGTCGAAATTATGACATACTTAAGTCATAATTACGAGATAAAAAGTCGAAATTATGACTTTAAAAAGTCGAAATTATGACATAAAAAGTCGAAATGATGACTTCAACACACCTTATAAACAAAGCATATACCATTTACAGACAAGCAGAATACAGCCCAGAATATGAACACAATGTGCTGATTTGCACTTTAAGCGTTTTTGGGGTAGAACGTGATGACATGAAGAATTGGGCTTCCATATTCCATAGTACTACTGAAGTGAGTTAATTCAAAAATAAGTATCCGATTTTTTGTTACAACAGGAAATAAAGTGCAATACTTACATCCCCTGTACTCTCTCCTTTTTCATCTGTTTTGTAAGTCCCTGAAAGGATTAACAACCAATATTAATATTAATCTGCTGAAATACAACAATCTAGATAATCAACATTCACGAAATAGGTAAAATAAAGCTTTTTTTTTTGTTGTTGTTTTAATTAAAGAATGTTCTCTCACCTCTAAGGAGTCTTTCGTCTATAGGGGTCACATGTCCTGAAAACTCCCCTTCGTCCATGTCAGGCGACACAGTGGGAGGAGATTGGACAGGATAGGTGGGTCTATGTGTCTGCAAGCAATAATACATCAACTGATTACATTCTTACAAAATATATTAGCTATAATAATGTAAACTAAACATCTGAATCTATTAATTATGATTATTTGTTGCCGTGGTTTAAAACTTTTTAAAGGTAAAGTGTGTAAGTAGTAGTGGCACCACACGGAATAGCAGGTTTCTAAACACGACTACCACTCCTATCAGGCCCACGTCCCCCATTGTAAGGACAAACTTGGTTGAGTTGAGAGTTAACATGGCAGAATGCTCAAACCAGAGGTCCCAACCTTGTTTGTCAACTGAACTATGCCCTATTTTTATTTTTTCTTGAAGTGCCCTCTGATATTTAAAGTAACAATGAAATATAATGCATTTTCTCAACAATTTTACACATTGCTATTTGGACATCATTGCAATAACTTATTTAATCATTTAATACTATTTATAGTTTTGATTTTGAACACTTGTATTAAAAAATTATACATTTCTGTTACATTAACATGGGACTGAAGAAACTGGTGAATCCCTGGCTAGGAAACAACTTGTATTGGTTCACTCCTGTCATGAATTGCAATGCATTACATTACAGCAACTTTGCAACTGGTTTTCATGTCTCTTGTGACCAATCCCTTCCATTGCATGTTTTAGAGAGCCATGTTTGAATATATATTTAAATGTAAAGGTATCATATTGCTTCAGAGTGTTATATACTGTATATAGTGCTTTTTTTGGGAGCTCAGCAGCTCCCTTCCCCATTCGTTTTCTTTAGAAGGAGCATTCTTCAAAAACATTTCTGTGTTCCAAGCAAGAATGCAAAACATACAGTACAGTTAATTTTTGGGTGAACTATCTCTTTAGCATAAAAAAGCCTCTCTTCACATTTAAAGTGCACTAGGAAAGTAAAACAGCAATGTTTTTTGGATCAGTGTTGATACATAAATGATGTTCTTTCTGTCATGTGTTTCTGTGAGAGAACAGAAGATTTATTCCCTTTTGATTCATCTGAATATTGTAACTAAACGCAACTCTCTAGAGGGAGAATGAATTGCTTTGCTTCCTGTTTTACAAAGATAAATAAAGCATAATGTCAACAAAGAAATAATTACATTCACTACAAACACGCACATAAGACAAACAAATATGAAAATGATTTCTTCTTTCATGCTCATCTATTCATTTGTCAGTGTTATGCATTTGTGCACATAATTTTAAAAATGTCAAATATTAATTCAAGATCTGAAAACACTTTATCTGAATCCTGTATATATATTTACAGTTATGCATTTAGCAGACACTTTTATCCAAAGCGACTTACATCGCATTCAAGTTACAGTTTTTACATTTTATCAGCTCTTGCTTTCCCTGGGAATCGAACCCATGACCTTGGCGTTGCTAGCGCTATGCTCTACTATTTGAGCTACAGGAAAGCTTACTTATATAATATAATTATAAAGTTATTCATACACTACCAGTCAAATGATTGGGATCAGTAAGATTTGCATGTTTTAAAACGGTTTATTCCTGTGATGACATACTTCAGTCATCAGTGTCACATGATCCTTCAGAAATAATTGTAATATGCTAATTTACTGCTTAAGAAACATTTCTGATTATTACCAATATAGAAAACAGTTGTGCTGCTTAATTAAACTGACTTTTTTCAGGATTGTTTGAAGAATAACAACATTCAAAATATATATTTTTTGTATCAGTATAATACTTTTGATAAATTTAATGCATTCTCTCAAAAACAAAAATAAAACACTAATAAATAAATAAATAAATAACAACAATTCTGAACAGTATCCTTATAACACGTATCATCTGTAAATGGCATAATGGTCCTAGATAATGTATGGCTTTAATAAATGGCACATTTTAAAACAATTAGACACATTTACATGGCAAAACTATGTAACTGAGTTGATAGATATACTTTTTTTTTTATTTAATTTAATCAGGTTAATAGAAATGCTATGTAATGTGTGCAAGAAAGTGCTTCTGTCAAACCTTTTCTTTGTCTTCTCTCACATTTGTCTGACCGAAAATTACTTCATTTCTCCTATGTTCTTCTTCATCATCATAATCACCATCACCACTTCTGTCCCCGGAGGCCTGCAACTGCAAAGCATCACGAGCGTCAGGAGACACTCCACCACAAGAGGGAGTGCCAGCCACATTACAACCATACTCAAATATACATTTTGCTTTCAATCCACTATGACAAACTTGCCTCTATAAAATGGCTAAGGACAGTGTAATAATATTCTGAGGCAAATAACACAAACAGGACCGAGAGAGTAATGAAAATGTGCTCACGCTGGGGTCATCCTCCTCACACTGCTCTTCCGCTGCCCTAGGATCCGGTTTTATTACCAGCTGTTGAATAGACCCCTGACAGAATGAGAAAGAAAGAGTAAGAGAACGAAAAGGTTTAGCTGTTTAGCCGTTTAAAACAAAATCAAATAGTTAGTGTACAAGATTGCTGTGTATTATTTTCAGAATGCAAAGTGGTTAATCACACTGCAATCATGTTCATACACAAGTGCTGCCTGGAGCTGTAAACTGCTGTCAGGAGGAGATCTGTTCTGTTATTTTCATTCTAACAGGAGTAGACAGTGTTCAGGAGTACAGCAGCACAGATTCTTCCAGCGCTCAGTGATGTGCCAGAAACTCTTAAGGGAAGGTTATAAATTGTGTACAATTATCAGCAGGCTTTCAGATGAAGCACCTCCTGCTTTACTCATTAAGATTTAATGGGTTCTTTTAGCCACGCTTTCATTCAAGTACAGCTGGGATTTATGACGGCCATCAGCTACTTTCATTATTAAAGAAACGTCCTAGTCCAAACAACCATAAAACAATGACAAGCAAAACTCAATTAGAACCATTACAGATAGCATATTACAACATAAATTAACACATATTAACACAATAACTTTCATCAGTATTACCTCTGAAGGGAGACGTGAAAGAACAAAAGCTCAACAACAAAACTGATGTTACAAGAGAATACAACAGTAATTGCAAGCCTGAACCTGGGACCTACGGGGTTTTAGCCAGGTCTAAAAGTAGAATTATTTCTCTCTGTTAGTGTACAGTATGTGAGAGTTTCATTGTTAGTTGCTTCTCATTCCTTGAAGGAGGCCCATCCAGCATTATGCCACTTAACACAAAGGATTCGACCTTCCTGAAGTGTTCTCCATGACAACAAACCTCCCTAAACACAATACACCGACACATGGGACACAAAAGCTCCTCAGCTGGAATTGTTCATAATGCGGCAGAGGACAAAGTCAGAATCAAAACTTTTTAAAATAAATTTTGGTAAGTGGGTGTTGTAGAATGTAAATGTGAATAAATTAGGGAACAATTCATTTATAGTCAACTAATGATTTTGTAAGGTAATGTTTTATCTTATTATCATTTTATATGTAAAATATTTGAAACATTAAAAACATTGTTATGCACAAATAATTGGCTGAAATTGATTTGTCATAATTATGACGTCTTATCTCACAATTTTTGACATTTTATTTCCTAAATATGCCTTTTTCATAATTTTAACTTAAGTACTAAACTTTTTATGTCATTTTTTTATTTAATAAAGCATGATTTTTATTCTTATATGTCAGAAATGGGCTTCGATAGAAAACAAATAAACATACAATATTAAAATTCTGTACTATATTGTGTAAATAAAATAGAACATTCAACAAATATAAAAATAAAACACTAAAATCTAAAAGTGAATTTAGGCATCAATTTTCTCATACACAATCATGTATGAGAAATTGATATTTAACATGAGATTTCCTAAAGATTAAATTGAACAGTATCATTAATGTTTTTAAACATTCACTTTAAGCGAAAGCAATCTGAGCACAAAAAAATGAGAAAATGAGAATACATAATTCAATATTAACTGATGCCAATCAATTGAAATGTCATGTCAATATTCCATCCATGTCAGTTTATAATCATGGTAAACATTATCAGAATCAGAGCACACTGTTTCTTTGGAACAGTTTGTACTTGTTCGCTCTAACTTTGCTCCATGCAGGTAGCTGTGAATAACCTTGAGCAACTTTTGATCATGGATCAATGATAAATGATAAAAATGTCAAGGTGGATGTGAATTTCAATGTGAGCCAGTCAATACTGAAGGTATATGTTCAAGGCCCCTGGCACACATAAATCACTTCATCTCATCAATAAATGTACAGCACTTGAAAGCAAAGGACAAGGTAAATATGAATAAAAAGATGATTAATTTATGTGGTTTCAGCTTAATTCTGTTTTGTGAGGTGTTTCAACTTTGATATATGATAAAGTCCAGTAGGAAAAAGTTTTTGAGATTTTAAAAAATGTAAAATGGTGACCTACCACAAATCTCTCCAGGCCAGTACTGCCCGCGTTTGCCACGAAGATACCCGAGCCTTGCTTAAAGCTGAGGGGCTGCTGGCTTCTCTTCAGAGGTGCGCTGTGGTACTCCTCACAATCCATATAGAGCCGAACCTCCTCATGCTCGACCATCAGGGTAAAGCGGTTCCACTGCTGTGTCATATCAGGCACTTTAAAGGAAGCCACCTCCATGGTGTCTGCAAGCCCTGGCTCGCTGTAATACAGAACTATCCTCTGGGTCTTATCCTCCACGGGTGTCAGGGCCAAGCCCAGGTGGACGATCCTCTGGGAGGGATCTGTGATGGCAAACAGAACCCCTCCTCGAGAGTTCGAGGGCTTGACAGTGACAATAATGGCAAAGTCCATGAAGAAAGGCTCAGGTACAAATGATTGGGTCAGTCGACCTACATTAGCATTAGACCCAAAATTGTAAGCAGGGAAACCCTCGTAGCCAGTGATGAAGGACACAGATGGAGGAAGAGGAACACCAATTAGTTCAGTCAGGACTAGGTGACCCTTGGACCCCCGCTCTGAAAGAAAACATCCAGTAACATGGGGAATCATTAAAATGAAGGACAATATACAGCCCCAAAATCCCTTCCCACATTTATGAAAATATTTCTCTCCTAATAATACATGAGCATACAGTCTAAAAACTTTTGAACAAGACAAAAGTGTTGCGATGAAAATCAGAAACAGGGTTCCTTATCTGTCGTTCACTACTAGAGTTATGTCGTGACGACATTAGGGGATTCACTTGGGAGCCCCAATCACCTCTGATATTAAGAGAAAACGCCAATGAATATTGGCTAGTGGATTTTGCATACCTGAGCCACTCCCCGTGCATATGGGTATAAATAGGCGACAGATGCATCCACTCATCAGATTTTTGCTTTGGAGCCGAGTGGATGAGAAGATTGCTGATCTCCACAAAACCTTTTCACCTCTTTATTTTTTTCCTGGTTGGCATTACGGTGGCATTACTGTGTCCCTCCAGCAGCGATTCCCCTGGGCACTTCAACTTCAAAGATCAAATTCTAAAAGAGCAAATTGCGGACGGTTTGCGTCTTTTTAAAGATGTCGTTCCGTCTGTGTCCTCTTGGTTGCGGTCGTTACCTGTCCGCGGATGACGGACACGATCGTTGTCTTCAGTGTCTGGGCATCCAGTACGCTGAAGATGTGTTCATGGATGATTCATGCGCCTGTTGTGGGCGTATGAACATGACGGCGCTGCGATCTCGCCTTTCTTTTCTGAAAAGATTGGCACTGGCTGGACTGCCGGCTGGTGCTCTGGGAGATCTGAGGGTGACAGTAAGAGGTTCTCTGCCGGGCACGTCCCCACGGACCTCTTACTCTTCACGTAGCGATCGTCCCGAGTGATCTCGCTGGTTCGTCCCACGGGGCTTCCAGCATTTCATTCAGTGCGCCACCCAAGGATCAGATGTCGATCGCAGCATCGGGGGATGGGCTTTCGTCCTCCGAGGATGAAGGTTCAGCGGGGCTGCCCCCCTCGGGTGTTGTCGCAACTGCTGAGCTGGACCCGGGCAGCCGCGAGTATCGGGCTGGAGGTCAACAGACCGCCCAGTCCCGAGCCCTCGCGGCTGGACAATTGGTTTATCGGGGCGGGACGCGGCTCACAACCGCACTCTGCCCCGGTGCCTTTCTTCCCAGAGGTGCATGAGGAGCTGACAAATCGGGGACGGCCCCTTTCACAGCCAGAAGCCGCTTGTCTCCCTCCTCCGTCCTCACTACCCTCGATGGCGGGGCGGCTAGGGGGTAAGTGGAAATTCCCCAGGTGGAGAGAGCAGTTGCGGTGCACATGTGCCCACAAAACGCTGCCACTTGGAAGAATCGTCCGTGTATCCCGTCTAAAACCTGTAAGCTGACGGCCGCTCTCTCGCAGCCAAGGCTTACAGTGCTGCGGGCTAGGCCGCCTCTGCCTTGCATGCCATAGCTATCCTGCAGGTACACCAAGCCAAGGCTCTAAAACAAATGCACGAGGGTAGTACCGACATGGGGTTGATGCAGGTGCTGCGCACGCCGACTGACGGAAGTCACATCACGGTCCCTCGGGAAGGCGATGTCCACTCTCGTGGCCCAAGAGCACCATTTCTGGCTCAACCTGGCAGAGATGAAGGATGTCGACAAAGTAGGCTTCCTCGATGCTCCCATCTCCCAGGCTGGGTTGTTTGGCGACACTGTCGAGGGCTTTGCCCAGCAGTTCTTGGCAGCGCAGAAGCAGACCGAGGCGATCCAGCACATCCTACCCCGGCGGGATGCTCCAGCAGCCACCGCTGCCCCAAGGGCCAGACCTCAGTCTGCTTGTCGCCGTGTCGCCTCTCGCAGGAGTGCAGCGCCCCCCGCGTCCCAGCCGGCCCCCAAGTCCTCCAGGAAGTCGACGAAGCGGCCCTGACGCGGGCAACCCGGAGATGTGAAATATTGCTCTTTCCCAGGAGACTACGAGGATAGCGTCACTCCTTCCCCCGGAGAAGGGCCGGGCGGAGAATCCTGTGTTTCCTTTTGTTTCTGTTCTGAAGGTACCCACCTTCTCAAAAAAAGAGCAATTTCCTTTTCCTCCGGGTTCTCAGGTTCACGGGCTGACAGTGTGCGACGCGCTGCCTCCTCACTCTCACCCATCTTGCCAGCGGCACCTCTAGCCAGTCCCCCCAGGGACTCAGGGAGTTCTGCGGGGATGAGTCAGAATGCATCGCCTTCTGTTCCATCCAGCCTAACTCCCCTTCGCTGCACCACTGCGGGTACGTCGGTTGTTCCTTTGGTGCCACTTGCACGGTGTCTGGGGGCGTGGCTTGCGCTGCCCAGCCCATCTCACTGGCTCATTCACACAATTCAACTCAGCTACGTGATTCAGTTCGCCAGGCGACCTCCCAAGTTCAGTGGCATTCTCGAGACTTCGGTGGCAGTCCGAGACACAGTCTTGCGCGAGGAGATTGCTGTCCCTCCAGCCGAGATGAGGCAGGGGTTTTACAGCCCCTAATTCATCGTGCCCAAGAAAGGCAGTGGCCTTCGACCAATCCTGGATCTGCGAGTCTTGAATCAGGCCCTGCACAAGCTCCCATTCAAGATGTTGACGCAGAAGCGCATTATCAAATGCATCCAGCCCCGGGATTGGTTTGCAGCGATCGACCTGAAGGACACTTACTTTCATGTCTCGATCCCTCCTCGACACAGACCGTTCCTACGGTTCACGTTCGAGGGGCGGGCATGGAAGTACAGGGTCTGTTCCTGTCGCCCCGTGTCTTCACGAAGGTCGCGGAGGGCGCCCTTCCTGCGTTACGGGAAGTGAGCGTCAGGATCCTGATCTATCTCGACCAATGGCTCATTCTCGCCTGGTTGCAACAACAGTTGTGCGGTCACAGGGACCTGGTGCTCCGGCACCTCAGCCAGTTGGGGCTTCGGGTCAACTGGGAAAAGAGCAAGCTCTCCCCTGTGCAGAGAGTGAGCCTGCTCGCACAGACTCTGTGCAATGTCAGGGAGGACAAGGAGCCGGTCTTGTTGGTTGCGCCTACCCGGACCTGGTTTCCGGAACTCATGCTCCTCACGACAGCCCCTCCTTGGCGCATTCCTCTGAGGAAGGACCTCCTTTCTCAGGGGCTCGGCACCATATGGCACCCACGTCCAGATCTGTGGAACCACCATGTGAGTAGCCTGCCACAGGCTGTGGTGAACACCATCACTCAGGCTAGATCTCCTTCGACTAGGCAAGCCTATGCACTGAAGTGGAGTCTGTTTGCAAACTGGTGTTCTTCTCGCTGAGAAGACCCCCGAAGATGCACGAGAGGCGCAAGAGAGGTTGGAGTGCAGGCTGTTGCCCTCCACCTTGAAAGTGTATGTGGCTGCTATCGTGGCCCATCACGATGCAGTGGACGGCCGGTCCCTGGAAAGCACGATCTCATCGTGAGGTTCCTGAGGGGTGCCAGGAGGTTAAATCCTCCTAGGTCACCCTTGGTGCCCTTCTGGTCCCCTCTATCATCCTGGCTGGACTTCAGAGGGGTCCCTTTGAGCCGCTGGATTCAGTTGAGCTGAAGTTCCTGTCTGCTAAGACAGCGCTCCTGACCATGCTCACTTCCATCAAGAGGGTCGGGGACCTCCAAGGGTGCCTTGTGTTTGGGCCGGCCTACTCTCACGTTGTCCTGAGACCCCGGCCTGGATATGTTTCCAAGGTTCCCACCACGCCCTTCTGCGATCAGGGGGTGAACCTGCAAGCACTGCCCTTGGAGGAAGCAGATCCAGCCTTGGCGTTGCTGTGTCCCATAAGAGCTCTGCGCATATACATGGACTGCACCCAGAGCTTTAGAAGCTCTGAGCAGCTCTTTGTCTGCCACAGAGGTCAGCAGAAAGGGAAGGCTGTCTCCAAGCAGAGGTTGGCCCACTGGATAGTGGATGCCATCGCTTTTGCCTCCTCCTATGCGTTGGCGCACGGCGCCTCTCTGGCAGACATCTGTAGGGCTGTGGGCTGGGCGACACCGAACACTTTCACGAGATTTTACAGTCTTTGCGTTGAGCCAGTTCCCTTCCAGGAACTTCGAGCTGTGTCCAGAGATGCTTTGGGAACGCCTTCAGCGTGACCATGCTCTGAATATCAGGTGTAATCAGTCCGAAGGAGGGCGAGGTGTCACGGGCGGGGTGACGTCACGACCAGGAAGTATATAAGCACGTGTCGTCTCTTCCCCCCAAGACGAGGGCTCAACGCTTCGTCTCTCTTCCTCTGAGGAGGTTGACGTGACGAGCGTTGATGAGGTTTCGCCGCCTCTGTTGCCCCAATATGAGGAGCTTTTAGAGGTGGTTACTCGTGCAGTGGCCAAGCTCGATATTAGTTGGCTGCCCGAGAGAACATCTGAGCCGCAGTGCAGTCGCCTTGATGAGCGTTTTCTGCGCTCGCGGCCGCCACCTCTACACAGGAGCCTTCCATTTTTTCCCGATCTCCACACCGAGGTGTCGAGATCGTGGGGAAAACCCTTTTCGTCTCGGCCATTCATTCCCTCCGCTGATTATTATGGCAACGTTAGGGAATTGAATGAGCGCGGGTACAGGGCAATGCCGCCGGTCGAACAGGCGCTTGCGAGCTATCTGTCTTCCTCCGCGGCATCGTCTTTGAAGGCTCCTGCTCTGCCCACTAAGCCGCTGCGCACTATTTCATCCTTAGTGGGCAGGGGGTATGCGGCAGCAGGTCAGGCTGGTGCGTGTCTTTACACTATGGCAGTGTTGCAGGCGTACCAGGCTGAACTGCTGAGAGAGTTAGACGAGAGCGGGGATATTAGAGCTGATGATATCTCCGAGCTCAGGAGGACCGCCGATCTCGCCCTCTGTGCCACCAGGGAGTCGGCCCGCACCATCGGCCGCTCGTTAGCTTGCCTGGGTCTCCGGTCAACCCCTGTACTGGGCTAAGTGTCCATATGGCTTGATTTCCTACAGGTAATCCCAATATGTGTATTCTTCCACGGTAAGGTTTCTCTCTCTGTAAACCTGTGTCTTCCCCTTGGCAGAACATTCTATCTGGCTCTGCTGGCAGCTCTCCTCCCTACTCCTAGGTAGGCCCTGCCTCAGAGTCCCATTCCGTATGTAGTACTGCCCCAGGCCTGGGTCAGTCCATATCAGTGTCTCCACATGTTACCTCCCTACGGGCAGGATGTGGCCTCCGTAGCACCCTTCTTCAGAAGGCTCGCTTCCCTGTCATTACTGTCAAGCTGTAACAACAAATAGGAAAGACTTGAAGCAATCTTTCACTGAAGGTCAAAATCCCTTCCGATTCATGTGGGGAAAGGAACGGCGGCTTGGCTATCTCCAGCAGTGATGTACACTCCTCTGGTCCCTGTGGGTACCGAGGTCAGCGAATTTGCGCTGGGGCGATGGGAAGGTTGCAACATTTGCATGGCATTTGTCTGTCACGCGCTTACTTGTCAACATTTGTATGCCTGAGGTTGTGATGGGGTTCAGGTTGTGGCGCTTTCCATGGACCCCTAATGTCGTCACGACATAACTCGTAGTGAACAATAAATAGGGAATGTCTCAGTTAGGTACGTAACCCTCGTTCCCTGATGGAGGGAATGGAGACGTTATGTCCCCATGCCACAATCTTGAACCTTCGCTCGTTGCCAGGGACACGTTCTCGGCTCCTCAGCGGAAAACCTGATGAGTGGATGCACCTGTCGCCTATTTATACCCATATGTACGGGACTGGCTAAGGTATGCAAAATCCACAAGCCAATATTCATTGGCATTTTCTCTTAATATCAGAGGTGATTGGGGCTCCCAAGTGAATCCCCTAATGTCGTCACGACATAACGACTCCGTTCTCTCCATCAGGGAACGAGGGTTACGTACGTAACAGAGGAGTTCTTCACACAGATTTTTTCATGTTTATAAAAAATAAATAATCCATTTGTTTCAATTCATGTGTATTAAAGAAAAAAAAGAGTTAAACTCAAGGCAAACAAATATAATTTGCTTTCTTCTGTGGAACACAAAAGGAGAAATTCTGACTGTGGCGGTTGCTCTGTTTCCATCATGAAGGAATATTAAAGAAGCCCATATGAATCTTGCTCTATATTCCAAGACTTCTGAAAACATAAAATGATACGAGAAACAAGACAGAAAATTGTGATTCATTGGTAATTTCCCCCTCTTTAATACAGTATGTTCAAAAAACAAAGAACTTAAAAAACGTAGATTATATGGCTTCAGATGACTCACAACTTTGGGATATGAGTTAAATGGACAGCGTTTATGGACAGTCAGTTGTTTCACTGAACTGTTTCATTTCAATTTCAATGAAATGTGACAGAATTTTTCAGAAAAATCAAACAGGTTTGAAAATCATACAGGTTTCATTTAACGGCTTAAGTATATTTCAGTAATGGTGTTAGATGCATCATACAGCCTCTTTGCAAAGATTTTGAAAGCACTTTTCACTTTTACTAGAGCTAAAATATATGGGATTAACTTTGTGCCAATTAAAATGAATGTAATTTTCAAGAAACGTATGAAAATATAAATTGAAAAAGAATAAAATGTCTTTGAAACAGAAAAAATAAATAATAGCATACAAAATTTTTGACTTCATTTTTAATACACTGCATATTTTGTTTTTTCCTCTTTCATTCGTTGATCTGTACTTACAAATACGCTTCCAGAGTTTTCATTTACGCCTCTAAAGTTTTCGTTTACTATTCTGAAGTTTTCGTTCGCCATTCTGGCACAAATCTCTTGTGGGGGCGGGGACAACAGCGGTGTGTTCTCATTGGCTACTGAGTTTTAGATTGACAGCTTCTTGACCTGGAAGTGAAGATGTCAGTGTTGTGCCCCCAGTGTGGATATGAGTATCTCTTAGCGGCTTCCTATTTCATTTGAATGATATAAAATAATATATAAAGATTTTTATTATTATTATTTTATCAGTATTGTTCTGCTGCTACACAACATTGTTGAGAGGATTTCTCAGGAATAGCACAGCGAATGATATCATCATTATCATCAATCATCGTCGTTATCAGGATACTCACGGTAACGTTAAGTTGTCTTGATTTAGCCCAATCATTACTGGACCTGGTTATCTACATACAGTTATAGCCTTCAGTTAGATCATATTTGCTTCGATTAGTTCATATTTCCCCCCAGCACATAGCGTAATGTACAGTCCTAAATGTACTGTTTCTGACAACGACCGATGCTATAAGTGCACTGTTAACTTTGGCAATGTAAATGCTTTTTCTGTGTCCAGATTTGGCTAATAATAATGCAAAAATGGTCACTTTGACAAAAAGTTGTCTTTAATAATGCCTAAATATATATCCAAATACAAAACCTAATACATACAAATAATTATGACTGAAATCAGTTTCCAGCAACTAGGGTATGCACAGTCATGATTATATAGGGCTATACAGCCATCTAATGGTTACACAACGGTATTATAGATGATAAATGGTGCATAATTTTGATGTATTTATTACTAAGTTAAAATTACTAATATAATTACTAATATATATAAAATTTAATAATTATATTGTGTATTTATTTGTTTGAAATATTTAAGTTTGAAGTGTGTCATGGGAGTTCAAAGCAGCTGGTATTGTTAGACTATAATACATCTTTCTCAATTTCCAGGGAGTGGAGCAACTTTTCAATAAACAAACCTCTGATGCTGACCCAGAGAATGCAGTGGTAGTACCAGAGATCCATTGCCCTCATCAGACAAGAATCTTATTTTGTTCAGACACATCACCTTTGAATGACTAGGATCTTGATCTTCAGACACCTGATATTATGCAAATATTTGAATTTCTTTGGAGCTCTAGATTAAAACAAACACAGTTCACACGTACACAAGAGGTTGCACTTTATTCTTATTAGTCTATGCTGATCTTGAATTAACATACTAACAGCATATGATTGTTAAGGGGATAGTTCGCCCAAAAATAAAAATTCTCTCATCTTTTACTCACCCTCATGCTGTCCCAAATGCATATTACTTTCTTTCTACTGGACAGGTAAACACAAATTAAGATTTTTAGGCAAATAATCCATCTCTGTGAGTCCTAAAGATGCTTTAAAAACCACACACAGTGACCGTGACAGTAATCCATCTGACCTATATTATGTTCTTGTGCATTTTGTGTAGCAATGTAAATTATGAGAATACAGTGCATTACATGTATACTATGCAGTTAGTGTTTCGTGGATTCTGGTCTTTCCTGTCACAACATAATTGCATCCAAGACTTTCACTTTGATATTTGTGTATATGCTAGTGACAATGAAGAATGTAAATTTATTTTAATTATTTCATATTTCATTTACATTCATTCAACAGGTTTATAAAAGTCACACTTGAAAGAGCTGATGATTTAAAAATGTATTTCCAATTATAAATGTTAGATGATAATGTTGACTAAATAACATAACTAAAAAAAACTATATTTCCAGTATTTTATATACAGTACTTTAACAATTAAACCTCCATATGATCTTCTTTTTCTCTCGCGCTCCTAAAAGCTTATGTTGACAGAGTAGTAGCAACAGATAAATACAAATTGAATTCAAAAACAAAACTCCTAACTTTATATCATTCAAATGAAAGCCACTGAGAGACACTCATATCCACACTGGGGGCGCAACACTGACATCTTCACTTCCAGGTCAAGAAGCTGTCAATCAAAAACTCAGTAGCCAATGAGAACACACCGCTGCTGACCCCAAAGACGCCTCAAATTGACAACATTCAGAAAAAGCTTAATTGCTGTTTCAATCTGATAAAACTGAGGTAACATGCCAAATAAACAGCACTACAGGGCTGCAGGGTTTCTAGCAAATTCTGTCTGTCTGACAACAAAGAGTTTCATAACTCAGCAGCATTCAGTACAGCAGAGAAGATTCTCTTCATATAAAATTAATTATAGGTCAAAGCAGGTTGTGCTGAAAATACACAGTAGTGCAAAGCAACTAATTTTCTTAAGGATTAGAAAAACAAATTACTACAGTATACTGAATTTCACATTCAAATGCCACGAAGAGACAAATAGTAAAAGTGCATGAGTGTATAATACATCTCTCCAGTTGGTTCATTACAAAAAAAAAAATTAAATCTTCAAGGAAACTAAATACATTTATAGTCAATGAGTATGTTTGTGTCTTAACCAATGAAAATAGCTTTTAACCAAAGCTTCAAAACTTTCTCTTCAGCCTCATCTCTCATTCTGACCAAACTCACATCACATTTGAATGCATTGAAGAGAAAAGTGCTTCAGCAACTGCAAGAAGTAATGGGATGAATGAGATATTAATTAAGAAACATGTTTGGACCCCAGGGTTAATTTCGCAATCTTTGTGCCTGTAATCAGCAGGTGGACCTGCAATTGATGCTCCATCAGCGACCCCAATTTCCCAAAAACCTCCTGCTCCTAATCCTATTATTATAATATCATGTGATAGTGATTTAGTATTATTCTCAGAGAAAAGTGGGTTTACTGAACACCACTAAGCTGATCTCTTTCACACAACGGCATAGTCCAATTAGAAACCATTCAGAGTTAAGATGCACTTTAATATCTGCTAGCCTCATCAGTGAACCATAATCTCAGTAATGATCCAAACACACAGCTAAACCCAAATGACATTTGGATAAGTTAAAACTAATAAGACTATAATGATACACATCTTACATATGCAAATCTCTCCTGCTGGAAAAAATATATGGCAACACTAATTTCGATAGTCCACTTTCACATTCTGCCGACAATAAGAAGCTTTGCAACTACATGTCAACTTAGTCTACTCACTGATAAAAATTATTCTGTGGCCAAGTAAATACTACAGAAAAATGTAATTGCTATATGAAAAAGTTACTTCAGCCAATAATTAAAAAAAAAACATAAAACAAAGTAAATTCTATACTGGTACTCAATTTAAGCTTGTAGAAGTTAAAGCATAAATATAAATTAAATAAAGGTCTTACTTAATTTTAAAATGAAGTAAGACCTACTCAACTTTTCTGGTTCCCATTATGCATTGGGGCAGGAATAATTAATAAGGTTGATTTTTTTTCCTGTTTTCCCACTGTATTTACACTGTTTTGTCATTGCTTTTGTTGTTAGGTTTAGTAACTTTCAATTTTGTTACATCTGGAGTTTATTTTCTACTCAAAATGACACATTCATACACAAAAATGAACCAGAGAATGTTACTGTCATTGTGTATTGTGTACCAAGTATTGAAGTCTCTGTGTTTGGATGAGTGCTATACTAGAAGTAGTGTACATATAGTGGGTACATGATATCTCTTGTATTATTTTCTTAGATGTTTCTGAGTAAAATACACTTTAAAAGTATGGTTAATTTAGGTACTAAATTAAGCAAAATCTACAGTGGCCGAGAGAGCTCAACGCACTGCAACTTCAGAAAACACATGCAAATAGAAAAAAACACCAGCAAATCAAGAAAACATCTTCATCATTTTGACAGCACATGCGCTGCAAATCCTCACAACACATGCAAATTAAGAAACGCGCTGCAAATCCTCACAACACATGCCAATTAAGAAACGCGCTGCAAAACTATTTTCAACATTGACAACACCAAATCAGCATATTAGAAGGATTTCTGAAGGGTCATGTGACACTCAAAACGCTGAACTTTAACAGTGTGGGGTCAGTAAGATTTTCCAATGTTTTTTTAACAAATGTTTCATATACTCACCAAGACTGCATTTATTTAATCAGAAATACAGTAAAAACATTAATATTGTGAAATTTGATTTGAATTTATTTGAATTTATATTTCAAATATATTTCAAATGCAATTTATTCCTGTGATAGCAAAGCTGAATTTTCAGCAGCCGTTACTTTCAAAACTTTCCCTCATCCCTCATTCTGACCAACACTCACCACTCTTCCACATTCTGAGAGGTTTCTTAGCTCTGGCTTTGCTGGATCCCTCTGTGGGCTGAGGAGGGGAGGCTGGGAAGACAGGGGCTGTGCTCTCCTCTGGTGCTGTAGTGGTGGGTGCAGGTGTAGTGACAGCAGGAGCAGGCGAGGTTGTCTCTGAGACCCATAGAAACTTGAACCACTGGATCTGAGATGAGACACTGACCAGGCTCAGGAGCACCAGACAGGTCAGCAGCAGCACCGGGGCTGCCATGCTGCTTGGCTGAGCGATGTAGATAAGCGTACGTTGTCCACTGCTGCGATACCGCCAAAACACGCTACGTCGCTCCTCCCGCACGTCTCCTCTCTGGACCCCCTCAGTACCCCATGCACCACGCAGACTTTGGTATTCAGCAGGACAGCCAAATGTCCGATACTCTACTCTATCGTAATGGGATTGTCGAGCACACACAGAGGCAGAATGCACAGCCTTTGACCCCCACCTCGGCCCCCTCCTTAAATCCCCTCCACTAATTACCACCTCTGACAAAGATTCAGCCCATGGCAATGTGGTTTGATTGCAAAAAATTGAAGAATTTACAACAGTGTGCAGCTATGAAGTTTTAAAGCTTGCTAAATGTTTTTCTTCAGCTTATATGGACATGCAGTACAAGTAAAGACACACTGAGCAGCACATTTCCATAAGAAGGCATAAGGATGCTGGATGCATTTTCAGTGCAACTGTGATTCAGTTCTGGTAACAGTACAAGTTCAAGCAGATACGAAAAGTAATATAATAGAGCAGCAATTAAATGTTTGATGACAAATCTGAATTTTCAGCAGCCACTTCAGCAGTCATATGATCCTTCAGAAATCATTTTAATATGCTGATTTGGTGTTCAAGAAACATTTCTTATTACTACCAAGAAACATTTCTTATTACTACCAAATTTAAAAAAGTTGCTGCTGCGTATTTTTGTGGAAACCATGATACATTTTATTCAGCATTATTTGACGCAGAGAAAGTTGAACTGAGCAGCATTTATTTGAAATAGAAATCTTGTTGGGCAAAGTTACTTTTAAAAGTAATGCATCAAAATATTGTGTTACTCCCTAGAAAAGTAACTAATTGTCTTAGTTACTTTGAAACATATTGCCTTATATTACTTTTTCTCATCTGGCATTGGGGTTACTTGTTTGTTTTTGGCAAATATTAAAGCCCTTTTACACCAAAATGTAAATGAATAAGCCTCAGGCAGAAGGAATTCCAAAAGTTCAAACAAACCTTTCAGCTATGCTGCCATTCTGGAATGCATGAAGAACAGGATGCAAGAGAAGAAAATTCAACACTTCTCAATCACAAAAAAAAATAAAAATAAAAGACAAATGTTATGTTTATCTAAAGTCATTTTTGCTTATTGGTATGGTTGAATTGGATGATTGAAGGTCAGCAGCAAAGACAGCAACGGTTAATAAAATGGGATTAAATACATAAAAGATTTCTGTGTAAACATTTAATTATTGCAGATTTGCATAATATTCTGAGTTTGCTTTTCACAGTTTTTATGAATTTTAAGAAATACTGAATCTGTTTTTGTGCGAGTGAGATGAGTAAATGCATATTCGCATTTAGTGTAGAACTACAGTAACACACAGCACACACAACTTACTCCTGATTTATCTCAGTGTGGGAACAGGAGAGCTGTCTGTCAATAAATGGTTACTTAGATATTTTCCTGTAAATTAAAAAAGTAATGTGTAACTTGAAAAAAGTAATCTGATTATGTAACTCACATTACTTGTAATGCATTACCCCAACACTGTCTGTAACACCATAAATGGCTTTAATGTCACTTTTGATCAGTTTAATGCATCCTTGCTAAAAAACAAAACAAAAAAAGTGTATAATTTCTTTCAAAACAAAACAATAACAATAATCTTACTGACAATAATGTACTTTCTGCTGTCAAACATTAGCCTACATTATGGAGCTATCAGAAAACTCTCAGAGGGCTGGTTATATTCTGGATGGCCTCCATGTCCAGGAACATGGGAAAACTAGGAGTTTGTGTTCTGCAAGCAGAGGGAAAAATCAGGGCATGGAAATACTGAGCCAAATTCATCAGCCAAGACTCCACAGCTCAGTGATCATCAATACACTGACAAAGAGAGTCTGTTCTGATCCATAGGGTGACAGTGTGTGCTTGAGTATGATTGTTGCAGATTGTTTAAGGTTTAATTTACAACAGGGTTATTGGGAGAAGAAAGGCTGTGTCTTCACATAGACCAGAAGAACCAGAAGGGACATTCCCACTATAAATAACTGTCCTGCTAATATTGCATTCTGCTTTCAATCTGTCAAAACAGAAGATGTTTTAGAAAACAAACACCAACAACAGCATATTATTCAAAACTCGTCCAAAAAAACTCAATTTAATATCTAAACCAATATAGCAGAGAACAGTTACTTGCTGTTAATGCCTTTTAGCCTTAAATAAGCCTGAAAATAAGAGATTTTAGAGTGTAAAGGTCAAAAATAAGGAAGACAGTGGGTCAACGTTCTATAGAGTCTCGTGTAAACAAAAAGGAACTCAAACTGTTAGCCTGTTATTTTAGGTTCAGGAGATCTTTGAGGCCTGAAGGTTAAGCAGGAGAGATGATGTTCCCATCCATCCAACCAACCACACTACTCCCTTTTCTGTACCCCAGCAACATTCATAATTGGTTTATTGTCAAAAGCCATCAGTTGTGCAATACGGTGGATTTCTTGTCTATTGAAAAGTCTCAATTAGCAGCTATGGCCTCCACTCAAGGGCATTATGCCCAATAGAGCAATTAGACATTATTGTCTTCTAAATGGCAGAGCCTGAATTAAGAGCTAGACACAAATTAAAAGCTAGACACTTTATTTCCATTACATTTCTCTTACTGAAAAAGACAGTATTATACAGAAAAAATATAGTCTATTAGTCAATTATTGCCTTATTCAACCTCTCAGAGCACTTACAGTATTGTGGTAGGCCTACTTAGGCATTGCGATTTTGAATAATAAAACAATACAAATCCATTTTGAGAAAATAATAACTACTGATTCTAAAATCACATTTTGTGAGCATTCTGTAAATGGAATAAAATTTGAACCCTTTAAATGACATGTGTCAGGACTTTGATTTTATAAACAGTGATCATCCAGCTCTCCCTAGTGGCGGGTTACAGAAACTCTACCGCAGTGAAAAATCTACCACTTATTCACTCAAACAGACTCACTGAAGCTACAAAAAAACTGTAAACCCCACTAACACAAATCCAGCAAAGACATGTAAACAAAGTGATTAGCCATCATGCTAACAATTTGTTGCTCATTTTAAATCAAAACTTCTTTCTTTCTAAAGTGTTGAAATACTCATATTACAAGTTTAGACACTATACTGGCTCTACTATCTGTGTGGTGGTCGACTGATTGGTCGTGAGTTTGTGTGAGGGCTTTAGTACTGAGGGATTAGCATCAGCACTAGTGGGAGAACAGGAGCTGACAGTAGCAGGGCTTCAGGAATCAATTAGCAAAATGAAGGAGGCTTCGTGGGTGAACAAAAACAGTGCTTAGCCACATTAAATCAAAATCACACTCCAAAGGCTTTTCATCAAAGTCCACAATTGTCAGCTTTTTCATTTTTTTAGTGACTCCATGGGCTGTTACTCAAGGGCAGTAGCATACTTGATGTCAGACAATATTCTGTAGCCTGTAGTCTGATTAGTTGTTTACATCTTCCTCTCCAACCATTTGAAAGCAGAAACCCCACAGTTACAACTCAGGAAAGCAAACAGTGTCTGTTGGCTGCTTGTGAGGTACTGAATACAAAAAGGAGACTGTAGCTTTGCAAGACATCTTTATATAAATCTGGCTAAATGATAGTAAATAGTACCGATTCTGTACAGTGACCCCAAATTTATTTCAACCTATACAGTCACACTTAAATGTCTAAATGTTATTGCACATAGCAAACCACCCTTTACAAATCAATTTTGCTAGATTTTTTAACTTTTCTGAAACATTTTTGCAATGACTTTTAAGCAACAGATCAAGGTTATTTTTAATGGAAGTATGAAGTTGGTTCTCCTCAAGTTTACATAGAGAGTAATCATGGCTGTAGATCATGATGATAACTATGAACATGATCCACAATCCAAAATGCTTTTGTCCTTGTAATTTAAATTAGACAAATCTATGTTTTGATGTGACTGACTTTAAATAGTTATGAAAAGTCTTAAAGAAAAAAAATGGATGACTAAGTTGTAAGACTAGTCTAAGCATTTTATGCAACTGGACACTGTCTGTAAAGTGCACTTTTGAATAAAATAAAATACAATAAAATAAAATAAATAAATAAAGTAAAATAAGATAAAATAAGAATAAAATAAAATAAAATTGTTATTTAATACACTGAAGTGTTAAATAATACAGTTACATTTATAAGACTACTTTTTGGGGCCACTATATATGGTAAATATACATAAAAAAGGAAAATTCAAGGATGAACTGTAGTGGAAATAAGTAGCTAATGCATCCACCCACCTATTACAGTTACAGTAAATTCCTCCAAATATCCAGTGTAAGAATTTCCCCTTGCTTTGAGCGAGCTACTTCACTTAAATCATGTGCCATAAGACGAACCCTTAATCAGGGACACAGGTAACTAGACCCCAGGAACACGGTCACCTCCACACCAAGGCGAGATCTTGCCAAATATTTTGGTGGCCTAGTTATCTTTGGCTTGCAGCCATATGTATTTGTGGATGTTTTCTTTGGTAGCATGACATCACAGAAAGTACATTTTTTGAGCCAATCAGATTGAGAAATTGGGTGGGAGGGAGGAGCTGTGTCCGGGCAGACAGTGGCCCAGTGTTCACTCTGACCCAGGTCATTATAACCTCCTCACACACCTATAAGAGCAGAGAGAAGCTCACACTCAATGCTGCTTCTGTGTAATGCATGTTTTCTTTATGGCATCAGCCTCCACCCACTTTTTTCTTGTTAGAAATATGCAAGTATGCAGAGCTTTCTGCAGTTTGAGAGCAGGAAATGTTCAGTTTTATCCGTGTGTACAGTAACCGATCTTTTTGTATTACATATAACTGCTAAATTTTCTCTATGAAATCATGAAATAAATAACATTAATGAACTGCTATGGAACTAATTGATGGTTTAACATCAAAACATCACAGCTTTTACACAATTATCCGAATATGAACAGGAGTTCAGCATGAATGTGGCAACAGCAGGACATGCTATACATTATAACTCCTTCTCATAAGTACTGGTGAAGTCTGCAGGTAATGTTTTAGGGAGTTGACCATGCTCATTGTAATGCAGAGTCCCTGAGGGTCTATGATAGGCTCGACTCCTGGGCAGAGAATGATAGGAATGTCCAGGCCCCCGCGTTCTGTCCAGCCTCAATCATTCAATCACCCACCTGGAGGTCACAGTTGACTGACAATGGAAGAGGAGGCTCCCCAAAGTAATTACAAAACTTAATGGAGGACAGCAAGGCAAAGAATCTTCACAGAATGAGTACATGTGGTCCTCAAAAGGTTTTTTGGGGTGATTGTGGATTTAAAATAATGTTAAATACTGTAAAAAAACATAGTAAATGAACATAATGTTTTGAGGTGGGCTACAGGGTTTGTGATCAGATCAACCAAGACTGATGTTAATACCAGGTTTAAACAGGTTTTAGAAGTGAGTGCACATTGTTACATGACCAAACTTCTGGTTAAATGTGATCTAAATATAAATCTGTCAATGACGTCTGCAAAATGCCAAGTTAATATTACAGTTTGTTTAAATGAGCCTGACTTTGAATATTTGTGGTTTATTGTGAGAGTAAAGAAAAATCCAGTGAGATTTGACAACCAACCTAATGGACATCATTAGAGGAGCAGACTATTGACTATATTAACCCAAAGAAACATACTTGTGGGTGCTGTGGTGTAGTGGTTAAGGATCATTGGAGGGTTACTTTCAAGAAGCAAGCAATTGTGCCCTTGAACAAAACTCTTAACTTAAGGCTCCAGACAGACAGACAGACACAATAATAATTAATAACAATAACATTAATAATACAAATTATATTATTATCATTATTTAAGTATCATTTACACTAACTAACTAACTAACTCATTAACTAACTAACTAAATAAATATTATTGGATAAGGAAGAATGAAAAATTCTAATTAAACAATAATTATTTTAATAGATCGACAAACAAATAATAATTATTAAAGATAATATATAATGATACAAATTGTATTTAATTGTTATTATTAATGCAACAAACAAACAATTATTTGTAGCAATTCTGCACCCCATTGTGACGTCATCTACAAACACACTTGCAAAATCACATTATTATTAGACTCAAACATTAAAGAATATAATATACCACCACCTACTTATGTAATTAAATTATTTATTTACTTGGTGCTACTGAGTTTACTCCCTTTATTTTCAGGGTGGTTATAGTGTGTGTGATAGGACTGACTGTCTGTAGAAATGAGGTAATCAAGCACACTGTTGACAAACCTAAATTACTAGTTAGGTGACACAGAAAGAAAACACAACAGTGGACAACGACTGTCCATTCAGACCATTCTCAAACTCAGTGTGAACCTTACCCAGAGTTCTCTGGGAAAGATGAGTTTGTTGTGTTGGGGGGCTGGAGGGCTGATGTGTTTTTTCCATGCTGTGAATTTTCCAATGTGTGTAATATATCACAGTAAGGGCTAAATGGATGTATTGTATATCAGAAAAACGGTGGAGCGGAACTTCCTGTACAACGATGATGTCACTTTTAGGCTCAATATGCTTTTCAGCATATTACAGTATCTGAATTGATGAAGGAAACAAAGGACAGATGCAACTAACTCATCTAAGGTGATCTGGTCTAATGCAGTGTTTTGTTCAGAAGGATCAAACCAGGGATTTTTTGAGGAAACAAACAGAGCCCACAGAGCAAAGCTTGGCATGCATAAGCCACAAACCACAACAATGATCACATATCAGTCAAAAATGGTAGATAAACAATAATACAAATATTATATTTCTTATTTCATTTGCCACTTGGCTACAAATGACACTTTCAACATGACAGCTTTGTTAAATGTAGAGGTGTTCTCAGGCAGGTGTTCTCACAGCAGGGAAGAGCTCGAAGGAATTAGACTAATGTGAGCATTTGATTAAAGCTGAATTTTATTAATGCTGAACATTAACTTGTTTTGGGGGGGTTCCTTCCTCCCTATATGAAGAATTTAGAAATGAAGTGCCAACCGCAGCAAACATGAATCCATTCATTAGTGCAACAAATACAAAGCAAATCACTGAAAAAAAAAAAAAACATACAAATGACCATTTTTGCACAGCTTACAACATCAGTAACAATTAAAGTCACGTATGAGCAATGGACAGTGCAGAAATGAATCAAACTGCAGCGGCAGAACCAGCTTTCACTTCAATAATGTCTCAAAAAGATGCAAATCTCATGCCGAAAAGAATACGGTGATCAGTGGGAAAATGTCCAGAGACCTGTTTTTGTGTCAAAAAGAGTGTCTGATCACTCCTCAGACAGTTTCAGAAACTGAGCTTCAAACACAACATATAACATGTTCAAAATCTCTTTTTTGGCTCAAATCCCACAAATACAAAATATGAAACAACTCATCTTTAGAAGATTATCCCCCGGTTTCACAGACGAGGTTTAAGCCTAGTCCCAGACTAAAATGTAAATCTGAGCTGTTTCAACTGAAAGAAACTTGCACTGACTGACTTTAAAACATGTCAGTGCCTTTGTATTGTCTTAAGATGCACACCAGTAATGTTTTTTTCTAAGGCATGTTTATAAAAATTACTTAAATGTCCTAATTGAACTATGACCTAATCCTGGTTTAGGCTAAGGCCTGTCTATGAAACCGGGCCTATAAATGTAATTTCAAAGGTAAAGAGAAAACAGTATTTAGCTATCAGTATTGGTATATGCTATATAACTAAACTAGTTCAGACAATTCCACACAAATAACAAATATTCTAATACTTTACTAGTGCTTTTAACCCTTACCTTCTTTATAAAGTAAATGGTATAGATCAGCCCATGTAGGCTACAATGAAACAAACTTTTATGTTTCTGAACAAGAACTAAATAGGTTTCGATTACAGTGTGTATTAAAGGTTCCCAGAAGAGGAGATCTAAATACTATTCAGTATAACCAGATTGGAAGAGAAATTAGGTTGAATTAACTGCCTAAAACAATGAACAGAATGCAGATACAACAGCATCTCACATTATCTCTTTTTCTTAGTGTTCACTCACTTTCACTCACAAAATGAGCAGATGTTAAGCAGCTTATTTGAATTTGCCTATTTTTTCTATTATTCACTTAACCCTTTTTTATCTGAGGACTCAATCAAGCCTATGTTCAGATAGAATAATAATTTTTTTCCAGCTTTCAGTGTAATATTCTATTTATTTTATTACTTGAGAGTCACGTATTGTCATAAAATTGACACAAAATAACAATAATAATATACTGATCTTAGTTAAAGGGGTCATATGATGCGGTTTCAAGTTTTCCTTTCTCTTTGGAGTGTTACAAGCTGTTTGTGTATACATAAGATCCCCGAAGTTGCAAAGACTAAAGGCTCAAAACCAAAGAGATATTCTTTATAAAAGGTAAGACTCTGCCACGCCCCCCCTAAAACGGCTCATTTAAACACACCCCCACATGTCTACGTCACGATGTTGGTAAGATTTGCAATACACCGCCCAAATGTATACGCAATGAAAGAAGGTGGAACTATTAATCTCCCTGTAGTAGTGTTGCTGCCGCCGGCGCCATGTCCTGGAGATGCTGTGTTTCATTGTGTGAAAGTGAAAGTACTTTAAATGGCTTCCAAAAGAGGACACAACTAGAAATCAGTGGTTAAGTTGTATTTACAACACTGTTGCAGAACAGTTCAACCCAAATAGTGCACTGTGCAGTGCATTTTACGGAGGACTTTTTCCTGAACCTGGAAGAGTAGCCTACAATGCTGGCTTGCACAAAGGCTGTTTCTATAAAGTGGGGCAATTCCAACTTTGCAAGGACAGTCTGACGCTTCTGACTCACAGCCTGTAAGTACGTTTCTGCTACTGACTATTCAAACGTGAGTTTTGAGCAGTGTAGAGTAACGCTTGTTGTTTGTCGTTTCTCAAATCACAAATGCAGACATGGTAATGTTTATGCGGCGCGATGCAACGCGATGCTAAAAAGACAGTATAAGTCATTATAATCAGTAATTATGTCCCCACTGGATGCAACAAATGCCTCGTTTATAATGGGTTTTATTTTAGGTTTTATTTTTGTGTCGTCGCACCGGGACACTGCATCACAATACGTAAAGGGCGTAACATTTCCTTCTCGAGCTTGAGGTATTCGGCCAATCACAACACACTGAATAGTTGGCCAATCAGAGCATGCCTCGCTTCTCAGAACGATGAGCTTTGTAAAAATCAAAGCGTTTCAGAAAGGCAGGGCGTAGAGGAGCAACAATAATGTACAGAATGTGGAAAATAATGTGTTTTTTGAACCTTAAACCACATAAACACATTGCATTACACCAAATACACAAGATAATGTTCTTTTTAGCAACGTCATATGACCCTTTTAATGTTCAATTTTACGTAATCGTTCAAAAATTTGGGGTCATTAAGATATTTTTATTAAAATAATGTTTTATTCAGCAAAAATACATTACATTTGTTATAGGTAAAAAAAAATAAATGCTTTTCTTTTGAACTTTCTATTGATCAAATAATCCTGAAAAAAGTATTACAATTTCCACAAAAATATTACACAGCACAACTGTTTTCAACATTGCTATTAATAAGAAATGTTTCTTGAGCACCAAATCAGCATATTAGAATGATTTCTGAAAGATCATGTGATACCGAAGACTGGAGTAATGATGCTGAAAATTTAAACTTGAAAGTTATAAATAATAAATAATATTTCACAGTAGTACTTTTGAACAGCAGTGTACTAATTATACTTTTTACATTAAAAACAGCAAACATTTCAGTCTGTTGATGTTATGAACTAATACGACCTTACTATCAGTTAAAAGAGATACAAAGACTGGTGGAGCTCTTCAGGTCAGTGGAGAGCATCTCAAGTTACATGGCTGTCATGCTGTTTGGATGATTGCCTTTTGAAGACAGTGAGCTCATTAACTAACCAGTACAGAGAGGATATGAAGGATTGACTTTATTCTAACAGTTTATCCTTCAATTTTTGGCCACTCCAGACGTCTGAGCACATAATTGTGTTGAAAAATGCAGGCCGTGAAACTATTCCAAGCTTTGGACAGCAATGGAAGCAGATGCAACAATATTTCTAAAATCGAGGTCACCTGCCTGCTCTGACCTGTTCTATTGGTGCCCACAAACACTGAACGACAACACTGGGCTCATCACACAACATGTTTACTGCGTGTCACCTAATTCTGAATCTCTATATAGGCATCACACCTGGTGACAAGCAGTTAAATGGTGCACAATAACCTCTGCAAGTGATTCCTTAGGACTGACACACAAAGTTCCTTTAAACCTACACACTTACAGCATAAAAAAACTTATAATACAAAGACAGTGTTTAGATAATCACAATGTCTACGCCTGGAGGAGAGAACATTCAAATTTCACAGTGCATCGCCTCTACTCGTCCGCTCATCAAAAATTTAATTTTGAGTTAAACAAACAAAATCACCAACTTTATACCAAAAATAAAATAACAGAAATATTTGCTTTGTAATATAATTTGAATATTGGACAAATACCTGAAATAGACATCTATCTAAATATGAAATCACATGTACATCTATGAGATCAATAAAGTTTTTAATCTCCAAGGTATTTTAAGATCTGATTGATTAGAAGTTTGCTGTGACGGTAAGTGATCAGAAGATTTACAAGTAAAGCCCTTCATTAAAGCTTAAGAATGGATGGTTTCATTTCATGCTCTCTATTCTAAATAAGCAATAAAATCTATAAGTATAATAAATATATCAAATCAAGTATGCATGGTGGCATACGCACACCTCAGTCATCATCTTACCTGTCTACAACTCTGTCATGCTCTTTACAACACATAAAGGCCTACAGGTGTCAGATTTGCTACTTTTTCTGTAAAAATATCAAAATGGCCTGAACCTAATATTTCCCCATTCACACAATGTAAAACTAAATGACCTAAAATAAACTTCATGTGAAGACATCTTAAAAAATTTTTAGATTTAAGAAAAATATAGTATTTAGTGTGACTAAATCAACCAAAATACACACTGTGGTGTACAGGATCAATTAAAGTTATTTTATGGGTCACATCATAGAAATAGCTCCTCAGTATAAAACTGTATTGGCTACTCACTTTTTACGTACTTGTGCAAAATTCGTTTTGCATTTCAGTGCAACCCAGTGGCGTACCTCATATCAATACACTAATAAAAGCTGACTTAAAAGTGTTTTAAACAGGCCTGTTTAAAAGCATTCACCAACCTTCCATCACATGAAGCGCAGATGAGCGATAACTCAAGGCGAGATGCGCACCGACGAGCCAAGACAGGAGCCTAAACGAATGCAGTGATGTTAAACGCAAATGCACTACAACATATGCACAACTGTTTGCTTGATGAATTGTATCTGTTCATCCCATCCACTTACCAAAGTTTCATTTTCCTCAGCAGTTTGCGCATAAGATTAGTGCAAAACCGTGGATATCAACACTTCCAGAATAGAGAGTGTTGTCTCTCTCTGTCCTCTCTCACTTCTCTCCTCCTGACTGACTCTCCGGTCTCTCACTTCAGACTAACTGAACAAAGACTGCCTCAGTCTCAGCACTAAACAGCGCTACGGACTGCTGAAATCCGACCCCGAAAAATCTCTGAGAAGCGACGGTCTCCACTCTTTCAAATCCGTTTTAGTGCAGTGACCCCATAAACAGCTCGGCTGTTCAATCCCTGAACAAATATGTTTTTTTTTTATCATCCTTGGCTGCGAGTTACAGCACGAATTCTGTCATGTTCCACCATTATTTGTTGAGACGAAATGTGAAATATGTTTATTCTTGTAAAAAAAAAAAAAAAAAAAAAGGTTAGACGCAGTTTAGCCTAGAGAATAGGCTATACAATACACAGTAGGGAAACAAAACACGCAGTTTAAAGTAGGCCTACTGTAGCGTTAAAGTTGTTGCCACTTATAAGCCATAAGCTAGTTTTTGTTGCTGACTGACTGACTTGCTAACAAATTGCTGATGTTGTCTGATTAGTATGGAAGCCCGTTTCCGCCAATGAATAAAAAATAAAACAAGGTAATTGCGACTTTTTATCTCACAATTCGGACTTTTTTTCTCGCAATTCTGACTTTATAACTCGCAATTCTGACTTTATAACTCGCAATTCTGACTTTATAACTCGCAATTCTGAGATATAAACTCGCAATTCTGACTTTATAACTCGCAATTCTGAGATATAAACTCGCAATTCTGAGATATAAACTCGCAATTCTGACTTTATAACTCGCAATTCTGAGATATAAACTCGCAATTCTGAGATATAAACTCGCAATTCTGACTTTATAACTCGCAATTCTGAGATATAAACTCGCAATTCTGACTTTATAACTCGCAATTCTGACTTTATAACTCGCAATTCTGAGATATAAACTCGCAATTCTGACTTTATAACTCGCAATTCTGAGATATAAACTCGCAATTCTGACTTTATAACTCGCAATTCTGAGATATAAACTCGCAATTCTGACTTTTTTTCTCACAATTGCGAGTTTATATCTCACAACTCTGACTTTCTCGCACCATAGCAAACCACTCTCCGTGTAAGGCTTTTGGACGCGGTTGGACAGTAGCCTACCATTACCGCCGGGCTTTCAGACAAAACATTCTTAATTTCTTTATAGTTCTGAGTTTGAGGCAGCTTCTATCGCGTTATTTTAATAACAGCTGTCAAGTAAAGCGCGTATATTGTAACACGAGAGTGGATATATATATGAATGCACGCAGGTGGATTTCCTTCACTCTCGCATAAAGCGCGCTTTCATCTCTATGTTCTTGCTATAGAATTATCTTATCTCCTGTATTTAATGTTGTAAGATATCGACCAAGCAAGACATCCCCAATGAAAATTATAAATAAATTATAAATAAATGAAAATTATTTAGTCAATTATATATGAAGAATTCAGATGCAAAAGCTTAAATGCCATCTGAAATTTTCTTCTAAAATTAGTATTTTTCGTTTATATTCAGTTATTTTACTTTAATGACAATGAAAAGAACCTGTTCCTGAGAAAAATGCTCATTTTAGAATAACATTTCAGATGGCACTTATGGCTTTTGCATCTGAACTCTTCATTGACTAAATAATAATAATAAAATTAATGAATCCTTTATTTATAATTTTCATTGGGGATGTCTTGCTTGGTCGATATCTTACAACATTAAATACAGGAGATAAGATAATTCTATAGCAAGAACATAGAGATGAAAGCGCGCTTTATGCGAGAGTGAAGGAAATCCACCTGCGTGCATTCATATATATCCACTCTCGTGTTACAATATACGCGCTTTACTTGACAGCTGTTATTAAAATAATGCGATAGAAGCTGCCTCAAACTCAGAACTATAAAGAAATGAAGAATGTTGTGTCTGAAAGCCCGGCGGTAATGGTACTGTCCAAACCGTGAGCGCAAAACACAGAAATAAAGAATAAGGAGTAATTTTTATGTTTGTTCAAAAATCATATTCGGACGCAACATTCATCTAGTTCAATATATAGTTCAGCTAATTGAACAAAGTACTGCAAAGCCTTACACGGAGAGTGGTTTGCTATGGTGCGAGAAAGTCAGAGTTGTGAGATATAAACTCGCAATTGCGAGAAAAAAAGTCAGAATTCTGAGAAAAAAAGTCAGAATTGCGAGTTTATATCTCAGAATTGCGAGTTATAAAGTCAGAATTGCGAGTTTATATCTCCGAATTGCGAGTTTATATCTCAGAATTGCGAGTTATAAAGTCAGAATTGCGAGTTATAAAGTCAGAATTGCGAGTTTATATCTCAGAATTGCGAGTTTATATCTCAGAATTGCGAGTTATAAAGTCAGAATTGCGAGTTTATATCTCCGAATTGCGAGTTTATATCTCAGAATTGCGAGTTATAAAGTCAGAATTGCGAGTTTATATCTCAGAATTGCGAGTTATAAAGTCAGAATTGCGAGTTATAAAGTCAGAATTGCGAGTTTATATCTCAGAATTGCGAGTTATAAAGTCAGAATTGCGAGTTATAAAGTCAGAATTGCGAGTTTATATCTCCGAATTGCGAGTTTATATCTCAGAATTGCGAGTTATAAAGTCAGAATTGCGAGTTATAAAGTCAGAATTGCGAGTTATAAAGTCAGAATTGCGAGAAAAAAAGTCCGAATTGTGAGATAAAAAGTCGCAATTACCTTGTTTTATTTTTTATTCATTGGCGGAAACGGGCTTCCATAGATTAGTGAGGTAGGTAAAATCAGTTTCAAAAAAAGTTTTTTTATGCTCACCAAAAAGAATGAAAGAAAGAAAAATAATTTTTTATAGTGAAATATTATTTCCGTTTTAATATATTTTGAAATGTAATGCATTGCTGATTTGTAAGCAGCTTCTCAGCAGTATATGCTAATTTGGAACCCAAGAAACATTTCTTATTATTATCAATGTTGAAAACAGTTGTGTTGCTAAATATTTTTGTGGAAACCATGATATGAATTTTTTTTTAGGATTCTTTGATGAATAGAAAGTTCAAAAGAGCAATATTTTGCAATAAATGTCTCCTGTGATCAATTTAATACATCCTTGCTGAATAAACGTAGCCTATTATTTTGTAATGTTTTAAATCTATCTATCTATCTATCTATCTATCTATCTATCTATCTATCTATCTATCTATCTATCTATCTATCTATCTATCTATCTATCTATCTATCTATCTATCTATCTATCTATCTATCTATCTATCTATCTATCTATCTATCTATCTATCTACAGTTCTGCTCACTAATATTGGCACCCTTGGTAAATGTGAGCAAAGGTGGCTGTGAAAATAAATCTGCATCATTCATCTTTTTGATCTTTCATTCAAAAAAATGCACAAAATTCTAAACTTTCATTGAAGTAAAACAATTGAAAGTGGGGGGAATTTCACATTATGAAATAAAAAAATTTTTTCGCCAATGCATGTTGGCTACCATTATTGGCACCCCTAGAAATTCTTATGAGTAAAATATCTCTGAAGTTTATTTCATATTTAAATTTTTTTAGCACACCAGGGTGATTATGAACATGAAATTGTCAAGCCATGACTTCCTGTTCCACAGGATTATAAATATGAGGGACACAAAGGCCAAATTCCCTTAATCATCTATCACAAGGAGTAAAACCAAAGAATATAGTTCTGATGAACACAACAAGATTGTTGAGCTTCACAAAATAGAAAGTGGCTGTAAGAAAATAGCTAAAGCAATGAAAATCCCCATTTCCACCATCGGGGAAATAATTAAGAAGTTCCAATCAACTAAAGATGTTACAAACCTGCCTGGAAGAGGACATGTGTCTATATAGTCCTAATGCACGGTGAGGAGGAGAGTTTGAATGACCAAAGACTCTCCATAGGATCACAGCTGGAGAATTGCGGAGATTAGTTGAATCTTGGGGTCAGAAAGCCTAAAAAATATATCAAACACCCCCTACATCATGTTCTTCAAATGGGTCAAATGGCTCATCCAAAAACAATCTGCAGCATATACAGTTGTCAGACACAACTGGAACTTCAAATAGCACTGGCTTCTATGGTCAGATGAAACATAAGAAAAGAGCTTTTTGGCAGCAAACCCACCACATGTCCACATTTAAATATACTGCTGGATCTATAATGTTTTGTGCCTGTTTTTCTGCCGGACGTCCTGGACGTCTTGTTCAGATACATGGCATCATGGATTCTATCAAACACCAACAGATAAAAAAATCTAAACCTGAATGCCTCTGTAAGAAATCGTATAATGGACCATGTTTGGATCTTCCATCAGGACAGTGATCCAAAACAAACATCAAAATGAACACAAAAATGTATCACTGAGCACAAAATTAAGCTTTTGCCATATCCATCCCAGTTCTCTGACCTGAACCCTATAGAAAATGAGTGGGGTGAACTGAAGAGAAGAAGCACCAACATGGAGCTGGGAATCTGAAGGATCTGGAGATATACTGGATGAAGGAATGGTCTGTGATCTCTTGTCAAGTGTTCTCCAAATTCTTCAGGCATTATAGGAGAAAACTCAGAACTGTTATCTTGGGAAAAGGACGTTGCAATAATTGGGTGCCAATAACTGTGGCTAACATGAACTAGAGAAAAACATTTATTTCATAATGTGAGTTTTCCCCCACTTTCAATTGTTTTACTTCAATGAAAGGTTAGAATTTAGTAAATTTTTGGAATGAAAGATCAAAAGGATAAACAATGCAGATTTATTTTCACAGCCACCTTTGCTCATATTTACCAAGGGTGCCAATATTATTGTCGAACTATATGTCTGTCTGTCTGTCTGTCTGTCTGTCTATCTATCTGTCTGTCTGCCTGTCTCATAAATAAAACTATAACCAAAAACCCATTGGAAATTCCCTGGGAACCAATGGCTTAAAAATAACAATTCACTTCCAGGTAAATTTGAGGACTGAAAATTGATATTAATATAATATTCAGAAAATATTGAGGCACATGATCAGATTTAGCAGATTTAATTTTTGTGTTCATCTTTTACATTTCCCATTTTGAGTTATAAAAGTTAATATTATTGTATTTTCCATCAACATGCAAGAACAAATAACAAAGTATCTGTCAACAGTCGCATCAATCCAGTTGTCTTTCCACCATTTTTAAGCTAAAACGATTTCCTCTTTATTCCCTGGTGCTTTTAAGACTAGAGTATGCTTAGGGACAAAAAACTGAAGATGAAGAATCCATGTACCACACTGAGCAAACTCCTGAGAGACCTACTTAAAGTACTGAAGAATAATATGCAAAAAGGACCACCCGGGAGGCAAAAGCCTTGCTTGATTTTCACCAGGGGGCTTTTAAACCCCATACTGTCCCTTCAGAGACTTGCAGAGCTGCCTTAAGGCACTCATACCTCTCTCTGAAACAATGCAACAAATCAGGGGCACAGATCCTGTCTCAGACAAAACATCTTTGGAAGTCTTTGGTCCCGAACAAAAGATTCTGCTCCACAAGAGCCCTTCTTATTCTTCATCAGCACGCTCTCCCTGTTATCATCATGAGAGTCTTCACCCCGGTCCATTTAAGCTCTCATATTTCAGCCCACAAAAGTCTACACGATGAAGCGTTTTGTTAAGGTGAGAAATTAATGGGTGATTCTTGTCAACAACCTGCAATTAGCTTGAAATGATAATGGTTTTATGGAAAAGCCTCTGAAACCAAGAGAATGCAGAATGGAGATGACCTGACATGGCCCAGCATTAATTGGAGAACTCATGCTCAGGGAATGTGCTTCAGTTTGAGATATGCTTGGACTACACCTGAATTACATTTATGACTGTAACGCTGGATGATTTGCCATCTGTCAATACATGAATTTAACAGAGATCACCTAAAATAAGAGTTTTGCATTTAGCAATGAATGATATGAACATAGACAATGCACTTTGAAAATTAAATGCCCAAAAAGCGTGTTTTCATATTGATGCAATAAAGAACCATTTTGGGTTCCCTAAAAAAACCTTTCAATGAACAGTAGTTAAAATAACCATTTTGTGTGAAGAACATTTTAAAGAGTCTGTAGTGCAATGGAAAGGCTCCATGTATGATAAAGGTTATAACCAGTATGCGTTCTGTCCAATTTACCTAGCCCTGTCAATTGCCAAATAAAACAGACACTTTATTTATTTATTTATTTGTAATAATTATTCAGCATTAAGATCTTATATTTATAATGCATCAAATGGTGATATCTACGAAGAAATATATATGACATATATGACCTCTCCTATTGTTTGTGAACTTCATTCCACCCAGGTTAAGCACTGTGGCAAGAACTCAAACATAATGTGTTGTTGACAAGGTCAGATGTCAGCTGAACTCAGCGCTGAACACAGACACCAAGTTTAGAAGGGCTCACTCAATCTAAGCCTTGAAGCATATGCCAGTAGTTTGTACAGTGTTCCCGGAAGAAGTTTACAGGTAATGTGCAACACCAAAACATGGTAGACCAGTAAAGACTGGAATATGACACGACTTTTAAAATCTGAGCAGATTTTAATATTACGCAACTAGCATCGACTCTTCCAGCTGCAAATCGGAGTAAAAATCTGGGCAAAAAATCGTGTAGGGTATTGTTCTGAGAGCATGAACAAGATTTTACCAGTGATCAGATCAGTATTGTGGGGAACAGTTCATTCATCTGCAACCCTGAATTTCTATTTACCTAAGTTCATAACATAAACATTATATATGTTAGCGGAGCAAAATGTGAGAGTATGGTCTCAAAGGAGCAGTCAGTTGCTGGATTTGTTATAGAAAACTCTTGTTTTCATTAGATATACAAACAAATGCTGACGGATGTGTTTCCCAGCCTCCTGATGGCTCAATAGACTAACATGAGACTGTTTAACCGTTTTTGATGTTGTTGAAATTTCTATGATCAACTTCCACATCTTCAAAGTCAGAGTCTCTCATCCAAACATGGGAAACAGCTGCCTTTCTTATTCCCATCAGTCTTTACTGAATAACTTGACTGAGTTGCTATTGAAGGCTTTTCAGTTCTCAAGAAATATATTTACCTTCAGAAACTCATCGATTTAAATTTAATTTAAATCTCATTATATCTTGTAAATTGATGCCATGCAGGGATAATTAGGATGATTGACATTATAAACTCTTATACTTTTAACACACACACACACACACACACACAGAGACACACACACACACACACACATTCTACTAATTATATATTAACGTTTATCTCTAAATATTTGCAATTTTACATATTAATATATTTAGTCACTTTATGTGGCTTTTTTGTTGTTGTCTCCGCAAGCAAAGCCTGACACACAAACAGCAGACATCTCTATATTAAATAGAATTATCTTAGAGATTTATCATAATGTTAATTTGGAATTTCATAGTTTAAGATGTCTAGTCATCAGTAAGATTTATTTATAGATTTTCTAGATTTTTAAAAAATATTTATTCAGCAATGGAATACAACAGTAATAACTAAATATATATATATTTCTGAAGGATCATGTGACACTCAATTTATAGGCATGACATTTTCAAATGTAAAACAGAACAAAAATATTTTAAATTGTAATATTTCACAATATTTGTTTATTTTCGAACAAATAAATGTAGCTTTGCTGAGCATAAGAGACTTTTTTCAAAAACATGAAAAAATCTTACCGTCCCTAAACTTTTAAATGGTAATGTTGGTTAAATATATTTTAACAGACTCTAATGGAAACATTATGTAATTTCTTTAATTTATTTCCACGCACCCAGAGCCTCTCTGATGGTCTGCAACCTAAACTGCACATATTATTTCAAGGAAACCTTCAGAAACACTGGGATGTTGTTGTGCTGATGTCTCTGTTTTGTACCAGGCTGCTAAAGAACAGGACTACACGATCAACTAGCTAGACTTTACTGTTAAACTGAATCTAGTCCATCTGCAGCACCAAACCATCACAATCCTACCTGAAACTGTAAGCTGACTTTTTCAGCATAGCAGCTGAACATGAAGACATGCTGTGTACCTCCACACTGTTTATTGCTATAGTAACCAAAATAATATCATAAGTTCAGAAGAGGGAACAGACTCTACATTCACAGGACTGGAAGCACTGACACAGTGTGACCCGAGAGGAATTTCATTTCGTGGGATGTGATTGTATTAGCTGCATGAAAGCTGCGTATGCTAGTGCTGGTAAGGATGTCAATTACACAAAATACTGACCTCACGCTTTTCAGCATGCACCATTTATTACAGTATAGTCAAGCCCAGAATGCAGTCTATAATCAGAGACGATCTTGTGTCTCACTGAGGATAAATCTGAAAGAGTGGTCTTGATTTACAATCTAAAATGGAAATTAAAGTCAATAGATCCTAGTGAATGCAGTTCACTGATTGAATCAGAGCCATTGAGGAACATAACATGACACAATTACCAAAGAATGTTCATTTTTCTCCCTGAGGTCCACTTATAGTGAGTAGCGTATGTGTGCCAAAAAACATTCAATATTTAGTTTTACAGGAATATTTTCCACCTTCTTTCTGACCTTTTAAAGGGCTTTTTTTGCCAGTGTTATAAGTTTATATAAACTTCCTCTTACAGGAGAAATAAGATTTGCCCTTTCTAACCCTTGCTTCTCAATGACATGATTTTATCATGGTTTAATGGTGGCTTCAGAATGATTAGTCACATGGCCTTTAAAGCTCAGGTGATTTGCTAAAAACATTATGCCTTTTTTTTTCTAGATTTATTTTTTCTATTTTTATGCCTTTAATCAGATACGACAGTATGTAGACAGGAAGCGATTTAAAATGTTTTAATGAAAAAAGTAAAAATTTTCATAATGCATTGAACTAATTTAATTTAAGTAGACATCATTTTAAATTATGGTATTTGCTGTAATACCACCTTGAGAATAATAATAATTATAGGCTTTTATTAAGAACTTTTTCATTGCATAGGGCTCTTGACTTACTGTATATGGTTCTTTGGAGATTAAAATGTTATTGTTGTTACATTTATAGATTCAAAATGCAGGTTCTTCAGAGTATCTGTGTCTGGGTTGTTTAAATCACCAGCACATTTTTCAAATAAAAAGTTCTTTATGGGACATAGGTTCTCCATTGGCACTGTAAAATGCTCTTCAGCGCTATTTGTGACTTTTATTTTTAGGACTGTATTCCACCTACTTTTTTCCCATGCATGAAAGAGATGGATTGTCATGATGTTCGGACTAGGAGGAAAAGTCATTCATGTCAGAGCTATAATGTGTTGACCCTGGTTAAAGCTTTAGGATCTCTTAGTGTGACATTGACTTGACACCTACACAATACCTTTGCTCCTTCTCAAGAAGATCGAAGAAAAGAAGAGAAAGGCAAAGGGAATGTAGGCTAAGATGCCCACTTTCTTTCTAACTTTCTTTCTCTCTTTTTTTCTTTCTCTTTAAAACTATAAAAAAAAAAAAATATGGCATTCAATGTTTTAGCACTGATATGGACCTACTAATTAATATAATTAAAATATTAACAAATTCATTATTATTTAAATTATAATATATAGAGTTAGCACAAATACAGTGACTTAGTGTCTTGTATGAATGTGTGTCAAATTTTGCTAAATATATGTGACATGATCATTACATCATTTTGAGTATCCAGGGTGAAAATCTACAGAGGCTTTGGCACAAGGAACCATCACAAAACATTTGTATCCTGTAGTGCTGTGAACAAAAGAACCCATTATGTTAAGTGCACATCTCCACTCCATGGAAAAAGACAGAAAAATTGGACGTGGAATCCTCAATGAATGTTTTTAATCTTTACAAAATAAAAATGAAGGGGCTAAAAATCACAAGTATCAATTTGTAACCACTGACATGTTTATGTAATTTTATTTTATTTCATTGTGTAGTATCACCATATTACAAATATTTTGACATTTTTAACTGTTTGTATTTTCTTGCTGAATTTTTAAGTAAGAAAGCCCTATTGCTAAAAAAGCTCATGTTAAAGATATAACTATAATCGTTTTACCCCTATGTGAGGGCAGGTGAGGTAAAAATAGCTCTGGATACAGTGTGTTTTTATACTAGCGTGCACCGGGACAAGCGCTATACCAGTGAGCTATTGAAATGAGTCATTCCAAATCACATGATAAGAAACCTTGCCATCGGAATAAACTCAAAATAGAACCTCATGTGAAACACCAGAGGCATCTGGGGCATTTTGGCAAGATGTTTTAGGTTTCATTAGAAGTACAATATATAATGAATGTGTTTTGTTTTGGAAGGATGTAGTGCTGGGTTTTATTGATTAAGAACAGTCTAAAAAATGCATGCAGTGAATCTGAATTTGCTGCTTGCAAAATTCCACATTCACAGATGCAAATATTCAAACTCTAGACCTCTCTTTTGTTTTCATGAACGACTTTCAATATTGAGCAATACCTTTAATTGATCCAACTAAGAACAAAAAAGCATTAAAAACCTAAAAAAAACCCCTCTCTGTTAACTCTCTTCCTGTCTCAAATTCATGTTTTGTAGTTTAACAACTTTTTTATATATATTTATTTATTTTTATTTTGTTGTCATTGCCTATCATTTTTATTTGTTAATGTTTGTATACTGTTTTTGAGTATCAGTAAAACACACACACACACACAGAGAGAGAGAGTCTGGTCAGCTATCCTTGTAGGCACTCTCCATAGGCGTAATGGTTTTTATACTGTACAAACTATATTTTCTATTGCCCTACACCTAAACCTACCCCTTAAAGGAAACCTTCTGCATTTTTACTTTCTTAAAAAAACTCATTCTGTATGATTTATAAGCTTTTGTACCCATGGGGACCTCAATTTTAGGTCAGTGACACGTGTTCCCATGAGTCTGTGTGTATTCAGGTTTAAGTCCCCACCAGGATATATGAACACACACACACACACACTACTGGAGAGGAGGGTGTGCGTAGTGCAACAGGCCTGTCTGCAGTTTTATGCAAGATTATAAGGTCCATGTTTGTTGATTAAAAACATTTTCAGAAAATATTCAGCAATAAACAATTCAGTCACTACATATTTTATTTACACATTTTCCAATTAGAAAATTTGAATTAGGAGTGTAATCATATAAAAGATCTCTATGAACACTGAATTTACCTTCATGGTGGACACTTACACTACTAAAAATAAAGGTTCTTTATTGGCATCTGGTTCTATGAAGAACCATTAACATCCATTGAACCGTTTCACAGTTCTTTATACTGAAAAGGGGTTAGTTAGATCATTAAAATGTTCTTCACACTGGGAAAAAAAATATTCTTTTAAGAACTGTTCACTGAAAGGTTCCTTGGGGAACCTTAAACATTTATGGGAAAATAGTATTATAACAAACAAACAAACAAACAAAAACTACTAACAGGCTTCAACCATTTGGCTGATGAAATAATCATGATTTTACACATACTGCAAAGAGAGCAATACTGATAACAAAACAAAAATCTTACGAATTGGACTAACATCACACAGTGCATAAAGCTCAGCAGAAGAATGTGATGAGATACAAAATATATACATTTAATACATATAAATTACAAGCACTTTACTTATTCAAAAACTGTTCCCTCTAGTCATATGACTCAGCAATACAACAGCTGTCATCAATCTCTTCAAGTCTCATGGGATAAATCTAAGTTTGTTTTTATTTAAATGTTTATTGTGATTGATGTGGTCCTTAATGTGATATTAAGGACCACATCCAAGGACCCTGTTTACACTTGGTATTAAAATCTGTTTGGCTATCCAGTCACGATTGGACAACTCTAAATGAAAAGAAAATGAGAAAAATCCTCTTGGATCCTCAGATGTGTTGTGCTGGCCTGTAGCTGGAATGCTATTGCCTGTCCTGAGCCCATCTGTATAGTATCTGTGCAGCTTTGGACATTCTCTCCTCATAGAAATATTCTCCTCAGTGTCTGCCACTGCATGATGCTATGAGTAAATGGTGATGACCTCCCTGCCGCTACCTCGGACCAGCAGCACCCGGTCCAATCCCTCTATGAGGACCTCCAGGAACTCCATGTCTGACCTCAGAGTGAAGGAGAAGTATGGACAAGTGCTGTACATGAAGGTGACATTTAAGCTGTAACTCACTACGAATTAAGCTCCAAGTCTGAAAGAAAATGACAGACCATGTTATCAAGATTCTTTCCATTACGTATCACAGCCCCTTTTTTAGCAGACGTGCAACTGTCTGCATTCAGCTGATGAAAGGATACAATTCTCGTCTCCGCCCTTGTTTTTGGGTGGTCCAGGCATATTCAGCAGCACCAGTTGGGCTCCCTGGGATTTGTTGACTACAACCTCATTCAGTTTGACTGCAGTGTGCATTCTTCTCACATTAGTCTGATCCCTGTAAAAAATTCAGTCATTCACATTTAGCTTTAAGACTTATCGGTTAGAGCTTAGGGAAACATGAACAACAGTATATCGGTATTACTATATTCAGTTGTACAATACTATTATATATATATATATATATATATATATATATATATACACATATCAGTTGTACATTATATATAACAACTGACTATGTACATAAATGTAAAGTAGAAGATCAATCACAATTTAATATTTAAATACTGCAATGATGTCGTCAGAGCAGTGCAGATCAGTAGATTTCTTTATGCTTAATTAAGATGAAAAGAAATCATAAAATATCTTACCAGTATATATTGTTACATATATTACGTTTGAAGTAAGTAAAATTTCTAAACAATATTTAAAGTGTAATTGATTCATGTGATGGCAAAGCTGAATTCTGCAGCAGCCATTATTTTTTCACACAGCCATTGAAGAGGAGTGGACAACCTGATCAATAATCATGCTGTCTAATCAGCATCTTGATATGCCACACCTATGAGGTGGATGGATTATCTCGGCAAAGGAGAAGTACTCACTAACACAGATTTAGACAGATTTGTGAACAACATTTGAAAGAAATAGGGCTTTTGTGTACAGAAAAAGTCTTAGATCTTTGAGTTCAGCTCATGAAAAATGGAGGCAAAAACAAAAGTGTTGCGTTTATAATTTTGTTCAGTGTATGTGTGTGTACTGTGTATAATTATTATGTATATACAGTGCCCGCCATAAGTATTGGAACAGTAAAAACAAAATTGCACTGTTGGCTGTGGAGTCAAGAAATTTGCAAATATGATTAAAAGATGAATATGAGACTAAACTACAGAATGTCACATTTTATTATTAGCCGTTTCAACACATACATGTTTTACCAAATAAAAAGAACAGCACTTTTAGAGTTCATCCCACTCATTGATGTGAGAATAAGTATTGGGACAGTTGAACATAAGGCAGATATAAAAGATTAAACACGCTAACCGAGCAAGCTACAGAAACAATAACGATAAGGACATTCTCCAATCAGAAACCGTGGGTGGACAGTTCAATCCGTGCCGCGGTTAACACACGCACTGCCGCTTACAATGAGGCTCTTCTGTCTGGGAATACGAGCGAGTACAAAGCATCGTGCTATGCTCTCCGACGCGCAGTAAGAGCCGCCAAACACAGATACAGAGAGAGAATTGAGTCTCATTTCCAGCTCAACGACTCTCGACGGATGTGGCAGGGACTGAGGACCATCTGTGACTTCGGAAACAAATCCTCCGCGGAGGTGAGAGCAGATCCGTTGCTGGCCGACGAGTTAAACATCTTCTACGGCCGCTTCGATGGCAACGGCGGCGGCGCGTTTCTGCCGACCAGCGCGTCTGGAAGCAACAGGCAGAGCAGCGATGATCCTGTAATCACCGTGTCGGAGGATGAGGTTCGGAGGGCGCTAAAGAAAGTGAACGTCAGGAAAGCAGCCGGACCTGATGGGATAACCGGCCGTGTTCTGAGGTCCTGCGCCGATCAGCTCGCTGGTTTGCTCACTTCTATCTTTAATGAGTCCCTTGCTACCGCCGTGGTTCCCACCTCATTCAAAAAATCCATCATTATCCCTGTGCCAAAGAACAATAAACCCTCTTGACTGAATGACTATCGCCCAGTTGCCCTCACATCTATAGTCATGAAGGTTTTTGAGAGACTTGTAAAGAGCCACATTTGCTCCTCCATCCCTGATACTCTGGACCCTCTTCAGTTTGCCTATCGCCCAAACAGATCCACGGACGATGCCATTTCTCACGTTCTCCACTCTTCCCTCACACACTTGGATAGCAACAAAGGAAATTATGTAAGGCTGCTATTCATTGACTATAGCTCAGCTTTCAACACTATAGTCCCCATCAAGCTGGCATCTAAACTCACAGACCTCGGCCTAAACTCCTCACTCTGTGACTGGATTCAAGACTTCCTCACCGGCAGACCTCAAGTGGTGAAAGTTGGCCAGTTCACCTCAAACTCCATCACTCTGAACATAGGAGCCCCACAGGGCTGTGTCCTGAGTCCCCTGCTCTACTCTCTCTACACGCATGACTGCGTGTCCTCTCACAGCTCCACATCTATTGTCAAATTCGCTGATGATACTGTGGTTCTGGGCCTCATCTCCAACAACGATGAGACCGCATACTTGGACGAGGTAGAGAGACTCACATCATGGTGCCAGGACAACTGTCTCTCTCTGAATGTGAGCAAAACTAAAGAGCTGATCATGGACTTCAGGAAGAGACAGCAGCAGCCCTACACTCCTCTTATGATCAGTGGGACCCCTGTGGAGAGGGTGAGCAGCTTCAAGTACCTCGGTGTAAACATCTCCGAGAACCTGACTTGGACTACACACATCCAAACACAGGTAAAGAAAGCCAGGCAAAGACTGTACCATCTGCGACAGCTGAGGAAATTCAGGGTCTCACCAGCAATCCTGAAAACTTTCTATTCAGGGACCATAGAAAGTGTATTGACTCAGTGCATCTCAGTGTGGTATGGAAACAGCTCCAATCAGGACTGCAAAGCACTACAGACAGTTGTGCGCTTAGCTGAGCGCATCTCAGGGTCTGCTCTCCCCTCTCTGCAGGACATCTACCTCAAACGCTGCAAAAATAGAGCTGTCAAAATAATCAAGGACTCAAATCACCCTGGTAACCAGCTATTCACTTTGCTTCCATCTGGTAAGCGCTTCCGTAGCCTGATGGCAAAAACTGAGAGACTTAGGAGGAGCTTCTTCCCCCACTCTGTGTCATAACATCACTTGACTCCATGTAAATATCACCATATCAATAAGCTATTCATAATTTTTCTCTACCTCATATTGCTGCTATTATATACCCTGTACAACTTTTTTGCACATTATTTTTGCACATTCCTCTTAGTACTATTTAAGTCAACAACATACTGACCTGCACATTTATATTTATATTTATATTTTTTATCTATCTTTTTATTTTATTCTTTTATTTTTTATTTTTTATTTTTTTCTACTTTTCTTCTCTTAATATTTGTATACTTTATAATTGCATTGTCCTTGGAGCGGACCTGACCTACATTTCACTGCTGGTTATACTCTGTATAATTGTGTATGTGACAAATAAAACTCTTGAATCTTGAATCTTGAATCTAAAAGCTATTATTTAGTTGCAGATCCCTTGCGCACAGCAGTGAGTCTGTGACCCATAGACATCACCAGACTCTTGGTCTCATCCTTTCAAATACTTTCCCCAGCCTTTAATGCAGCCAATTCCAATTGTTGTTTGTTTTGGGGAGTTTCTGCATTTACTCTCCTCTTCAGATGGTGAAATTCATGTTCAATCAGATTTAAATCTGGAGATTGTCTTGGGCAAACTAAGACTTTCCAATTCTTTGCCCTTATAAATTCCTTGACTGAACTGGCAGGGTGTTTTGGGTCATTGTCCTGATGCAATATGAAGCACTTCCTAATGAATCTGGTGGCATTTTCTTGAATATTGGTAGGCAAGATGGTTTTGTACCCTTCCAAATTCATTCTGCTACAGTCATCATACATTAAGTCATCAGTAAAGCTGAGAGGGCCTGTTCCAGAGACAGCCATGCATGCCCATGCCATGACACCACCTCCACCATGCTTTACAGATGAGGCTGTATGCTTGGGATCTTTTGCAGTTCCTTTTTTTTCTCCACATTTTTGCTTTCCCATTATTTAAAGGTTAATAAGGTTCATAAGATAAAGGTTGATAAGATAAAGGTTCAGCTTTGTCTCATCGGTCCATAAACACAGTTCCAAAACTCTTCTGGCTCACCTTTGTGCTTTTTTGCAAACTCTAACCTTGCCTTTCTATTTTTGGTGCTGGTCAGAGGTTTGCATCTTGCTGTGTAGCATCTGTAATTCTGTGTCAATGTCTCCTGAGGACAGTAGATTGTCAGAGCATCACCCCAGCTTTCTGGAAGTTGTTGGTGATTTTACAGACACGTCTTTTAGGATTCATTTTCACAGTTTTTATGATTTGTCTGTCATCAACTACATTTACATTTATGCATTTAGCAGACGCTTTTATCCAAAGCGACTTACATTGCATTCAAGTTACAGTTTTTATATTTTATCAGCTCTTGCTTTCCCTGGGAATCGAACCCATGACCTTGGCGTTACTAGCGCCATGCTCTACTATTTGAGCTACAGGGACACAACTACTGTTGTTTTCTCAGCCAATCAGGTAGTTGTTTGTTGCTGGTGTCGCTGATGGTTTGCAAACTCTTGTTTTCTCCATGCCCTTTGTTTTTGCTATAGCTCTAATTGACTTCCTCTTTTCTTTTAGCATCCAAATTGCTTGCTTTTCTCTCAAAGTCAGCTCCCTCATCTTCATCCTGGTTTGTGTGCATCATCATCGAATGCAAAATTCAGAATACAGAAGTAATGGCTATAACTGATACGACACATTCCCTGATTTTAATATCTGAAGAATTAATGCAACAGGACACAGCTGATCACTTAGAAAGACCTGTGAGGCAACTGTTCCAATACTTATGCTCACATCAGATAGGGGCATGAAACTCTAAAAGTGCTGATCTTCTTAGCTGGTAAAACATCTATGTGTTGAATCACCCAATAATAAAATGTGGCATTCTGTAGTTTTGTCTCGTATACATCTTTTAATCATATTTGTAAATGTCTTGACTCCACAGCCAACAGAGCAATTTTGTCTTTACTGTTCCAATACTTTTGGAGGGCACTGTATATATATATATATATATATATATATATATATATATATATATATATGTATACTGTATACACACACACATATGTAGTTGGTAGTGTATGTCTTAAAGTACTGCAGCTTTAGTTAGATTCATACTTGATTGTTTACTACATTATGAAATGAGTGAATATATTTTATTTTATTTCCTTAAAAATGTTTTGAAACATGATGGGGATCCATTGCTCAAAGGCTGATATCTATATCTTAAAGTCTTATATTCTTACATTTTTAAACACAGTGCAGGTTTCAAGGTTGAGTGATAGAGATGTGATTTAAATATATATATATATATATATATATATATATATATATATATATATATATATATATTTGCTTCAGAATTTTCTTCTGATTTTTCTTAAATCCTTATCTTTGCAAAGGATTACAAAAAAGAACCACTTTGCTAGAAAACAGATAAGCCTGAATTACCCATACAGCCCTAAATGAGTGAAATGTAAAATTACATTTACACATGCTAATGTTAAGTATGCATTAATAGCCAGAAACAGATGTCAACAGCATCAATAAACGAAACACAACATAAAAACGTGTTACACTCTTAATTAATACAACTAATGGCCAATATATTGCAGCTTAGCACAAAAAATAATACATACCATCATACTAGATGACTAACTGCAGGTGTTATCTCAAGCAAGCACAAAGTTAGTGTTGAAACATATGCAAACAGAAACATCTATGTCACAATGCTTCATGCTGACACATGCCGTGACTGTGACTCACAATGACTCAAGCAGGCCACACACAGAGACACACACCAGTTCATGCCGCATGTTTAGTGTGACACACATGCAGCACATCCTGTTTATATCCACTACTGTAACACAGACCAGACATCTAATACAGACTCTTAAGCACACAAACCACTTGCACAAGAGTCAAAGAAACTTACAGATTCTCCCACTCTCTGGAAGGACAAAACAAAATGTCTTAGCATGAAAAATGCCAACTTTTTATTTTGAAACATGTTAAAACAGATTCAGATGAACTGTAAAACTGACTTTATAGATTTAAGGTCTTTATTGAACTTACGGTCTCATATTGAATATATCCCGCACAGTCATGTGAGCCTCCCGATGGCGGTTTCTCTCACTAATCAGCTTCTCTTTAGTCCAGGTCATATGGACCCGGTCAGAAGTTGGCGTGACCTTGTCGTTCAGAGTGGCATGTGACTTAGTGTTCCTGTCATGAATTAGCTGAGCCTGAAAGACCAAGACACACAACAACAAACTCCATTAATGTTCACTGAAAATGCTGCTGGATAGCAGACTGGCAAGACCTAGATAGACAAACTTTGTTAAAAGACCCACTGAAAAGATCAGCTTGGGCCAAGGAAATTTCCTTGGTGGTCCAGGCTGGTTTATGTTGGTCTGGTGTGCTTGCTTATCAAGGTGGTTGACCAAGGAAGCCTTACTTGATAAGCTACCACCAGCACATCAGTTATGCTGATCTTTTCAGCAGGGAATGAATGTTGTGGGAATGTTGCGATATCCACAAACAGAAACAAACTATGGATTAGTAACTAGACTGACTACAGATTAAATAACCAAAAACTCTTCAATACATAAAACAAAAGTAAACAAACAAATACACCACTGCTCAAAAGTTTGGTGTCATTATGATAATAATGAAATTAATAGAATAAGAAATGAATGCTTCTAATCAGAAAGGATGCACTAAATACCTCAAAAGTGATATTAAAAAACATCTATAATGTTCCATAATGTTTCTCTTCTCTTTTGAACATATTCATCTAAGAATAAAAAAAAATAACAATTCACTGTTTCCACAAAATTAATCACATTTTAATAAATATAAGAAATGTATATTATATTATATTATATTATATATTTTCAGCCTTGGTAATTAAGACATTTCTTGTGCACTAATTTTAGCATATTAGAATGATCATGTGACACTGAAGACTGGAGTTATGACGCTGAAAATTCAGCTTTGCATCACAGGAATAAATTACATTTTAAAATATATTCAAATAGAAAACATTTGTTTTAAATTGTAATTATATTTCACAATATTGCTGTTTTTACTGTATTTGGTGAGCATAAAAGATTATAAAAAGATTTTTTAGATTTTTTTTTTTAATCTAACCAACCCAAAACTTTTGAATGGTAGTGTAGTTTGATTAAATAAACAATCTTAAAATAAAGTAGAATAATTAGTGGAGTGCAAAGGTTTTCACTCAAAACTCAGAATCGTAACACTCATGCTCCATAATGACATGCAGACATGCTGTAAACAAATGAAACTATGACATTTTCAGGGCCACAGTCATTTCATTGCAATGTTATGCTTATTGCTAAATAATAAGGAATTTTCAAATTTATGAGGTAAAATCCATAGCAGAATTAGAGTTGCAAAAAGCAACCATGATGAAAACTGTGGCTCTGCCATGTCTCACAATGTGAAGGGATTACTGCTTTTCCACTAGGGCTGGTGTAAGAGCTTGTGCCCAATCTGGAACCGAGTTGCGCTTTTACACACAAAAATCCTGGTCTCAAACAAGAGGACCAGTGATGTCAGTGGGCACAACTTCCACAGCTCCCAAGTCACTGGCTCCAGCTCAGGCACCAGCCACAGTGGAAAAGAGCTAGTTTGGATGGAACGGTTCAGGAGAGGTGGACAGGATGGTTATCTGGTGCTAGTAGCGTTGACAGAGAGTAAACATATAGGATCGGTAAGAGGTAAACCCCTGAGCTACCTCTTCGTCCAGAATTATAGTTGGCACTTGAAACTTCTTGCTTTGAGTTGGTTTCTCTCGACAGGGCTTCCTCCTGATGGAATTCCGGGATTCATCTGAGATGCTTTGAATCTGGCAGTCGCCACATAGCAAATAATCCAAAATTGTTAAGTAGGAGGAAGAGGCCTGCCTCATGTGAAACAGACTCCTAACAGTGCCTTGAAACTGGATCTAAAACTTATGACTCTGTATGAAGTATTGACTGCAAACACATTGATTTATACTCCATACAGTCCCATAATAACCAGACAGCAATAACAAAAGAATGGATTGCTGGAGAAATATTACCTCTCTCTCTCGCTCTGTCTTAGAAAGCTGCATCTGCTTCAACATCTGAGAGCGTTGCTCCATCACAAGGGTCTTCTCATAGGTGAAGGCCGAAATATCGCCTGCATGCTACAAAGATATTGACATAATTAAAGTTAAATTCCAGTATCTTGCAAACATTTCACCACACATACTATACTATACTATACTATACTATAACATGCATATCTTTTATTTATTAAAATGTGATTAATTTGATAAAACGTAAACTTATTATAAAGGTTTATTATTAAACCATTATAACTGATTTTAAGTTAATGCAGATAAAAGTTGTATCTCACCATTTCCACAACTTCCACCTTTGCATCAAGACGCAGATGGTACAAGAACATCTGTAGGTCTTTCTTCATCTGGATGCTGTTGTCATCCATCTGAGCCACTGTGAAGATCCTCATCTTACACCTTCTCCAAACCTATATGATTTCAAGGAGAAAAAAGCACTATAACTATTGGTGAAAAAAAAGAAAAAAAAAGATCAGTTTTCTGTATCAGACATTGTGTTACCTTGTGTTGGCGGAGCAGGAATGGAAGAAGCATGAGTAGACCACCATCATGGACAATCCACCAGACATCAATGGTACCTTCAGCTAACCGGTCCTGGTTTGTGGGAAATGTATCGATATTTTTTGCCACTAACAGGGCCTGGTGGGCAGCTGTTGTCTCTCTGACGGTTTCTTTGGGACAACAAATTTACATAGCTTTTACTATTTTGTCAAACTGATTGATATTTACTGCACCGTTTTCACAAAGTGATCTAAAATGGTGTGGAATTATTGTAATATTGCAGCGTTTTTGGTATATTGAGACCTAAAGCCTACAAAAGTTCACTCAAAATAAAGCTCAACTACAGTCTTAAGCCTTATAATCTTCATTAATAATCCCTGGCCTCATTGCCTTAAATTGATTATTTATGCTGATTAAACTGACTTTATGACAGCTTAGTATCAGAAAATGACATATGCGCACCGATGAAGTTCTTCCAGTAGAGGGAGCTCTCGGCCTGTTTCCAGTTGGCGGGCCAGGCCATCAGCACTGAATTGTGTTTCATGCCACCCAGGCCTGCAGACTGGATCAGGTGAGAGAAACCATCCCGCTGGTTAGAGGACACCACCACATGACAGAAACCCTTCGTTTTCTCCTTTGCCATGGCCGCTTTGATATTCTGTGAAAAAACAAGGTCATGTTAGTAAGTAACAAGTATGGTAAATACAATATGTAGCCCACTGGAGCTGACATAAGCTGAGATAAGTACAAATGTTGTTCGAAAGGCAACATATGTCTATATTTAATCACTACTAATCCTTGAACTTTAGTTAACAAAATTGACTACAGTGTAGATTAAAAATGATAGTAAGGTATAGTAATCTAAAATGGAATTTGTTTTGTGACTCTTATAATGTCACCATAAGTTATAAACTTATTACAAGGACTTTCACTCTTGAGCAATCTGCAAGTGTCTTTCTCAAGGGCACAATGGTCATGGCTTGTTTTTTGCGAGGTTTGAGCGAGCAACCTTGTTAACCAAACCAAAATAACCACCCAAATTAACGCCATAAACTGTGAGAGCTTTCTCTGTGAATTCTATCTATACTCTTTATGCCCTAAAATGCCTAATTTGAAAACATAAAATATTGCCAGCATTTTCAAATGGGGCCATTGTAGTTATGTAGAAAAGCCCTTGTTTGTTTGTTTTACTTTTTTTAACATTACCTACATTTTTTTTCTGCTGTATATACAGTATATACAATGATGATTTAGTGGTGCATTTATTATTTTCTTATGGTTGTAAGCTGTTCTGAAGGGCAAGGTAAAAAACTACTTCATGCCTTATTTTTTGTTGTTGTTGACAGTAGTGGTACAGCAATCCCTTCACCATTAAAGTCACTGGATTAGAGAATGTGCCAGGGGTTTTGCCTTCAGATTTTAAGTTAATATTTCAGATTTTAAGTTAATATTTTGAAATATTAACTTAAAATCTGAAGGCAAAACCCCTGGCACATTCTCTAATCCAGTGACTTTAATGGTGAAGGGATTGCTGTACCAGAGGTAGTATGTTTTAACTCTAATTATAACAATCAAGACATATCTTTATTACTGTTACAGTAAATTACAATTATACTGTAAAATAAAAAAATAAATGTTTTGATCATTTTAATAATGCACCGTGTGTTTCATTAATGAACCACTGTTTAGGAAACCCTGGAATATGCAATAAAAGAATGCTATTGAGTTGTCAAAGCCAAAAACAAATTGGCTTTGCTATCAAAGCCAAAGAGGCTTGGCTTTAACTGCATGCCTTTACCTTTTCAGAGAGCTTCGCATCTGCGTCACGAGCCATGTAGGTGCCCTCCAGCACTGAGCAGACGATGGTCAGGCCTTTCCCAGCCTTCAGTTGTGAGGTAAAGGAGAGTAGACGTGGATGTTTTACCCCCAAGTCAGAGTCCAACTTTAGAAGCACCAGCAGCTGAGGTCTGGAAGATGAGTTACATTTGAAATATTTGTCTTAGATTCTGTCAAGTATGAAGAAGTTTATACAGCACTGGATTCTTCTGGATGCTCACCTCCAGTTCTTGGTGTGAGGTGGCGCCTCCTCCAATTTTATTAGGGCATATTGAGCTGCATTAAGGGATAATCCTCGAATCCCGTCTCCCCATTCCTTCTCTGCCCTGAGGGGAAATAAAATGGGGAATTAATATAGAAGATTTTGCTTTAAAACATTATGAATGAGACGGACATTTGCTTACCCTCTGTATTCAATGTACTTGTAGATGCATCCAGAAAAGAGTATGACAACCAAAGCATTGTACCAAGATGAGACAAACATGAGGGACAGACTCAGGCTCATCCCAAGAAAAGAGAGGGACCTGCAGACATTTAAACAAATCCAATGGTGCATGTAATGGTAGTTCACACAATCAAACATTAACTCAGACTGGTCCATTCTACCTCAGTTTACATGCAGATGAAACTAATAGGCATTACACTACACTTGTTTGGTTAATGAAAAACCAATGTCCATGTAACAGCATGAATTTGTGAGCATGCAGCACAACAAAACGTGCCCTTCCCACAAAGCTGTTGCTTGTTGAGGAAAACTGTTACCAATGTTGTTTGGGTTCCTTAAATAAATAAAGTTAAATAAAGTTCTTAGACAAGTCTTAAAAAGTTAGCCTTTTTTTTTCAAGGCTGGTCATAACTTTTTAAAGTCAGTTTCAAAAAGGTAGTTGGTCACACTAGTCAAGACAGTCTTAACATAGTGGCTTTGTTTATGTAACTGACCCCTGAACTGAACTGAACCGATGACATCACTGTTTTCTACAGTAATGCTTTGAATTGATCTACTTTCATAACTGATGATCTTTACACAGTTATTGAATGGAACTGAATCAACACTGAACTGACCTCAGCTGAACAAAGACACTATTGTTTTTCTTAGAGCTGCTTTACAGCAGGATTGATCTCTGTTTGCACTTTTGAGTCATTATTTTTCTGTTTATCCTTATAAAGCTACTTTGAAGCAATCTGTATTGTATAAAGAGCTGTATAAATAAAAGTGACTTGACTTGTTGCTCTAATAATCATAAAGTGTTGCTTACCAGTGGTAGAACTTGAATCTTGGCCTCCAATTCGGGGTGCGCAGAAGTGTTTGGACAGCACAGGCCAAGTTTACAAAGAGGTAACACATCAAGAAAAACCTGCAAAGTAGAAATTGGAAGCAGGGTTATTATAGGGTTATAACTACAACTAAAACTAAAACCATAAAAAAAAAAAATCATTTTGTTAATTGAAATAAAATAAATGTTTACTGATTTTTTTTCATTTAGTTTAACTTGTACTAAAATTGACCAAAATAACTAAATCTAATAAAAATGGATAAAAGCTACACTACCAGTCAAAGGATTTTCTTCTGCTCACAAAGCCTGCATTTATTTGATCCCAAATAAGCAGAAATATTGTAATATATTTTCTATTTAAAATAACTGCTCTCTTTTTTGAATGACTCCTGAAGGATCATGTGACTGGAGTAATCATGCTAAAAAAATCAGCTTTGAATTCACAGAAATAAATGACATTTTATAATATATTCAAATAGAAAACAGTTCATTTAAATAGTAAAAGTATTTTTTTTGCGCTGTACTTTGGATCAAATAAATGCAGGCTTGGTGAGCAGAAGAGACTTCTTTAAAAAAAAAACCCATTAAAAACCTTACTGTTCAAAAACGTTTGACTGGTAGTGTACATAGAACTGTTAAAAAAATAATAGAAAACACAAAAATTACACAACAAAATTAGTAAAGCTTTAGCAAAATTTATAATAACAGACAATAATTTAAATTAAAACTATTAACTAAAACTATAATAGTATCTCAGTGATATTTAAGTATAACACTGATTGAAACACTGCAGGTGATGACCACATACACAGTCAAGCACAATTATAGTACAAAATTTCACTGATACACGTTTTATAATATACATATTCAATTTTTTAAAATAATGAAATAAGTGTTAAAAATAAAAATTACTTATGTTTAAATGTAAATCTGTCCATCTGTTCATAAAATAATATCTATTGTTACAATTTGTTTAGAAGCTAAATTGATATTTGTGCAATAGTGTGTAACACTCGTAAGAAAACTGAAATTTTAATGCCATTACAAGTCATTAGGTGATTGCATCTCACAGATATTCAAGCACTTAAATTACTCAAGCAATGAGTATTTCAAAGCAATTTTGCATTGTTTACATTTTGAAATTTTAAAATTTTAAATTTCACATATTTTACCCCCTTAATCAGTGCAAAGTAGAAGAAGAAACAAAAGATTCTGTCTGGGTCTAATTATGTCACAAAGTAAAGATGTGAAACCAAGGAGAACACACTCACATAGAGAGGATGGGAGCAACATGATCCAGGGAACCAATGAGGATCCCAATCTCACAGATCGCTGCAGTTAGGAGTAAGGCCCAGGTTGGCTCACCATTAGATTTGCTATGACCAAACACCTACCAGTAAGAAGTAGGACAGGTAAGTCTTCATAGTCAAGGCGATTTTGTCAAGTGCTTTGCACACTGTCATTTCTGTCTTTCTATAGATTTTTTTGTAAGTAAGATCAATTCAAACACATCTGTGCCTCAGAACATGTAAATGCAATACCTGTAAGAATGGCATGATGCCATCTCGAGCAATAGCCTGAAGGATCCTGGGAGCACCGGTGAGGCTCTGTAGCCCCGCCCCACAACAGGAGAAAAATGAGCCAATCACAATCACCCACGAAGATGGCCAAGCTAGTGTTGCAACAGCTAGAGTCCCTTTAACTGACTCGCCATACCTATTACGAAAGCAAGCAAGCAAAAACACATAAAAACAGAAAGAATGTATTAAAACTGCAGGTCTTATCTGAACTGATTTAGCAAGCATTGCTGTAAACTACTGTTATTACCAAACAGCACTTACTTGTCTCGCAGTACCACACCTTCAATACATGCTCCAAATAACACCACACAGGAAAGGTCTGTTTAGCGTAATTAAGGTATTCATCTGACCTGTCAAATAATTCATTATAAAATTGTTTACAAAACTTTAAATTCTTTCCCTAGAGGCCTCATTTTTTTGCAGAAAAAGATACAGATGATGGAGGTGGTTGCAATAGCCATAATGGTACCAGTGGGAATAGATCTCTGAGGGTCTCTAAGATCGCCAGACCTGTTCGACCCTGCCATGATTCCTGTGAAAATCAGAGAAAAACATTTAATGCGTTTCTTTTAAAACACTTTTCCCACAGCAAATAGTTTAACTGAACTTCTCAATATTATTGTTCGTTTTTAAACCACATAGTTGTTTTAGTACTGTAGCTATTTGACGTATTAGGCACAATGTATTTCAATACATTAACAATATGTTACACAGAATCTCTCTTTGGACTTGGGTACTTATAAAAATGATCAGCCAAGTGTGTTAGAAAAATGTTCTGAATGATCTGAATCATTCACATACATCAATCACACTTTGAATCATTTGAAGAGGTTTCTCTTTGTATAAAACCTGACACCAAAAGAACAAAAAGAGCATTCAATGAAGTGAAATTTACTCACAATCCACTCAAACCAAACCTGCAGATGAATCATCTCGTTTGTAAGCAAAATAGGTTACAAAAATTCAAATACATGGAAGCACAAGTAACAGTGTGAAGGGCTCACATTTTTTGCTACTTTTGGCTTTCATAAACAGAGTTGTTTTTACATAAACAAATGGAAGAGACACTGTAACTATAAACTAAAATGTCTATTTCAGACACTGTCACACCCTACAACTTTATCATCTGCACAGAGAAACTGCCACTCAAAATACACACATAAAGATGGACTGCAGGGCATACTAAAGGATTGTAAACATATTTTACTGGAACTTGTTGTTCATTACATCCATTTTCGGTTTCTGTTCTGAATTCTACTTCTTTATGCATTTATTTGTGTTCAACAGCAATTGTCATTTATGTATTCAGCTAATAGCTCTTGTTAGAACACTGACATATTTGCTACAATTTCATGTTAGTAAAAATAAAACCGCCTAATTGACAACATTGACACTTTTCCATTCTCCATGTGACTGTAGATTTGTTGAACTCATGAACCAGGTCAACTGAACTGATGGATAGAAAAGATCTGCAGTTGTATCCATTACTAATATGGTGATTTTTGTCATTTTGGAGCTTGAAAATCCCACATTCATTTGAATTACACTGAAATTCACCAGTACTGCAAAAATCCACCTTTCTGCAGAAAAAAAGAAAGTCATACAGGTTTGAAATACCTGTAACTGAAGGGAAGTAGATTCCAACTAGAATGGTGAAGAAGGTAGAGATGTCATTGAGGACATAATATGAAATGTCGTTGGTGTTATCTGAAGCTTGTTCTGAACTCTGCCCCTCCTTCTCCACTATTGTCCTGTATTGCCCATAGTATCCCCACATGTTATCTAGGAGAAACATTAAAACGTAAAAACACTGAGTAAAACACTGAGCAACCTACATTGAAGTATTTGTGAAAATGCATCAGGTTATAAAACAAACAAACTGACTATTTAATTTAATTTTGTTATCATCATGAAATATTGTGGTGTTCAACTAATTTTAAGTTAAATGATGTTTGTATAGCTTGCTGTGTAATTTTATTTGAGCATTCACCTGATATGACCCCGCTGAGCAAGCCAGGAACAGCTTGAATCTCTGTTAAATTGTTATGGGTGAAGTAGTCATCACATGTTGCATTTTCAATGTCACCTTCACAAAAAAGCTCCCATAGTTGGGTGGGGGTGGTTACGTTGTTGATGAGCTCTGTCTTTAGACACTTGTCAAACCTAGAATTTTGCAAGGTGCGGTTGCCTAGCAGACAAACTCTGTTGATGTACAAAAGAGACCAGAAATGTAACTGTGTTCAAATAATATGCTCCATCATATTCAATATATCGTAAACATTTATAGCAAATTTTAATAAAATCCTAAGCCATGGGCTTTTCTAGACCCAAAATAAATAAATAAATTACAATAAAAAAAATGAAGTGTCCAGAAACTTGCAGATGCAGTTTTGTTGTAATATCATGCCATGTAGCCCATGCAGGCCACAATGACCGAAGTACCGATGTGGAGGGTTAGAATCGCATATAATTTAGAATCGTAAATAATTTAATCATATATAATTTGTATATAACATCATGGGCATCATGAGAATTTGTTACATTGCTTCCCTCCACTGCGCTGCTTTTTAATTCTTTTTCATCATTTTGAATTCACATAGTTATTTGGGTTTTTTGTTCAAAACATAATGTGTACAACAGAATGACTAATTCCATGTCATGTTTCCGACTTGAATGTGAGACATAATAATTTGTACACTTGAACACAGCGTAATGTTTTATGCTGTGTGAAGTTTAAATGTTCATGTAAAAGATTACAGCACTACTCACTGAGAACTGGGAGTCTTAATGGCAGATTGGATGACCCCTGCATAGATGGCCATTATTGACAGCATTACACAAGACAGGAAGACCAAAGCCATCTTGTTGACATATTTCACTCCAAGAAACACTACCAGAGTCATGATAACTAAACAGCATGTTCCATAAATGCGCATGTTATTTTGCATTCCAGTTGGCTCTCCAGTCTCTGCTTTAAACACAGCAGCACTCGGCATTATGTATGTCTGTAACAGTGAATGAAAGAGAGAAAGGGTTATTGTTATCACACTGAGGATGCATAAGTTAATGTGATTTTTGAGGTTATGTCTAGGGCAATGAAAAGCCAAGTTAATGATAGAATCTGTTGACTCGTGTTAGTTCAGTTCTGACACAAGCTATTCTGTAGTGCTGAATGAGTACTGTTTTTGTTTGCAAGAAATTGTTAATGTTGGTCTGTAAGTTTTGACTCACCAAAAAAATTTCCATGGTTCCTAGTATGTACATAGAACCTGCAAATGTGGTGCCCAGGTAGAAACACAAACCCACTGCTCCTCCAAACTCTGGGCCTAATGCTCTGGAAATCATGTAGTATGAACCACCAGCTAAAGCAGGATAAGAAGAGAATCAAGTTGACTTAAAACAAATATGGAATATATAAAAGAGTGATATAACAAATTAAAATCATACCAGGCACTACACCATTAGTTGCAATGGCACTCATTGAAATTGCAGTAAGCATGGTCTAGAGATAAGAAAAAGACAGATGCAAAACAGAGTTATTTATTTATATTAACAAAATACTAAATATTTTATTAAATATGAGTGGAAAATATATGATCAAAAAGGCTATAAGAATACCTCATATGGCCAAATGTGTATAGACACCCAAAGACAAACCTGTTTTTTGTTAGAGTTCACCTTTAGTTTTAATTGCTGCAGAGCTCTCCTCTAAAAGTTTTACTTTTAGTTTTAATATTTTAGGGCTGCCAAAGATAATGATATTATCTGTATCTTTTCAAAATTTATTACATCTGTGTGGATGAATGTGGTTGAGGGATTGGTGTACACGGATACAGGACAATCTTATCAGGACAAACGGACAAATAAATAACCATTTTGTTGTTGTTGTTTTTTTTACAGCTGGTAAATCCCCAAAAGGTTTGCCATATGGAATGATCCATGGTCAGTTTTTCTCATTCTTTGTAACAGACAACAAACTGTCAGCTTCCTGCTCCACACAGCTACTTTTTTTCTATGTAAGGATATGTCTGTAAGAATTACAGAACCTCAGACACTTTGAACTTCTGAGATGGACAACACACACACAGTGCATTAACATACAGACATCTGTCTCCACATCCCACTGAGAGAAAATGCGGAAAAACGCCTCTCTGACATATGCATCAGTTCCTTTTCATCCCCTTCTTTCCCCTCACCCATCTCTCCCTTCACTCAGCTCACTCAGAATGGTCAATAGCAGAATAATGTTCTACATGAATGCAAGTGATATTTACAGTCATGTTTGGTATCATTTGAATTGTCTCAGGGCGTCTGGTACAATGGTCTCATTCTTACAAGAAGTAGACTAAAAGATAATACAGATCCTAAGAGTTTAGAGATGTATTGCCCACTGTAGAGGGTGGGTCAGTTCCCATTACCTTTGATGCAAATTACCTTCTGTCCCAAAAGGTGTTAACTCGACTTGATTAAAGCAAATTCCAATTGTTAGTTCCTGTCTCCACTTCGGGGGGTATTGGTCTTGGTCTGAAGTACTTAAGGAAATGTTGCAAAAGGATCGGGAGATTCTGTAGCCAGAAGCCCGTAGTGTGTGTCTCAATACTTCACACTATGTATTGCTATAAAGTCAGGTATGCATCCTTTACTCGTAGATTTATCTTTGAGAATTCGATGTTTTGTATTGATATGATTTGATCTCTTTGAATTGCTGTGTAATTGACATAATACATACAGTTTTTACCTGACTGATTATAAATTGTTACATTTGACCTTATTCTGTTTTACTCTGTAATTATTGACTCTAGTAGATTACGTTGCATCCTTGTTAGAGACATGAGCAACCGAATGAACGAGTAAGTTGTGGCCTAATGGTTAGAGAGTCGGACTCGTAATCGAAAGGTTGCGGGTTCGAGTCCCCGGCCGGCAGGGATTGTAGGTGGGGGGAGTGAATGTCCAGCGCTCTCTCCACCCTCAATACCACGACTGAGGTGCCCTTGAGCAAGGCACCGAACCCTGTGCCCACTGCTGTGTGTGTGTGTGTGTGTGTGTGTGTGTGTGCGCGCGCATTTGTTCACTACTCACTGCTGTGTGTGTGCACTTGGATGGGTTAAACGCAGAGCACCAATTTCGAGTATGGGTCACCATACTTGACAATACGTCACGACTTTACTTTTTTACTTAAATATAAAGTCAAGAGTTAACTAGAATAATCAAATATCAGAAGAATACTAATTAGAAATAGACAAGCAATCAATTTGTATTTCAAGCTAAATACGAGGTCATAATAAAATGGAGTCAGATTAGAGTTTAACTTAAATTGAAGAACTTTGCTCATTGAAAAGACCGAACACGCAGGAAACCTTCATCCACTTTTTGGATACCTTCTTTGGGCCAAATGTGTGGACCTTACATGTCTTGACACGCATGGGAGTATTACGTATGCAGTTTCCTGTTAAATCCATTCTGACAGCTCTAAAATATAAATTGTGTATTTAGGTAAAGGCATAGTTTGGAAGATTTTTTCACACTCAAAGATTTGCAAAGGTTTCAAGTTTTATATAAAATACTGTGTTTAAAAGAAAAAAAAATATATATATATTTACTTAATTTAATTACAACTTAATTTGTTTATTGCAGTCCTATTAGTTTAGTATATATATAAGTTTAGTATATATATAAAAAACAACAACACACAGTACCAGAGTAGCCTAGTAAAGTTCTTCTGCACCTGATTTGGTGAAAAAAAATCAAAATGGTCTCAATTTCCGCATTGTCATGAAACTGTTGGCACAAATTATGAAGCGCATAGTTGTCTAGAATGTCACAGATTTGTCACTGGAATCCGATAATTGTTCGAGCCAAATACAATAATCATATGGAAGTGTTGACATACTTTTGGCCATGTCAAGTTTTTCATTTGTTTCTGTGACAAAACTGTCAAAAAGGCATTTTTAAGTGATTGAAGAAATGGCTTTATGTGTCTTTTCACACCTGGATACATTAATAAACTCGGTTAGCAAGTACAAAAAAAGTGTTTTTAAATATAATAAAAAATTAAAACAAAAACTCACGCATGAACAGCACATGAAGACGATAGCAAGGGACTCCACGATTCCTGCGGTACCCACTATCCATGTGAGCCGCAGGAAAAGAATCACACCCAGAATGTTCTGCATGCAGGGCAGGAAGACACCTATAAATGTGCCCATCTGAGGGCCCTTCAAACAGATTGACACACAAAACATTTCAATTGTGTAGGACAAACTGAGATGGCAGCAAAATGTCTGCAGAAGCTGTGAATTCAGTGCATGTTTGAGAGTTTGTTAACCAGTCACTTTGGAGACTCACATTTACGGTGACCCTCTGAATCCCATCTTCACTCTCAGCCTCCTCGTGCTCGACGGCCCCCTGGGTTATGTTGGTGTAGTTGGCCAGTTTGTTGAGGAGAGATGACACCATCGGTGCGCTGTCCATCTCATCCTGTGATGGAGGAGCCAAATGATTTAATACATATATTGCATTGGAACTTAGAGACACTATATTGATAAGGTGAAGTATTTTATTTGAACAATGTTCTCAAACAGTGATAGCTGATGCATAAAGATGAAAGGGTTGCTTTTAAGCAGTTTGTTAGCCTACCTCATAGAGAGCCATATTCTTGCCATAGATGCTGTCATCATGATCTGTGCTGATTAAGGAGCTGGTTTCTCTGGGAGTCTCCTCACCTGGCAAATGAGAGAAAACACAAATAAGGTTTAAATCAGAGACAGGCTGATTTTTAGTTTAAAGGCTGAAAAATTCTACACCATTTTTAAAAACTGAAAGATATTTAATCAAATGGTTATAAAATGGATTTTTAATGTAAATTGTTACATAGAAAATACACTTAATGAATTAGCCAACCAGACTTTTAAGTCACTCCAACAAACTCACGCAGAAACATGCACCTCACTGTTAGAAGATGCATAACAAATGTAAACAAACATTCTAAAAATCTTCTCAAAATATCAGGTATGTTTATATCACAATTCTGACTTTTTTTCTCAGAACTGCGTGATATAAACTCACAATTGCGATTTATAAAGTCACAATTGCGAGATACAAACTCGCAATTCTTTTTTTTTTTTTTCTCGCAATTGCGAGTTTATATAGAGGGTGCACATAAGTTTTTCAGCCTGGTTCTCATATGAGTACCTGGAGATTTGGTTTGGTCCTCACACGGGCCACGGCATGGAGTGTGACCCATAAAATATAAAAAAATAATTAATAATAGTATTATTAAAAAGTCTGAATTGTGAGATAAAAAGTCGCAATTAGCCTTCCTTTTTTATTTTTTATTCAGTGGCGGAAGCGGGCTTCCATCATAAACTGGTGTACAAGTACAACACAAAAACAGTGAACTCAACTTGACAAGGTTTGTTAATTGTCTTGGGAAAACATTACAAAACCTACATTTTCAACATAACTCTTCATCTGTTATTTTAGTCAAGAAATGTAGTTGAACCCTTTCATTTACTAGATGCAAGGACGGATTATGACTCACCGGTGCCCTGGGCATGGACTGATTAAAGGCCCCCCTCAGTTGAAATTGCGGTCATTTTTTCTTAAATTCAAATAGTAATGGATTTTATTTACACCAAGTGAAAATAGCAGTATTTTTAGCGATATGTTATTTACACTAAGTGCAAATAGCTATAGATTATATTTACACTATGTTAAAATAGCAGGATTTTCTGATATTTATACTACTTCTACGTCGCAAAATAGTGGCAATTATCTGCACTTCAGAATTGTATTAGGCTACATTACAAAACAGTATGCAATAATAGTATTGAGTGTAAATGCTTTATCATTTTAATTCAAATTATTAAATGGATGCCACCTTATTGGTACAATAAAGCCCTCCCGACACCTACCCTTATTCGATACTTTATTTTCAACTTTTTGATTATTTTATTTTTTATTGACAATACATGTTTTTACGATGTGATATGAGACTTGAAAAGGGAGATAAAAAGTTCGGCAAAAGGTGGGCACGAACCCAGGTCGATCGCGTCAAAAAGCATGCTCTTTCCCATCTGCGCCACTGAAACTCTTCATTTAAAACCGAAATGAATAAACCTCAGGCTGCAGGAAAAGTAATTTTTGCTTATTAGTATGGTTGAACTGGATCATCAAAGGTCAGCAGCAGAGACATTGTTTAATAAAATGGGATTAGATATATTTGTGTTGTTTAACATATTTAATTATTGCAGGTTTGCGTCATATTCTGAGTTTGCATTTCACTGTTTTAATTCATTTTGATGAATACTAAATCTGTTTTTTGCGAGTGGGATGAATTAATGCGCATTCACATTTAGCCTAGAACTACAGTAACAGCATGTTCACACAGCGCACTGTCAGTCAATAAATAGGAAAAAAGTAACTCAGATATTTTCTTGTAAATTAAAAAGTAATGCACTACTTTACTAGTTACTTGAAAAAAGTAATATTATTACGTAACTCGCGTTACTTGTAATGCGTTACCCCCAACATTGATCCACGCTGATCCCCTGCCAGAGCACATCCCACACAAGCAGGATAATTCCACAATTCCAGGTTTTCAAACAGAGATGACGACAAAAAGGCAAAACTTACGGACTGCAGCTTTAAGCAGACTGTCTACTAATACTCAAATGAGTGCTAGCTGACATGTAGTTGCAAAGTAGCTTACAGTTAGTAGAATGTCTAAAATGGACTATCAAAATAAAGTGTTACCAATATTTTTCTAAAAGACATTTGAGAAGGTGAAATACAAACAGATCATCCAGATCATTTTTTGTCTGTTTTCAGAAGATAACCTGTGTTCCCTCAAACTGTGACTCATGATATGGTTTTTAATATGTTTTAATCTGTTTATATCTTCTTAAACCCTTACATCGGGAGACCTGTGAGCTGTCTACCGCACACCAAGAAATATATGCTGACGGTAAAAAAGAAAGTGAAACATTACCAATGTATATATATATATATATAGGTCAAACAAGCATTTTTCCAGTAGGCTATGTGAAATTTCAAATGCTCAACGTTAATTAACAAGTTAACAAATCAGCTTACTCTTGCCATTGTAATGATATTTTGATGATCCATATCAATGAGGTTCTAACTCACCTAATGTCTCTACATTCAAACCTTCTTCACACTCCATGCTGAGTGTGGAAATTGCTGTACAGTCGGCTCTAATGCCAGTCTGTCCGTTGAACCAGGACTGCAGCTGATTTCTATTTTATTCCAGTTCAGTAGTCTTTACTTAGTCGTCCCGACTGGTTGCAAGCAATGCTAGACAAACTCCTTAGCTTTGTCAAGAAGGACGGTGCTCCGTGTGAAGGAGAGCAGGCTGTTGCAGCATTTGTCCAAGTCTCCTACCTCTCATATCTGATTCTCTCTCTCTCTCTCTCTCTCTCTCTCTCTCTCTCTCACACTCTCTCTCTCTCTCTCTCTCTCTCTTCTTCACTCGATTTTTATTGCATTAAAAGTTTTATGTAGGTGATATAAGGTGATACCTGCTCTCCAATTAGTTTTGTCCTCTCTGAGGTTCAAAAACAGCATTAGACTGGCTCTGTGCTGTATTTCTTAAACCTCTGTACTGGATCTCTGACTGAGCGCGAGTCTTGAAAGACTTCTTGTCAACTCGAGGAGGGGAGGGGGATTACAGTAAAGGCTTATTCAAAACCAGTTTGTCAGCCGAAAGAGAATATGTGCAGAAAGAAAAACTGAAATCCTGTTCATCGGCATGCTAGACCACATTTGTGCAATTTCATAAACATTTCAAAGTGGAACTTAAGGATTGTGTCCAGTGTGAAATTACTGAAGTATAATATGATTATGGTAAACATTTAAAAATTTATATTTAACTAATTATTAGATGTGTATGAAAATGATTTATATTTTGTAGTTTTTAAGCAGTGACACTCAAACTACTGAAAAGATTTAAGACTGGACTCAGTGCTGCATTGAGGTACAGGTATATTGCTGCTGTTTGACAGACTGAGAAAGTTGATTTTAAATTTGTAGTAAACTGGGAAATATCTATTTCCCAGGCTTGTGCTGCCACTGGATCTAATTTCACATCTCTTTCCACAGTGAAAACAGAACAATAACAGAGGAGGTTCATAAAAAGTTTTCAAGGTTTCTGAAACATCCTTTTCCTGAGAATTCCTTCCGTGTGGCTTGTAAATTGTGTTTATCATCCTGTACACAGCTAATTTTGTCTATAAATGATGAAATCCCAAAGGGACTAATCTGTGATGTTTTGGGAAAGCTCAGTTGGCATGCATTTACTGCATAAAGACCTGATTTTAAAAGTATAACAGATTCAGACAAATATAACTATTAATGATAACAGTTTATATAGTACAAATGTTATTTATATGGCCCAAAGATAAGATGAAATTCTGACAGCTTGTCATGTAAATTAGATTTCATTCTAGATCTCCTAATAACACAAGATGATATTAAGTAATAATTAATATCATCTTAGTAAGATGATATTTAAATGCTTAGTTTTATGATCAATACAATGATGATCGAGAGACATGTTCCCCAAATGCCTTATGTATCATATTTGATACTTGCATTTTAATATGATTTTTCATGTAAAATGATGTATGGATAATCAAGTAAACCTAAGTAGTTTCAGTCCAGTAAATTGTGAAATAATAAAAATGACACTCAATTTATTGTTATGTTTACTTATTATATTTTTACGAGGTTTTCACATTAAAAGGATGACCTGAATAGGACATAGGACATATTGTATAGTTGTATGTATGAACTATCAATCAGAGAGCAGAAGGCATGTAGAGCAGGGTTTTCGTCAAAGTTCTGACCTTGTTAATTTATAGGAAATTTACTCTTAAAAATAAAGGTGCTTCAAGAGATGCTATAGAAGAACCATTTTTGGTTCCACAAAGAACCATTCAGTCAAAGGTTCTTTAAAGAACCATCTCTTTCTTACCTTTTTATAATCTGAAGAACCTTCTTTCACCACAAAGAACCTTTTGTGAAACAGAAAGGTTCTTCTTAAAGGCTATTTATGGAAGCATTTAAACAAAACAAAAAGGTTCTTCTATGGCATCGTGAAGCCCCTTTATTTTTAAGAGTATACTCTACAGTAGGGCTTTATAGGGTTAAATCTTCATCTGATGCAACCTATACAAAATGCTTTTACAGCCACGGGAAGGTTTTTTCACAAACAGTATTTCATCTTAAAAGGGAAACAGCACAATTAAACTTATTTTTGTCATGGAAAGTTTTAAATATGCCGGTTAAAAGGAAGAGGACAAATTCCATAATGATGAGCAACAAGCTCTGCTACACACCCCTGTACATACATTAACACACATAAAAGAAAACTTCAGGATTATGCCATTCTTATGTGAATGGATAATGATGAACTTTAAGATGATTATGCCTGTTCCAATAGTTTGTCAAGTCAGAAAATGAAGGAACATCGACCAGCAAGCTGCTGGCGCCAGACCACAACTTCCTCGTTTGATGTAAACAAAGATACAACAAGCAGCAAGTTACACTACAAGAATCCTGATACAACTTAAAATGCCTGATGAATGAATCTTATTTCAGATTCTTATTTCATTTACTCACTCTCATGTTGTTCCAGACCTATGCATTTGTTTCTTCTACTAAACACAGAAGAAGATATTTTGAAGAAATGTTGGTAACCAAACAGTTGAGGGTAGCTATACTTACTTCCATAGAATGGAAAAAATACTATGGAATTCAGAAACTGTTTGGTTACCAACATTGTTCAAAATCTTTTTCTGTGTTCAGAAGAAGAAAGAAATTCATGCAGGTTTGAAACTTGAGGATGAGTAATTAGTGACAGAATTTTCATTTTTTGGGTGAACTGTCCCTTTAAATTTGAATGGAATGCACAAAAGAAAGTTCAGAACATCCAGAATAGAAGAAGACATTGTGCAACTTGACATTAAGGTTTCTTTTTTATACACAAAAAAAGTGAAGCAACAGATGAAAAACGTCAGAGTAAAAGAGAAACAGGAAAATGAAGGGGAAAAAGGCACCAGGAAACCACCACTTGTTTACACTCCATGGAAGATGATTTCACAAACACATGGCAGTAAACATGGCACACATTTGCTGCTTCTGAGGATGCGCTTACTGTAAACACAGACGCTTTTAAGAAAACCCAAGCCTTGCACAATAAGCCTTTAAAAGTTCTCCTCTTCTGTTTGTACATGTCCAGGCAGGATTTCTTTTCCACAGAAAGCTCTCACCTGAGTTGAGTCCTGCTGCTGTGTATGGTTCCTCCTTGTCCTCTTCTTTCATTATCTCTCCATCATAGTCTGGATTTGATATTGGGGTGTCCTCTACCGGCACCACTGTGAAGTTTGTGGGCATTTTCCCTGACACCATGTGCTCAGTGTTATATTCCTTGAGTCTTTTCTTTCTGTCTCGCCCCAAGTCTCCTGGGCTTGCCAGAGTTCGAAGTTCTCTGACTTCTTCACAACTGTTGTTCAGACGCGGCAGCCCATGTGATCACTCTCAACCAAATAAGGAGCTGTACACAACTCCTTCCTCGAGGAGCAACGGGCTGTTCTGCCCTGCCACAGAGCTCTGAGCTGGTGCTTCCTGTTTCGTGCTAACTGCCCTTCTCATTGTACCTGTGAAGGCTGGGAGGGAGGTGATTGTTTGCTGCGTCACAGTCATCTGAGACTGCCCAAAGTGAACAAAATGGAACAAAAGGCTAAACACAATGTGGCATTCCTCAACCCCAGCCCAATTCCCTGCCCCACCCCCTCCTGACTTTCCTAGCCTGAAAGGAAATGTGTGCTAGACTCACTCCATTCAGGAACCATTAGGATTGGAGAGGAATTAAAGCTTAAAATAACTGCATCGCTCCCGTTTCTCTGGAAAGACTATCACTAAAACTGCATGAATGATTGGTGGACACCATTTTTGCACAGAACTCTGAGTGTTGATCAGCCAAATTCTTCTAAAAATACGTGTGCATTGGTTTAAAAAATAGGCCTATTATGAGTTGCTCTGTTTTCTGCTTCAAGGGTGTGTGCACAAACATACCCTAACATGACTGATAGATTCCCACTGACAACACACTTGTCGTTCATGTGAAAGTGGCTGATAAGGGCCTCAACTGTGGAACTTTGCTGACTTCACAGGAACAACCTGAAAAATATATTTTTTTAAAGTACTACTTAGGTTGCCCCCTGTGGGTTGAA